>NW_027507880.1:1809000-2412000 GCF_037356315.1 Lithobates pipiens | reverse complement strand
AAAATGTTTGAAGAGTTACTGAAATTAAGTAACCAGGATCTAAATAAATTGCTGAATATATTGAGTCCATGATGTACTAAAATATGATGGGAATGTTAGTTTGAATAACAGTCAGAGTGACTAGTCTGGATATATTTACCTTTTGAATTCCCAGAGTTTCAATCGTGAAGTATTAATGATGTAATATTTTTTATCCATCAATGTTTTGTTTGTTGCTGATGATCAAACATATTTGAAAAGTTGGGAGGCTGACTTCTGAGCCAGAATATGTGTCTGGGTAAAATGTTCTGTTCTGAGTTCCTCTGATCCACTTGGGTCCCGGGGGTAGAAGAAACTAAAGGTGTTTACATTTTGTTGAAATCCTGCTGTAATACTTGATTTGAAAAAAAGGTTTAGTTCTGAGAAACATTTTTTTTTATTTCTGCATGCTTTACCTATGTTTGAGTTAATGAGGAATATTGTTTTAATACCTCCAAAATGTTAAAGCTTGAATTGATCAGATATATTCTGTGATTATTCATGTTGGATGAGGAATATTCGCCACTGCCAGCCAGTATTCAACCCAAGCCCCATGCACATGAAGAAATGCTCACGCCATTCATACTCTACCCCAGCCTTTCTCAACCTTTTAAATACAAAGGAACCCTTGAAATAGTTCTCCAGTCTTGGGGAACCACTGCTAAAAATTTGAAATCTGCAACTCATGATACATTAGTGTGATGGTCAGTGGGAAGAATGGTCCTTACACTTGTGGTCATTGGGAAGAATTACCGCCTTACAGATAGCTAAAACGATCAATGGTGTCAGTGGGAACTTATCAGAGAGGTAGACCTCTGGACCTCTGGAGGAACCCTAGGGATCCACAGAACCCTGGTTGAGAATCACTGCTCTACCCTATACCCTATCCTGATGAAGATTTGTCTACAGCTTTTACATGGAAACCTTCGTTGTTCATCTTTATTGTTCAAATTCCATGGGAGGTGCTGAGATGAGTAAAGGCAAACTACTGCTGGAAAATGTTCCTGGAATGACACCTTGAGGGTTTTCCAAATGACGCATGCCCAAGGCCTATGAATTTCCAGTGAGCACCACATGAGAGAGATCCAGATACACCAGCTCGAAGACCCAAGTCTAGCCCAAAGCATCTGTTCCAGTCTGTCTGTTGATATCAAGTTCTATCCTTACAAAGAGGCAAGGTTTTGGGGTAGAGGATCTCTGTAAAATATGGATAAACACAGAATCAAACCAAAAGTTTTGAGAAAAGTTTAGGAGAATGAGAATTATAATGTGGACATTTCCTTTTCCTTCCCTTTCATGAATTTAATGGACATTCAGAAGCCATACACAACTTTTTTGTGCTTTTCTTTGTGACTATTTTTTTATCTAGCCTAAAGGCTGTCATGCCCCTCCCACTTGCTTTTAAGGACTGCCCCTTTGTATTTCATGGACAATTGCTATGCATCTGAGATTACGTGTTTATTATTCTCTATTTTTACATGCTTAGGATAATGATACATTTATGGGAAAGTAGTCCAGTTGAATGTCGGGGGCTTCAGGGTTTGTGATTATCACGTTCGTGATAAAAGAGGAGATTGTAAACAACTGTGACTCCATCTTAAAGATTCTCTTGCATGTTATATACACTAGAAGTGAACATTTTGCTGTGTGTATTTGTATTTTACCATATTCAGCTTAAAAGTTTGCATAGAACCACACCCTATGAGACATTGCGGTTAAGTCGAATTTGTGTCAGAAAAGGTCATTAGCTATTTCTTGTTATCTAGATAAGCAGCCTGTTGTATAAGCAAAATCATCAACTAGTTCTTGTTAAACTAAATTTAGCAGTTTTAATCATGATAAGAAAATACTGAGTTTGTATAAACTTTTAGAAACATATGCATTAAAACGCAGCCCCTCCCTTCTTTCTTTTGCATATAAGTCACTGTGGTATTAAGTAAAGGTTAGAGATCTTATGAATACACTTCAGTTTGTTTCTCTGTGTCTTATTTGGTCTCTCACGAATTTGGGGATCACTAAAGCCCTTCCTGCATTACCTGAAGTACATCCATCTGGGGGGCGTATTACCTCTATCAGAGTGTCAGGGCACTTTTACTGCAATATATTGAAGTGTGTCAGGGCAATCAGCGTAAAATGGATCTTGGTCTTGGCTCTTATAAAAAAGACTCTGGGCAGATGTTCCTCGTTGGATGGTAAAGGAGAACTTCTGATGTGTTGACAGAAAGGACCTAACCAATGAAGAGGTCTGAGGAGTGGCCGGGGGAATGTTAAAATAGTTTATGATAATGCAGCTTCCACTCCTTCAGATACAATCTTCTAAATGTGTTAATATTTCGAGTGTCACAATCTAATAGATAATAATATTTTACCTTTAAAACAAGGTCACTCATGACATACCCTTGAAATGTACCTTCCTAGGAAGTATAAACGTGCCTCATTGCCCCACTGCACTTTGTAAGATGAGGGTAATTAGCCTTAAACTGAACCTATTTTAGTCACAACCGAGATTATGAAATATGTACTGTATAAATTTTGGCTCAGCCAGAAAATGTTGAATTTGCATTCCACTGCTTTCAGGGGAACCTGGATAGGTGAGGAGGTGGGGTGGCATTTACTGGAACTAATCCCCTATATCTTCCTCCTGCAGCAGTTGAAAGCCAGCAGGAGGGAGTGGAGGAGAAGCCAGCTTTCAGCTGCTGCAGAAGAAAGATACAGAGGATCAGTACAAGTAAATGCTGTTCCCGCTCCTATCCAGGTTCCAGGGGATAGCAAGGAAAGGACGCGATCTACCCATCACCTGCCTGCCATCGACAGGTAGATCTCATTAGATGGATTGCTGACCCCCCGCTGCAAATCCTGCCTTTGAAGGGAGCAACACTCATACAAAGCTGTATATTTCCTTAAAGAATATTAACCACTTGCCGACCGCCGCACGACGATCTATGTCGACAGAATGGCACGGGCAGGCATATGGGCGTATATATTCCCGATCGGGCCCCCCCCCCGGTGCCAGCGGTGGTCGGTATCCGTTCAGGAGCGATCCGGGATGAGGGGGCGGCCATTCGTTCATGGCCACCCCCTCGCGATCGCTCCTGACGAATAGAAGTGAGGCGTGACATCACTTCCTCTCCTGTAATGTAAACACAGGCAGAGGAAGTGATGTAATCTCTCCTCCGTGTCGGTATTTTTCGTTCCGGCACCGAGGAGAGAGGATCGGTGAGTTGCACCAACACGACACTACACAGTAGAACATGCCAGGCACACTCTCACCCCCCCCCCCCCGATCACCCCCCCAATCACCCCTGCCCCCCCAGTCACAGTGACACCAATTGCATTTTTTTTTTTGCATTGGTGTCATTTGTGACTGTAATAACTGTTAGGGCAGTTAGGGTTAGCCCCCTTTAGTTCTAAGGTACCCCCCTAACTCCCCCAATAAAGGTTTAACCCCGTGATCACCCCCCGTTGCCAGTGTCACTAAGGCTGGGTTCACATTGCAGCGGTTTATGAGAACGGATGTGATTCGCACCGCACTGCAGTGCAAATCACATCCGATCTCTGTGCGATTCGAGTTCAGCCATACAGATAGTATGGCTGAATTTGCGTCGCACCCGCCGCACCCGCCGCAAATTCGCACTGGACCCTTTTTTTGGTCCGCAGCAGAATCGGATCGCATGGGTGTTCACACCATGCGATCCGAGTTTGCAGATCGCACTGCGATATGCAAACTGATCTGGGGGTGTCATTAACATTTCACTGACACTCCCAGCAGTTCGTATAGGGCAGTGTGAACTGCCGCCGGGAGGCATGCGATGCGGGAACCCGCCGCGGATTTGTGGCGTTCCCGCATCGCTCCAGTGTGAACCCAGCCTAATAAGCGATCGTTTTTCTGATCGCTGTATTAGTGTCACAGGTGACGCTAGTTAGGCAGGTAGGTATTTAGGTTCGCCGCAGCTTTTTATAGCGACAGGGACCCCCATATACTACCGCATAAAGCCCCCTGATTGCCCCCTAGTTAACCCTTTCACCAGTGATCACCCTATAACTGTTACAGGTGACGCTGGTTGGTTAGTTTTTTTTTATAGTTTCAGGGCACCCGCCATTTATTACCTAATAAAGGTTTAACCCCCTGATCACCCGGCGGGTGATATAAGTTTGAGGGTCAGATAAGGTCTGCGTCGCCCCAGGCAGCGTCAGGTTAGTGCCAGTACCGCTAACACCCACGCACAAAGCATACACCTCCCTTAGTAATATAGTATCTGATCAGATCCATATTAGCGTCGCCAGCAGTTTAGGTTTCCCAAAACGCATTGTTAGCGGGATCAGCCCACATACCTGCTAGCACCTGCGTTTAGCCCCTCCGCCAAGCCCAGACCAGCCCACCCAAGTGCAGTATCGATCGATCACTGTCACTTACAAAACACAACACGCATAACTGCAGCGTTCGCAGAGTCAGGCCTGATCCCTGCGATCACTAACAGTTTTTCTTGTAGCGTTTTGATACAGTCGCTGACAGCCTAGGTGCTTTTTTACCTGTGAGTCTCACTAGTGTACCCCTAAATTTAGGGGTGTCTACTTTCCAAAATTGGGTCATTTGGGGGGGGGGTTTGTGCCATCTTGGCATTTTATGGCCTTCAAAACTGTAATAGGTAGTGAGGAGTGAAGTCAAAAATGTACGCCCTTAGAAAGCCTGAAGGCGGTGCTTGGTTTTCGGGACCCCGCACGCGGCTAGGCTCCCAAAAAGTCCCACATATGTGGTATCCCCGTACTCAGGAGAAGCAGCAGAACTTATTTTGGGGTGTCATTTCACATATGCCCATAGCATGTGTGAGTAATATATCATTTAGTGACAACTTTGTGAAAAAAAATAAAAAAAAATAAAAGTTTGTAATTTTCCCGCAACTTGTGCCAAATATAAAATATTCCATGGACTCAACATACCTCTCAGCAAATAGCTTGGGGTGTCTACTTTCTAAAATGGGGTCATTTGTGGGGGTTTTGTGCCATCTTGGCATTTTATGGCCTTCAAAACTGTAATAGGTAGTGAGGAGTGAAGTCAAATATTTACGCCCTTAGAAAACCTGAAGGCGGTTCTTGGCTTTCGGGGCCCCGTACGCGGCTAGGCTCCCAAAAAATCCCACACATGTGGTATCCCCGTACTCAGGAGAAGCAGCAGAATTTATTTTGGGGTGTCATTTCACATATGCCCATGGCATGTGTGAGCAATATATCATTTAGTGACAACTTTGTGAAATAAAAATAAAAAAAAATTAAAGTTTGTAATTTTCCCGCAACTTGTGGCAAAATATAAAATATTCCATGGACTCAACATGCCTCTCAGCAAATAGCTTGGGGTGTCTACTTTCTAAAATGGGGTCATTTGTGGGGGTTTTGTGCCATCTTGGCATTTTATGGCCTTCAAAACTGTAATAGGTAGTGAGAAGTGAAATCAAAAATTTACGCCCTTAGAAAGCCTGAAGGCGGTGCTTGGTTTTCGGGGCCCCGTACGTTGCTAGGCTCCCAAAAAGTCCCACATATGTGGTATCCCCGTACTCAGGAGAAGCAGCAGAATTTATTTTGGGGTGTCATTTCACATATGCCCATAGCATGTGTGAGCAATATATAATTTAGTGACAACTTTGTGAAAAAAATAAAAAATAAATAAAAGTTTGTAATTTTCCCGCAACTTGTGGCAAAATATAAAATATTCCATGGACTCAACATGCCTCTCAGAAAATAGCTTGGGGTGTCTACTTTCTAAAATGGGGTCATTTGTGGGGGTTTTGTGCCATCTTGGCATTTTATGGCCTTCAAAACTGTAATAGGTAGTGAGAAGTGAAATCAAAAATTTACGCCCTTAGAAAGCCTGAAGGCGGTGCTTGGTTTTCGGGGCCCCGTACGCGGCTAGGCTCCCAAAAAGTCCCACATATGTGGTATCCCCGTACTCAGGAGAAGCAGCAGAATTTATTTTGGGGTGTCATTTCACATATGCCCATAGCATGTGTGAGCAATATATCATTTAGTGACAACTTTGTGTAAAAAAAAAAAAAAAAAAATTTTTTGTCATTATTCAATCGCTTGAGGCAAAAAAATAAAATATTCAATGGGCTCAACATGCCTCTTATCAATTTCCTTAGGGGGTCTACTTTCCAAAATGGGGTCATTTGGGGGGGTTTTGTACTGCCCTGCCATTTTAGCACCTCAAAAAATGAGATAGGCAGTCGTAAACTAAAAGCTGCGTAAATTCCAGAAAACGTACCTTAGTTTGTAGATGTGACAACTTTTGCACAAACCAATAAATATACAGCTATTGACTTTTTTTTTACCAAAGACATGTGGCTGAATACATTTTGGCCTAAATGTATGACTAAAATTGAGTTTATTGGATTTTTCTAATAACAAAAAGTAGAAAATATCATTTTTTTTCAAAATTTGCGGTCTTTTTACGTTTATATCGCAAAAAATAAAAATCGCAGAGGCAATCAAATACCATCAAAAGAAAGCTCTATTTGTGGGAAGAAAAGGATGCAAATTTTGTTTGGGTACAACATTGCATGACCGCGCAATTACCAGTTAAAGCAGCGCAGTGCCAAATTGTAAAAAGACCTCTGGTCATTGACCAGCAAAATGGTCCGGTCTGAAAGTGGTTAAGCTAGTTGGTACATGCTTTAATGGGTTATATAACCTAGGCCTGGATAAACATGCTGTGATTTGGAGCGGTCCTCTTTAGCAGCTCCCTGTTTATTAGCAAGCTGCTAAGTAATGTTATATTAGAATGTTTTATGGCCATTTCCAAGTTGAAATAGCAGTGGTTTTGAAGTTTGCTGGCCCTTGGAGAAATGTAAACAGCTATGGAGATGCATTAATGGTGTTATATATTATAGGAGTAGGCCACAGACTGGCTTTGTGGATGAAAGCTGACTCTTAGTTTCCTATGTTAAAAAAAGTTAATTTTTGACGAGAGCATGGCTGCACATTGAAGACACAGGGGTGCTCTTGGTGAGAGGCATGGCAGTAAACTGGGGACACAGGAATGCACTTGGTGACAGGCATGGCGATGCACTGGTGACACAGGGGTGCAAAGGATGCACTTGGAGGCACAGGGGTGCACTAGAGACACAGGAGCACACATGGCACAGGGACTTAGAAGCAAAGGAGGGGCAGTGGTACAACGAACACTGATAGTTGAGGAACCACAGAAGACTGGAGTCAGTAGTGCAATAGTGGGAATTGACCTTGGCATAGTGATGCATTGCCTAGATATAACATTTTTTCTTTACAGAGTGCTCATAGTGTCTAAAACCCTTCTAGTTTGCTGTCCTCTCTGGGATTTTGGAAGAGAAATTAGAATTTTTTGAAGGGCAAATGTGAATTACAATCTTCATTAGCTGCTAATCATGGCCTTCTTAGATCAAGCTTTTTTTTAAAAAAAGAAAGTCTCCTATGGCTAGTTCAACAACCAGTCAGACCTCTTTCACCTTAATGTTACCAGACATAGATGATTTCTTATTCGTTTTTAGGGTTACTACCTCTAGTTCATCATAACTGTTCTTTGAATAGACCAAAAAGTGATTGTGGTGTGATAACACATAGATGATAAGTCAACTTTGAGTATGACATTTTTTTTTTAATATAATTTTTTGTTCATATAATCAAAGATAATTTTTTTAGAAAATCAGAAGAATTATTACTCGCATTTATAAAAACTGATTATGTTTGGTAATTATTTGAAGAAATTAGGATCTGAGCCTTGTAAGGAAGATGTTATATTTAATGTGCACTGGTAGAACTATAAAGACATCCATTGCTGACATCCTTTAGAAAATACATGGCCTGGCTGCATTTGGTCCCAGGACTTTCTGAGCTTCTGATCTAGAACAAGCATGGAAATTTGAAAACCAGGACCCCCCGATCTGCAAACTTGCATAATTGTGTTTTTTTTTATTTAATATGTTCATAAGCAAAAAAAATAAATAATTAGGTTTTTGAAAATGATTTTATTTCTTGTTAGGTAATTTTTGTGAATGTTTAGTATTGCAAAGTATTACTAATATAAAATAATACTTCCAGGTACTTCCAGATTCCAGGTATTTAGAAGCCTGGGACTCACCTCCTTTCCACCCATTGGGTGCCTATGCAATCAGTCACAAAGCCTCACATAGAGAGGAGAGTCCTAAGCTTTGTGTAAGCTCCAACCAGACCACATTGGATATCATATAAGACTTCCTTCAGAGGGTAAGTTAAGGGAAGATGAATATAAGAAATAACGAGAGTTGGGGTGGGTAGGGAATTTGAGTAAACAGGGTCACTTCAGAAGCTGAAAGTTTCACCAGATCGGCCATGGAATTTCTAAGGATTTAGAACTCACAAACAACAAGTTTTTGGTATTCACAAAGGAAGTCATTCCAGCTTCTGTTCCTAAGAATCTACACAAAGTCCTCGGTCGCAGTTCCCCTATAATGATTGGGTTCTCCGAAATCCCAGTTCTGATAGGAGATTGCTGTGCCGTTGAGATATCGGAAAGTTCCCTGTGTCTGTCTGTCGGTCATATCAAGGACTGCATCTTTCCAAAATTGGTTGCGGATTGTAAAAATAGCATTATTCTCTGCTGAGTTTTGCGGTGAGGCCAGCTGACCTCCGGCTTTTTTACAAATGATTAAGGCTTTATCATAGGTGGCTAGAGTGCCATTTGACAAATAAATTTTTTTACCGCTTAGTAAACCTGTAACAAGGAGAAAAGGGATAAGGAAAGAAACCTATTAGATCATGGAACTGTGCTTTTGTTGCTAAATAAAATATAAATAAAAATAAAATAATCATTCCTGTATGATTACCTCCTAGTCAGTAGACATGTGCAGAGTAAAATATTTCGTTTCGGAATTTCGTTTTCGTCCGAAAACTTAATTTATTTAGTTACTCCCGAAATTCGTTTTTATTTATTTCGTTTTTCGTTCAAAAATTGCATTCGTCCGAAAATCCACATGAATTACGGTCAAATCTGTCTTGGAAGGCTTATGGTGTCTGTCGAATGTATAAAGAAGATTCGACGGAGCTAACTATATAGCATACTTTAGAACCCTATTAAAGTCTATGGGACTCCAACGTTCAAAATCTAAAGTGCTAATTTTAAAGGCTAATTTGCAAGTTACTGTCCTAAAAAGTGTTTGGGGACCCGGGTCCTGCCCCAGGGGACATGTATCAATGCAAAAAAAAGTTTTAAAAACGGCTGTTTTTTCGGGAGCAGTGATTTTAATAATGATTAAAGTGAAACAATAAAAGTGTAATATTCCTTTAAATTTCGTAGGGGGGGGGGGGAGGTTGTCTATAGTATGCCTGTGAAGGGGCGCATGTTTCCCGTGCTTAGAATTGTCCCTGCACAAAGTGTCATTTATGCAGGAAAAAAAGTCCTTTAAAATCACTCGCAGCTATTATGAATTGACGGCTCCGTAATACAGAGAACACTCATTGAAAGTCATTAATAAAATAAATAAATAAATAAATTTAAAAAAAAGCGTGGGGGTCCCCCAAATTCAATTACCAGGCCCTTCAGGTCTGGTATGGATATTAAGGGGAACCCTGCCTCAGATTTAAGAAAAAATTTAACGTGGGGTTCACCCTAAAAATCCATACCAGACCCTTTATCCGAGCACGCAACCTGGCAGGCCGCAGGAAAAGAGGGGGGGACGAGAGAGCGGCCCCCCCTCCCTCCTGAACCGTACCAGGCCACATGCCCTCAACATTGGGAGGATGCTTTGCGGGTCCGTGACCCCTCAAAGCACCTTGTCCCCATGTTGATGAGGACAAGGGCCTCATCCCCACAACCCTGGCCGGTGGTTGTGGAAGTCTGCGGGCGGGGGGCTTATCAGAATCTGGAAGCCCCCTTTAACAAGGGGACCCCCAGATCCCGGCCCCCCCCTGTTTGAAATGGTAAGGGGGTACAAAAGTACCCCTACCATTTCACAAAGAAAGTGTAAAAAATGGTTAAATAAAACAAACACACTTTTGAAAAATTCCTTTATTAAAAATAAAAAAATAAAAAAAAGATTCCAGCGGCGGTAATCCACTCTTGCTATCCAGCGACGGACGATCATCTCTCCAGCGATGTCTCATCTCATCCAGCGCAGCGATCCTCCATCCTTCTTCTGTCTCCTCCACGGAGACACTGCAGGCATTCCGGCGGCTGACGTTTCTTATATACGGAGGGCGGGGCCACCCATCACCTGACCCCGCCCCCCTCCGACGCAAGGGGAAACCCGGGGTTCCCCGTGACGTATGGGTGACCCCGCCCCCCTCTGATGTAACGGAAACCTGCCTGTGTTACATCAGAGGGGTGCGGGTCACCCCTACGTCACAGGGAACCCCGGGTTTCCCCTTGCGTCAGAGGGGGGCGGGGTCAGGTGACGGGTGGCCCCGCCCTCCGTATATAAGAAACGTCAGCCGCCGGAATGCCTGCAGTGTCTCCGTGGAGGAGACAGAAGAAGGATGTATTCGCTGCGCTGGATGACATGAGACATCACTGGAGAGATGACCGTCCGTCGCTGGATAGCAAGAGTGGATTACCACCGCTGGAATCTTTTTTTTATTTTTTTATTTTTAATAAAGGAATTTTTCAAAAGTGTGTTTGTTTTATTTAACCATTTTTTACACTTTCTTTGTGAAATGGTAGGGGTACTTTTGTACCCCCTTACCATTTCAAACAGGGGGGGGGGCGGGATCTGGGGGTCCCCTTGTTAAAGGGGGCTTCCAGATTCTGATAAGCCCCCCGCCCGCAGACCTCCACAACCACCGGCCAGGGTTGTGGGGATGAGGCCCTTGTCCTCATCAACATGGGGACAAGGTGCTTTGAGGGGTCACAGACCCCCAAAGCATCCTCCCAATGTTGAGGGCATGTGGCCTGGTACGGTTCAGGAGGGAGGGGGGGCCGCTCTCTCGTCCCCCCCTCTTTTCCTGTGGCCTGCCAGGTTGCGTGCTCGGATAAAGGGTCTGGTATGGATTTTTAGGGGGAACCCCACGTCAATTTTTTTTAAAATTTGATGCGGGGTTCCCCTTAATATCCATACCAGACCTGAAGGGTCTGGTTATGGATATTTAGGGGGAACCCCACGTCAAATTTTTTCTTAAATTTGAGGTGGGGTTCCCCTTAATATCCATACCAGACCTGAAGGGCCTGGTAATTGAATTTGGGGGACCCCCACGCTTTTTTTTTTATTTATTTATTTATTTTTTTATCAATGACTTTCAATGAGTGTTCTCTGTATTACGGAGCCGACAATTCATAATAGCTGCGAGTGATTTTAAAGGACTTTTTTTCCTGCATAAATGACACTTTGTGCAGGGACAATTCTAAGCATGGGAAACATGCGCCCCTTCACAGGCATACTATAGACAACCCCCCCCCCCCCCCTACGAAATTTAAAGGAATATTACACTTTTATTGTTTCACTTTAATCATTATTAAAATCACTGCTCCCGAAAAAACGGCCGTTTTTAAAACTTTTTTTTGCATTGATACATGTCCCCTGGGGCAGGACCCGGGTCCCCAAACACTTTTTAGGACAGTAACTTGCAGAATCTTTTCTCTCTGTCAAATCTTTTTTCTCTGTCGAATATTTTCTCTATATAATCTTGGACTAATAGAGGTAAGGTTAAGCACATTCGACCACAGGTTCTATAGACACAGATTGTTGTCAGAGTCATGTCGAATCTCCTATTCTATATCGAACTGTTGTAACAATGAAAACGAAAATAAAGCATTTATTTATGTCGGATCTTTCGTTTTTCGGATTTTGTGCTTTCGTTATCGTTTGTCAAAACGAAAACGAAAATAGCTGAAATTCGGACGAAAATGCATTCGGACGAAAACGAATGCACATGTCTACTAGTCAGTGCTATAGCATGGATTATCAGTGCTCAGGGCAAGGCAAGTAATTTGTGCCCCCTAACCTGTCAACTTTTAGCACTCCCGGAGTCCCTTCCACTAGTACCGTATTAAACCCCTTATCGTAAATTTTAGAATTATTAATACATGTTTATGTGATCTGTGTAGTTTATTATTATGATTATTATAATCAGGAAAATCACTTGACTTTAGTCTCTTTAGAACTTTAGAGTGAAACTTTGGAAGGGGCTAAAATGACAGCTTGGACATTGCTGTGAGAATAGAGCCATCACAACAATTTTGACATTTTTGTTTTAACACTTCCCTGCAAGCCTTGATTAATTACAACAGACATGTTAAAAAAAGAAAAGTTTTTTTTAAGCCAAGTTTTATTATTTACCTCATCCTTACCCCCACTTCTAATGGATTCAGTAGAAAACCTACCTTTCTGCTTGTGACTAGAGTCAATTCAGGTGGGGGGCCCGTGGAACACAGAATCTCTTGGGGAGGTTGGGAAACTCTTGTTTCAGCTCTCTATGTACCTCCTATGTCTAAGCCACCCTGTCTCTATTAATGGCACAAGGTGACTGAGAAATCCAGTCTCGTCTGTACTAATCGGACTCACTGTACAACCACACTGGAATGTTGTGTGTGTGTATATGTAAGAAGGCCAGTATGGTGGCCTGAATTTATGGGAGGAACCTGAGGGGGTATTTAAGCAGCCTGCTCGTCTGTGGTCTTTGACGGTTTCCTGTGCGCGATTCTACGTCACTAGGCCGACTATTCAACACATTGGCGTTTGTAAGTTGCGTTTTCGAAACTTTCACAGGCTTTCGGTTCCCATTCGCAGTTTTCTTACAACGTGTAGGGTTTAGTTTGATTTTTTAATTTCTTGCATCACCATTTCTTAGATATCTTGTGTTTCCAAACCTAGAACTTACGAGTCATTAGTTAAAGAAACCATGCACGTAGCCGTAGTATTAAGCCACCGATTTGTGCCTCTATCATACCAAAACATTTCATTCATTTTTATGTCCCTCACTCTGATTGGAATCCAGCCGCGTCCGCATCGCACTGGTTCATTAAGGCGTGTCTCACTTGTTTTCCTCATCTTCATACCATGTTCCACAGTCCGGTTCCTTGTCCGTCACTGTAGCGACACACCGAATCGTGCCACTGTCATGGCTAAATCATTTCAATAATTTCACTAATTGCACTGTCACGTACCACGCTGCGATTCGAATCTAGTCGCATCCGTGATGCATCAATTCGTCCTGGCGTGCTCTAGTTGTTTTTTGGCCTCATTTCAGTACATGTTCCAGAGTCCAGTTCGTTGTCTGATGCAGATGCGGCACACCAAGTCGTGCCTTTGTCATGGCAAATTATTTCACTAATTTCACTGTCACGTACCACATTCCGATTCATCCTGGCGTTCCCCAGTTGTTTTTTGGCCTCATTTCAGTACATGCTCCAGATTCCGCTTTGTTGTTAGTCACAGACGCAGTCGCAGCACACTGATTTGTGCCTCTGTCATGGCAAATCATTTCAATCATTTCACTGTCCCGTACCATGTTCCGATTCAAACCCAGTCACAAACTGCTGGTTGTAAACTGAACAGTGGAGCCTTAAGTGGAGTGTGAATAAGTATTGCTTTTTGACTGCTGGTGACTGCTGGGTTGCAGTTTTAGGTTCTTTTGAGGCTTTTCCTTGTAGCTTTTTAATACCATTTTCTGACACTTTTTAAATAGTTTTTTTTCTTTTTTTTTTCTTTCTTTCTTTACTTCCTTCAGCCTACTAATTAAGGGGAGTGGTTAATTGGGCACAGGTGCTTGAGGTCTATATAACCTTCTGTAGAACTCATTGTGAGCCTGCTCATCTTGAGTCTGTGGGAACTGTCTAAGTGGAACTGGTCAAAATCCGTTAAGTGTATAATAATTGGTTTGTGTGACATATGTACACAAATGATCATGTACAGATGTGTTCAGATAATCATTGGGACATGTGATTTTAGTGGGACATATGTGAGGGACATGTGTTTTTTTATTTGGGGACATGGCTTTTTATTATTTGGGGACATGTGTGTTTTGGGGACATGTGTGGGGACATGTGTATTTTGGGGACATGTGTGTTTACACTGTAGGTTTACACTAGACTAGTGTCAGGTCACCTTGAGCCCAGGTGACAGATGCACCCTGTAGGGATTAGGAGTGCACCGCAAGGTTGTGGACCCTACGGCTGACTGCTGCGGACAGGGGTCAAGGTGATAGGAAGGCAGGGCTGCCAGAACACCAGGATGGATTCCACCGCGTTTAGAGCGTAAGATTCCCTGGGGCGTGGAGTCTAAGAGCCAGCAAGTATTCACCAGAGCCTCGAGTGGTGAGGATGGACTTGGCTGCAACTGGCTCCAGGTCGCGACCCCCAGGGTCCCCCAGCTCACACCCACAGTAGGCAAACAGGAGGATAGGGATGGTGAGGGACAAAGCCAAGGTCGGTGCCACAAGCAGACAGGAAATGTCGGGGACACGCCAAAAGGTCAGGATCACAGGCAAACAGGGATAGTCAAGGACACGCCAAAGTCGGTAAAGGAAAACAATAGAAGAGCACACGGCAGGTAACAGGAAGCTAACACACAAAGGTTGATCAGCAGGGTTGGCTAGCAGTGCACAGGTTAATATAGTGTTCTCTGATAGGAGCTAGGGTGGAGCCATGCCAGAGGATGGATTATAAAAGCAGTCAGGTGAGGGTCGGCTGGTCTCTAGAAATGAACACATGGAGACAGGTAAGCAGACGAACTCTATTGCATAACCATGACAGTACCCCCCCTCTTACGAGGCCTCCCCCTTCCCCGCCTGGGACCAGATTTAGAGGGGAACTTCAAATGAAACTTCCTCAACAGACGAGGTGCAAAGACCTCGGAAGCCGAAATCCACGACCTCTCCTCAGGACCAAAACCTTTCCAGTGCACAAGGTACTGGAGAATGCCTCTACAGAGTCGGGAATCTAAAATTTGGCTAACCTCGTACTCCTGATCATCCTCAGAGACCGGTGCTACGGTAGAGAGAGGACGAGAGAACTTATTGAGGACTAAAGGCTTCAGAAGGGCAACATGAAAGGAGTTAGAGATTTTGAGGCTTTTGGTAATCTGGAGCTTGAAACAAACTGGGTTCAGTTTAGAAATTATGGTGTACGGACCAATGAATCCTGGGGCAAATTTGAGAGAAGGAACCCGGAGTTTGATGTTCCTGGTGGAGAGCCAGACTTTGTCTTCTGGCTGAAGAGAAGGTGGCTTCCGCCTGCGACGGTCAGCAAAACTCTTGAATTTGTTGGCAGCTTTCTGGAGGGAATCATGAACGTCAGCCCACATAGAATTGAATGATTCCTGAACAGTAGCCAAAGCTGGAATGTCAGAAGAACAAGTCATAGGAAAAGGAAGCTGTGAAAGAAAGAAGAGGTGAAATCCAAGGTAATGTCGAGGGATTTCCAAAAACGAGAAGTAAACTGCACACCCTTGTCCGAAACGACATGGGAAGGAACACCATGAAGGCGAAAAATCTCTCGTACAAAAATGGGAACCAAGGCAGGGGCAGAAGGGAGACCAGGAAGAGGAACAAAATGAGCCATCTTGGAGAACCGATCGATTACTACCCAAATGGCCGTATTATTCTCTGACAGTGGAAGATCAGTAATAAAATCCATGGCGATATGAGAATCAGGGCTCCTTAGGAATGGGCAAGGGCATGAGAAGACCAGCAGGGGCTTGAGTGGAAGATTTAGACTGAGCACAGACGTGACAAGCCTTAACATAGTCTTTAACATCCGAGCGGAGATTAGGCCACCAGTAGTGACGACTGATGAGCAGGAAGGATCGGAGGAACCCAGCATGACCTGCCACCTTGGAATCATGTCCCCAATGAGCGAGCAGGAGTCACGAAAATTACCCTTGCCCCCACAATAAAGGCACAAGCCCAGAGTTCTGCATCTAGCACGTTCTTTGGGGGGTTAGTCTGGTCCGGCCCAGCTGCATGGTTTCCTCAGCAGACAGAGGATGCTCCTCAGGGTGACGGGAAAAAAGCTCAGGTTGACTAGGACCTAGGGGGTGCTGGCGTCTTTTTTCTAAGGACCTCTCCTGGAAACGAATGCCAATCTGATTGCATAAGGAAATTACATCATCCAGACCGGCGGGGATAGCTCTTCCTGCTAATTCATCCTTCACTCGGTCAGAGAGGCCATGTAAAAAGGTTGCAACCAGGGCCTCATTGTTCCAGCTCAATTCAGCTGTAAGGATACGGAACTGAAGTGCATATTGTCCCACTGAACAAGATTCTTGGCGAAGGCGTAAAAGGGCACTAGCCACAGAAGAAACCCGCGCTGGCTCCTCGAAGATATTATGAAAGAGCTTCAAGAAGTTGGACAGGCTGGAAACCACTGGATCATTTTTGTCCCACAAGGGAGCAGCCCAGGCTAAAGCTTCACCGGAGAGGAGGGAAATTATATAGGCTACCTTTGCCTGATCAGACAGAAAGTTTTGAGGCTGGAGCTCAAAATGAATGGTGCATTGGCTGAGGAAACCCTTGCAGGCCTTGGAGTCCCCAGAGAAACGGGACGGAGCTGGCAGTACTAATGAATGCATGGATGAGACTGGTGCGATAGGTGCAGTCGCAGACTGTACTTGAGGCTGCAGGTTCGGTGTCGCCAAGGCTACTCGAAGCGGGAAGCCAGATCTTGAAGGAATCGCATCACCTGAGTCTGATTAGATTCCTGGGTTTCAAGTCTCCGAACTATGCCCTGCAAAGGATCGACTGCAGGAAGCGGTACGAAACAGCAAAAGGAGGGAAACCAGAGTTTGTGGGGGGGTTACCCAAGGGAGGAGGTGGAGTTTGGGGGGCGGAGAAGCAAAACGAAGGAGTGGGAGTTTCATGGAGGGTTACCCAAGGGAATAGATAGGAAGGGTACCTGGTGCTTGGAGGGGTACTGAAAGGAGTGAATGTACAGGAGTTTGGGGGTTACACAAAGGAGTGAGGGCTTTCTGTACCCCCTGCACCCCCCCTTTGCTTGCCATCTACATTAATAGCCTCCCCTGCATACACCCACACCACTGTACCCCTTCTTTTGCATAGCTTCTTTGTGGAGTGTACCTTACACACATCTCTCAGATTACCAAGTCAGATTGCTTTACAGCTTCCCCTTATAGAAAGAAACCACACTTTCAACTTATTCTTAGATCAGCCACCTCCTGCTCACCAATTCCCAACCACTTCCTTTGCTGCAACTCTTGAGACAGCTTTGATTCTGCCCCAACTTTAAGCTCCTCTTCCAGAACCCAACAACCTAGCTTGCCTTTGACAAAGACCCCACTTTCAATTACTTCCATGAGGCAGATTTCCCCTTCTATTTTGCCCCCTATTTCCCTCCCAGAGGGCACTTTCTGCTTGCCCAATTTTATGCTCCCATTGCACAAGCCAATTATCCTTGCTCACTCATGCTGCAGCCTCCAGGCCTGACACCTCCTGACATGTCAGTACCATCCCTCTTGTTGTACCTGTAGTACGGCTTGCTATTGAACTTCCACTTCGACAACCCCAACTGCCACACACTCTTACATCATTCTTGCTGCAGCCTTTAGACTGATCACAAGCTATTGTTGCATCAATCCAAGCATACTGCTGTCAGGATTTGAACTTACAACTGCACGAGCCCACAGTAGCACCGCTGGTGCATTAACCTGCTGAGCCGTGGGTTCTGTATCTAATATGGCCCTCCTTTTTGGCAGCCCTCACATGCAGCTCTGGCCATGGCTGAGTGGGTAAATCCATTGTTTGAGTAAATGTACATCTAAATCCTACATGGAGGTACCCAAATGCCAACAGTGTGTGTTTGTTTACTGTAGTAGCTGTCGTATGTTCAAAAAAACACAAGAAGTCCCTGACCCTTTTTAACCACTTTAAGACCAGTCCTATTCTGACACCTTTCACATATATCTGTAAGAATCCACTTTTTTTCACTAGAAAATTAATTATAACCCCCCAAACATTATATATGTATATATATATATATATATATATATATATATATATATATATATATATATATATATACATACATTATTTTAAACAGCGTCTTTTTACTCAAAAATATTTTGGAAATAATACACTTTAATGAATGTTAGTGCACACAAACACAATAGCATTTCTTGCTTTCAGTTCACTAATTAGGGGAGTGATTAAGTGTTTGCAGCTGTGATATAAGCAAGTGTACAACTCACTGAGCTTGCTCACTAGGATTGCAAATCTAGAACCCTGATTGAACCCTGATTGAACCCTGATTGAACCCTGGGTTCTAGATCTAATATAAGCCTCCTTTTTCCCTGTGGCTTAGTGGGCAGATGTGCCCTTCTAACAATTGAGAGGTTGTGAGATTGAATCCTGTGTGTGCTATGCTAAAAATCAAATGTGAATTTTTTTAAATTGAGCTGGGTGCTGCAAAAAGTCATCAGGATTGAATTGGCTGCAGAAAAACTTGAGACATGGAAGTGATGGGACTACTGTGCTGTATTGGGGATGGTGAGATATGAGTGCATACTGACATGGGAGTGGGGCAGACAAGGGCATAGCTTGCAAATAGAGTCAGTATACTGTGGGGAGCATATAGGGACACCCCATAGAGAAGCTGTGTAGAAGGGATACAGGAGTGTGTGGGGTACCCATGGATGTAGATGGTAAGCAAAAGGAGGGGTGCTGAAGGGAGAAGGTGGGGGTATTGATGGGAGGAGTAACAAAAGTAGGGTAGCAGGAGTTTGTGGGGAGAGGGGTACCCAAAAGAGTAGAGTGAAGGAGATTGGGGTGTCACTTTGGTATTGGAGGGGTGGCAAAAGGAGCAGAGTTTTTCTTTGGGGGGTCCCAAAGGATGTGGATGGGAGAAACAGCAAAACGATGGACTTCCATACCTGTTCTTCCCCTATATTTTTGTTTTTGTTTATATTCTGTTGATTTTATTTTTCCAATATTGCAGTATATATTTCATCTACATTGCACCTTATTCTAATTGGATTTTTTTTCCCTCACATCAGTATTTATTGCATTTACATTTATATTGATTTAGATCTTGTGTTGTGGGAACATTATTATTTTTTGAACTTACTTATCACTGTTTATGGATACATATATCCCTTGTTGATGATTTATTCACCTGTTTACTAGATTGGTTTAATTAGCGCTACTTCACTTTTTATACACAGTTTTTATGGGTGCTGGTAACACTTTAGCAAGTTTAGCTGCTTTTTATTGCCATTTAGCACTTTATCTATTTATTTGTATATACCTCATAGTCAGCACAGATTGCTTTGTTAGCACATTAGTACACACCTTTTGATAACTTATATGCTTGGTATTGTCATTAATTAGTGTTTGTGGACCTGGGTCCTGCCCCAGGGGACATGTATCAATGCAAAAAAAAGTTTTAAAAATTGAAGTTTTTTCTGGAGGAGTGACTTTAATAATGCTAAAGTGAAACAACAAAAATGAAATATTCCTTTAAATTTCGTGCCTGGGGGTGTCTATAGTATGCCTGTAAAGTGGTGTGTTTTTTCCGTATTTAGAACAGTCCCGCAGCATGACATTTCTAAAGGAAAAAAAGTAATTTAAAACTGATTGCAGCTGTAATAAATTGTCGGGTCTCAGCAATATAGATAAAACTCATTGAAAAAAATGGAATGGGTTCTCCCCCCAGTCCATTACCAGGCCCTTTGTTTCAAATTTCTCTTTATTTATTTATATTATAAAACATACATTCAAAATTTTCCATTCAATTTTCACATCATTATAAAACATTCCCCATACACAAAAAAAAAAAAAAAAAAAAAAAAAAAAATTATCAATACTATTCCATTCAATCCCCCTCCCTTACATAAATTCCCACACTTTTCCTGAGGTACTCAATTCCTCCCATTTCTTCCAATAGTCCGACATCGGTTTTTCTACATATCCCTCTTGTCTAATCTGTTTCTCCATGAAGCACACCTCGCTCATCTCATAATTCCACTCTACTATTGTTGGAGCTACTTCCTTTTTCCATTTCCGTGCTATTACGGTTTTAGCTATTGTAGTTATTTGGTACAAAAAATCCATCTCTTTTCGTTTTAGTTTTCCAGATGTATGGGAGAATAATATTGTCTTTATATCAAGATTTATTCTTATACCTGTCAGTTCCTGATATATTTTTATTATCTTACCTCAAAATATTTTTATCTTCCAGCAACTGTACCAAATATGTTCTAAAGTACCCTTCTCCTTCTTACATCTCCAACATAATTCAGAGTTCCGTTTATTTATTTTATTCATAATCACTGAGCTTCTATACCATCTTAATAGAATTTTATAATTTTTTTCTTGATATTTAATAGCTAAGGGTGTTTTATATATTCCTTCAAATACCTCTCCCCACTCTTTCTCTGTCAACTCCTGCCCTATTTCTTCCTCCCATTTTTTTATTCCTGGTATTTTTTTAATATCCCCACCAGGAAGTAATAGATTATATATCTTAGCTAATTTCTTATTTGCTTTATCCTTATTCATTGCTATTTGTTCAAATATGGTTGGTGGTCTATTAATCATTATCTTTATTGGGTCAATAAATGCCCTCAGCTGTAAGTACTGAAACCATTTATTTTTATACTCTTGCCCCAATTCCTGAAACGTTGGAATATTTCCATCATTTAGGATTTGTATTATCCGCTCATGTTCTTCCATATTCCATTTCAAAAATGTATTATCCTTTACAGCTGGACTAAATTCGGGATTACCAAATAAAGGGGTCATAGGGCCTATTAAGGATGATAGTTGCTTTTTCTTTATCATATCATCCCAGATTTTTAAAGTTGTTTTTACAAAGATAGGCATTTCCTTCCTCTCTGGTCTTGACTTAGGTTTTATCCATGGCTGGTGTTTTATTTTAGCCCCTAATATGTCTTCCTCCAATTTTATCCATTGCTTGTCTTTTTCATTATGCTGCCAATCGATTATTCTCATTAAAGAGGCAGCTTGTGAATATTTAAAAAAGTCAGGCAATGCTAATCCACCATTATTTTTCGTTCTAATTAATACCTCCCTACCTACTCTAGGGGTCTTATGTGCCCATACAAAGCCTTCTACCATTTCTTTCAGATCTTTCATAATTTTTTTTGATGGTATAATGGGTACCGTTTGAAAGATATACAGCATAATTGGCAAAATCTCCATCTTTACAATATTTATTCTCCCAAACCATGAGTGGGTTATTTTATCATATTTGCCTAGAAGTTTCTTTACCTTCTGAACTGCCAAGTTGTAATTCATATCTTGCAAGAGTTTTAAATCTCTTGGAATATATACTCCCAAATATTTTATCGCATCTTGCTTCCATTTAAATGGAAAATTCTTTTGTACAACAGTTTGAACTTTCTCTTCTAATGTAATATTCATTAATTCAGATTTATCGTAATTTACTTTAAAATTACTAATTTCACCAAATCTCTCAAGTTCTTTTATTAAATTTGGTATAGTAATTATAGGGTTGGTTATATATAATAGAAGATCATCTGCATAAGCAGCCATCTTATATTCTTTGCCTTTGACCTTTATCCCCGTAATATCTTTGTTTATTCTTATAGCCTCCATGAGATGTTCCATCATCATAATATATAAAAGTGGTGATAAAGGACACCCTTGTCGGGTTCCATTTGATATATTTATATACTTTGATAATATCCCATTTGCTCTCACTTTAGCCCTTGAGTTCTTATATAGGGCCATGATCCTTCCTAACATCTTAGGTCCCATCGCTGTTTGCTTCAATACTTCCTCTAAGAACTGCCATCCCACCCTATCGAATGCTTTTTCAGCGTCTATAGCCAGTAGGCAGGTAGGGATGGCAGTTCTCTGAGTGTATTCAATAAGCGTGCATGTTTTAATGATGTTATCTCTTGTCTCCCTCCCTTTCATAAACCCCGTTTGTTCCAAGCTTATATTATTTGAGATAATGGCCGTTATTCTTTTGGATAATATTTTTGAGAATATTCTTATATCTAAATTAGTCAACGATATGGGTCTATAATTTTTACATAGTGATTGATCTTTTTCCGGTTTTAATATTAATACTATATGAGCTTCTGTACCTTGTATCGCAAATGGCTGATCTAAAGATATAGAGTTAAATGTTTCCTTGAGTATGGGTATTATTTGATCCTTGAATGACTTATAGAATCTAGCTGTATACCCATCTGGGCCTGGACTTTTTCCCAGAACAAGTTCTTTAATAGTCTGTTGAATTTCTTCTGTTGTAATTTCTCCCTCCAACCCCTCCATCTTTTCTTTTAAACAGTTAAATATAGCCATTTCCTTTACATATTTTTGTATATTCTCCCTTTTGTCTTCTCCTTCCTGATGTTCCTGACCATCTTTTATATTGTATAATTTAGAATAATATGTATGGAAGGTTTCAGATATTTCCTCTGGGTCATATGTAATTTCCCCATTTGGTTTTACAATTTTCTCTATGTAACTTGGGGGTTGTTGCTTTTTTAGTGTTCTGGCTAATATTTTCCCAGGTTTATTACCAAATTTGTACCACTGCGTTCTATCCTTATCTCTTATTCGAAGGGAATCTTCATCAAGCACTGATTGTAATTCCAATTGTTTTTCCTTTAACCTAGCTCCATCACACGGTTTCCTACTTACTTTATGCAGTTCTTCTAATTCTTTGATCTCACTTTCCAATTGACATATTTTTTGTGTTTTTTCTTTTTTTATTCTTGCTCCGTGCTTGATGAATATTCCCCTCATAACACATTTTAATGTTTCCCATTGCGTTGGAGGTGAGGTTTCATCCCTTTCATGAGTTATCAAAAATTCTTTTATAACTTGTAGTATTTCTGCCTCGCATTTTCTATCTTTAATTAGATTATCATTTAATCTCCATGTCCCATTCCTTTTCTTTGTTTCAATCACTTAAATTTCCATATATATTGGGACATGGTCCGACCAAAGGAATCCTCCTATTTCTGTTACTGGTTTCATCATTAAACCCTCTTTATTTATAAAGAAATAATCCAATCTATGATATGAATTATGTATATTTGAATAGTATGTGTAGTTTTTTTCCTTTTGGTGTTGAGCCCTCCATATATCTGTTAATTGATATTTTTTCAGTGTATTCTTAAATTCCTTTATTCTATTGTTATTATTATTATTTTTTTTTTGTAATTGAATATTTGTAGTATCTTTCTTTACATCCATTACAAAATTTATATCACCACCCACTATTACCACTCCTTCCGCCTTCTTCATTGCGTCCGATAGGGCTTTCGTACCATTCTCTATTTGTCCATAATTAGGAAGATACAAATTAACTATAGTGAATTTTTTTCCATATAACATAAACTTTATTATTAAAGATCTCCCATCTTTGCCTTCGTATTTTTGTAGTATTTGGACCGGCAGATCCCTATGGAACGCAATTGATACCCCTTTTGATTTGGAATATGGAAATGTGTCATGTAACCATGTATTATAATTTCTATTATTGATTTTAGGTATATGATCTGAGCGAAAATGTGTTTCCTGAAATAGCACAATGTCTATTTTCTGCTTATGTAGGAAATTTAGAATTTGATTTCTTTTAGCAGGGGAATTAATACCTCTTACATTAAAAGAACAGAACTTGACACTACCCATAGAAAAAAAAAAAAAAAAAAAAAAAAAAAAATTTCCAACATGGGTCTGGTATGAATTTTAAGGGGAACCCAATTTAAAAAAAAAAGCACGGGGTGGCCGCTGCTGAGGATGGCCGCCTGAAGAGTCTGCTCCGCTCCTCCACAGCCTAGTTCAGCGACATAGGCAGCCTGCTGCATTCGCAAATCCTCCGGAACGGAGGGCACAGCTGCGGGTCATACAGCGGAGTATGTCCCGCAAGAAATCTAAGCTCAAAGGACCCCGTAGGCTCCTAGACTTCTACATGAAGCCTCCAAGGCCTAGAAGCCAAGATGGCGCCGACCGCGCTGACCGCGCCGAGTGTAGGAGACCTGGGACCCCGCCGCTTGTACAGGCGAACGAATCACCCGACGGCCCTGCGCTGCTGGAAGATATGGATCAGCTAGACAACCACAGCATGTCGCCGGGGGATAGAGGTAAGAGGCTTGCTGACTTCCCTGCTCCCTCTCCTGACAAACAGCCTCCCTCTAAGAAGCAACACAGCGCTGGGACTTGTAGTTCCTCTCTACCGCAACCCCAGGCACAGTCACAGTCACTTGCTGAGTTTCCTTCCACTGATAATCCAGCCTCAGAACACAGCATGAAAGCGATGCTAATGTCTCTTCAAGCTGAATTGCACAGAGAGCTTAAAATATCTGTTAATCAAATCCAGGACACAGTTAATGTGTTAGAACGCCGTACTGAGCACATTGAACAACACCTGTCTGAAGCCACCATTGCGCATAATAGGATGGTTGACTTACAGGATGAGCAGGCCGCAGCGATTTCCCAAATGCGATTAAAAATCGCAGACCTCGAAGATCGCTCACGCAGGAATAATATCAAGATAAGGGGAGTGTCCGAATCCTTAGCAACTCCAGATATAATTCCATACCTGCACCAGTTATTTCGCAAACTTGTTCCATCTCTGACGACACAAGATTTACTGATAGATCGGGCGCACAGGCTGCACAAGCCACAACACCTCCCATCCTCAGTGCCCAGAGACATTTTAGCGAGAGTGCACTTCTTTCATGCTAAGGAAGATATTATGCGTGCTGCGAGAGCCTTGCGCACCCTGCCTGAGCCCTTTTCCAAAGTGCAACTGTTTAACGACATCTCGGCAACTACGGCTCAAGCTCGCAGAGCGTTCGCCCCAGTTACATCCATCCTGACCGAACAAAAAGTGGCCTACAAATGGGGTCACCCCACCAAGCTCCTGGTGTCATACAGGAACCAACAAGTTGCCATCCTGTCACCAAAGGAAGGCCTTAAGCAACTACATAACTGGGGTATGACCCCCCAAGCACCGCCGCCTAATACACCTGGTACGAGACCATCGTCAAGAATGGCTACACCTTGGGACTCTCACGCTCTCACTTAGATTGATCTGGCCGGAGCCCTTGCGGTAATAAGTATGTTCAGTAGTTACGATTATATGTTGCTGCCTATGTTTAACGTTTAATGTGTTATACCATTTATATACAGTGTTGCTGTGGGGGAGGGGAAGCGGTTATGATACCCCTTCCACACTCCTCATTTTCTTTTGATGTGCTATGCACATCCACTGGTTTGATTTACCTGTTTCAACAATTGGCCTGGTAGTTACCAATACACTACCTTACAACTGGTCTTTTTTTAGATTTCTCCTATTTGTTTTGTTGCTCCTGTTATTACTCTAGCGTTTTCTTTTATTTTTATTTTTACCCTCCTTTTTTATTTTTTTTGTGTCCGCATAGTACGCTATAGGGGCTTAGTCGGGACGCTCAGTCTCTCTTGTGGACTGCCTGACTTGGTCATCCCTCTTAGCGACTACGAAGTATTTGAGCTAACCTACTCTAACCATCGCATATTGCTCTAGTTTCCTCCTGTCATCACTCATCCCTACAGTGAGGATAGTCTCTCTCGGTACTGTAGTAAGATTCATAGCAGGCCTACTATTCGGGGGACATGTCGATCACAATAGTCTCACTAAACGCTAAGGGCCTTAACAGCCCCTTTAAAAGATCCCTGTTGTGGCGAGAGGCATTAGCCCAAAAGGCAGATATCTTATGCGTCCAGGAAACGCATTTCTCTGAGCTTAACTCCCCAAAATGCTCTCACAGGCTATTCTCCCATTACTTCCATGCCCGCTCAGACAAGAAAACGAAGGGTGTGATGATTGCTGTACGTTCATCCATATCATTCTCCCTCAAACACATCGAACAAGATACAGCGGGTAGATACTTAATCCTATCAGCCGTTTGTAACAACCAACCCCTGGTCTTGGTCAATCTTTATGCCCCCAATACGGGCCAAAAAGAATTCTATAGATCCATACTGAGCAAAATTCAGTCATACCCCAAGGAACACCTAGTGATATGTGGTGACTTTAATGATGTTCTTGACAATCAGCTGGACACTTCTAATACGAAGCGTAGACACTCCACAGCCATTTCTAGTGTAGCTTTACAGGAGGACCTCCACGATCCTTGGAGGTGCCTCCATGGTACCGAGAGGGACTATTCCTTTTATTCGCATGCCCAACGATCTTACTCTCGGATCGATCTATTCTTAGTCTCGAAAACGGCACTTCAGAAAATTAATCGCGCTACGGTGGGCCTCATAACCTGGTCCGACCACGCCCCAGTATCAACTACTATCGCCACCTCTCCACCGGTGGCCAGACATACACTTTGGCGTTTGAATTCCGCACTCATTAGTACGCCGGAGACTCGAGAGCTGATTCGATCCGAGATATTGCAATTTTTTGACTCTAATTATGATTCTGTTTCTAGTCCCACTACCCTTTGGAATGCTCACAAGGCGGTAATCCGCGGAGTATGCCTCAAGCTGGGTGCACAGGAGAAGAAAAGGAGGTTGGCAACGATTGAATCCTTTCTACAGAAAATTTGTGGTCTTGAAATTTCGAATAAAAACGCCCCTTCCCCCAAATTACCAAAGAACTTAGTACCCTAAGAAATGACCTTAGCTCATTTCTTTACAGAAATTTTGAATTTTTCTTAAGCAGGATGAGACTTACGTGGTATTCCCAAGGTGATAGGGCGGGGAAACACCTGGCACAGCAATATAAAAAAAGAGCCGCACAACATAGGATCCCCTTTCTTTTAAACCAGAAAGGTCAGAAAGTTAGCAACCCCAAAGACATAGCCGAGGAATTTAGTCTCTTCTACTCAAAGCTATACAATCTCTCCAGTTCCCCTTCAGAGCCACGTCCCGAGGAGGGGAATATATCTGGGTTCCTAGATCCGCTGCAGCTTCCCTCACTCTCCCCATAACAAGTAGAACTTCTCTCCCGGCCTTTTACCCATCAAGAAATATCTGACGCAATAAAGGGTCTCCCCCTTCACAAAGCTCCTGGGCCTGATGGGTACACTAATAGCTACTATAAAACATATGTAGACCAATTGTTACCTCACCTATGTGCCACACTTAATGACTTCTTAGCAACTGGGAAGATACCCTCAGAATCCCTTGAGGCGACTATCACCACTATTCATAAAGTAGGCAAACCTTCTCATGACCCCGTAAATTATCGGCCCATATCTTTGTTAAATACTGACACCAAACTTTATTCAAAACTTCTAGCTGCTAGGCTGGCGAGTTATATCTCTACCCTGATCCACCCGGATCAGGTGGGTTTTATCCCCTTGAGACAGACCTCAGATGGAACCCGTAGAATAATTGACATGCTTCACTGGGCAGAGCATCATCAAATGCCTTCTCTGCTGATATCATTAGACGCAGAGAAGGCATTTGATAGGGTCAACTGGCTCTATTTGAAAATGGTCCTTCAAAAATTCGGCATCACGGGCAAATTTCTCCAAGCCATACTAGGACTATATTCCACCCCTAGTGCTAGGGTCCTGAATTCGGGTCTACTTTCGTCTCCCTTTATGATTACAAATGGGACACGTCAGGGGTGCCCTCTTTCACCTTTAATATTTGCATTAATGATAGAACCGCTAGCGCAAGCTATTAGATCACACCCGGACATCAAAGGTTTGGAAATCAACCAATGTAGCCACAAAATCAGTTTATATGCAGATGACGTAATCATCTGGCTCACTGACCCAGTTCATTCTCTCCCCCCGCTTTGTGATCTTTTACAAACTTTTAGCCAAGTCTCTTTGTATAAGCTGAACCATTCCAAATCGGCGATGCTAGGCATATCCCTCCCCACCCATCTTAAAACAAGTATATCGTCCATTTCTCCTTTCTCCTGGGCACCCAACTCCTCTGTCTCTTATCTGGGCATCCGATTGACTTCCCCAGCATCCTTGTTGCTACGTACCAATATGGCTATTCTGACCCAGAAAATTCAGGAGACTGCCACCTCACTCCTCTCAATTAAAGCCTCCTGGGCAGGAAGAATTGCATTGGCTAAAATGTTTTTGTTACCTCACATTCTTTATATGTTTAGAACTTTGCCTTTACCTATTTTGAAACCTGATATAGCTGGACTACAAAGAATTGTTAACAAGTTTATATGGGCGGCCCACAAATCACGTATTAGGTCCTCGTTGTTGTGCATCCCGACTAAATATGCTGGGATGGGAGTTCCGGACCTCAAGGCTTACTACAAAGCCACTGTTTTAGACCAAACCAGGAAACTTTGGGATCCAACCTCCTCTCTGCCATGGACTTCAATTGAAACCGCTGATATGGTGTCGCCTCCATCACACCTACTCGCAGCCATCTGGATGGGTTTACACCCCACACACTCTCTATTACCAACAGTCAAAGCCCTCACAAACAACTGGAAAGCAATTGTACAATCTGCGGGCGGACTACATATACAAGCTTTATATCAGCTACCACTCGCCTCCATTTCACTTATGTCTCAGGACTTATCGCTTTTTAGCTGGGCCTCAAAAGGCATTAAAACCCTCGGAGACTTATTTCAAAATGGTCATCTTAAGTCCTTCGCTCAATTTTCTAAAACCTTTAACATTCCTAGTAAAGACTTCTACATCTACCTTCGGATCCGTCATGCTCTTTCCTCTGTAAATATGTCGAGCTGCTCTTTGACTAAAGACATAATACAAGCATTTACCTCAACGATTAACAACTTTAGGGGTATTTCATACTTCTATGGTCTTTTGACAAAGCCTAACCCGGAACGAGCCACTCCAGCGATTGTCTCATGGGAGCGAATTCTACTCATACAAGTCTCCCCAGCGACCTGGTACCGGGCAATCCGTTTTCCAGCTATAGTATCCAGAAATGTGTCACACTGGGAGACTGTGATGAAAATCCTTTACAAGTGGTATTACACTCCGTCTAAATTAGTAAGGTTTTTTCCGTCCATGTCTGGAAAGTGTTGGCGAGAGTGTAATCAAAACGGACATATTTACCATATTTGGTGGGAATGCCCGCTCATAACTACCTTCTGGGCCGGAATTTCCTCCTTCATCCAGAGCATAACGAATGTCACTTGCAGACTGACACCGCAGACGGCTCTCTTTGGTCTTGATCTTGCATCCTGGCCTTCAAAATTTCATACCATAATCACTCACATCCTAATAGCGGCTAGACTCGCTATTTCCCGTCGTTGGAAACAATCTTGCTCGCCCTCTGTCCCAGATGTAATCATAATATTAAACAACCATCTGTTGATGGAATTCATGTTTGCGAAAGCACATATGAAATTGAGTAAATTCTATGCATCTTGGCAGCACTGGATACAAGATCCCAGAGCTCAATTGCACCATTGATTGTAACAGTCTTTCGTGTGCCCATATGCCACTGTCCTCAGACGGATAGATGGGGGGATAGTCCATCTGACCCCCATAGGTCCTGGACCCGAGCCCCCTGCGGTGTGCCTGCCTACAGTATTTAAGTATTTCTTGTCTTCTACCCTCTTTAACGCCATAATCACCCTTTTCTCAGCTAATCCTCCACCTTTCTCGAACTTTCTTTAGATGCTCTGAGGGGGAGAGATATGAGGCAGTCTCTCCTCGCCAGTTATTCCCTTCTTGCTAAGGTATCATGATCCTACGCCTGTCACCTCTCTGCCCCACGCTTCTCGCTTCTCTCTCCACAATTTGCTGTGTAGCATTACCCTTTTGTCATGTTAAGTGTATTGGCTTTGATATGGCATTATTTACCTTGATTTTTTTTATGTTATCTGTGCTGTACCTGCAGTTTTTGGTTCAATAAAATTTTTGAAACCTTAAAAAAAAAATAAAAAAAAAAAATAAAAATGTTACTTTTAATAAGTGCCTTAAATTTTACATTATTGCTCTACAGCCAGCATTCTTAAGGCTCTAAATCCCAGTCTCAGTCTGTATAAAAGCTGAGATATCACTGTGGCATTGCAATAAAAAGCCATTGAAACTTTGCTCTGGAGTAAGAGCAGAGTATCAAAACTACTCCATATGCTACCAACTTGAGCCTCTGCAGCCTCAGTTACTTCTCCTAGGCTGCAACCTAACTCATAGGAAGTAGACCGCCAGATTGGGTAATCTAATTTTAGATGAGGATTTTTTTTGGGACACAATGGTTTTTCTTGCACCTTATTTGCAATGAACTATATATTTGCTACTGTCTTATTAAACATGGTTATGAAACTGTTATTGTATAAAATAAAAAAAAAAAAATAAAAAAAAAAAAAAAAAAGCACGGGGGTCCCCCAGGCCCTATATACTCTGAACAACAGTATATACACTATACGGCCTGCCCTATATACTCTGCAGAGAATTGGGCCTTAGGCAGGGCTCAAGTCCTGCGGGAACGCATGGGAATGGAGTTCCTGTACTTTTTCCACAACAGGAACTCAGTTCCCATTACCAGCCACGTCCTGCAAGACTTTGAAGTATGCAAGCTGTGTGACAGGTGCTACACCAGCAGCTGCTGACACAGCTCGCAATAGTAAGTGCCGCACACCTGTCCATTCAGACATTGCCAGTAGGGGGCCCCATGGCAGCTTCCGTTTTGATCTACCTGTCAGTTACAGCTAGCTGACAGGTAGGTCAGGTCTAGGTCTAGCAGATGGGTATATCAGCTATTCTGCTCACAGGACATGCAGGGAGAGAGATGAGCTGAGGGAGAGACATCAGTTTGGGGTGGTAAGCTGAGCGCAATACCTGGAAAAGTTTAATGCCAGGAGGGAAGTTTATGTGGAAATATGTGAAAGGTTGGAATAACAATGAGTGTGTGTTGGAGCCCTGCAGAGTTTGCAGCCAGGGGCGGACTGACAACTCATGGGGCCCCCGGGCAATAGGAGAAGATAATGGGGCGCCCGGTCAATAGAAGAAGATTATGGGGCCCCCGGGCAATAGGAGATTATGGGGGGCCCCCAGGCAATAGGAGATTATGGAGGGCCCCCAGGCAATAGATTATGGGGACACACAGTATACACACATATAGTATACACACACAGAATACACATACACACACTGAAAAGATACTGGAGATGCGGGGCAGCTATAATCTTGGGATTTAAAAAAAACACAGATTTTTACATATTGTCCCTGGTTTTATTGAGGCTGGCAACCCTGATGGGGCTCCTCCCAGCCATGTACAACTCATTGGGTTTCTGGGAACTGAAAACAATCCCTTGAAGACTGTTGCTGAGTGTTATCCTCCACGTCCATGTGGACACAATCCTCCTCCTCTTCTTCCTGTGTGTTTGGCGGGCCCACAGAGATACTATCTGGATAAAGGGGGCCTTGAGAGGTAAGGAAGTCCTCCTCTTCCTTCTGCTGTTCTGCCTCAAGTGCCCTGTCCATTACTCCACAAAGCATGTGCTCCAACAGGAAGACTAGAGGGACAATATCACTGATGCATGCATTGTCACTGTTCACCATCCTTGTGGCCTCCTCAAATGGTGACAGGACAGTGCATGCATCCTTGATCAGTAGCCACTGGCGCCGTGAAAAAAGCCAAGCTCCCCCCTGTCCTGGTGCCATACTCACACAGGTACTCATTGATGGCCCTCTGCTGCGTGTGCAACTGCTGCAGCATTGCCAACGTTGAGTTCCACAAATGAGTTGTCACAAATGAGGAGGTTGATGGGCAGGTTGCATTCCCTTTGAATGTCAGCCAGCCGAGCACTGGCATTATATGACCAGCAGAAATTGCCACAGACTTTTCTGGCCTGCCTCAGGAGATCCTGTAAGCCTGGGTACCTGCTCAAGAACCGCTGCACCACCAAATTCACGATGTGATCCAAACAGGGAACATGAGTCAAGTGTCCCTGTCGAAGGGCAGAGAGGAGGTTGGTGCCATTGTTGAATACAACCATTCCTGGCTGAAGCTGGTGTGGTGTCAACCACCTCTGAGCCTGCCCCTGCAGAGCTGACAGAATAGAATCTCTGCCCCAGTGTGGCTCCTGTCGCCTAAACAGACCAACTCAAGTATCGCATGCCATCTTTTTGCCTGAGTGCTTGCATAGCCCCATGAACGCTTACAGAGCACCACTTATTCAGAGGACAAATCTGCAGAAGAAAAGGCCATAGAGGAAGAAGAAGAGAAGGGGTGGAGGCAAGAGCTGTGGCAGAATCACCACTAGCATTTTGGAGGCATGGTGGCGGGAACAAGCTCCAACAATACTGAACCCTGTCCTGTATCCTTCCCAGCTGCCAGCAAAGTTACCCAGTACACCGTGAAAGAAAGGTAGCGTCCCTGTCCATGCCTGCTGGACCATGCCTCAGAGGTCATATGCACCTTACTGCTGTCCAGCGATGCCAAAACATTGCCTTCCATGTGAGCTGGAACGGCCTTCCGTGAAAACCACCAGAAGTGTAGTAGCAAGTGCACTATGGTTGCACTGTATTGTGTACTGTGTACACCACCAGAAAAGTAGTAGCAAATGCACTATGGGTGCACTGTATTGTGTACACAATCAGAAGTGTAGTAGCAAGTGCACTACGGCTGCACAGTATTGTGTACTGTGTACACCACCAGAAAAGTAGTAGCAACTACATTACAGGTGCACTGTATTGTGTACATATATATACAGGTTATTCAGTTAGCTGTAGTGTATTTCATATATATATATATATATATATATATATATATATATATATATATATATATATATATATATATATATATATTCTACATCCAGTGTAGCCTATATCTGACTGCAGTGCATTCTTGGTGTACTTTTTCTAATATACTTCAGGTGGTGTGTATATATATATATATATATATACACACACCACCTGAAGTATATTAGAAAATGTACACCAGGAATGCACTGCAGTCAGATGTCAGATATAGGCTACACTGGATGTAGAATATATATATATATATATATATATGAAATACACTACAGCTAACTGAATAACCTGCCTGCTCAATCTAAATCACACTATCTCTCCATCCACACCAACAACACTACACAGGGCCGCTGTGCAGGCAGCCTTATATAGTGTGAGCCATGATTGGCCAAAAGCACCCTACCTTTGGCCAATTATGGCTCTCTTAGCAGAGGGAGCTGGGATTGGACAAAGCATGCAGGTCATGGTGCATGCTTTGGCCAATCATCATATAGCAATGCACTGCGATCTCGCAGTGCATTATGGGGCGTTCTGCGGTGCTCGAATTTGCTGCAAACGCCCCATGATGTTCATTTTTCGCCGGACGGCGAACACCCAATGTTCGAGGCTAACTTATGTTCGACCCGAACATCGAGCTCTTCCCTACTTAGGACATACATCTGAGGATGCCAACCTTTGTATTCGCATCAAGAAGCATATGTCCTCCAGATTCTATAATAAATTACTCTAGAGGCTAGCTTCCTAGCATTGATCAGGGTAGTCACCACTGAGCTTGAAAGCCCCCAATCTTTTAGAATGTGGGTTTCAATAGCCAAACCTTTAAATTGAGATTGTAAGGTAGGGATGAAACACTGGTCCCTGCAAAAGCATGTCTGGACGTGGTGGAAGGGTCCATGGGTCCCCCACTGCCATCTTTACGATTTCTGCATACCGGGATTTTCTGGGCCATGCCAGGGCTACAAGAACTGATGGGGGCAGCATGTACAGGAGAGGAGATTGAAGGGTATTATGGGGGCGGCATGTACAGAAGAGGAGTGTGGAGGGTATGATGCGGCAGTATGTACAGGAGAGGAGTGCTGAGGGTATGATGGGTGTAGTATGTACAGAAGAGGAGTGTGGAGGGTATGATGGGGGTAGTATGTACAGGAGAGGAGTGCGGCGGGTATGATGGGGGCAGTATATACAGGAGAGGAGTGCGTAGGGTATTATGGGGCAGTATGTGCAGGAGATGAGTGCGTAGGGTATTATGGGGCAGTATGTGCAGGAGATGAGTGCGAAGGGTATGATGAGGGCAGTATGTACAGGAGAGGAGAGTGGAGGGTATGATGGGGGTAGTATGTACAGCAGAGGAGTGTGGAGGGTATGATGGGGGTAGTATGTACAGGAGAGGAGTGTGGAGGGTATGATGGGGATAGTATGTACAGGAGAGAAGTGTGGATTGTATGATGGGGTAGTATGTACAGTAGCGGAGTGCGGAGGGTATGATGGGGCGGTATATACAAGAGAGGCGTACAGAGGTTATGATGGGGGTAGTATTTACAAGAGAGGAGTGCGGAGGGTATGATGGGGCGGTATATACAAGAGAGGCATACAGAGGTTATGATGGGGGTAGTATGTACAAGAGAGAAGTGCAGAGGGTATGATGGGGTGGTATGTACAGGAGAGGAGTGTGGAGGGTATGACGAGGGTAGTATGTACAGGAGAGGAGTGCAGAGGGTATGATGGGTTAGTATGTACAGGAGAGGAGTGCGGAGGGTATGATGGGGTGGTATGTACAGGAGAGGAGTGCGGAAGGTATGAAGGGGGCAGAATGGGGAGGGATTTTGTGCTGTGTCTGTGGAGTGACTATGAAATGATGTCCCTCAGCTGGGGGGTAAGAAGCAGCTCTGAGTGATGTCTGTCAGCTGGATGTATGAAGTGGTCTGGGGGTGATACAAGCTGGAGGGGGGTTGGGGGCAGAGAACTGGTCAGATAGTGATGGTGTGTCTATAATAAAAAAAAGCTCATCCACTAATATATACAACAATACTACTCAATGAAAACAATCTCCTGTAATAAAAGATGCCAGCCTCTAGCGCTCTGTGTATGCCCAAATAATGTGATAGTAATTGATGACCATTCACGTAACCCTATATTGCCCCTGGTATGAGCTGAATAATGTTCTTGGGTCTCCGGCAGTACAAAACTAAGCCCATTGCATACCTTTCTTAGGCCTTACAGGAAATCACCCCGATAGCAGCCCCACCCAGCACAAGGTTTGTTTTCAGAAGAAGTTTCCAACTTAAGCTTAGGAGAAAGAAGAGTCCACACAACGACAGACATTTTACTCTTTATTGGAACACATTTGATTCATAGTTGATTTACATTAGATTATGTCAGTCATCCCAATGGTGATGGTACATTCCTTAAGTTGCAAGCAGATAGAGAACAGCATAGATGGGAGTCGAGGAGCAGCCCAAACCTTTAGGAGTTTTTTCTAGAGTCCTACATCCTAAGCCAAAGGGATATGAGTAACCCCATGAGTCCTGCACCTCCTTTCCTTGTTTCTTCCTATTTTAAACCCTCAGGAAGTTAAAGTCTAACATATATAACTAAAAATTAACAAATTGTGAAGAAACATTTACCAACCCATTTTCTTTTCAAGACTAAGATCAGGTGTGGTCCCATTTAGTAAGTTCAGTATCGGTTATTCTTTTATTGCCTTAGCAAAAGATTGTTTCTGATTGGCTGTTTTGGCTTACTGCCACCGTGCATTATTTATCTTTGCAAAACATTTCTGAAAGAGGTACATATTTAGAAGAAACATCAATACTGGAGATACAGTGATAAATCGTAAATAAGATGTAATTTTTCGTATAGTCACATGTATTTAATACTTTTCAGGAGAATAACTGAACACAATCACCAAAATGTATTTAAGTGATTGTAAACCTCAGACATGAAATATGAACAAAGCATATCCCTCTATAGTCTGTACATATCTCAGTCCAGAGCACTAAGTGTCATTTCTGTCTGCTGCTTTATTCCTCTGCTATGTGTATGAGTCACTTCTGACAAGTTTTTCTGACATCATGTGCCTATGATTGACAGCCTCAGCTCTGTTCCTGTGTGCTGTGTGAGGGGGGGGTGTATCTTCCCCCCAATCAGCTCTCAGCGATACTCTCACTGAGCTCTGCAGTGTGTGTGTGTGTGTGTGTTGTCATCTCCCCCCCCTGCTTTCTGAAAGCTCAGACGAGTTGCATAAATTTTGCACTTTGAAGGTCTGTAGAGAATATAGGACCGTAGATAAACAGGTGCAACTTAAGTAGGAAGATTCATCTCTGTGTATCATCTGAGGCCATCACTTCACTGTGTTAATGTAAGGATTTACAACCCCTTTAATGCTTAGTATATGGAGTTGCGCAAGAGAAAAAAGGAATGTAGATTCTAAAAGTTTGGTTTTTGAAAAATTATAAAAGGAGAATTTGAAGGATAAAAGAGGAGTATGAATTCTACGAATTGGCTTATTTGCACTGATTTAAAACTCACAAATGAAAAAACGTCTGCTTGCGCAATTCTCATCATTCCACCTTCCATCATCCCACATTTCCACACAGTCCTCATTGTTATTAAGGTCGTTGGGTTCACCTGGGTACCAGTTGAAGTATGTAATGGCTTGTCCAGACTGATCTCTAAAGTTACCCTCGTACTGCAAGTCATTCAGACCCAAGAATGTGTGCATGTTAACCGTTCTGCGGAGGGAGAAAACGGCTTGGTTTTCTTCTGGGGTCCGGGGTACGGCCAACTGACCTCCGTTCCTGGCACAGGTGGCTTTGGCCTCGTCGTAAGTGACTGCAATACTATTCAAAATATAGTTTTTCTTTCTGATTCTTGCAATGTCTTTTCCAAGTGAAAAAAGTGTTATAGTGGGAAGAAAGGAAAAAGAAAACATTTTTATCATGAGATTTCATGGAACACATAGTAGAAAGTAACATCTGCTACTTTTTATTAGGTTAAAGCAGGGGTGCCCAACCAGTGGCCCGGGGGCCACATGTGGCCCGCGGAGCCCTCTGATGTGGCCTGCGACCTCCTTCTCTGGGATGGCGGATTGGCAAATCCAGATCATGGGTTGCGGACCCGTCATCCCAGAGCATCTGTGTTGTTAATGAAGCCGGCGGTAGAGAAAGCAAGCAGAGCTGTGTAAGCTGATGCTTCCTGCATAGCGACGGCTCCTGTCACGGGCAGAGTGATACCAAATGCATTCTGCCTGGGACAGCAACAGGAGGCGATACCTGAATGGAAGATTGTTATTAAAGGTCAGTTTATTACTAAAATTGCAGTGCATGGGCATATCTGTGCAGTGGTTACCGGGCTGCTTTCAAACTGATCCGCAGGTGCAGCGCACCTGAACTGCACCTGCGGATCAGTTTGAATACAGCCTAGTAACCACTGCACAGATATGCCCATGCATACCTGCCCTGAGGCATAGACTTCTCGTATTACCTACGGGTTTGGTGCACTTTCAGAAAGTGGACCACACCTGCAGGATATAATAGAAGTCTATGGCAAAGTGTAGCTAACCCACAGGAAAGACACAGGTGCACTGCGCTGCATTCGTGTGAAAACAGTCTTACACCCTGTACACACGGAAAAAGTCAGATCAGATTATGTTGTTGGAAAATCCGATCGTGTGTGGGCTCTATCAGACTTTTTCTGTTGGATTTTCCGACGCACAAAGTTTAAGAGCAGGATCTAAAATTTTCCAACAACAAAATCCGATCGTATAAAATCCGATCGTGTATAGACAATTCCGACGGACAAAGTGCCATGCGTGCTCAGAATAAATTAAGAGATGAAAGCTATTGGCTACTGGCCCGTTTATAGTCCCGAGGTATGTGTTTGACGTCACCTCGTTCAGAACGATTTTCCGTCAACTTTGTGTGACCGTGTAGATGCAACACAGGTTTCGGACAAAATCCGTCTGAAAAAATCAGGCAGATTTTGTCGTCGGAATGTCCGACCGTGTGTATGGGGCATCATGCCCTGTACACACAGTCGGAAATTCCGACAAAAAAGGTCCGATCTGATTGTGTTGTCGGAAAATCCGATCATGTGTGCGCTCTATCGGACTTTTTCCATCGGAAATTCAGATGAAAAAGTTTGAGAGCTGGATCTACAATTTTCCAACAACAAAATCCGATCTGACTTTTTCCAATCGTTTGTAGAGAATTCTGGTGGACAAAGTGCCACACATGCTCAGAATAAATTATGAGATGAAAGCTATTGGCTACTGGCCTCTACGTAGTCCCACTGTACGCAACAAACGTCACCTCGTTCCGAACAATTGGATTTTCTGACAACTTTGTCCAACCGTGTGTATGCAATACAAGTTTTGGCCAAAATCCGTCTGAAAAAATCAGACGGTTTTCGTGGTCAGAATGTCCGACCATGTGTACAAGGCATTAGGCCCCTTTCACACCGTCGATCAAACCCAATCAGCAGATGTAAGCCCATTTACACTACCTCCAATCTGATCCGCTAAAAAAACAGAAGAGGATCAATCCCTTCTGTCTGGGTGGATCGGATCGGAGGACCCATAGAGTAGAGTGGGCTGTGTCTGTGTCCGCTCTGCATATGCAGAGAGGAAACGGACTTGTGATCCAACTGCTCTGCACATTGTGGCCCACGACTGGTTACCAAGTCGCTTAAGTGGCCCTTACTCTTCAAAAGGTTGGGCACCCCTAGGTTAAAGGGATCCTGTACTTCAGGGGTGTCCAAATTTTTTTTCAAAGAGGGACAGATTTTATTAATTTAACATGCGTGAGGGTCAACCATTTTGCCTGACATTCTTTGGACCATTAAAATTAAAAGCAAATTAACTAATACACTGTCCAACGAAAATTATCTTGCCTTTGTGGCTGTGTGTGGTGAAGAGTCTTAGGATGAGTTTGGGTGTGTTATTTGGATATTTATTGGCATATAACACCCACCTTCACTAAGAGGGAAGTTTCCGGGAAAAAACCTACATTTTATATAAAGAACTGTGAAGCAAAATAAGGGTATACGGTATATACGGTATCCTGAGTGTGGGATTTGTTAGGGTCCGTCAAATATATATATATATATATATATATATATATATATATATATATATATATATATATATATATATTCAAATCACTAGTGGGGCCGCATTAAACTGGAACGCGGGACGCAATTGGCCCGCAGGCCGGACTTTGGGCATGCCTGCTGTAGGTGAACAACTGTGGCAGCCATTGATGATCTCCATCTAATAATTGTCATTTAGAGGGCTCAGCTGCCACCAGATGTCTAAACTGTAGACTCAGCAGTAGCTCTTGTTCATCTAAACATGTACTCCAGGACACCTAAAATCATCCCTTGTAGTAGGGCTGCATCTGCAAGGCAGGGTTAAATGCTTGTTTATGACTAAAGAACTTGGTAAAGCACTTTTACTAACCTGATCCTCCACTCCTGCAGGCTCCTCTGCACTGCTAGAGCAGTCCCTGCAGCCTGAACTCTCCTATGCTTCTGTGGTCTAAGGTCTTCTGCCTTCAGACCAATGAACTGCTTTTTTGATTACTACTGCAAGTGAATGTTTTTAGGTTTCCTGGAGTTGGACTTTAAGCTTGCCGCCCAAATTTTGAGCATTTGCATTATTGGCTCAGTAGACTACTGATGTTGACTATGAGCTGTGGACATCAGCAGCATAGGTTGGACCTCCAATTCTTTCAGGTCTCCTCCCACTACTGAAGTGTCCAAAGCAACTGTCTCTTCTGCGTACCCAACTACCCATTGTCCCAAAATACACGATATACATTACCCAACTGAAAGTAGCCCCCGTATAAAGCATCCAGCTAACCTTTTGCCTGCTTCTCAAAGTTTGCTTGCAGATCTCTCAACCGTGAATCCATACTAGTAATTTGCAATTTAAGACTTTCGATAGCTAAGAAAATAGTTCACACAATCAATTTGAATGTATTATATGCTAAATAATTTTTATGTTCAGGACTAAACATTACAATATTTTTCTACTTTTCTTTGCTCAGGAGACATTGAGAATTAAGAATTCCAGTTTTCCAGTGTTGGTAGTGGGCACCATAAAATAATAACATGCCTCTAACTGACAAATGGCAAAAACAAAGGAGCATTTCCACCATATTACCCAATGCAGAAACCCCCTATAGACAACTTTAGACTACCAACCATATGACTCTTTACTAAATCCAACTATTCCATTTAACTTTTGTGGTTCCTAAGATCTGAGCATTTACCGTATGGACTGCATGTGTTCCTAGGGCTTTAACATCAGCAGTGGAAGCATACAACCACCAAAATAGGAAGAAGGGTCCTTGTACCCAAAAGTGATGTCTGAGATGTTCTGAAAAAGTTCCAGAAAGTTTCTGCTGAGGAGTCTCCAGAGAGAGCTGGGCTGCTGAGGCTAGTGACCCTGATGAGTACCAGTACTTAATACTGAATCAAGACTACATTGCTACACCTGGCTAGAGACCAACACTGCTGGAGGGACCATAGAGGACCATGCCCTGGAGCAGAGGAACCCACAAGGCCATGGTTGCACACCACGATTGGTGAAAGCCTGCTTCTCACATCCTTGCCCAGGTGGGACATCGCTAAAGTGGCAGTACCCAGGTCTGTGTCACTATAGGGCTGCAAGACCCAGTGAGTTGCAATAGAGAACTTCTGAACCCAGAACATCTCCTGCTTTGCCCAAGATCACTGCTACAGTGTTCAGAGCTGTTGATGTCACCCTCAGTGACCGCAAGAGTTAGCCTGCTCATGTAGCCAGAGTTTCAGACACCTACAAGAGGAAGAAGATCATGTGACAGACCTTAGAGAGGTGAGAGGCCTTGGCCACCATCTTTATTATACTCCTGTTTAATGACACAGCCTCCAGGGATTCATTCTGAGGATATGTCCCCCTTTCCTGTTCGAAATTCCAAATTTCTGTTGAGAGCATTTCAACATAGCCTTGGACCCCAACACTGGCCACCATTGGTCATTAGGGGGAACTGTGATTTATAGTCCTTGAGTGTAGACTTCCTGTATTTAGGGTACCCCATAGATCAGGTCTTAAGCGGTATAGACTTTGCCCCTTCAAATCAAGTTTTGGGTACCCTGTTTAAGAGGCTTTAATTTTTTTTAACAAACTGTGTTTTGGTTCAACCCTGATTTGCTTCTGTTTACAATTTTTTGTTATTATCATTGCTGTTATTTGCCCTGATGAACATGCTGCCCAAAAAATCCTTTCCTTTAGGTTTAATGTCAGAGATTGCAGTACTGAATAAAGGGTCATTATTACCACCAGGAGCCAAGGAACCCAAAAATAAATGACTACAAGTTCAGACTCTAGGCCCTAAACTTCCATCCATCTAGCAATGGCGAAGCAAGAAGCATGAAGACCCCTGGAGTAATCCTCAGGAAACACAAAGAGGTAATCTGATTGTTTAAAAGAAGGTAAGCTTCCTTCTTTGGCAAAGTGCACTGAGCAGACAGAACTGCTCCCCAGTCCAATAAAGTTTGGGACACCCATGCCCCACGTTTAGAGAGAAACTTTATTTAAATGTTTTGGAGCAGGACATAAGGAAGGAAGAACAATGCTCTGGGTATGGTGAATAGCAGTACCCACCTTTGGGAGGAAGGAGGCCTTAGGCCACAAGACAACTTTGTCCTTTAACATGACTTTTGGTGTCTTCTAATGGTTGATGTAGGCCATGGCCATGGTATTGTCTGACTTGATTCTCATCTGGTGTCTTCGCAATAGAGGAGACAACCAAGTTTCTCTTAGATCTGGAAAGTTAATGGGAAGGTGAACTTCTTTCTCTGACAAAGTGCACTGAGCATCCGGAACTGCTCCCCAGCACAAAAAAGTTTGGGACATCTACAACGGTCCCAAAGCATAATGTTTTCACCTGCTTGACTGTAGGGATGGTGTTGTTAGGGTAATAGTCAGAATTTTTCTTCCTCCAAACAGGGCGAGTCGAGTTTATGCCAAAGAGCTTGTATTTTGGTGGAAACATTATGCTTTGGGGCTGTTTCTCTGCTAGAGGTAGAGGCCGACTTTGCTATAATGAGGGGCCAATGGACAGGGCCATGTATTGTAAAATCTTGGATGGGAACCTTCTTCCTTTAGACAGAACATGAAGATGGGTCTTCCAGCATGACAATGACCCAAGACATACTGCCAAGGCAACAAAGGAGTGGCTCAAGAAGAAGCACATTAAGGTCATGGAGTGTCTCCAGACCGCAATCCTATAGAAAATGTATAAAGGGAGCTGAAACTCCGAGTTGTCAAGCGACAGCCAAAAAACCTTAAGGATTTAGAGAAGATATGTAAAGAAGTGTGGACCAAAATTCCTCCTGAGCTGTGTGCAAACCTGGTAACCAACTACAAGAAATGTCTTACCTCTATGCTTGCCAACAAGGGTTTCTCAGCCAAGTACTAAGCCATGTTTTGCTTAGGGATCAAATACTTATTTTACTCACTGAACAGCAACTCAATTTATAACATTTGTATCGTGTTTTTTTTGTGTAGATTTTTGGTTGATATTCTGTTCTCTATCATTTTAACATACACCTATGATAAAAGTTATAGATCCTTCATTAATTTGTAAGTGGGCAAACTTCCAAAATCTGCATGGGATTAACTAATATTTCCCCCACTGTGTGCACACTGTGGACAGAGCATCTGTTTGGATGGAGCTAGAATCTTGTGCCATGTGCTTTATCCAGACAGTGATAATCTTGGAAGACACAGAAGCAATGTCATGTTGCATGAAAGGGCCCTCCAAGGAAAAGTGAACTTTGCACACAGGCTTATTCACCATGAAGACCACGAGGGTCTTGTTAAGAGTATGTAATACAGGAACTGGCCACATCAGTAGGAAACATTCCTAGATAGGATAGCATTGAGCAATGCAGGTGAGATTTTGCTGATCTAAACTCCCACCCAGAAAGAGGAAGAGGTGGGGTTTGCAGCTTCAGTAACCCCATTGAAAACAAAGTGGCTCAGGAACAGTGTACACTTAGGACATGCAGTAAATACCTGGTATGGGCAGGCACACTAGGCACCACAATGGGGAGGCATGTAGACCCAGTAATGCCACCAGAGGCACACCATTGAAGCCTACATTTACTCAAATCAATAACAAAATCAGTACAAGGGATATTACTTACCTTTAGTGTGATGTGTCCCTTTTGCTGCTGTGTCTTAGTTTATTAGAAGTCTTCCTCTTCTGATGCCCCCCAACCCCACCGCCATAATCTTCCATTACAGTAGTGGTTAAAAGAACTGAGGGAGCTCTTACAGGTACTCATCTAGAGTGCTCACCTATGCCAGCCCTTTCTGCCCCACTCCTCCATTCTTAAGGCCCATACACTCGATCAGACTTTTCGACAACAACGGTCCAACGGACGTGTTTTATCTGACAATCCGATCGTCTGTATGCTTCATCGGGCAATTATTGTCAGAATTTCCATGGACAAATGCTCGCTGTGCATGCTCTCAAACTTTCCGACAACAAATGTCCGATGGAGGATCATCCGATCGTGTGTACACAAGTCCATTGGACTAAAATACAAAGTACAAACACGCATGCTCAGAACCAATGCTAAACATCAGGCAATTGCACCTGCAACCACATGTGTACTGAGGCCTTGGACAAAGTATAAGTCTTCTCCTTCCCAGGCTTAGCACCATCAGAGAAGCAGAACTGTGTGGTAGAACTGTTAGGGGTGAAAATCATCTGGATCTTGTTCATGAAAAGCTCAAGGATTGGAGAACTGGCTTGGCAACTCCAGGTTACTGGAAGGCATTATGCGGACCATTTCTTATACGTATGTAAATGCAATAAAAAAAAGCCAACTAGATAAAAGTGATCCTGCTAACAGTTTACATTGAAGGCCTCATACACACGGGTGATATAAAAAACGAGCTGTAAAGCTAGTACCGACGCCAGGAAAAAAGCATGTGAAAAATAACATTTTATCAGCTTTTTGCATTGGTGTCAATGTATGTTTAGCCACGCTAGATTTTAGCAGCTTTTCCCAGACTCTATTCAAAATCAATGGTTCCCTATGGGAGCCCATTGATTTGAATAGAAGTCACACCAAAAGTCGGATCATGATGATCCGACTTGTAATGCAACTTGTGTGCTGAGCATCTTGAAGGAAAACCCCCTCAAAAATAAATTGACGTGGGTTCCCCCCCAATATGTCATGGCACACGGCGGACCCAGCATTACACCGGTAGATCACATTGAGTCAATATTGGAAGAAGAACAGAGGTAGAAGACCTGGCAAAAGAGCGAGAAGACAGCAGAGAGAGAACACCCAGCAGGAGAGGGAGAAGACAGCGTAGAGAGGAGAAGGACTGGAGAGGGGAGAACAAACCCGGCAGAGGGAGAAGACATCGCTAGAGGAGGGAGAAGAGCCGGAGAGGGGAGAAGAAATAGGAAGAGACACTGGATTTGCTTTAATAAAACACTTTAAAAAAAAACCTGTACTGTGTTTATTTTTGATACTTTTTTAGGTGAATGGGTAGTGGTACAATGTATCCCATACTCATTTACATAGGGTGGGGGCCGGGATCTGGGGGCCCCCTTGTTAAAGGGGGCTTCCATATTCCGATAGACCCTCGCTGCAGACCCCAACAACCACCAGCCAGGGTTGTCAGGAAAAGGCCCTTGTCCATGTGGCCTAGTATGGTCAAGGGGGGGGCGCTTACCAGTGTCTGACGTTTTTACAGCTCTAGCGCTGGAGCCTCAGAGCACGCTGGTCCTGGGGTTTTTTGGAGCTTAAAAACCCTTTTGCCACTTAGAGCTCAAAAACACCTGTGTGTGTGTGAGGCCATTGAATAACATGAAGAGGCGTTTTTAAGCTGTAAAAAAAGCTCCAAAACACGGCTGTAAAAACGTCCATGTGTATGAGGCCTAATACTGAATTAAAATAAAGCAACATGTAATTATGTGAGCAAGAAACTTTCCCTTTCAAGAAAAATGGTCTTTTACCTGGACCCATGCTGTCTCCTCTTTCCCCTTTCGGTCCTTGTGGTCCTGTCAGTTATGAAACATATTTAATGAGAGAGTTTGTGAAAAAAACTGATAAAGTTATATCTTTATATACTGAGTGCAGAGAAGATCAAAATAAACTACATCCTACAAATATCCTTTAGTCGAATTATTTTAACCAGAGGTGTCGATGACAGTGTAGCGGTGCCCCCGTGGGGTCGCTGAGTACAGTAGTTCCACATTCACCTCCAGTCACACATTTCTAGACAATGAACAGTCCATCAGCTTGTTCTTGTGTTTTTTATTTGAGGGATTAAATGTGGAAGGGGAAAAGGGAACATGGAATGCCCAAGTAATTGATCTTCTCAGGTGAACAAGGTATTTGGAATCTAAATTGGAAGTCTCTAAAGCTCCAATTCCTCCAGCACATCACTTCTGAGTAAACTCCACTTTCTCTAATGCGCAATGCTTGATTCCTGGTACAACTAGCACATGGCTAGGCCCCACTCTGAATAAAGCCTAGCAATTTAAGATTCACCATTTGCTGGCAGGGGTACGCAGTCCCCTTTGATGTAGCAACCAATGACAATGAAAAGAAAGAGTACTTGTGCTAGCTGTAACAGTCCTGTGCAAGTCCCGCCAACCCTCCTGGCTGCAGCAACCTGTCTCGAATGCCAGTAAAACCACAGTCTCTCCCTCTGCCTCTACATCCAATCCTGGCATTTCTCTCCCAGATCTTCTCACTGTGCGTGTCACTCACCGACCCCGGATGCATCCCTCCTGATGATTTGCCCGGCAATGTTCCCCGCTGTCCTTCTCCTGCTTCTGTTCAGGACAACCTTGATGTGGGTTTTATGAGTGGTCTCTTTACAGCTCCCGACCTCTGGCCCAAGGCCACCCCCCCCCCCCCCCCCCCAAGATAGGCGCCAACAGCCTAACACTCCATAAATCAGTTCTTCCACCCGACAACTCCTCCCACAGCAGGCTGACCCTAAGTATATTTATTAGAAGCCTGCCCTCTGCCAATGTAAGCTGTTGCGGAATCATGTGATTCAGCCCTTAGAGTGCCCCAAGCGCATCCTATCAGACCAGGGCCCCAATTTAAAGTCCCAGGTATTTTCAGAGTTGTGTTGATTAAGTGGAATACGTAAGTCCCACATGCCTACCTACCATTCACATGGCAATGGGGTCTGGGAACGCTTTAATCACAAACTGTTGGGTATGCTGTGGACCCTATAGCATGGGGATCGAGACCACTGGCACCAGCACATAGGGGAACATTGTCTGTGCCTACAAAAACACATTCCCTTCTTCCTCATGTTTGGATGTAGTGAGAGGCTCTCCGCGGACTTGCTGTTAAACACACCAAAGCAAGCTGCCCCCTAAAAGCCCAAGGAATGGGTACAAGAGCAGTGGGAAAGGCTGAGCAAGGCTCAACAGCAGGTTCTTATCAGGAGGTGGATGAGGAAGCCACCCTGGAACTGTTGCCACTGAGTGCTAGTGAAAAACCCAACGTTATAAAGGGGAGTAGACTGGAAACGTTGTGGGAGACCATCCTGTACCGGGTAGAGAAACAGCCATTCTCACTGCTGTAATTATACAATGTGGTGTCTGAGGACCCTGAAGTCAACAGGATACATCTCCATCAGAATTTGTGTATGGGGTGGAGACAGTTCTATTAAGCCCCCTACAGACTCACAGGATTTTAATCCCATTAAATATTTCCCCTGTTAAAGAGGTTCAGTTGAGTGGTATCAGCCACCCATTGACATGATCCCCACTGATTATCCCAGGTCTGAAGATGAAACCACTGCCGCTTCTTTAGAAGATCACACAGCAGAGGACTGGGAAAGTTCTAGGAGTTCTGAGGAACTTGTGGACTCCTGTGAGGACACTAATGAGAGCCCAGGTGAGGGTACCCATGATAACCCCCAAGCATCTGAAGCTCCTGGGCAAGCTCAAGTAAATGACAATCCTGATGATGAACTGGAGGATTCCAGCAAGTGTTGCTGCCATATTTGGGCTAACCGGGGGGCAACTGCTGGCCAAATATTATGTTGTACAACATACGGCTTGTTGTTATTGTGTTCTTTTCAGTTAACCATCTGTTTATGCTGTTGAATCTCACTGTTTTATTGTGTTTTGTGAGAAGCGATGCCGAGGACTGTATCTGCCAAAGCCGGGAAGTGTAGGCAGGTGTAGATTGACCTTCTTACACAGGTGGCACTGCTGCATCCACCATGCAGGGACAGTAGATTACAAGAGGAATAGGCATTCCTCATTTCTCTTAGGCTTTCATACGTGTCATTGGGTGGGCTGCTGTCAGATTGGAAACTGCCGCCCAGGTAACCTCTGTGGCCATCTTTAGTGAGGGCAAAACTTAAACTTAAACTCTACCTCACTGCCATTGTGAGTGTGGCTAGGTTAGGGACAGTAACCTGCTTGACAGGGAGAGTGTTTCTAGCGTAGGGAAAGGTTCCAGCGGAGTGACAGCACAGGGATCGTCATCAGAACTCAGAAGTCCCACCTACTGCTCTGAGTGTTGCCACTTGTTTCATACTGCTGGATAGACTCTGTTATTGTATCTGGAATGGTCTGACAATATAACTTTGCATTTCCAACCACAGTGTGTGCCGTGAGTTCCCTCTGGGTCCCTACCACCTGGGCCTTTCCCCACCCCACAGCCTACGGGGTTTAGAAACACATCATTAAAATATCCATGAGAAAACTAAGCCATGTAAGAAGAGAGAGTTCAAGTTCCCAGTTACCTGGCTCCCCATTGGCTCCTCTGTCCCCTTTTGCTCCAGGTGGTCCGGCAATTCCTTGTAATCCAGGAGGACCTAATCAGTCAAAAAAGAATAAAAGCTAAAGTTGAATCTGCTTAGTTTTTGACCCCTCTGGTTCCTCCTTTACCCCCTCAAAAATGTGCTAATGATGTTTTTAAATGCAGTTGTAACATTAAATATAGAATAAAATGATATTTTTCTTAATTCAGTGGTCAACAGTTAGACAAATGTTTGCAATTAAACTGAATTTAAACTTCAGAGTTCAGAATTTACCTGAAGCCCCTGTGTCTCCTTCTACTCCCTTTAGTCCTGTTGGCCCCTGCTCTAGGGTTGCCAACGTTTTTTCAAGTCAAACCCTAACACTTTAGACGGGCACAGCAATTTATGTGTAAACTACATATATTTTGCAATTAAATAACATTTCTAATCATATGAAGTTAATAACAAAAGTCCCCTTTACATCAGAGTCCACACAGTTCCCCCTTTATATCTGAATCCACATATTTCCCCTTTTACATCTGAACTCACAAGGTTCCCTTTCACTGTAAGGGGGGACTCTGTAGACTATGGTGTAAGGGAGAACTCTGGGGCCTCTAACATATGGGGTGCTCTAGGGACCATGATTTAAGGGGGAACACTGAGAACTGTGATGTACAGAGAAGACTCTGATGTAAGGGGAACCACTATGGCCTCTGTTGTAAAGGGGAACTCACCTCTTGGAAGTCAGAACCTCTCATCCAGATGTATCTAAGGCTGCTGGACTTAACATTTCCAGCTCCCACTTTCCTTTTCTGAGGCACTGTGCCGGAGTTTGGGATCTCCTGTCTGTATGTGTGTTTGGGGGGAGGGTTTGTTAGTGTTGGCTTTGGGCACTGTGAAAGAGTAACAGTCTCAGCTTAGACAACTGCAGCCAGCAACCCTGCTGGGAAGCCATAGACCAGTCTAAATAATATGTCTGGGTTTCAGGCAGTCTGAAACCTGGACGCATGATTCCAAACCCGGACTGTCCAGGGGAATCCTGGACAGGTGGCAACCCTACCCTGCTCTCATCTTGGTCCAGTTTCTCCAGTTTACCCTGGTGGTCCAGGCAGACCTGGTTATGAAATACAATTAAAGTGTTAAAAGTGGACCTCTCATCAGATATAATTTTACAAGTTAAGCAGGGTTGTAACTACAGATCTTGGGGCTCGATAGCAACATTTTAATGAGGCCTTTCAGCGATCTAATGCACAAACATTTATTTCAGTGTACACAAATGCAATTTAATCTACATATTTTGCAAAAAATAAAAGATGATAGTGTCGAATAGATAGATACCAAACACGTCAAGCATAAAAACTGCGTGTGCCTGTGAAATGGCACCAAATTCCTGTATTCAGTCCAGCTTACAGCGCTGCTGTGGCTACTGATCCCAGCACTACCTCTTCAGGTACTGCCAACCCAGCTGGCTTCAGCTGCCCCTTTCACTAGCCCTCCAGGCAGTGGTGACTGATGATCAATATTTTTGGGGGGGCAGCAAATCAATGCTCCCCAAAACCCTCATCCCAGGAAATGGACGGGAATGCAGAGATCCCCCCATGGGAGACGGACAGTAATGCAGTGACGCCCCCCTCCTGCAGGAGATGGATGGGATTGCGGCAATCACACTCCGCGGAATGTGGCACCGATCAGAGGCCTACTTATCTTAGGGAGGAGGCAGATCAGGCAGATATGGATCCGGCCTGCAGCTCCTCCCTCTGTGGCCAACGCTTCTCCGTGCCTTGACTGCCAGTGCAAGTGACTGCCTGGCAAGGGGATTCCCTCCCCTATCCTGGCAGCGCACTGCGTACCCACAGAGAGGGCTCGGCGTGCCAGCTGTGGCACGTGTGCCATAGGTTCGCTATTACTGTACTAGAGGGTGCTACAATCTCTTGACAGCTCATCAGTTTATAAACCATAAATGAGGGACCTTGTGCCCTCTATTCTCCTCAAAAATGTAAAAGTGTCCGGGCAACGCTATAGCTGCCCAGATTACTTTTAAACAAAAGGTGGTGTAAAACCCATTTGAGTAAAAAAGTTTTCTCATAGCCAGTGTAGAAATACTGGCAGTGTTTGTGTTTACTACACTGGCTATGATAAAACTTTTTTACTCAAATAAAACGAAAACAAACGGATCTACTCGAGTCTGTTTACTTCCTTTTTATGTACTGCTGCTATTTTTGGATAAACTAAATCTGAAACAGAGGTGGAGGTGCTGACCTGAGTGATGGAGTAAGGCTTGCTAAATTCATCTTTCAGGTGAGTTTAACCCCTTAGGGGGACGTGTGGAGCACCGTGTGGTGGAGTTTGGTGTGATGTGCACTTACTATCTCCTAATACTCACGAAACTCACCCTATTTAGCTCTCTTATGGACTTATGGTCGTATAAAAAATGTTCTTGTGGATTTATCTAATCTTTTCTTTTTTTTTTTTTTTTTAAGTTAAATCTCCTTTAAAGGGGTGTGGCAGGGGTATAGCCCATACCAACATACTTTTGCTAGTAGGTGTCCCTCATTCCCATTTTTAAATGTTGGGAGGTATGCAGAATCCACCTTGTGAAGTATTAGGCTACAGATCGTTATTGGTATTAAAATTGTGTTCATTTTTACCTGGTTCACCCTTTGCTCCATTTGACCCATTCAAGCCTGGTAGACCATTCTTCCCGGGAGCTCCACATGTGATGATTGAGTAGGCATTCTCATCAGGGTCTTTGCATATCTGTGTTCCTGGAGTCACTAATGCCACATGGAGCAAAAGTAGACAAAGAACCTTCATAATTGACATATTCCAATTACAGCTGGTCTGTATGAGAGAAAGAAACACCCGTGGTTACTATTACAGCAAATAAGTTCATGTTCTGCTCTAGGATGTCTACTATAGGTCTATTCTAGGAGAACTAGAGTCATTCCAGGACATCTAGGGCTAGTCTGGGACATCTAGAACACTCAAGGACATATAGGGCTACTCAAGGACATCTAGGGCTACTCTAGGACATCTAAAGCTACTCTTGGACATCCATCAACAATCCAGAATATCTAGGGCTACTCTAGGACATCTAGGGCCCCTCAATGACATTTAGGGCCATCCCAGGCTATCTAGGGCTACTCTAGGGCATCAAAAGCTACACTAGGACATCTAGGACCCCTCCAGGACATATTGAACCACTCCAGGACATCTGGTTCTACTCTATGACATCTAGGGCCTCTCCAGAACATGTATGGTTACTCCAGGACATCTAGGGATCTAGGGATACTCTAGGACAACTAAAGCCCCATACACACTATCAGTTTTTCTGCTGAGTTTTTCCTTCAGACTTACCAAAACCATATAATATGAGGTCAAACCTTAGGAGTTTCAATGTGTATGCAATCAGGCAGGCCCTTGTACTACATGGTTTTGGTAAACCTGATGGAAAAACTCAGCAGAAAAACTGATAGTGTGTATGGGGCTTTAATCTACTCTAGGACATCTAGGACAAATCAGGTCATCTAAGAATACTCTAGGATACTTAGCGCAGGCAATTGCTCTCCCGTTGCTTATAGTCACATTCTGTTTGTTCTCTTGCCATACTGTTCGTTCACCCAGACAAGGTGAAATATGTGGTACTTTTTTTGTTGTACCCTCCACTTCTTTTTTTTTTTTTTTTTTTTTTGCGGTGCAGTGCCAGATTTTTTATAGTTGCATTGGTCCAACTAGGATCTATGTAAGTATGCATGTTGTCCATTAGGTTCAAATAGCTTTCTGTTGTTGGAAAATAATATAATCAGAGAGTGTTTTTTCAAAACATGAGAAAGGGAGAAGTGGGGGAGTAGAGCATGCAGAATGAAGTTGAGATCACACATGATTGAGAGACTGTACTGAATATAAACACGGGGGTATAGTTACAAAAACATTTACCATGCTGATTTCTTAAGCATTCGCACAGGTGCAAAAACATGATTGCCGCATTGCTTGTAATATCATTATCTCCTATGATTGTCAGCGCCATCTAGTGGCCATAATGCAGCATTTTACCTAAAATACCTCAATCAAAAAGATATTGCATTATGGCCACTAGATGGAGCTGATGATCTTAGGTGATAATCATTTTACAAACAATGCAGCTCTCATTTGTTGTGTCCTAATGCTTAAGACACAGCAATATCTTATATCTAGACCCCTAGGAAGCACTGTTTTATTTAATGATCATTTATTTTGTGAAAAAATCTACTTGATAAACAGGAAAAGTCACTGCAAATTATTTATATAGTTCACTTATTATGATTTATTACATTGCTTTATTAGGTAATTATGTAAGTTAGTGTTTAGAGCACTGCAGATTTTGATTTATATTTATATACTAAAATTAAAGTTTTTGTGTCCGAAGTTCAGCATTAATGATATCAGTTCACATCATGGAACTTCTGTGGGCCCAGGATCAGAGGGGAACCAGAGCTATCTGGCTAAGCAGTCATTTATATAGGTAACATTAAGCAAATACATTCAGATTGCATCAACAAGTATCTAAACCCAAAATAAAAAATATCATATTGCAGCTCACTAGTCATTATTCTGTATGCGGTGACTGCCTTTGTTTTTTTTACTCAGGCCTTTTTCTTTATTTTTCACCTGGTGATCCTGCCAGTAACACACTTCCTATCATATGGAGAGCATGCTTATTTACTGTTCTGTAAGTGATGACAGCTTTGTCACCCTGTGGCAGGACTACAGAACACCCCCCACCCCTCTACTTATCTCCGTACCATGGGGGGAAGTGCTCTCTAGTGCACAGAGGTGGCTGGGTACAAAGTATAAACTGCTTCAGTGTGAAAGTGGTCTTTCGGGTGATCAGTGGGAAAAATGCTCCTTACAATAGTCGTCACTCGTCAGTGGGAAGAATGCTCCTTACCAGTAGGGATGAGCTTCGTGTTCGAGTCGAACATACGTTCGACTCGAACATCGGCTGTTCGCCCTTTCGGCGAAGTCCGAACGTTTTGGTCCGTTCGCGCCAAATTCGTGTGGCGCTCACGGCCCACAATGCACTGCGATGGTGCAGTGCATTGCTGGCTCATGATTGGCCAAGCATGCACTGTGACCCCGCATGCTTGGCCAATCGCAGCGCCAGCAGCGAGGAGAGCCATGATTGGCCACAGGCAGGATGCCTGTGGCCAATCATAGCTCAGGCTGTGTAGTGCACGCCCCACACTATATAAGGCCGCCAGCTCGGCGGCCTTGTGTAGTGTGTTGGCGTCTGAAGCAGTGGGTGTTCTGTGTACCTTCAACACAGTACACACCGATCGTTTTCGGCCGATTTTCGATCTTGCTGTTGTGTAGTGGTTGTTGTCTGCGTGCCCTGACCGCAGTATACACCACTATATTCACCTCACCTATATAGCTAGTGATCTATCTTTTAAAATAGAGCTTGCAGTCAGTAGTGTTAGGAGCTAGTGCGTGCTGTCTGCATGCTCTGTACCCAGTACATACCGCTATATCCACCTACATAGCTCTTCTCTATATGAGCCCACTTGCCATCTGCAGGAGTTATTGGAAGTTGTGTGTGCCTCCAGCACAGCACAGTATACATCTGTATATACCCCTTTATCTCTGGTGTTCTATAATAAAGGCATCTGCAGGAGTTAGTGGGTGTTGTGTGCCTCTAGCACAATATACACTATCCAACTGCTTTTTTACCCAACTCCCTTCAGGCCATTAACATGTCTGGAAGGCCAGCAAGGAGAAGCAGACAGGCGTGAGACGATAAAAGAGGGCAAGCAGGCTCTGTGTCTAGAGACAACAGTGCTGGTCGTGGACGCGGTGCATTGTCATCAGCACGTGGCCATGGGACACTCTTTTCCTTCTTTTCGGCAGCTGGACATGTTGAGCCGCAACATGCCAACGACTTGGTAGAGTGGATGACCAAGCCCTCTTCATCCTCCTCATTCTCTCTCACCCAGTCTCAGGGTACTAGCAAAGCAGCTGCCAATGCATCGTCTTCCCTCCTCTCAATGTCATCATCAGTGACTCCTTCCCTAGACCCACCACGTCCTCCTGAAGAGTCTCCTGAACTCTTTGAGCACAGTGTTGGGTACATGCTCCAGGAGGATGCCCAGTGTTTTGTAGCCTCTGATGATGACACTCAGCTAGAGGAAGGCAGTAGCGTGAATGCAGAGAGAGGGGATGCTCAAAAAGGACAGCAATCTGGCAGTCATGTTCCACAAGCTGCAGCATACTGCCAGGTTATCTACAGCGATGAAGAGGGAGGGGATGATGAGGGAACTGACTCCACGTGGGTGCCTGGTAGGAGAGAGGAGGAGGAGGAGGCACATGTCCAATGAGGCAGGATGCCCTCCGGGGGCCAGCTTAGGGGCAGCACACTGACTGAATCACACCGCAGAGCTCCGCCTGTGCAGGGCGCTGCCTCTGCACGTTATGCTAAAAGTTCTTTGGTGTGGGCCTTTTTTGAGACGAGTGCATCAGATCGCACCACTGCTATTTGCAACATATGTCTCAAGCGTATCTCGCGTGGCCAAAACATCAGCCGCTTGGGCACCACATGCTTGACCAGACATATGTTGACCTGCCATGCAGCTCGTTGGCAAGCGTACCTCAAAGACACACCAAAGAACAAAGCGGCCCTCTCCTTGCTCCTCATCAGCTGGCATCTCCAACCCCACTAGTCCTTCAGTCCTCTCTGAAACCTGCTCTGAGAGGAATGAAGGTGTAGAATTAGGTGTGTCACAGCCAAGTGCTTCCGGGCACTCTGCTAGCAGTACACCCACGTCCGATTATAGCAGGCAAATGTCCCTGCCCCAGCTGCTGGACCGGCGAAAGAAGTTCACTCCCAGCCATCCACATGCCCAGCGGTTGAATGCTAGCTTGGCTAAATTGCTAGCACTTCAACTGCTGCCTTTTCAGTTGGTAGACTCGACCCCCTTCCGTGAGTTTGTACAATGTGCGGTTCCTCAGTGGCAGGTCCCCAAACGCCACTTTTTCACACGGAAGGCGATTCCGGCTCTCTACCGGCATGTGGAAGGCAATGTCCTTGCCTCGCTGGACAGGGCGGTCAGTGGTAAGGTGCATATTACCGCTGACTCATGGTCCAGCAGGCCTGGACAGGGATGTTACCTGTCTTTCACGGCCCATTGGGTCACTCTTCTGGCAGCTGGGAAGGATGCAGGACAAGGTGCAGTAGTGTTGGAGGTTGTTCCGCCACCACGCCTCCAAAATGCTACTATTGGTTGTGACACACCCCTCTCCTCCACCCCCTCCTCTTCTTCTTCCTCCATGGCCTCTTCCAGTGCTCTGTCCTCAGAACCAGCGGTGCTCCGTAGGCGTTCCAGGGGCTACGCAAGTACGCAGGCAAAACGATGCCATGCCGTGCTTGCGCTGGTTTGTTTGGGGGACAGGAGCCACACTGGGGCGGATGTTTTGTCAGGTCTGCAGGGGCAGGCCGACAGGGGTTACCGCCACGCCAGCTTAAGCCAGGAATGGTGGTTTGCGACAATGGCACCAACCTCCTCTCCGCCCTCCGACAGGGACAACTGACCCATGTGCCCTGTGTAGCTCACGTCCTTAACCTGGTGGTGCAGCGGTTCTTGGGCAGGTACCCCGGCTTACAGGATGTCCTGAAGCAGGCCAGGAAAGTCTGTGTGCATTTCCGCCGATCATTTAATGCCTGTGCTCGGCTGGCTGAGCTCCAAAAGGAGTTGAACCTGCCCAAGAACCGCCTTATATGTGACATGCCCACCAGGTGGAACTCAACGTTGGCCATGCTGCAGCAGCTGCACACGCAGCAGAGGGCCATCAATGAGTACCTGTGCGACTACGGCACCAGGACAGGGTCAGGGGAGCTCGGATTTTTCTCACCACGCCAGTGGGGCATGATCAGGGATGCATGCACTGTCCTGTCACCGTTGTAGGAGGCCACAAGGATGGTGAGCAGTGACAGTGCATGCATCAGTGACACTGTACCTCTTGTCCACCTCTTGCAGCATACGCTGCGTGGAATAATGAACAGGGCACTTGAGGCAGAACAGAGGCAGGAAGAGGAGGACTTCCTTGCCTCTCAAGGCCCCCTTTATCCAGACAGTGTTCCTGCTGTGCCACCCATCACACAGGAAGAGGAGGAGGAAGAGGAGGAGGAGGATGATTGTGTCAGCATGGAGGTGGAGGCTGGCACTCAGCATCAGCAGCAGCAGCAGCAGCAGTCTTGTAGGGATGATTTACAGTCCCAAGAAACACGTGGACTTGTACGTGGCTGGGAGGAGGTAGCTGCGGATCATGTTGTCCTTAGTGACCCAGAGGACTCCGGACTGAATGCCTCAGCTAACCTACGCTGCATGGCCTCCCTGATCCTGCAAAGCCTGCGGAAGGATCCTCGTATTCTTCGGATCAAGGAGAGGGACCATTACTGGCTGGCCACTCTCCTTGATCCACAGTACAAGGGTAAGGTTGCCGACCTTATCTTGCCATCGCAGAGGGAGCAGAGGATGAGACATCTCCGGGAGGCCTTGCAGAAAGGTCTGTGCAACGCGTTCCCAGAGACTGGGAGGTTACAAACTCCTGGTCCTGGACAACGTGTTGCTGAGGCATCGGTCAGAAGGAGCGGTGGAGAAGGTGGCCGTCTGACTGATGCTTTCAGACAATTTTTTAGTCCGCAGCCCCAAGGAATGATCGGTTCCAGCAACCATCGCCAGCGTCTGATTTACATGGTGCAGGAATACCTAGGGGCAAGGTCAGACTTGGACACCTTTCCCACCGAAAATCCTCTGGCTTACTGAGTCTTGAGGATGGATCACTGGCCAGAGCTTGCACAGTATGCAATTGAGCTACTGGCCTGTCCTGCATCCAGCGTTCTTTCGGAACGCACCTTCAGTGCTGCTGGTGGCTTTGTTACCGATCACAGGGTGCGGCTGTCTACCGAATCAGTTGATCGACTGACCTTCATCAAGATGAATCAGTCTTGGATCACCCACAGCTACCAAGCACCTGAAGCTGATGTAACCGAATAATTTTTTTTGAAATATCACATCCCTTCAAGACTGCCTATGCTGATGCTGAGTGACTGTCCTGTTATGTTGATTGTCTCTCCTCTTCCTCCTCCGATGATATGTTAGAAGAACATTTCTGTTTCTGGGTGATGCCATCAGCCCAATTTTTCTGCCCCTGTTTAACAGGGGCGTTTAAGTACAATTTTTGATGCAATGCTTTGCAGCAGGGCTAATTCCTGCAATAAAACTAGAGTATGTGGGAGAGGTTGCAGTGTCGTGGCACCAGCACCAGTGCCTAAGGCCCAATTTTTCTGCCCCTGTTTAACAGGGGCGTTTAATTACAATTTTTGATGCAATGCTTTGCAGCAGGGCTAATTCCTGCAATAAAACTAGAGTATATGGGAGAGGTTGCAGTGTCGTGGCACCAGCACCAGTGCCTAAGGCCCAATTTTTCTGCCCCTCTTTAACAGGGGCGTTTAAGTACAATTTTTGATGCAATGCTTTGCAGCAGGGCTAATTCCTGCAATAAAACTAGAGTATATGGGAGAGGTTGCAGTGTCGTGGCACCAGCACCAGTGCCTAAGGCCATTTTTCTGCCCCTGTTTAACAGGGACATGTAATTACAATTCTTGATATAATATTTCACAGGAGGGCCCGTTCCTGTGCCCACCCAGAGTAACTGTGAGGACTTATAGTGTTGTGGCACCAGCACCACAACCACCAAAGGTCAATTTTTCTACCACTGTTCAACAATGGCATGTAATTACAATTCTTGATATAATCGTTCACAGCAGGGCGCTCCAGCGCCCACCAAGAGTCACTTTGAGGGCTTACAATGTTGTGGCAAAACCAACACCTTGTTCCGCCATTTCTGCAGAGCATATAGGGCAGGCCCCTACTTTCAAACATCCAACTTACAAACATCTCCTACTTGCAAACGGAAGGAGACAACAGCAAGTGAGATGAAAAAAGATGGACGACAAAACAAATTATACAGGGGTGATAACCCTTCCCTATGTTTTCCAAAAAGCTTAAAAAAATGTTTTTTTTTTTTTTTTTTTTTTTTTTTTTTAACGGTTTTTATTGTAGTTTTACAGAATAACAATAAGTATTGAACAGTGTCATACATCAGTAGATGGAAAATCGGTTACCGATACATGTTATCAGAATACAAACAGTTGCGAACTATTTCAACAGTGAAGCACAGTATAAGTACTGGGAGGAAGGCTGAGCACGGTGTCATGCCACTCCAGACACCCCATCTGGGAACTAACTGTGTCTGGAGGCGGCAGGCAACCCCTTCCCGAGTGTGCATTATAAGTCGATGCAGGAAAAACCTAGAACTTAACTGAAAGAAGGGGAGAAATAATAAAAAAAAAAATAAAAAAAATAAAAAAAAACAGTTACCAATATAGGTCCCTAGTTTATAGTGTCGACAGTACATCACAGTTGAATACATAAGAACTAGAACCCGATATTGGGTGCTTCCGCACAGTTATATGCAGGTAATTTGAAATACAATTCTGCCAATACATGGGGGTGCAATGGATTACAGTAGGAGATGCAGGAATCCTACGTATTATGTGACCGAGAAGTCATTCCAGCTCTATGCTTCTGGGATCCTTGACCCAGGACTCCCAGCTTTTGTAAAATTTTCCTGTAGTCATGTGAGCCTTGGCGAAGCTGTATTCCAATTTAAAATTATCATTTAGAATTGTGATCACTTCCTGAATGGAGGGGGGAGATGGTTTCTTCCACTTTCTAGCAAGTGCCAATCTTGCGGCTATGAGTATATGGGTGGCTACGGTTTGGGTTTTTCTGGGCCATGTGGGGACCATCAGGCCCAGGAGGAGATCAAGAGCAGATAGGTTCCTGGTCGCGGGGAAGCTGACTTGGAGCAGATTTGTTATCTGTTCCCAATAATGCGTGATGGAGGGGCATTCCCACCAAGTGTGAAGAAGAGTTCCTGGCAATCCGCAATTCCTCCAGCAAAGGTTGGGTTCCGAGGGGTAAATTTTGGCAAGTCTGCTTGGAGTGAAGTACCAGTGCTGGAACAGTTTTTGTAGAGACTCCCAATGCGATGTGCAGCGAGAAAGTTTTGAAGGCAATGACAGTGCCTGACACCATTGAGACGTTGGTGAAGCAGTTGGGTAGAGTTTGTCCCACTTTAGAATTTGAGCTTGTGTGTGTTTCTCCGCTTCCCGTGATAGTAGGCCATAAAAGAATGAAATGGCCTTGGAGTTGTTGTTCTTGACAATGAAAAATTGCAATGTTTGTGATAACATCTTGTCCTTTTTAGTCCAAGTTACTTTGTTCAGAAGAGATCTGATCCTGAGGTACATGAAGAAAGTTCGTGGTGAGATACCAAATTTGGATTTCAGCTTTTCAAATGACAAGAGGCTGGACATATGAAAGAGGTTTCCTATAGTTTGAATGCCTGCATCTGTCCATGCGCTCAACTGGAGATCCGGAATTACAATTGAGATAGCCTGTATTGGTATATGTTGTAGTATAGCGTGAGGGATCCCTTTCGAGATTTGTGGGAGGGCCGACCATACTCTTAAAGATGCCGTGATTGAGTCCAATTGTGAATGTTTGGGCAAGGGAGCAAGTAGTGAGGCACAGAGATATAGTTTTAGATCTTTGTCCAGTGCCGTTGCTTCTATTTGGGACCAGTTGTGGGGAGTTTCTAAAAAAAATTTTTTTGACTGGAGCTACACTTTAAAAATGTACCAGTTGAAAATTACAAACAGATTCAACTTAACACAACAAACCTACACAGTCCCTGTCTTGTTTGCACCGCCTGTATACTGCTGTTCTGAGTATATAGGGCCTGGGGGCCACACGCATTTCCTTTTTTTAATATGGGTACAGGGTTCCCCTTAATATGCGTACAAGACCCAAAGGGGCTAGTAATGGGCAGGGAGGGCTACCCATGCCATTTTTCTCAATGATTTTCAACCATAGTGCAGGAACCAGATATAACATTAAAACCGCAAGCAGCTTTAAATGACGTTATTTCCGTTAAATGTCATTTTGTGCAGGGACTGTTCTAAACACGGGAAACACGTGGCACTTCACAGGCATACTACAGACACCCCCCAGGCACCATATTTAAAGGAATATTTCACTTTTTTTTTCCACTTTAATCGTCATTAAAATCAGTGCTCCCGCCAAAACGGCCGTTTTTAAAACTTTTTTTTGCATTGACCCATGTCCCCTGGGGCAGGAGCCAGGTCCCCAAACCCTTTTTAGGACAGTATCTTGCATATTAGCCGTTAAAATTAGCACTTTTAATTTCGAACGTTCGAGTCCCATAGACTTCAATGGGGTTCTAACGTTCGTACGAATTTGGGGTCCGTTTGAAAGTTCTGGTGCGAACCGAACCGGGGGGTGTTCGCCTCATCCCTACTTACCAGTGGCGGCTGGTGAAGTTTTAGGATGGGGGGGCACCAGACTCCGTCCTTTTGATCCCTACCACTTCTCATAAGCCTTACCCCTTAGACAATCCACCAACTCCGTCCCCTGTATTCCAGTTGCTTCCACCCATAGTGTCAGGAGTAGGGATGAGCTTCGAGTTCGAGTCAAACTCATGTTCGACTCGAACATTGCCTGTTCGCCTGTTCAGCGAACAGTGAACAATTTGGGCTGTTCGCGGCAAATTCGAAAAGCCAGCACACCCTATACAAGTCTATGGGAGAAATCTAAAGTGCTAATTTTAAAGGCTAATATGCAAGTTACTGTCCTAAAAAGTTTTTGGGGACCTGGGTCCTGCCCCAGGGGACATGGATCAATGCAAAAAAAGTTTTAAAAATGGCAGTTTTTTCAGGAGAAGTGATTTTAATAATGATTAAAGTGAAACAATAAAAGTGTAATATTCCTTTAAATTTCGTACCTGGGGGGGGTGTCTATAGTATGCCTGTGAAGGGGCACAAGTTTCCCGTGCTTAGAACTGTCCCTGCACAAAGTGTCATTTCGCAAGGAAAAAAAGTCTTTTAAAATCACTTTCCATTGTCGGCTCCCGTAACACAGAAAACACTCAATGAGTGTTCTCTGTATTAGCCGACAATTCATTCATTGATAAAAAATAATTTAAAAAAAAAAAAAAGCTTGGGGGTTCCCCTAAATTCAATTACCAGGCCCTTCGGGTCTGGTATGGATATTAAGGGGAACCCCGTGTCAAATAAAAAAAAAAAAAGGACTAGGGTCCCCAAACACTTTTTAGGACAGTAACTTGCATATTAGCCTTTAAAATTAGCACTTTAGATTGTGAATGTTCGAGTCCCATAGACTTTAATAAGGTTCTAAATTTCACACGAAGTTTAGGTCTGTTCGCAGGTTCTGGTGCGAACCGAACAGGGGGGTGTTCGGCTCATCCTTAGTCAGGAGTATACAGCTCAGCCTCACAGATCAGGGTATACAGCTCAGCCTCATAGATCAGGGTATATAGACCCCCATGAGTACAGACCTCCCCAGGAAAAACCATACCATCAGCACAGACCCCCCAGTACAAACCCCTCCCCCCAACATCAGCACAGACCCCCCCACCCTCCCCGGATCAAACCACCTCTCCACCATTGTATAAATATAATTCAAATAGTACCTGAAAGTGTAATTCCATTCACCGACTTGCTCACATAGAAATCTGAATCAGGTGAAGTGCAATAGCTCCAATGTGCCTCTATATATACTGATAAGATGCTGGCCTACGTGCCAATCTAAATAAAAAAATTCCTCAGGATGATATTTCCTTTAGATTAACTGTGTAATAAAGATCACAATCAAATGTTTGAGTACAATAAAAGTGAACATTTTTCTGCTCCTTATATTGCTTGTATAACATTTTATATAGTAAGTCTAGTAAATGAGCAAATCCCAAACTGGGTGGACACAGGATACATTATATGTGAAATGACCAATACGAGATACATTTTCAGTCCACTAGCTAAACCGTTTAACCACTTAACCCCCCGGAAGAATTGGCTGCCCAATGACCGGGCCATTTTTTGCGATTCGGCACTGTGTCTCTTTGACTGACAATTGTGCGGTTGTGCAACGTTGTACCCAAAACAAAATTGACGTCCTTTTTTCCCCACAAATACTGTATTTAAAATCAGGGGAAAATCGTGGGTGCCTGTTGTACGCTGATCCCCCGACGATTCTGAGTTTCTCGGCGGCTTTCAGCCATTCTCGGCGAGAACAGGTGAGAGCCGCTGAGAACGGCCGCGAGACACAGAGAGCTACCGAGCGCCACCAAGATACACAGGACATCCGGCTCTGTATCTCGGCGGCAGGGCTGGGCTTACCATTGGGCTTGACTGGGCTCAAGCCCATGGGCCCCATTCAATAGGGGGCCCCACGGACCCCGCCCATTTAAGTTTTAAATATCTTCATATTAGTTACAATTTAATTATCATTTTATCTATTTTTATTGCTTTTATTAATCTCCTGGTTCGTTTTTAATTATTACATTGTTTACTGTGTATATGGTTGTTTCCGCACATCCGGCCACTTCCCTTAAGCATGTGTGTATATATATCTGACCTTGTGAATGATAAGCTAGATCGGACGAAACAGCGAATGCTGTGAAACGTGTCATCTCATTGGCCATGATGTCACTTCCGGTCCGCGGTGTTTGTGTTCCACCTTGGAAAGCACTTCCGGCTTCTGTCTTCCGGTTCACGGACGCCATCGATACTGCACGGCGTGTATTGCCTACACTGCCCTTGAGACATACAGAGCACGGAGAAGAGTTACCACCACCACCGCTTCTCATCATCCTCCTGTGGTGCCTCTGAGAATGATCGCTTACATCGTGAACCCAGGACTAATACCAGGACAGTATCCCCCACTTATACGCTTATATATTATCTACTTTTGTGAGTAGCCATTTGGCTGTTTTGTATTGTCCAATTAAACAGAAGTTCTTTAATACTGCACTGAGTCTGGCGCACCTTGTCCTTTTCTATTTCTGTTTTATAGAGCTGTGCTTCGCTCTCCAGGTTGCAGCCATCCAAGCAATCCTAATGATTGTTCTTATACATAATATTTGGGACTATTTTAGGACTATATGGAATTGTTCCTTGCGCCATCTCTCCGTTTCTCTTATCTTGAGGTTTGCTGATTGGCTATTGGCAGTTATGTATCATTTTGTTCTATTTAAAGTAATGTATAGAAGGGCCCGAAAGTGACTCAAACTAAGGGGCCTCCACCACACTAAGTCCTGCCCTGCTCGGCGGTGCCATTTTTAAACGGCAAGGCTGCAAATTACATTGACAAGGCTGCAATGGACACTGGCAAAGCTGCAATGGACAATGGCAAGGCTGCAATGACAAGGCTGCAAAGGACACCGATAAGGCTGCAGATGGACACTAATAAGGCTGCATTGATGGGCATTTAAATGTACGTTTTTTCCTTAAACTTCCCTCCTAAAAATAATTTCCTTAAAATTCTCTTCTAAAGATGGGGTGCTTCTTATACATACCGTTACATACCGTAACTTTCTTTTGGTGGTACTTGATCATCTCTGTGATTTTAATTTTTTTGCGCTATAAACAAAGTACGAAAATTTTGAAAAAAACACAATATTTTGTACTTTTTGCTATAATAAATATCCACATTTTTTTTTTAAGTGTTTTTTTTCCCTTAGTTTAGGCCATTATGTATTCTTCTACATACTTTTGGTAATAAAAATCTCAATAAGCGTGTATTGATTGGTTTGCACAAAAGTTATAGCACCTACAAAATAGGGGATAGATTTTATAGCATTTTAATTATTATTTTTACTAGTAATAGCGGCGATCCACTAATTCTTTTTTTTTTTTTATCAGGACTGCAACACATTTTTGGGACCATTTATACAGCGATCAGTGCTATTAAAATGCACTGATTACTGTAAAAATGTCACTGGCAGGGAAGGGATTAAAACTATGGGGCAATCAAAGGGTTAATTGTGTTCACTAGGGTTGTTTCTAACTGTAGGGGGAGGGGACATACCTAGAGGAAATGAGATTGTAGTTCCTAGCTATTAGGAACTCACAATCTCTTTAATCACAGAACAGAACTGGGACGTGTGTTTACACACACACACACACATACACACACACACATACACACACACACATACACACACGTTCCTGTTCAGCTTCTCGTGCATGCGATTGCTCGTGGGCGGTGGTGATCACGACCGCCGGTCATGAGCATCAGCACCCCCGCGATGCAGCCTGCTATCCCGCTTAAAGAGACCGATGTACAGCTACGACGGTTCGCAGATCGTGCCGACTTGCCGCCGTATAATGAGCAAGTGATTTTTAAAGCCACATTCTTTGCAAAAATTATATTTTTTCCCCCAATTCTTTCTCTCATTCCCTTCGAACCCAGTGGCGTCTGGTGGTAATTGTTTTTTTTCTTTTTGGGGGCGGAGGCCACGGCAAACCATGCCAGGTTCCCCCTCCCCATCTATGCTGGCTAGAACTTCTCCCACGCTTCACCGGCGGCTACCCCAGCTCTCTGTGGTCATTAGACATGTGCATTTCGTTTCATTCGGAATCGAAATTCGGACGAATTTTCATTATTCGGACATTCGGATGCATCCGAATTACCGAATTACAATGCTAACTAATTCAACCGAATTCGGATGAAATTCGAATCAAATTCGAAAAATTACCCGAATTTGGGGCCATGTATCTCGAGGCCACTTATAGCTAGAAACTCCAAATTTGGTATGCAAACACAGTATAACTAGCACTACAACATCTCCAAATTTGGGGTGTCTAGCTCCAAGTGACCCTGAGTTAGGGGGCCCCAAATTCGGGTCACAAAATGTCAAGCACTTTTCTGCAGCAGAGAATGACATTTTGTGACCTGACTTTGGGGCTACGTATCTCAGGGTCACTTGGTGCTAGAAACTCCAAATTGGTGATTTTGTAGTGCTAGTTCTACTATGTTTGCATACCAAATTTGGGGTTCCTTGCTGCAAGTGGCCCCGAGATACGTTGCCCCAAAGTCAGGTCGCAAAATGTTATTCTCTTCTGCAGAAAAGTACTTGACATATTGTCCATATATCGGGGTCACTTGGTGCTAGGAACCCCACAACTTGTGGCAGGTGACGTGGCAAGTGGACAATCCAAAACTTGGTCATGTGGCACTCGTGGCAGGTCACGTGGCACTCGTGGCTGGCCACGAGGCACTCATGGCAGGTGTCATGGCAAATGGACAATACACAACTTGTGGCAGGTGATGTGGCAAGTGGACAATACACAACTTGTGGCAAGTGACGTGGCAAGTGGACAATGACATACAGCATATGTACTTGCCTTGCGATCGACATCCGTGACTTCTTCAATCAGGCATGCTGACAACTTCATTGATGTGATAAATATAAATGAAATAAGATGTGTGTGTTTTTTTGCACTGGTACACTGCAAGTATGAGAAGTTGATGTGACAGATGTATATAAGTAAGTAACTAACCATCTTCCAAAATTTCTAATTCAAATAGAAAAGATTAGAAAAAAAAAATTAATAGAATAAAATAGAAAGAATATACAACCATCTTCTGAAATTCAAATTTCAAATAGAATAAATTTGAATTTCGAATAGTATGAATTCAAATTTTTAAAGAAAAGATTATAATAAAATAGAAAATAGACTTGAAAAACGATAGAGCAGAACAGAATAGAATATATTATATTTTATTCTGTTCTGTTCTATTGTTTTTCTAGTCTATTCTTTTATATTCTATTAAAATCTTTTCTATTAAAATCGAAATCATTATATACGAAATTCGAATTTCGGAAGATGATGGTTTTATAATATATATATATTTCTTTCCGACATTCGAATTTCGTATAGAATGATTTTGAATTTGAATAGAAAAGATTAGAATAGAAATAGAGAATAGACTAGAAAACCAATAGAACAGAATAGAATATATTATATTTTATTCTATTCTGCTTTATTGTTTTTCTAGTCTATTCTTTTATATTCTATTAAAATCTTTTCTATTCAAGTCAAAATCATTATATACTAAATGTGAATTTCGGAAGATGTTTTTTTTTTATTTCTTTTGCAGATTACTATTTGTTTCCATAAGATCTCCTGCAGACTATTAGCATCTATATCTTTTTTTGCAGATCTCCTGCAGACTATTAGTATCTATTTTGTTTTCTCACCAGATCTCCTGCAGACTATTAGCATATATTTCTTTTCTTTTTTTTAGCAGATCTCCTGTAGACTATTAACAGCTATTTCACGTTTTTTATTTTATTTTTATTTTTTGCAGATCTCTTGCAGACTGTTAGAATCAATTAAATTTTTTTGCAGATTACTATTTATTTCCATCAGATCTCCTACAGTATAGTAACATCTATTTCATTTTATTTGCAGATCTCCTGCAGACTATTAGCATCTATTTCATTTTTCTTTTGTTATTTAGCATTTTGCCTATCACATCTAGCTGACGATCAACAGCCACAGGATATAAGGCTACTGAACCACCACTGCACCCAGCCAGTGCAGAGACTGACTCTACAGGACTTCATGATGTGCTTCATTTACCTTACCTAGATGTAAGTGCTTTTATGCCTTGTTAAAAATAGGATTTTTATAACAGCTTACCTGTAAAAATCCTTTTCTTGGAGTACATCATGGGACACAGAGCACCATAGTAATAACTATGTGGGTTATACGCCACCTTTAGGTGAATGGACACTGGTACTCCAAAAAAAACACAAGTCCCCCTCCATATATAACCTCTCCCATACCGGGAGTACCTCAGTTTTTGTAGCATGATGTGGGGTGGGATCTTTGTGTCCCATGATGTACTTCAAGAAAAGGATTTTATAGGTAAGCTGTTATAAAAATACTATTTTCTTTATCGTACATCACGGGACACAGAGCACCATAGTAATAACTATGTGGGATGTCCCAAAGCTATGCCACCTGAGGGGAGGGAGACGCAAAGCGAAACAGCCGCCGCCAGGTGTGAGGACCTATACATATACTGCAGCACACTGGGCCTGAAGGCGGTGTCCTCCTGCCATCTTACATCCATTTGATAGAATCTTGTGAATGTATGTACTGACGACCAAGTAGTGGCCTTGCAAATCTGAGCCACAGAGGCTTGGTGATGCACTGCCCATGAAGCACTGACTGCCTGGGTAGAGTGCACTTTAATCTGAAAGGGAGGAACCTTTCTTTTCAAACCATAAGCCTGACTAATCACCTGACGAATCCATGTAGCAATAGTAGATTTCAATGCTGCCTGGCCCTTTCTAGGGCCTTCTGGCAACACAAACAAAACATCAGTTTTCCGTGTCTGAGCTGTCGCTTTCAGATACATATCTGAATATATGCATATACATATAACCTTTCCCTTCAAAGAAAAGGATGCGTCCGAGCCCGGAAGACTCCAGTGTATATGCTGTTTGTTCGTTTCTTCAATTGTAAGTGGATATTATATTATTCTTAAAACTATTTTTTAAATACTACACCATGGAGTCCTCTGCTTGCCTTTCCATGCTTTTGAGTGCTGCCAATCTGAGAGCTTTTATGTTTATAATTCCGAAGTTTGTCTCCCCCCCACAAAACCCATCTGGTTGCGTTGGATTAGAGAAGGTATGAAATCTGCTAATTGTTGGCTAGGAGCTTGGCATATACTTTAATGTCTGTGTTTAATAAAGATATGGGTCTGAAGTTACTTGGTGTTGTTGGATCTTTTTCCAGGTTTTGGTAAAGTGACTATGTACTCTTTTAGCATCTCTGGGGGGAATGTTGCTTCTTTAGCAGCCTTTGTGAAGACCTTTTGCATGTGTGGAGCAAGTGTATTTTGTGAAACCGTCTGGTCCAAGTGATTTGCCATTGGCGATTGTTGACCCAATTTCAAATGTTGTAAATGGGGATTATTATGCCTCTCATGTAGGCCTTATGGGCATTCCAGAGTGGGAATGGGTTATCTATGGAATTTTCATTGTTCTGAAAGAAGGATAGGAGGTGTTGAGATATTTCTTTGGAGGTTTTTGGTTCTTGTAGCAATCTTATGTAGCGGCCATAACCCTCGATTTGGCGGCCTTGACTTTTGGGCTTATCGGTTACCTCCGCTTGGCTTGTTCTTCCACGTCTAGGGGTTCCAAGGGTTAGTACCCAACAACTTTTGACGCTGACACTATAAAAGTCCTTTAGAAAGGTTTTTATTTGCAGGGGTAACATCCAACAAACACAGTTTCGTATGGGAACTGAGGGCAAGGGTGAAGAAACTCAGACACCTTGAACTGCTAGTCATCACAAAGTCTCTAATACAACCCAGAGAGTAGCCACTCGCAGCTGGGCGCTTCAAGGCTGAACAAATCTCTAGCCAGAGTTTATGGCAGTCAGCCATTTGATCCGGAACTTACAAAGTCTTTGACCTTGAATAAAGCTTGCAACTGAAAATGAAAAGGAACCTTTCCTCGGTACCTGGAACGTTCTCTGTCTCCTTGGCAGTACTGGAAAAGTGTGGATTCATTAGTGTCCTTGACAACCCAGCAACCAGTCACTTCTTGAGATGCCAGCTTGTTGGCCCTCCTCCGAAGAGTCCTCCCCTGACCGCTTACACAGGCTTCGGTGCCCTTCCAATTTGAGGGCACACCCGGACGCCTTGAATCCTCCTTCAGTTACTACACCTCGGACCAGCCGGGTTCTGAGACAGGGGAACAGATGGATCCTTACCCCAGACCATGCGGGTCTATTGGGGCTAGTCAAAACGACCATGTTGCATGGCGGCACACGCTCCCTTGACCGGGACCCCTCGCTGGGCTACCCAGTCCAGATCCAGGAACAGGCAGCTATGGCCTCACGAACGACCCTGAACATGTGACTCCAACATCTTAAGTACCCTTCCCCAGACTCCTCAGCGGGGCCAGATGCATCCACTGATTGGCTCCGGGGAATGCTGATACCTAAAGCGTCCAACCAGGCCTGGTTCTGGGCCTTTCATGTGCACCTAACTGTACACATGGCCAGGCAGAACTCTAACACAGCCCAGTCAAACTGATGCCAAAGTTAAACCTACACAATCAGCCCTCAGAACCCCTTTACTGTTCTGCGGAAAAACTACATTTGTACATAGCAGACACCTTGTCCAAAGTGTCACCGCTACACACACCCCCCCCCCCCCCCCCCCAGTCATTTAGACGATGTCCCCATCGTCTAGGCAAAAACAAGGGCAAAAATCCTATCCTATTTAAAAAAAAAAGGAAAAAACAGATGCGGTACCTGAGTTTTTCGTAGGTATTGGGAAAGGGAAGAAAGGGAAACACATTTAAAACATTTAACATTTTCACAACAACACATTTAAATGCTGTACATATACCACCCAGCTAAACAGACTAACCCACCCAATCTTCGATGAGCTTGACAGTCGATCTCGGTGCATCCTAAAAAAGAAAAAAACACAACATACAAGGCAATACTGTACACTATACATTTTGTTTTAAAGAGTGAAATTCCACTGCTGCTTCAATGGAATTTCCTTCTTCAAAGACACATAAAATTCTTTTTTTTCCTAGCATTTTCTAACAACTATAAAAGAAAGATTCTGCTATTTCTGTTTCTTTCCCTCTGAATCACGCCACCTAGTGGTCAGAGCCGCTGTAACTGCAGTCTTTTAGAAACCAGAATGCTGTGAGCTAAGAGCCTGTAGAACTTTACATGTAATTTCCTGTAGCAAACACCTGCCTATCTACCCCACAGTCCTTGTAACTTGCAGAAAGATATCGCAAAAACTGAAGACACAAAGAAGTTCTTTTTGCAAAAATTTAAAAGACTTGACTCCAGGAACAGTTCACCAATAAAACCATGGATCGGGCAAAATTAGGTCTTTTCCTTGTGCATCTACGGTAGTGATAAAGTATATAGTAGAGGTCGACCGATATATCGGCCGATATTTGCCGTTTTTTTAATAATCGGCATCGGCCGATTGTGCTGATAAAAAGCCGATTTAGAACTACAGCGGGACTTTGAAATGACTTCTGTAAGAAGTCAGTGTAATTGCTGAGTCATCATAGAAACCCTTTCCTCCTCTCTGGGCAGGCTGCCAAGAAAAGAACAAAATGATACAATGTTTACACTTCAATGAATGAAGTCATCTCTGTGTGTAGAAGTTCTCAGTTTAACCATTTAAAGACTAAATCTTTTCTGACACTTGTTGCTTACAAGTAAAAATCCTGTATTTTCTGCCAGAAAATCACTTAGACCCCCCAAAAATTATATATATATTTTTTAGCAGAGATCCTAGGGAATAAAATAGCGGTTGTTGCAATATTTTATGTCACATGGCATTTGCACAGAGGTCTTTCAAATGCATTTTTTGGGGAAAAAAATACACTATTTAAAAAATAAAAATAAAATAAAAACAGTAAAGTTAGCCCATTTTTTTTTTTTTTTTTTGTCCAAAAGTTTTGACTACCTGTTTTTATTGAATATATAGTTTTTTTTTTTTTTTTATCTAAATCATACATACAAGTAAACTGATTGGAGGTTTGTTTTGTTTAATAAATGTTTAAATGTAAGAAATTTTCTGTATCACTTATGAAGACCGCTTTCACACTGGAGCGGGCAGGCGTTGATGGTAAAACGCAAGTTTTAGCGGCTCTTTACCATCATTTTAGCGGTGCTATTTGGCTGCTAGTGGGGCAAATATAATCCTAGCTAGCGGCCAAGGAAGAGGTTAAATGCGCCCTTGAAGCACTGCTGCCAAATCGCATTGCATGCGCTTCGGCAGTGGTGCCCATTCATATCAATGGGCAGGAGTGGTGGAGGAGCGGTATACACCACTCCAAACGTGCTGCTTGCAGGACTTTTTTTTTAAGATCCTGCCAGCGCATCGCCTCAGTGTGAAAGCACTCTGTCTTTCACACAGACTGCAGGGGAGCCATTTTGCAGGCACTTTACTGGCGCTATTTTTAGCCCAAAAGCGCCTGAAAAACGCCCCAGTGGGAAAGGTGTGTTATATCAAGGGGGATTAAAAATAAATAAATAAATAAATAAAATAAAATCGGCCTAACATATCGGCCCAAAAAAAATCGGCATCATATATTGGCTATCGGCCGCCATGATTTCTAAATATCGGCATCGGCATCGGCCAGAGAAAAACCCATATCGGTCGACCTCTAGTATATAGCACTCTCTTTATCCAGTCTGCAGATCACAACTTGTCACAATAGACATGCCAACCATAATTCCAATGCAACAGACATCCTTGGAATCAGTCAAACATTTTCCGGAAGAAAAATGTCTTCCGCAGTGGCTTTTAGACCTTAACCACTTGCCGACCACCGCACGACGATGTACGTTCTATTTTTGAAGAGGGATATCTCGGTAACGGCAGCAGCTGCTGCCACAACCGAGATATCCATCTATTCAGGCGGCGGTCGGCTGTACGATAACGGTGGTCTCCGTGGCGGATTCGCCGTGAGATCACCGCTATCGGCGGCGGGAGAGGTGCCACCCCCCCTCCCGCCGCCCTCCCGCACCTTCCGCCGCTTACCGGAGCCATCGGTAGCGGCGGAGGCGATCGGGTCCTTTCGTCTGCTGGGCATAGAGACAAGTGAGGCTAAGATGGCCCCCACTCGTCTCTATACTATAGGAGGGCGGAAGCGACGACAAAACGTCACTTCCGCCCATACCTCTTAAAGGTATATTTTTTTTAGATGTCAGATTTTCTTATTTTTTTTTTTTTTTTTTTGCATTTTAGCCCAAATATGAGATCTGAGGACTTTTTGACCCCAGATCTCATATTTAAGAGGACCTGTCATGCTTTTTTCTATTACAAGGGATGTTTACATTCCTTGTAATAGGAATAAAAGTGATCCATTTTTTTTTTAAAACAGTGTAAAAATAAATAAAATGAATTAAAATAAATAAGAAAAATTTTTTTTTTTAAAAAACACCCCGTCACGACGAGCTTGCGCACAGAAGCGAGCGCATACGTGAGTAACGCCCACATATGAAAACGGTGGTCAAACCACACATGTGAGGTATCACCGCGATCGGTAGAGTGAGAGCAATAATTCTAGCCCTAGACCTCCTCTGTAATGCAAAAAATGCAACCTGTAGAATTTTTAAAATGTCGCTTATGGAGATTTTTGAGGCTGAAAGTTTGACGCCATTCCACGAGCGGGCGCAATTTTGAAGCGTGACATGTTGGGTATCAATTTACTCGGCGTACCATTATCTTTCACAATATAAAAAAAAAATTGGGCTAATTTTACTGTTGTCTTATTTTTTTATTCAAAAAAAGTGAATTTTTTCCAAAAAAAGTGCGCTTGTAAGACCGCTGCGCAAATACGGTGTGAAAAAAAGTATTTCAATGACCGCCATTTTATTCTCTAGGGTGTTAGAAAAAAAACAATATAAAATGTTTGGGGGTTCTAAGTAATTTTCTAGCAAAAAAAACTGTTTTAAACATGTAAACACCAAGTCTGAAAAAGAGGCCTGGTCCTTAAGTGGTTAAGGTGATCCTGGACATCTTCCGCATGCCACTCCTTCCAATTCTCTCCCACCATGTTCATGACTTCCCTAAGCACATAAGGGAGTTCAAGTCCATACTCTGTTGCCACCTGCTTGTGAAAGTCTCAGGGGCCTAAGCAACCCCGTCATGATCGGGCAGTGTCTATGCACGGAAAACATTTAGAACTAAGCTAAAAGCTTTTAAAAAGTTAAAACTTTTACTCACGGCAGTCTGGGTTCAAAATACCAATCGTCTCCCTCGTCAGAGCCGGTCTTAGTTGGTGAACCAGGCGAGGAATCTCCAGCAGGCCAATAACTTCCCACAGCATCATTCACAGCTCCCCAATATATATACAGAATACTCAAGCGCTGATGCAAAAATATATATATATATATATATATATATATATATATATATATATATATATATATATATACCAAAAATTACTTACTGAAAATAGCTGCACCTAAAAACAGTGATCCCTCACTTGTGCAATATTAAAATTATATAAAATATATTAGTGCGCTAAATTCAATCCTAAGTATTCAAATCAAATCAAATATTATTAGGGAGGAGGAGCCAAGTGGCGTTGAGCCTTCGGTGTGCAGAGAGGCTGTGAGGAGGAGTACAATCTGACACTCTATCTGAGGTTTATGTTTTTAACTGGTTTCGTGAGTAGGATTACTAAAGGCAGTGTAGTATCATCCTGTGTAACACACTAATAACTAATAACACACTATCCCTGGTTCTCTTTCCTTTCTTACATGTCCGCTAATGGTGGAGTGAGTTTAAGATAAAGAGGAAGGAAAAACGCTATATAAGCTATAGGCAGCGATGAGAATGTGTGGATACGATCAAAATGACTGAGGCTGAAAAGACATATTATTAATTGCAGATTATATATGAAGTTTTGAAGAGATCAGCACACTATGTTATGAAGCTGGAAAGAGACAAGTGCACGGAAATTAACTGTACCTGATTGCAGAAACATTGGATGTTCAAGTGATGAATGAATTTGTTGGATTCATTTGGTTTTGCTTGCACATTGTGTATAATTAGATATTGAGCAACAGGATTTTTATACACAAAAGGCACATTATTATTTATATTTTTTTAATTGTATGGATTAATTTGGTGTATATTCATCATCCTTTAAGCACGCATAGCACTTTACATTTACATTGAGTATATGTAGATAATCACATGGATTCATTTGGTTTGCACATATCCTAATGCTGCGTACACACGACCAGACTTTTTGAGGGACTAGGTCCGATGGTCTTTCTGACGGACTTTCGGCGGAGTTCCGACGGACTTTCTGAATGAATGGACTTGGCTATACACAATCACACCAAAGTCCAACGGATTAGAACGTGATGACGTACGACCGGACTAGAATAAGGAAGTTCATAGCCAGTAGCCAATAGCTGCCCTAGCGCCGGTTTTTGTCCGTCGGACTAGCATACACACAAACGCATTTCTCAGTCCGGCGGAGTTCCGGTGGGAAAATTTAAAACATGTTCTATTTCTAAAGTCCGCCGGATTTTTGGCAAGCAAAGGTCCAATGGAGCCCACACACGATCGAATTGTCCGACCTTTGCTGTCAAAAAGTCTGGTCGCGTGTACGTGGCATTATGCACGTAAGCACTTTATAATTACGTGGATTAATTTCCTTTGCACATATCCCTATGCACGTTAAGCACTTTATATTTGCATTGATTATATGTAAATAATCACATGGATTAATTTGGTTTATACATATCACTTTTACATATTTATTATTAAGAGATTTATACGCACAGGGATTCAATAATTTATTGTGAATGCTCAGATCATTGAATATTCATATTGAGTATTTATACAATAATATTTGAATTGATTTGAATACTTAGAATTGAATTTTGCGGAGAGTGCGCATGCGCGGGACTTCCGGTCGGACGCCTTGATCGGGAGCTCCGTACCGCTCCGGCCCTTCGGCGCCAACGTTAGCTTCTCCAGCCAGCGGGAACCTCCGCCGAACGCTACATCGAGCTCCGGAAGACACCAGGAGCCTGCACATATGCCCAAAGGCCGGGCAAAAACGTTCGCCAGCCGCCAGCTTCTTTACGGCCTAGACGAGCCTGATCCGTCCAAGATGGCGACCGCTCCTCTTCCCGGCGGGGACACAGACACCAGGGACGATATAGCGGACCCCCCTCCTCCCCAGCCCTCCTCCACTGCAGTGAGTAACATCCAGGACCCCCAGACTTCTCCTGCTTCTACCATATCTCTGATCCATAGATCGCTGGCAGGCTTCTCTTATTCACCTCAAACCATCTCTCCACACAGCCTGGCTGAGGCCCTGCAGGCCTCCCCTCAGCCTAACCATCCACCTGACCTGACACAGCTCCTCAGTAGCTTTTCTGAAATGCTGGCAGCAGGCCTAGCTCAAAATGCTATTCAGATAACTTCTTCAATCAAAGCCGACCTGCAAAATCTAGGGGCCAGAATAGATGTGATCGAACAGGCAGTAGATAATACTGCAGCTCGCACCAACCAGAACTCTAAATGTATACAGTCCCTGCAGGAACAACTGGACTCAGCTCTTTCTAAATTAGATGATTTAGAAAATAGAAGCAGACGGTATAACTTCCGCATCAGAGGTGTGCCTGAATCTGTCACGGACATTCAAAGCACCGTCAAGGCCTTCATTAAGGACATTATCCCAGACGTTCCAGACCACAAGCTAGAGCTGGATAGGGCCCATCGAGCGCTGCAAGCCCCCCGTCAGGACGGCTTGCCCCGTGATATTGTGATCAAGCCTCACTTTTACGGAATTAAAGAGGAAATTATGCTGCGAACCCGCAATCGTGACAATCTCACCATCCAGGGCAACAAAATCCAAGTCTTTGCTGACATCTCTCCCGCCACGATTCAAAAGCGAAGAACCCTCAAGCCCCTCCTGGAAGTTCTAAATCAAAATTCGATCAAATATAGATGGGCCTTTCCATTTCGCCTCCAGTTTCAGTGGAAAGATAGACAACACAGCTTTACCAACTTTCCTGACGGGGAATCCCTCCTCCTGCAACTTGGGCTCATTACTCAAGAGCTACAATCCATCCAGATGGAGAGCCGGCCGAACGCGTCTAAAAGACCCCCCCCCGAACAGCCCATTGGCCCCCCTGTGGGTGAAGCAAAAGTCGAAGAGGCAACGCGACTCTGCACCTCAAAAGTGACTCCTGAACCCTTAAGGCCTCTGGGCCACTGACTTTTCTTTTTCTTTTTTCATTTTTGATTCCTGATGATTGTCGGGAGGGGCCGATGGACTTTCCGGCTTCCCTCCGGTCCTTTTAAGGACCCTCTGAACTCAGTTTTTCCATTTTTACGATATGTGATTTGTTTCTTTTTTCTCCCAATCCCCTGGCTCCCTTCTTCCCTTCCCCCCCCCCTCCTTTTTTTTTTTTTTTTTTTTTTTTTTTTTACGGGGTGTGAATGTCTGCCTAGATTTTCTATTTAACATTCACCTAACATCCCGTGCTCTCCGCCCCCCCCCCCCCCCTGCCCATGACACACTTCTCCTAACATTGCTGTCGTACTGATACCATTTGTTTCATTAGTAATTAGTATCACTATCTTGCTGGACAGTCCCGGATTTTATTTGCTGACAAGTTCTTCAAGGTTGATATGTTTTTTTTTTTTTTTTTGTTGCTTTTCCCGTTGTTAAATTTTTATATGGTTCCCTGTATTTGCCTGCTGGCACCTATTTTCTTGTTCTTTTTTTAATTTGGCATGTCGATAGAGGCGCCGGTGCCGGAGCGGGGCTTAGTGCCGTGTGCCACTCTACCTGCTGCCCCTTTGCGGAGATTTCTCCCTTAGGGTATTCAGGTATGCAGTCTGATTTCAGACTGCCTTTGATTCGGGCCCTCCTGGTTCAGGAGGCTCGAGGTGGGCTCTGCCATTCCAGACCCACCACAGAAGGACCCGAGCTTTCCCGTTCTCGAGTCCTTCACCTTCTTCCCCCCCCCCCTCCTTCCCTCCCCCACTTTCCCTCCTTCTCTCACTCTTGTCTTCTCTCCTCTCTTCTCTTTTCAGGAGCCCTCGGGGAGATCCCGCCTCTCAGTCTATGACGCATTTCAGCACCTGTATTCGGCACCTTGGAACAGCAAACAAGTTCTACTACCCAGGGTAAGATTGCCGTCCCCTACCTTGTTCCCACACTCTGATAACCATGGCTGATCCGCATACTGACAAGACGACGCTCAAGATAGCGTCACATAATACTCAAGGCCTAAACTCCCCTTCTAAAAGACGTAAAGCTCTTCACAGCTACTACATTAGGGGCCTTAATATTGTTATGCTTCAAGAAACCCACTTCCCCCAAAATTATAACCCCACGTTCTTACACCGGAATTTCCCTACCTTCTTCTTAGCAAACGCTGAGGACAAGACGAAGGGGGTCGCCATATTATTCTCTAAACATACCCCGTTCACCCACATTCAAACCATCAGAGATATCAAAGGGAGATATCTTCTGGTTAAGGGTCTTATTAACGATGTCCTTTTTTCCTTTGTTTCCTATTATGCGCCCAATAAAAACCAAGCTCCTTTCTTTTCGTCCATGCTGACTGCCTTATCCTCCCACCTGGAGGGTAAGGTGGTCATGGGGGGTGATTCAAACATCGCGTTTGACCACCTTATGGATAAGAGTTCCAATGGTAGATCCCACTTGAAACGTCCCCCTAAACAGAGTCTAAAAATAGCTAAACTTTTTCATTCTCTGGGGATGATAGACTCCTGGAGAGAGCTCCACCCTGATGCTAGGGACTTCACTCACTTCTCAGCTCCACACAGGACATTCTCCCGCATAGATCACATCTTTGTCCACACGGCGGATATTACCTTTTTATCTCGGGCTAGCATTAAAGAGGTTCCATGGTCTGATCATTCAGTCATTTACATTCAGCTAGTTGGCTTTCTAGCTCCGGCGGGCCCCCCCCAATGGCGCCTCAAGGAGTCCCTCCTTGCCAACCAAATACACTGTACGCAACTGGAGAGAGACCTGAAAGAGTTCTTTCAACTTAATGACACTCCTGACATTTCCCCGGGCACATTGTGGGGGGCCCATAAAGCGGTCATGAGAGGTAAAATTATTCAGCTGACCTCCCAGCTCAAGAAGGAAAAAGCCCAAAACGTAGTCAATCTGGAACGGGACTTCCAGGTACTGAGTACTGCGCACAAGAAAAATCCATCACCCACTTCATTAGCCAAATTGGATACCGCTAGAATTGCTTTGAATTTGGCCCTGACTTCCAGTGCAGAGAGCCACCTTAAATGGACAAGTGGAAGATTCTATCTTCATACTGATAAATTTGGCCCTCAGCTGGCTGCGAGACTTTCCCCCCGGCACAGGATTCAGGCCCTCCCCAAAGTAAAGTCCCTTTCCGGTAAACTGACCCAAAACCCTAAACAGATTCTAGAGGCCTTCAATGAATTCTATTCTAAACTATACTCGGACACCAACCCCGTTGGTATTCCACAGTTGGAGGCCTTCCTGGACAGTATCGCACTCCCCAGAATCTCAGACTCCCATAGGGAGCTTATGGAATCCTCTTTCACGGAGGAGGAGGTTAGAGAAGTCATTAAAGGACTTAAACTTGGCTCGGCCCCTGGCCCTGACGGGTTTTCTACTAAGTACTATAAACAGTTTATAGAGGTTCTGGCTCCTTACCTGGCCCGATTCTTCAACTCCCTCAACAATAAGTCTTCCCTGGATCCGACAGCCAACCTGGCATTTATCTCAGTAATACCTAAACCCGATAAAGACCTAAGCCTAGTGAGCAATTATAGACCTATTTCCCTAATTAATAACGATCTGAAAATAATGACCAAGATTCTTTCAAACAGACTGGGCTCTTTCATAGGTTCATATGTCCATGGGGACCAGGTTGGCTTCATACCAGGCAGGCAGGGGCCGGACCAGGTGAGGAGAGCTATAGACATAATCTCCATCCTCCAGTCGGGCTGGGATGGCGGCCCTCTCCAGGAAGGTTTCCTATTATCCATCGATCTCCAAAAGGCCTTCGATACCGTTACCTGGCCATATTTGTTCCGCACACTAGAGCGATGGGGTTTTGGCCACAAATTTGTCAATACCCTATCCGCCCTTTATTCCCATCCTAGTGCCCGGATCAAACTTCAAGGCCATCTCTCAGATCCTTTTCCCATTGCCAAGGGTACTAGGCAGGGCTGCCCGTTATCCCCCCTATTATTCGCCATAGCTATAGAAACGCTAGCAATCTCCTTTAGGTCTCATCCTGATATCCACGGCGTGCGCTGTGGCCCCTCCTCGCACAAATGCGCGTTATTCGCGGACGATGTCCTTCTATTCATTACATCACCACTCATCTCCACTCCTAACGTTTTAAGGGTGCTTCATGAATTTGGGCAGGCCTCTGGTTTGCAAGTCAACATGACCAAGTCAGTAGCTCTCAACGTCTCCGTTAACTCGGATTTAGTAGCAAAACTCCAATCCCAGTTTCCCTTTTCGTGGAACCCAACGTCCATTCCCTACTTGGGGATCCACCTCACCCCAAGCATTGGTTCACTCTATAAACACAATTTCCCCCCGATGTATAACAAATTGAAGGCGGATCTGGATCAGTGGTCCCTTTATAAGCTCTCCTGGCTAGGCAGAGTTAATGCCATTAAAATGACCCTACTCCCCCGAATCCTCTATCTTTTCCGCTCGCTCCCTATTTCAGTTCCCAAATCCCAAATTAACAGTGTGCACTCTGCGATACTTCGCTTTGTGTGGGGCGGCTCTTCCCATAGACTACCCAAATCGGTTCTCTTCAGACCCAGACGAAAAGGAGGACTTGGACTACCTAATCTATGGTGGTATTATCAAGCGGCGCAATTGAGCCAGATCTCCTGCATCTACTCTAATGGTAAGAAACCGGATTGGGTGGAAATGGAAAGACAAGCCATTCCCAACTTTACCATAGATTTTCTCATGTGGCGACCCCCCAAGTCCAGGCCTCCGATTATGTCTCCCACTCTGTCTCACTCAATGGCCCTCTGCGATTCGGTTCACTCCAGGAACTCCCTGACGTCCCCGTGGCACCCTCTAGCACACATTTTTAACAATCCTCAGTTTCCACCTGGACTTAATGTCAAAACATTTCAATGGTGGCTCAACAAGGGTCTCATTAGAATTGGGAACTACGTCAACTCTAATGGTCCCCTCACATTAGACCAGTGTATCTCTAAACTAGAGATGCCTCTGACCGAGAGATTTCGCTTCCGCCAAATCTCTCACTTTCTACACTCACTTTCCTCTCACACATTAGGTCCACTGACAGTCACTCTCTATGAACAATGGTGCACATCAGCTGAGGTTATGAGAGGTGGTATCTCCCTGATTTATGCAGCTCTAGCTGATCCACAGGTTAAGACAGGATACATGCTGAAATGGGAGCGGGATCTGGACTTCGACTGGGACCTGGATACTTGGCATTGCAACTTTATGAGAGGGTTCAAGGGGATCATCAACATCTCTCTAATGGAGGCCAGCCTCAAGGTGATTTCCAGATGGTATTTAGTCCCGCAACGACTTGCATCTATCTTCCCCCAATCTTCCCCACTTTGCTTTAGGGGCTGTGGCCACCTAGGATCCCTGATCCATACTTTTTGGGAATGCCCCAGAATCAGAAGTTATTGGAATGGTGTTTTTCACCTAATCCGCAAAGTCACGGGGCTTGGAATTCCCCAGGACCCCAAAATCGCTCTCCTCAATCAAGATATCCCTCGTGCGAAGAAATTCTCTCGAATTTTGGCCCAATTCATCCTTATTGGGGCGAAATTGTCCATTGCCAGGGCCTGGAAATCGCCTAGAGTTTCCCTCCACTCTACTAAACGAAAGATTACTTGGATCATGCTCCAAGAACAGACTTCCAGTATAATTCTTGACAAAGTAGATCGATTCAAGAGCATATGGGAACCCTGGGCGAGTCATGTGGGGATCTCACTTGGTTATAACCTGTCCTCTTTTTCCCCCACTAGGGGTACTCCCTCAGACAGGTCGGGCTCTTCCTGAGGTCTCCTCTCTACTCCCCTCTTTCTTCATGTTGTTCTTCTCTTTCCTCCCTCCTCCCTCTAACTCCTTCCCTAACCCTTCCTCCCCTTTGCCCTTTTTTCCCTTATCTGCTTTGGTCCCAACTAACAGAGGCTGAAAATTTGGACCCTGCTCAGAGCGGGCCCCTGCTAACAGTGTTTTGCCTTAGTTTGGGAGGGCTCTGGGTTCCTGACACAGCAAGATCCCGGAAGGGGTGTTGGGGGCTCGGGGCAACTCCTGCCTCAAGTTGACTTTGGAGCCTTGCTTAATGTTGTAATTGGAAAAATTTCAGATATGAGCAGGCTGATAGGTTTTGTTCCATTCACTCTACGCTTCACTTTGCAAACTATGGAAATTTTGCCAGTTATGATGGTACCTCTGTTGTGTAAACTACTTCTTCACGACTCCCCTGCGTGGGAGACCCTCTGTTACATTTTTTATTATGTTTCAATAAAGCTCTTTTGAAACTCAAAAAAAAAAAAAAAAAAAAAAAAAAAAAAAAAAAAAGAATTGAATTTTGCACACTAAAATATTTTATATAATTCACAGCTCCCCATGGTAGGCATTTAAACACTTTCCCCAAATATCCAGTCTAGGGGTGCAGGAGGCAGGCCTGCCTCTGCAGTGGCGAAGGTTGCTGAGCAGCTCCTTCGCTTAAGAAACTGGTGCTGCAGCAGCAGCTTTCTCCTGCGGGGTCACGTCCGTGACTTCTGTAAAAGTCTCTGGTACCTGAGAAGGGGCAGGATCCCTTCTGGCATTCTGAGCCCCGAAGGACGATGCCGGGGCATACCCGATGGACTCCTCAATGGAGATACCCGTGGCTCAATCATACTGGAAGGCCCAGGGTTGCACAGTGGGTTGTTCGACCTTGAATATGTACTCGCCGCACTTCCAAAACCTGGTGAATGGCCGAGGGTTTGCGACCAACCCATCACACCTTCCGCACAACATTCCGAGGGCCTCGACATCCCTGATGTTGCACAGAATGAACCGCCCCTGCAGCAGTAACCGAATGCCCGTGTCCACGATCACTGTGCCAGGCATCTGCATACTTGCTGGACCCCTCACCGTAGGGATCCTGGGTCCGGGTGCTGACTGCACGTGCGGAAGCCAGTGCATTCTGAAAAACTTTTTCTCCAAGCTTCCGATAAAAAAAGTAAACAGCTTTTTCCTGATGTAGCCTCCACCGAAGTGACGTGGTTGTATATGTGGGAAAATCTGCAACCTGTCAAAAACTCCAACCATGTTTGATGGCACAGTGGCAGCGTTTGACGGGCACGGTGGCTGCTTTGTATCATGTATGTTAAAACATGTGCATTGCTTTAGTAACAAGGGATTGCATACGAAGGGCGCGCAGGCACAGTGAAGTTGGTGTATTCGATTTATTCAGGGGTAATCAAGAGGTAATCGCAGGTTAATGAAAGGCCACGCAGACGCAGTGTGGAGTTGGCGTTTTTGATAAGAAGACAACGTGAAGCAGGCTGCTCTCATGCATGTGCAGTACATTCGTTTGGAGAATTTGATAAGTTGGAACTTATGACAGAAGACCGGCATTGCAAGTGTGGGCACCCAGCTGTGACAGTTTGCAGCTTCACAGCCGAGTGCGCACTGCACATGCATGAGTCACGCTGTCCTGAATGTCCAGGCAATCTTCTGGGACGTGTGATGTGTCCCAGAGGTTTCACGGAGGGAGGGGGAGAGGAGGAGTCGCCTAGGTAGCGAGGCTGGAAGTGAGAGATAGGTACCTGTCAAAACTAGGTACCCACTCCCCCCTCCCCCCCAAAAAAATGACATGCCAATGTGGCATTTCAGGTAGTTAGGACTCCTTAAAGTGGAACTTCAGTAATTTTTTCAGCTTTCAATCTATTAAATCTTCTGCCCTTGTTATTTTTATTTTTTTGATAAATTTTATTTTTATTTTTCATATTTACTTCGAATGACAAGCAGTCGATAAGCATAAACAGTAGGTGTAAAAGTATTACAGAAAACAGATACATGGTTTGTAACAAACAGCAATATGCCTAAAAGCCAATATACGTATAACGGTGTGTATAGGAGCGAGAGCACGACCTACCAAAGAGAACGTAACATAACAAAATAAAGTCAGCACAAAATTGTATCCGATATTCATCACTTGGTAGTACAAGTCAGGGGGGTTCCTCCCTTGTTGCCTCACTGGGTATTTTTAGTACGCCCAAAGAGTTAGTAATATCCCTCTTGAATTACCATTCTGTGTATCGAAATGGCTGCATCGTCCTGTGTATATCCTCTTTAGTAAAAACATGCTCCATAAATTTGCGCCATCTCGAGAAGAATCGAGTGGTGGATTTAAAGCTTAGCAGTATAGTATCCAAGCGTTCGAGGTAAAAAAGAGTTTCCAGGGCCTTTTTCACAGCCTGTAGTGAGGGTGGTGAAGCTTTGATCCATTGTGTCAGGATAGTTCTTCGTGCAACCAGAAGACATAAATGTACCCATTGGGGTATAACTGTAGAGCTATCTGCAAGGTGAGGTTCAGCAGATGGGGTACATCCGAATAGACATAAGAGGTGGTCCCTGGGCAGGTCCTGGTTTGTCACATCTCGAATAAATCGCAACACTGAGTTCCAAAAAGCCGCAACATGCGGGCACTCCCACAAGCGATGGAGAAGCGTAGGACGTAATGTCGAGCACCACGTACAACTTTCCTGGTTAGGATCAGTTCGGTCAATACGAAAGGGGTAGTAGGCCCTGTGAAGGATCTTGAATTGGGTTTCCCTCCATGTTTCGGAAATCGTAACATTTCTAACTTTAATATACCCATCTAGTAGTTTCCCTGGGAGATCTATATCATCGAAGATGTCTGCCCACTTTCGAAATGGTTGTAGACGGTATTTGGCGGATTGATAGTCAATAAGAGAGATGTAAATGGTAGAAATAGAGTAGTTACCATTTTGCATTATCGTATCTATGAAGGATTTCTGGAACTGATTTGTTATGTGTCTATGCCTGTCACCCAAGTAACTAAGGAGCTGGCGGTAGTAGAAGAAATGGGTTAACGGCAAGGAAAACTCCCTCGCCAGCACCGGAAATGGCTTAGGTTTACCTGAATCGTGCGAATAAACATCATATACCTTAGTGAGACCCTGTGCTTCCCAATAGGCAAATACACTATGCATTGTGGATGGAGGGAACATGGGATTTGATTGGATAGGCAAATAGCGGGAAATATCGGGCGGTAGCCCCAACAGTTTGCGCGTCTTCCTCCAAGCTATCACTGTGTCTCTAATCAATAGATTAGATCGGAAATGGTTAGGCAACTTGTTTGGGTTCGAATGGAGGATAGCCGAGAGGGCAAACGGCGAAACCGCCGCGGCTTCTAAAGAATGATTCGAATACCTGAATTTTCCTAATAGCCAGTCGAGACCCTGTCGAAGTAGACATGCTAGATTATAAAATCGAATATTGGGCAGGCTCGCTCCTCCCTCTATCTTCGGGAGACACAATTTATTCAAAGCAATCCTCGGCTTCTTCCCGGCCCATAAGAATTTCGTCAAAGCAGAATGAATCAACCTGATATCCGAGTGCTTAACTAAGAGAGGAATAGTTTGCATTGCGTATAGTAATCTAGCAAATGAAACCATTTTAAAAAGATGACATCTCCCGAAAAGCGAGAGAGGAAGAGCCGCCCAAGCCTCTAGTTCCTGCACAACTTTCGATATCACCGGCGGAAAATTAAGTGAGTAAATGGTTGAGGGCGTCCGGCCAATGCGTATCCCGAGATAGGTAATATAGTGGTTTGCTATGGTCAAGGGGGAGTTAGAGGTCCAAGCAGTGGCCAAGTTAGGTCGAAGGGATCAAATTTCACTTTTGTCAAAATTAATGCGCAGCCCAGAGTAGGACCGAAACATTTGGAATATGTCCGTAAGGCGTCTAAAGTCTCCCGTCGGATCCGTAGAAAATAATAAAATATCGTCCGCAAAAAAGGCGGAGCGGAGTGTGTGATCCCCCAGCGTGATTCCGCTAATCCCGTTAGTCGAATTGATCAATCTAGATAACATCTCGACGACTAGGTTGAACAATAAGGGGGACAGAGGACATCCCTGTCTCGTCCCTTTCGTCAAGGGGATTGTGTCCGATACGAAGTCAGGTGTCACTAACCTTGCCGTCGGAGATTCGTACATATGGCGTAAAAAGTTCAGGATCGGTCCAGAGAATGCTAATTTTTCCAACACTTGAAAAAGCCAAGACAAACTAATGTTGTCGAAGGCCTTTTCGGCGTCTAATGACATAATGGCTACATCCTGGTCGGGGTGGGATTTGGCATATTCTAAAACAGTCAGAACTTTACGAATGTTTAATGTAGCCGAGCGTCCTTTGACGAACCCCGATTGGGCTGGGTGCAGCAGGGATGGGAGTAGGGACGCAAGACGAGTGGCGACAATTTTCGATAGAATTTTCACATCTACGTTTATCAACGATATTGGTCGGTACGACCCTGGAAGAGTAGGATCCCTATCTTTCTTGCTAATAAGCCGTATGTACGCCTGAGTTCCCGTAGGGAGATATGGGCCACCCTCCCACATTGCTCTAAAGACGGTTTGTAAAGTAGCCAGAAATAAAGTCCTTGGTCATTTTATAGAATTCGGCAGTGAGGCCGTCTGGGCCCGGAGCTTTGGACGACGCCAAAGTCTTAATCGTGGCCTGAATGTCCTCTATCGTAACGGGTGCATTAAGGGCATCCAGAGCCTCAGTGGTGAGCTCGGGTAATTGCAATTGATGCAGGAGGGTCGCCGCTCCCTCCTGATCCACTGAATCCGTAGAATATAGTCGGGTGTAATATCCTGTGAGAATTTTGCTAATTTCATCGGGGGAGGTGTGTAATACGCCCGTATCATCCTTCATGGACATAATACGCGTAGGTTTTTTAGTTCCGGCGCACATCCTGGCGAGCAATTTACCTGCCTTGTTACCGAATTTGTGAAAGTAAAGAGTGGAGTATGACGCTTTAGCCGATTCCTGCTGTTCCGCCCAAAGATCAAACTCCCTCTTGGCCGTCATCCATGCCCTTGTTATTTTAACTTTGGATAGTAAAACATTTTATTTCTGCCAGTAAATACCTTATACAGCCCACTTTCTGTTTCTTGTCTGGTCATTAGCCTAGGCTTATGATATCATGCACAAAAAAGGGGGGGAAAACACTGCGCTATAGTTTGTGAAGAAATGGCCACAACAGCCACAACAGCAGCCAACACCAAAAACAAACAAAGTTCAACAGGTAAAATAATAAAAACGGTGTAGCGCTTCAATAATAATAAATGTGTTAAACATAAATTATAAAGGTAATAATAAAAATCGCAAAGATATAAGTGCTTAGAAATAAAAGTCCAACATTAGGCGCTCATTCCACTATGTTGCTGGCATAGGAGTAACCAAACCGTCACAAGGGAGGAAAATGGTGCACTAGGCGAGATGTATCCATGTGGGTCTACTTGATTGAAAACATCAGAGAAAAGTAGATAAATACTTCTTACCGGAACAGTTGGACCCACACAGTCATATGACGGTTGGATCTAAAGGGCTTGAGGTCACAGTCTGGGACCAAGGAGTATGAGGAGAGAGGTCTGTTGAGCTGATAGAAGAGCTCCAGGCAGTTGAAGGCTCGATGTTGGATCCTTTCAGATGGAACGTCAAAGTAATCAAGCTCGAACGCAGCCCGTTATACCAATACTCCAACCTCCCCCGGATGGGGAGGGGGGTGTTGTGAAGTATTAAACCAAAAAAATGGAGAAAAAGAAAGAAAGGCTCCACATGGTGCGGGTCAAACGATATAAAAAATATTGGTTTATTGAAGTCAAAAGGTAATTAATGACTTGGTGATCACATAAAAAGCGAAATAAAGTTAAAAGCAATGTGGGGTGCCAACAGCTCGCCCGACGCGTTTCGACATAGGTGTCTTCAACTGGGGCATGTTGGGACCCACCACATTGCTGACAAATATATAGAGAATGAGACAGAGGTTCCACCTAACAGGAGGCGGGGAATCCGATCACAGACAACCTCTTAAAGCTACAGTGAACAGTTTAGTCAAATCAGAGTATACTTATTCAGACAGTATAAACAAATACAAATAACATCTAAAAATGTCACTCATACAAACTATTAGATGGGTATTGGTAACAATAAAATCTAAAAAATATGTGAAAGATATGCCACCATGCTCACGTGTGAGTAGCACTACATAGATTATATTGTTCATAGCCTGATCGGGTATATAGATGCAGGAAGGTTCAATTCACTTATAAAGCTTATACAGAGAACACATCCAGCACCAATGCAGAAAGGTCAGACATGCGTTGTTAATTGTACATGAATTGCATTGTACCTTCACCTGAAACTGCCTGTTTACATTTGCATTATTCATAGCCTCATTAGACTCATAAGATACAGGAAGGTTCAATGCACATATAAAACGTATATAAAGAGCGCATCCAGTTCCAAAACATAAAATCGGACATGCATTACCAATTATACATAGGCTGCGTTTTACTCCCCCATATACAAACTGATTTATTTGTATTATGTCCTAAATAGAGCTGTTGAAGTCTCAGTAATAATGTCCAATAGAGATCTGTCATTATATAATGTAGATATCTCTTACTTGTTGTGCTGGCAGTGTATAACCTGGAAATATGCATGAGTAACCATAGTGACAATTCGTACGTGATGATCAGTCTTTTTAAAATTAGATCAGATGATCTAAGGTGTCATGACGTGCAATGACACAGGGAGGGCTACACCAACCACTCAGTGTGTATGTCATGTGACTAAATGTGGGAGTGATTAGAACAGGCTCACATCAATGGAGTGGGGGCGTGTAGTGTTTGCACATCATTATGCAGGAATGTAGGGAGGAGGTAACATTCAAAATTTGGCGCCAATTTCTCCTTGGTGTGCGCTCCACGCTGTGGATCAAAACAAACAGCGTGAGCGCATATCAAGTGCATGACGACGAAGTGGGGCGTGTATGTGTAAACGTCCTGTATTGCGTGGTTATGCGGAGATGCAAAGGGGGCGTGTAGACGTGAACGTCACGCTCTACATCTCTCCACAGGAGTGTAGAGGAGGTGGAGACATCTGAACATAGCGCCGTTTTCGCGCATGGTGAGCGTCACACGCCACGGGGCGTGGCCGACAGTGAAAGGGCCAATCCGAGGGTGCGTCACTCCGCACATGCGTCACGGCTAATGACGTAATTACGTCCTGACATGCGCAGTGATGGATCGAGGGCAAATGAAGCAAGATCATCACAGGGAATATAAAGAATGTGACAACATCACGTCACGTCCAATACTAAACCCGACGTAACCATGACAACCACGGAAACGTTATAGCATTTGAGATCGAAAAGATACCGCAAGTAAAGGGACGCACATACCGAAATAAAACAGAAAAAATATATTTAAAAAGAAAAACGAATATCACTCCATAATTAGACTGTACATCTTACTCAGGAGATTTTTACAACTAATAAGGAAAAGGTCATGTGTAATAATGAAGATGATGTGAAATATGAAGAATAGTGGCATGGGTCAAATGTAGTGCGCACAAATTACGCACATACTAACCTAAATAGATATTTTAAAGTACCTAAAACCCGGGAGTGAGCTTAAATAAGGTGAACATGGCATATTCGCTACTAATGCCAAAGTGAAAATAAACATTGGTGTAAAGTGAATATGTGAAGGGATATCTGTCCCCAATCACACATGGTCTAGAAAAATGCATAATAATAAATGCATATATCCAGATTCCGGCAAGGGACAGTAATTTGAGAAGTGAATATGTGAAAAGGAAGAATATGCTGGAAATGCGAGGTGTGTAAGGAATTTGAACATAGTGTCATGGGAATGAAATAAAAAAGTATAATTAGAGTGACCTAAAAATAAATATTGGGTATATTGGTGTATAAAGACCAGAAGAGGAAAATAGAGAAATAATGAAGAAATAAGACCAATCCATAACAGAAATAATATGGGGCACTAATGGTCCGTAATAAGATAGATTAAGCCTGATTAATAAAGCTGTTGATGTCCCAGTCTGTATTCATGCCGAAGGGGGAGTAGCACCTCAATTCATAAATCCAGAATGTCTCGAGGCGCGAAACCCCCCTCAGGCATGAATCGCCTCTCCAGCTTGGGACAAATTTGTCAATGACTTGAAAGCGGGTGCCCGTGGGGTCTCTATTGTGCTTTTCAAGGTAATGTCTCGGAACCGGGTGTTTATCACACCCTTTTTTGATTTTACTAAGATGTTCGTTGACTCTAATGGAGAAATTGCGAATAGTGCGACCAACATACTGTTGGTTGCAGGGGCAAGTAATCAGATAGACAATGTATCTGGTGACACAAGTAGTGAAGTGTTTCATAAGGTATCTACGTGCAGTGGTTGAGGATGTGAAGGAGTCACTTTTCCCCTTGCCCAGCATATTATGAAGGCAGACGTTACATTTTCTGCAGGGAAAGTAACCCTTACTCTGTGGGAAAAATTGTATCGATTTGGGGATATCTATTACATTAGGAGCAATATCATTTTGTATAGATCGGGCTCCCCTGTAGATGGTTCCAGCTTTGTCTGGAATAATCCCACCCAAGACTTTATCGCTTTGTAGTACCTTCCAGTGCCTATTAATAATTTTCTTTATGTCGTTGTGTTGTGTAGAAAAAGTTGTGAAAAAGGACCATTTATATTTATCACTTGTTCCTGCTTTGACTTTTTTTTGTGTGAGAGATCCCCTGTCAGTATGTAGAGCTGCTTGAATTTCAACATCAAGGGTGCGTAGATCATAACCCTTGTCCTGGAACCTCTTGCGAATGGTATAGGATTGGGATATATAATCACTGACATTCGTACAGTTGCGCCTGAGCCTGAGAAACTGACTGCGTGGGATGGAATTTAGCCATTGGCGATGATGGCAGCTGTCAACGGGAATATAGCCATTCCGATCCGTTGGTTTGAAGAAAGTCTTCAGGACCAGGCGTTTCTGTACTACCATGACCTCTAAGTCGAGAAAATGGATGTTAGTTGTGCTGGCCTCAAAGGTCAGTTGAATGCCACGGTCATTGGCGTTAAGGGTTGCCATGAAGGAGTCAAGAGAAGTCCGGCTACCCTTCCATAGGAGGAGGATGTCGTCTATATACCTAGCCCACAGTACCAATTCAGGCCTGTTAAGGGCATAGACGACATCCTCCTCCCATTGGGCCATGAACAAATTGGCCAGGCTGGGTGCATATTTGGCCCCCATGGCAACCCCTCTGTTCTGGGTATAAAAAGTGCCCTGGAACCAGAAGTAGTTGTGAGACATAGCGAACTCTAATAGTTGCATAAGGAAATTCCTCTGTATCACAGAAAGTGTGGAATCCCTGGAGAGGAACAGTTCAGCAGCTCTCAGACCTAAATCCTGTGGGATACAAGTATATAGTGCAGAAACATCTGCTGTGACTAGAATGAGATCGTCATGATACTCTATATTTTCAAGTAGTCGGATTGTATCACCTGTGTCCTGTAAGTAGGAAGGTATATTCCTTACTAGGGGCTGTAAATAGGAATCTATGTATTTCCCTATTCGCGAGGTGATGGAATTTATACCGCTCACAATAGGGCGGCCAGGTGGATTCACAGAGTCCTTGTGTATCTTAGGGAGTTGGTATATTGTCGGAATGCGTGGAGCCAGTGGGATCAAAAATTCTCTTTCTTTCTTATTTAGAATACTCAGAGAAAAACCTTCGTCTAGGATCTGTATGAGTGCTTTTTTGTATTTGAGGGTAGGGTCCCCTGGTAGGGGGCTATAGGTGGTGACATCGCTCAATAATCTGTTCATTTCCCCTATGTAGCGAGATTTATCTAAAACCACTATGCCCCCACCCTTGTCTGCAGGACGGATGATGAGATTTTTCCTTTCACATAAAGATTTAAGACCCTGTGCTATAGAAGGGTCATGGTGTGTCCTTTTTATGGGTAGCTTGTCTAAATCATTTAAAACAAGATTTTTAAAAACATTGATAGATGGAGGTAAAATACCTGGGTTGAACAAGGATGGATTGCTCAAACCAGAATGTCTAACTGTTGTGGAGTTAGAGATCTTATTAGTTGTACTTGGGAGAGACAAAAAGTGTCTCTGAATATGTAACTTACGGATGAACTTGTGCACATCAATAAATGTGTTAAATTTGTTAAGTTTTCTGGGTGGGACGAATTTAAGACCCTTATCTAGAATACATTTTTCACTCGCTGATAATGTTGCTGTGCTTAAATTAAAAATGCCCGCGCCTACTGTGTCCTTTTTCTTTTTATGCTGGATGCGCCTCCCCCCTCTGGTGCCTCGTTTGGTTTTTGGTTTCCTCCACGTGTGGGGGAATCCCTGTGAAAATCCTGATGATGAGGGGGCCCTGGTGGGTAGTTACGGTTATATGGGGGTCTGAATGGAGGCTCATCATTGTAAGTCATGTAAGGGGGAGGGTCACGTTGGAAATGGTGATCCTCATCCCTGAGGGGTAGGTAACGATTGTAGGTACGAATAGGAGTGCTATGTGGGTAATCTTCCCTACTATGACTATAATTGTCATCCCTCCGAGTTCTACTGTGTTCACGGGGAGTGTGTTGGTAGCCACCATTGTTATTTCCATGGTGCCTATCTGGGCCGTGATTCTGATTATTTCTACCTTTACCCTTATACCGGGGTTTGGAGCCTTTCCCCTGGTGATTGGGGTATTGGACTTGGGCAGGGGATCTGCATACATAGTCATTTGTTCTGGGAGGTCCACTAGACCTAGGCGGGGGTGGAGGAGGTTCATATATTAACCTTCTTTCCGTCTCCATAGCCTCAGGTTGCATAATGTCTGATGCTGGATCATTACCTGGTTCTAAACCAATTTTTTTCTGCCAATTAAAAACAGCATTGGATTTATAATCGTTAACATCACGATTATACTTTTTTTGTTTTTTAATACGTTGATCTTTTTCCTCTTTCTCCAGATGGTTTCTTAGATTGGAGGATAACGTATTGTACTCTGGTGTGCCCAATGCTGGTGTAAGTTTTTCTTTGATATCTTTGATTTCTTTGTCAATGAGGGGTAACCTAGCCTGTTTCTTATCTATCAAGAAATTTAACAGTTTAATACCCATATCATTGAAAAAGATGAACCAGGCATCAAACTCAACCTCTCCTTGTTGGGGATGTATGTCCCAACGTAAACCCCGAGGGACCATTTTCTCTTTAATATATTGTCTCAAGAAGGCGATGTCCCATTGAATGTGAACTTCTGAGACCATCACGTTCTTGAGTCTGGTAAAGAGACCACCAACTTCAGTATTAGTGGAGTTAGGTGTAAACACACCTTCAGTGTTGAAAGATCTAGAGGTCCTATATTCAAAGATATCCATTATAAAAAAAGAAACAATTTAACAAAAAATATGTCAAAGGACAAACAATCTAAGAAAGCTGCAGTGGATAATGAGTCACAAAAAGAAATACAAAAAAGGGGGGGAAAACACTGCGCTATAGTTTGTGAAGAAATGGCCACAACAGCCACAACAGCAGCCAACACCAAAAACAAACAAAGTTCAACAGGTAAAATAATAAAAACGGTGTAGCGCTTCAATAATAATAAATGTGTTAAACATAAATTATAAAGGTAATAATAAAAATCGCAAAGATATAAGTGCTTAGAAATAAAAGTCCAACATTAGGCGCTCATTCCACTATGTTGCTGGCATAGGAGTAACCAAACCGTCACAAGGGAGGAAAATGGTGCACTAGGCGAGATGTATCCATGTGGGTCTACTTGATTGAAAACATCAGAGAAAAGTAGATAAATACTTCTTACCGGAACAGTTGGACCCACACAGTCATATGACGGTTGGATCTAAAGGGCTTGAGGTCACAGTCTGGGACCAAGGAGTATGAGGAGAGAGGTCTGTTGAGCTGATAGAAGAGCTCCAGGCAGTTGAAGGCTCGATGTTGGATCCTTTCAGATGGAACGTCAAAGTAATCAAGCTCGAACGCAGCCCGTTATACCAATACTCCAACCTCCCCCGGATGGGGAGGGGGGTGTTGTGAAGTATTAAACCAAAAAAATGGAGAAAAAGAAAGAAAGGCTCCACATGGTGCGGGTCAAACGATATAAAAAATATTGGTTTATTGAAGTCAAAAGGTAATTAATGACTTGGTGATCACATAAAAAGCGAAATAAAGTTAAAAGCAATGTGGGGTGCCAACAGCTCGCCCGACGCGTTTCGACATAGGTGTCTTCAACTGGGGCATGTTGGGACCCACCACATTGCTGACAAATATATAGAGAATGAGACAGAGGTTCCACCTAACAGGAGGCGGGGAATCCGATCACAGACAACCTCTTAAAGCTACAGTGAACAGTTTAGTCAAATCAGAGTATACTTATTCAGACAGTATAAACAAATACAAATAACATCTAAAAATGTCACTCATACAAACTATTAGATGGGTATTGGTAACAATAAAATCTAAAAAATATGTGAAAGATATGCCACCATGCTCACGTGTGAGTAGCACTGCATAGATTATATTGTTCATAGCCTGATCGGGTATATAGATGCAGGAAGGTTCAATTCACTTATAAAGCTTATACAGAGAACACATCCAGCACCAATGCAGAAAGGTCAGACATGCGTTGTTAATTGTACATGAATTGCATTGTACCTTCACCTGAAACTGCCTGTTTACATTTGCATTATTCATAGCCTCATTAGACTCATAAGATACAGGAAGGTTCAATGCACATATAAAACGTATATAAAGAGCGCATCCAGTTCCAAAACATAAAATCGGACATGCATTACCAATTATACATAGGCTGCGTTTTACTCCCCCATATACAAACTGATTTATTTGTATTATGTCCTAAATAGAGCTGTTGAAGTCTCAGTAATAATGTCCAATAGAGATCTGTCATTATATAATGTAGATATCTCTTACTTGTTGTGCTGGCAGTGTATAACCTGGAAATATGCATGAGTAACCATAGTGACAATTCGTACGTGATGATCAGTCTTTTTAAAATTAGATCAGATGATCTAAGGTGTCATGACGTGCAATGACACAGGGAGGGCTACACCAACCACTCAGTGTGTATGTCATGTGACTAAATGTGGGAGTGATTAGAACAGGCTCACATCAATGGAGTGGGGGCGTGTAGTGTTTGCACATCATTATGCAGGAATGTAGGGAGGAGGTAACATTCAAAATTTGGCGCCAATTTCTCCTTGGTGTGCGCTCCACGCTGTGGATCAAAACAAACAGCGTGAGCGCATATCAAGTGCATGACGACGAAGTGGGGCGTGTATGTGTAAACGTCCTGTATTGCGTGGTTATGCGGAGATGCAAAGGGGGCGTGTAGACGTGAACGTCACGCTCTACATCTCTCCACAGGAGTGTAGAGGAGGTGGAGACATCTGAACATAGCGCCGTTTTCGCGCATGGTGAGCGTCACACGCCACGGGGCGTGGCCGACAGTGAAAGGGCCAATCCGAGGGTGCGTCACTCCGCACATGCGTCACGGCTAATGACGTAATTACGTCCTGACATGCGCAGTGATGGATCGAGGGCAAATGAAGCAAGATCATCACAGGGAATATAAAGAATGTGACAACATCACGTCACGTCCAATACTAAACCCGACGTAACCATGACAACCACGGAAACGTTATAGCATTTGAGATCGAAAAGATACCGCAAGTAAAGGGACGCACATACCGAGATAAAACAGAAAAAATATATTTAAAAAGAAAAACGAATATCACTCCATAATTAGACTGTACATCTTACTCAGGAGATTTTTACAACTAATAAGGAAAAGGTCATGTGTAATAATGAAGATGATGTGAAATATGAAGAATAGTGGCATGGGTCAAATGTAGTGCGCACAAATTACGCACATACTAACCTAAATAGATATTTTAAAGTACCTAAAACCCGGGAGTGAGCTTAAATAAGGTGAACATGGCATATTCGCTACTAATGCCAAAGTGAAAATAAACATTGGTGTAAAGTGAATATGTGAAGGGATATCTGTCCCCAATCACACATGGTCTAGAAAAATGCATAATAATAAATGCATATATCCAGATTCCGGCAAGGGACAGTAATTTGAGAAGTGAATATGTGAAAAGGAAGAATATGCTGGAAATGCGAGGTGTGTAAGGAATTTGAACATAGTGTCATGGGAATGAAATAAAAAAGTATAATTAGAGTGACCTAAAAATAAATATTGGGTATATTGGTGTATAAAGACCAGAAGAGGAAAATAGAGAAATAATGAAGAAATAAGACCAATCCATAACAGAAATAATATGGGGCACTAATGGTCCGTAATAAGATAGATTAAGCCTGATTAATAAAGCTGTTGATGTCCCAGTCTGTATTCATGCCGAAGGGGGAGTAGCACCTCAATTCATAAATCCAGAATGTCTCGAGGCGCGAAACTGTTCCTCTCCAGGGATTCCACACTTTCTGTGATACAGAGGAATTTCCTTATGCAACTATTAGAGTTCGCTATGTCTCACAACTACTTCTGGTTCCAGGGCACTTTTTATACCCAGAACAGAGGGGTTGCCATGGGGGCCAAATATGCACCCAGCCTGGCCAATTTGTTCATGGCCCAATGGGAGGAGGATGTCGTCTATGCCCTTAACAGGCCTGAATTGGTACTGTGGGCTAGGTATATAGACGACATCCTCCTCCTATGGAAGGGTAGCCGGACTTCTCTTGACTCCTTCATGGCAACCCTTAACGCCAATGACCGTGGCATTCAACTGACCTTTGAGGCCAGCACAACTAACATCCATTTTCTCGACTTAGAGGTCATGGTAGTACAGAAACGCCTGGTCCTGAAGACTTTCTTCAAACCAACGGATCGGAATGGCTATATTCCCGTTGACAGCTGCCATCATCGCCAATGGCTAAATTCCATCCCACGCAGTCAGTTTCTCAGGCTCAGGCGCAACTGTACGAATGTCAGTGATTATATATCCCAATCCTATACCATTCGCAAGAGGTTCCAGGACAAGGATTATGATCTACGCACCCTTGATGTTGAAATTCAAGCAGCTCTACATACTGACAGGGGATCTCTCACACAAAAAAAAGTCAAAGCAGGAACAAGTGATAAATATAAATGGTCCTTTTTCACAACTTTTTCTACACAACACAACGACATAAAGAAAATTATTAATAGGCACTGGAAGGTACTACAAAGCGATAAAGTCTTGGGTGGGATTATTCCAGACAAAGCTGGAACCATCTACAGGGGAGCCCGATCTATACAAAATGATATTGCTCCTAATGTAATAGATATCCCCAAATCGATACAATTTTTCCCACAGAGTAAGGGTTACTTTCCCTGCAGAAAATGTAACGTCTGCCTTCATAATATGCTGGGCAAGGGGAAAAGTGACTCCTTCACATCCTCAACCACTGCACGTAGATACCTTATGAAACACTTCACTACTTGTGTCACCAGATACATTGTCTATCTGATTACTTGCCCCTGCAACCAACAGTATGTTGGTCGCACTATTCGCAATTTCTCCATTAGAGTCAACGAACATCTTAGTAAAATCAAAAAAGGGTGTGATAAACACCCGGTTCCGAGACATTACCTTGAAAAGCACAATAGAGACCCCACGGGCACCCGCTTTCAAGTCATTGACAAATTTGTCCCAAGCTGGAGAGGCGATTCATGCCTGAGGGGGGTTTCGCGCCTCGAGACATTCTGGATTTATGAATTGAGGTGCTACTCCCCCTTCGGCATGAATACAGACTGGGACATCAACAGCTTTATTAATCAGGCTTAATCTATCTTATTACGGACCATTAGTGCCCCATATTATTTCTGTTATGGATTGGTCTTATTTCTTCATTATTTCTCTATTTTCCTCTTCTGGTCTTTATACACCAATATACCCAATATTTATTTTTAGGTCACTCTAATTATACTTTTTTATTTCATTCCCATGACACTATGTTCAAATTCCTTACACACCTCGCATTTCCAGCATATTCTTCCTTTTCACATATTCACTTCTCAAATTACTGTCCCTTGCCGGAATCTGGATATATGCATTTATTATTATGCATTTTTCTAGACCATGTGTGATTGGGGACAGATATCCCTTCACATATTCACTTTACACCAATGTTTATTTTCACTTTGGCATTAGTAGCGAATATGCCATGTTCACCTTATTTAAGCTCACTCCCGGGTTTTAGGTACTTTAAAATATCTATTTAGGTTAGTATGTGCGTAATTTGTGCGCACTACATTTGACCCATGCCACTATTCTTCATATTTCACATCATCTTCATTATTACACATGACCTTTTCCTTATTAGTTGTAAAAATCTCCTGAGTAAGATGTACAGTCTAATTATGGAGTGATATTCGTTTTTCTTTTTAAATATATTTTTTCTGTTTTATTTCGGTATGTGCGTCCCTTTACTTGCGGTATCTTTTCGATCTCAAATGCTATAACGTTTCCGTGGTTGTCATGGTTACGTCGGGTTTAGTATTGGACGTGACGTGATGTTGTCACATTCTTTATATTCCCTGTGATGATCTTGCTTCATTTGCCCTCGATCCATCACTGCGCATGTCAGGACGTAATTACGTCATTAGCCGTGACGCATGTGCGGAGTGACGCACCCTCGGATTGGCCCTTTCACTGTCGGCCACGCCCCGTGGCGTGTGACGCTCACCATGCGCGAAAACGGCGCTATGTTCAGATGTCTCCACCTCCTCTACACTCCTGTGGAGAGATGTAGAGCGTGACGTTCACGTCTACACGCCCCCTTTGCATCTCCGCATAACCACGCAATACAGGACGTTTACACATACACGCCCCACTTCGTCGTCATGCACTTGATATGCGCTCACGCTGTTTGTTTTGATCCACAGCGTGGAGCGCACACCAAGGAGAAATTGGCGCCAAATTTTGAATGTTACCTCCTCCCTACATTCCTGCATAATGATGTGCAAACACTACACGCCCCCACTCCATTGATGTGAGCCTGTTCTAATCACTCCCACATTTAGTCACATGACATACACACTGAGTGGTTGGTGTAGCCCTCCCTGTGTCATTGCACGTCATGACACCTTAGATCATCTGATCTAATTTTAAAAAGACTGATCATCACGTACGAATTGTCACTATGGTTACTCATGCATATTTCCAGGTTATACACTGCCAGCACAACAAGTAAGAGATATCTACATTATATAATGACAGATCTCTATTGGACATTATTACTGAGACTTCAACAGCTCTATTTAGGACATAATACAAATAAATCAGTTTGTATATGGGGGAGTAAAACGCAGCCTATGTATAATTGGTAATGCATGTCCGATTTTATGTTTTGGAACTGGATGCGCTCTTTATATACGTTTTATATGTGCATTGAACCTTCCTGTATCTTATGAGTCTAATGAGGCTATGAATAATGCAAATGTAAACAGGCAGTTTCAGGTGAAGGTACAATGCAATTCATGTACAATTAACAACGCATGTCTGACCTTTCTGCATTGGTGCTGGATGTGTTCTCTGTATAAGCTTTATAAGTGAATTGAACCTTCCTGCATCTATATACCCGATCAGGCTATGAACAATATAATCTATGTAGTGCTACTCACACGTGAGCATGGTGGCATATCTTTCACATATTTTTTAGATTTTATTGTTACCAATACCCATCTAATAGTTTGTATGAGTGACATTTTTAGATGTTATTTGTATTTGTTTATACTGTCTGAATAAGTATACTCTGATTTGACTAAACTGTTCACTGTAGCTTTAAGAGGTTGTCTGTGATCGGATTCCCCGCCTCCTGTTAGGTGGAACCTCTGTCTCATTCTCTATATATTTGTCAGCAATGTGGTGGGTCCCAACATGCCCCAGTTGAAGACACCTATGTCGAAACGCGTCGGGCGAGCTGTTGGCACCCCACATTGCTTTTAACTTTATTTCGCTTTTTATGTGATCACCAAGTCATTAATTACCTTTTGACTTCAATAAACCAATATTTTTTATATCGTTTGACCCGCACCATGTGGAGCCTTTCTTTCTTTTTCTCCATTTTTTTGGTTTAATACTTCACAACACCCCCCTCCCCATCCGGGGGAGGTTGGAGTATTGGTATAACGGGCTGCGTTCGAGCTTGATTACTTTGACGTTCCATCTGAAAGGATCCAACATCGAGCCTTCAACTGCCTGGAGCTCTTCTATCAGCTCAACAGACCTCTCTCCTCATACTCCTTGGTCCCAGACTGTGACCTCAAGCCCTTTAGATCCAACCGTCATATGACTGTGTGGGTCCAACTGTTCCGGTAAGAAGTATTTATCTACTTTTCTCTGATGTTTTCAATCAAGTAGACCCACATGGATACATCTCGCCTAGTGCACCATTTTCCTCCCTTGTGACGGTTTGGTTACTCCTATGCCAGCAACATAGTGGAATGAGCGCCTAATGTTGGACTTTTATTTCTAAGCACTTATATCTTTGCGATTTTTATTATTACCTTTATAATTTATGTTTAACACATTTATTATTATTGAAGCGCTACACCGATATCATGCACAGCTCTCTCTCGTGAGAGTTTACCAGGAAGCGAGGGGAGGGTGAGTCATAAGAGGACCAATGAGAGCTGCAGGGCTGCAGAGCTAGGGGTGTGCCTCTTGTGTAAATCCAGGAAGAGATCAGGCAGCACCTTCAGCTGCCCACAGTTAAAATGGATGTAGCCAGACTGGAGGGAGATTTCTACAGCATATTTGGCAAGTACAGAGTGACATTATATATAAAATAATATGCAAAGTGTTTGGAGGGAAGCTTCAGAATGGCAAAGATGTTTTTATTACAAATTATGTGAGCAGACTGCAGTTCCTCTTTAAAGTGGAAGTTCCACTTTTGGGTGGAACTCTGCTTTAATTAACAAAAAACAGAAACTAGCTAAGTTTTGACTACAGAACAAAGCCAAATAAATAAAGAATTATGTAAGGTATACAACCATACAATCAAAAAGCCTAAAAGAGGGGCAAAGTCATCAAAGCAACAAAATGTTATCTTATATAGAGTACAGTTAATCACAGCAAGTGATCAACAAAAGTAAATGATGATCATATAAAGTAATATTTAGGTTTATAAAGGTAAGGGCAAAAAAATAAAAAACAAACAAAAGAAAATAAATAGATTATATTAACAAGTCATGAATAGAGTTGAGTGGACACCTGGATATTGGGGTTTGACGGGTTTGGCCGAACTTTGCAAAAAAGTTTGAGTTTGGGACCCGAACTTGATCCCGAACCCGAACCCCATTGACGTCAATGGGAACCCGACCTTTTGAGGACTAGAGTGGCTTTAAAAAAGTAATGGAAAGGGCTAGAAGGCTGCAAATGGCAGCAACATGTTGTTAAGAGCATGGCAAGTGCTCTGCAAACAAATGTGGATAGGGAAATAACTTAAAATAATATAAAATGCATAAAAATAAAAAATAATAATCTTGACCTAAGAGGACGAGGTCCATATGGAGTAGGAGGTTGAGGTGGTGGTGTAGGTAGAAGTGGCGGTGGAGGAGGACGAGGTAACACTGTTTTTTTTTTTTTTTTATAACAATAGATTTTATTGAAAATTTCCACAAGAATAGCAGCAGAGAATTTAACATCATAAATACAAGCAAACTGTAGTACGGTCATATGGCATTGTGAATTCAGTCCATACAAGCAATAAACATTTAAGTTACATTATTTCTTTGATGGAGACCAGATTCCTGCCATAGCAATTATATATGTTACCCACTACGTGATATGAAACTATTAGAAAGAAGAGAAATACCGATCTAAGTGTGTATGAATATAATAACCACTGGGTAGTCTCCAGAGAGTAGGAGTGAAACATTTAGGTAGGGAGCATGCGATCCTCCAACCCGAGCGCCCCATCTGGGATCTAACTGCGCCCGAGCCAGTGGACCGCACCCCCCCCCCTTTGTTATGGGCCTTGAGTAGCTCTACTCTTGGGTATCTAGCAATGCACATTAATTAGTTAACTACATAATAGGAATCCGTAGTTAAACTTTGTTTCTCTTGTACCAATTCAGCCACAGTTCCCATTCTTGGTAGGCCTGCCTGTATTTGCCTAGAGAGGAGGCAAACATCAGTTTGTAAGAAATGTGTAAGTGCGTTGTCTGGAGAATTACCGAGAACAAAGGCGCTACCAACGTCCTCCATCCCCTGGCTATCTCCAGCCGTACACTCAAAAGAATATGTGTTATAGTTTTCCTTAAATGAGGACGTAATTTGTCTATACCTAGAGATAGAATGGCTAGACCTGGGCATGGATGCACAGTGGTGTTTGAAAGTATGGATATTGTTTTAAATATGGCAGTCCATATGGGTTGTATTACCGGACAGTCCCAAAAGATATGAATGAGTGTGCCTCTATAGCCACAGTTCCTCCAGCACAATGGCGAGGCTTGCGGGGTATAGCAGGCGATTCTCGAGGGAGGTACCACCTCAACAGCAACTTCTGGTAAAGTTCCCACAAGTTGGCGCTTCTGGTGGTCTTGTAGGTAGAAGATATGGCAATACGCCATTGATCGTCTGTGAATGACTTGGATAAGTCTAACTCCCACGATCGCATTGAAGGGGTTTTAATAAATATTGTTTTCTGCTGTAGAAGACTATACATTAACGAGATTCCCTTAATAGATGTGGTAGGGTTATTGAAGTAAAGATAGACCCTCCACGGTAAAACAGTGGATGGGTCGGGAAGTGTTGAAAGTAGGTGGGAGACTTGATTATAGGTAAAAATGTCATCCTGTTGTAATCCGAATTCCAATTGTAATGCCCTAAAGGTTTTCGTTCCTGGTCCTATTTGTAATGCGATAACCGTAGTAACACCTTTGGTTAACCAGTGTTTAATTTTTAAGTTCGGGATTAAGAGTTGTAGGCTAGACAGGTTTAGCGGAATGGATTTCGAGGGAGCATCGTCTAGTGGGGTGCAGAGTAAGATTTTCCAAGCCTCTATGGCTGCCACCATAGGTGGAGAAATGTTGGAGGGTAACGCGGGCATGAATCTAGCTGCTAAGAGTAGATCCAGTGGGTTCCTTTAAGGGCATTGGAAGGTTTCCAACTCGATCCATCTAGTGTTGGCTTTACCTAAAAACCACTGTCTGATTTGGGCTAGACACGCTGCCAGATAGTAATCTTTTAGAGCGATATGTCCAAGTCTCCTACCAATCTGGACTTGATGAGTTTGTGAGATGCACACCTAGCTTTCTTCCCCTGCCACAGAAAATTGTTCAGCATGGATTGAGCTTTAGTAAAGTATATGTTTGGAACTGGAATAGGGAGAGTAAGAAACAGGTATATAAATTGAGGGAGAATTGTCATTTTTAGAGTAGCTAGTCTGCCGGACCACGTTAGTTCTATTTTGGATATAGAGTGGAGTTTGGGTTCTAAGTGTTGGAGAAATGCTGTGTAATTCGCCTCAACTAGTTGTGCAGTTCTAGCCGTTAGTGTAATGCCTAGATACTGTATCCCATTGGAGTTCCAAGAATAAGGGTACATTTTCTCTAGGCGAGCTTGAATGGTAGGGTTGATGCCCAGGCTAAGAATGTGGGATTTGCTTTCATTAACCTTATAGTAGGATACATGGTTGAACAAAGTCAAAGTTTCAGAAATCGCAGCCAGGGAAGACTCCACTTCCGTCATGATCAAAATGATATCGTCAGCAAATAAGCTAATAGTATGGGTGTCTGCGCCAGCTGGGAAACCTCTAATTTCAGGGTGTCCTCTGATATATATAGCTAGGGGTTCCATTAACAGGTTAAAAATTAACGGGGAGAGTGGGCACCCCTGCCTTGTGCCATTAGAAATTGCGAAAGGTGTGGATAATACCCCGGATGCATTAACTCTAGCCGAGGGATTCGAATATAAAGCCAGAATAGCTGTGAGTATATTACCACTAAAACCAAAGGCCTCCAGGACCCTTGTCATGTAGAGCCAGTGTATGCGATCAAAGGCCTTCTCCGCGTCTAGAGTCAGAAGCAGAGAAGGCCTTTTCTGTCTCTCGGCCATGTGGATGATATTAAGCATTCTACGAGTGGCGTCTGACGTCTGCCTGCCCATGGTGAACCCCGTTTGATCCAGATGAACAATTGTGGGGATTATTTCAACTAAGCGGAGAGCGATTAGTTTAGCATACAGCTTCACATCCGTGTTGAGGAGCGAAATCGGCCTGAAATTAGAGGGGGTGTCAGGAGTCTTCCCTGGCTTGGGTATAGTAACAATTATTGCTTCTAACATTTCAGGAGGGAAAGAGGCAGAGGCGGCCGCATCATTAAAGACTTTCACTAAGTAAGGGGTCAGCATTGGAGCAAATTCTTTATAATATTCCCCTCCAAATCCGTCCGGTCCCAGAGATTTATTTAATGGTAAAGGGGCAATAGCTTTGTGGATGTCGGTATCAGTAAATGGTTCGTTTAAGGATTGTAATTGGGCGGGCGTCAGTTGGGGAATGGAAATGGAGGAAAGAAAGTTGTTAATTGTGTCTAATTGCGGTTGGTGTGTCAAAGGGTCCTTTTTAAGGTTGTATAAAGATTCGTAATAAGAGCTAAATGCATCCGCTATTTGTTTGGGGTGGTACACCTTTTGCTTAGTCACAGGGTGAACTATGAAAGGAATTTTAGATTTATGTCTGTTGCCCCTCAAATTGTGCGCTAGGAGTTTACCTGCTCTGTTACCATGCACATAGTAGTTCATTTTCATTCGCTTGGATGATTTTTCGAATTCCTCTAGGAGCAGGAGCCTAAGATCATGTCTGAGTTGGGACAATCTTTCAGATAAGGCCTGGGTGGTGTGAAGATTGTTTTGTTTTTCTGCGTCTGCAAGTGCTTTAGTTAGATCATTAAACCGCTGCAGCCTCTGCCTCTTTGCCCTCGCCCCCAACTGTACCATAATTCCCCATATAAATGCCTTATGGGCATTCCATAATACACAATTATCAGTAACTGAACCATCATTATGATCAAAAAATTCCTGAAGGCTGATTTGAAAAGTGTTTCTAGAATCTTTCTGCTGGAGAAGATAAGAGTTTAGTTTCCATAATGGACTCCTCTGTACAGCTGTTGGATCAGCAATGGACAACACCACTGGGGCATGGTCCGCCCAAGATATTGTGCCAATAGAGACAGATTTTGACATTAATAATACTCTCTGATCAACTAGAAATAAGTCTATTCGTGTGTAGACCCGGTGGGGTGAAGAGAAAAAAGTGAAATCCCTTTCAGCCGCATGGAAGCAACGCCGAGCATCATATAAATTGTTGTTGTGGATGGAGGGTAGTAGTTTAACCGCATTTCGGTTGGAAGTCGAGGTCGAGTCACATGTCGGGTCCGGAGTGGCGTTAAAGTCTCCGCAGATTACTAATAAACCTTGTTGGATCTTCCGGATCTTCCTAAGAAGTTTGTTAAAAAAAAATGTACTTGGTGCACATGAGGGGAATATACGATGGCGATTGTGTAGGTGGAAGAGTTCACATCACAGACCAGAATCAAGAATCTGCCGTTTGGATCTTTAACTTCTAGATGTACCTTAAGCGCCACTGTATCTCTAACAGCTATGAGAACTCCTCTAGACTTGGAATCAGCGTTGGCAGTGAAGACATGGGGGTAGCTTCTGTGTAAGCATTTGGGGGGAGTCGAAGAGCTAAAGTGTGTCTCCTGTGCGCAGATAATATCACTATTTTGGAGCAAAGCTTCCCTCCATAGGGATTTCCGCTTTGCGGGATGATTAAGTCCTCTAGTGTTGATAGTGAGGATCCTCAAAGCCATATGTCTAGGGATCTATGTGCTGAGATGTCGCGTTGATAAAGACCTGAGGTGGCGATGCATTCGACAGTAGGAAATTGGGGGTGTAACAATGATGACTGTCCCATAGTCAGTAACAAAAGGGGTGTACTCACATTGCCGATCATAGAAGCAAGGGGTCCTCCTGAAGGATCATAAGGACTAAAATTCCAGTAGTCCGGGGTCTCTGTCATCATGGTCTCCTGAAGGGGTACAAAGGGTCCTGCTTTTGGTGCAGGTAGCCATCTCGTGGAAAGAAAACAAAACATATTAGGAAAAAAGAAGAGAAACAAGCATGTAGAAGCGAAAAAAAAAAACATAACCAGTGCAACTGAGCACCAAACAGGGTGCTCCACTTAGGGAGTAACAGGTCACCAGCAGTCAGCGGGAAACTGCTGCTATTTTTGGGGGTTTAGTCCGACCGTACAAGTCACGGCCCTACACTCCAGGGATTCAAAGTTACTAATGACCATCCGATAAGGTCATGTATGAGAACGAGCGTTCCTTCCAGTGACCTCCTTCCAGTCCTTGTCCACCTGTCTGGGAGTGCTGGTGGCTGGAGGAGTAACCACATCCTCAGGCAGAATGTCCCATGCTCGCAGGAGAGCTATACCCTCTTCTATAGAAGAGATCGCATATGTGCGATTTTCTCGTGTCACTATGAGCTTCGTGGGGTGACCCCATTTGTATGCAAGTTTGTGGTTCCGGAGAGCTTTTGTAACTGTGTTCAGGTTCCTCCGTTTCTGTAAGGTGTATTGGGATAGATCTGAAAAGAATTGCAAGTTCTGATACTGTGGGGGAGTAGCATCCTGCTTTCTCATGTACATCATGAGGCTTTCTTTAACATGAAAGAAATGTAGGCAGAGGAGGACATCCTGTGGTATTTACTCAGACAGGTGGGAGGTTTGGGCAGCCGGTGTATTCTATCAATGGTAACGTCGAGATCAGTGAGCTCAGGGATAAGGGTTTGAAAAAGCGTTTTAGCATAAGGGTGCAGGTCAGATTGTTGCACAGATTCGGGGATACCCCTGATTTTCAGGTTGTTTCTCCTCGACCTGTCTTCCAAATCGGCCAATTTCGCCCTGACCCATGCAGTGTCACTTTCTTTTTCCTCATATCCATCGACCAAATCGTTGATCGTATCAGCTTATTCGCCCATTTTCACTTCTATGTGATCTACCCTTTCACCCAGCTCATGGATATCCCAATTGAATTTGTGCATGCAGGATGCCATGTCAGATTGTATGGTACTTCTAAGGGACAACAGCATGTCTTTTAACACAGTGTCCATCACAGGTTGATTCTGCGTAGGGAAGGATTCGATCGATTCCGGCATGTCCCTCGTGTCATCCCCAGACTCGGAGCCTGGGCTATCCAATTTGTGCGATCCGTTGCCCTCCAGCCTAGGTCTGGACTTAACTGGGCTCCGGGTCGCTGGGGAAGGTGGGGAGGGGGGCCGGGAATCGGGTGAGTATGTAATTTTAGAAGGATTCCCTTTCTTAGTGTGGTGTTTTGCTGGGCCTGCGGGGACGGAGTAGGCCTCGGCGGCATCTTGCTTACCCTCCATGGCTTTCGCGTGGAAGAAGTCCGTTAAGCGTTTCGGGCGCCTCGGGTTACGCCGTTTGCCAGGCATGTTCACGGCTGTTGCCCAGGCTGAATTGACGGTTTTTGGGGTGGAATCGTTGGTCAGATGGTTCGCTAATAGCCGCTTAATCCCTAAAGCGCCAGAGCTCTGGATCTATGCGACCATCCGGCTCTGCTGCAGGCCACGCCCCCGTAACACTGGTTTTTAATTTAATTTTTTTTTAAATTAGGGTACACCCCAAAAGTGTGAGAAAGATCAAAAATACAACAATGGCTGGGTAAGGCCGGTATACATGTCTATTCTGCACAAGGTACGGACAAGTCCCGTGGGATCCATGCATGGTTCATTTTAATGAACGTGAGCTTGTCCACATTGGCTCTGGACAGGCGGCTGCGCTTGCCTGTGATAACGCCCCCTGCCATGCTAAATACACGTTCAGATAATACACTGGCTGCAGGGCAGGCCAGCACCTCCAAGGTGTAAAGGGCAAGCTCAGGCCATGTGCCAAATTTGGAGACCCAGAAGTTGAAGGTGGCAGACCCTTCATTCAGCACGTGTAGGCATGTGCACACATAATGCTCCACCATGTTGGTGAAATGCTGCCTCCTGCTAACACGTTCCATATCAGCTGGTGGTGCTGGTTGTTGTGGCGTGCTGACAAAGCTTTTCCACATTTTGGCCATGCTAACCCTGCCTTCTGAGGTGCTAGCGGTGCCCCGGCTGCATTGACGACCTCTTTCTCCTCCTCTGTCTTTGCCTTGTGCTTCCACTGTGCCCCCACTGTCAGGTGGGAATGCCACCAGTAGCACGTCTACCAGTGTGTGCATGTACTCGCGCATCTTACAATCATGCTCCAGTGAGGAAATTAAGGACAGTACGTTGTCCTTGTAACAGGGATCCAGCAGCGTGGCCACCTAGTAATCAGCACCAGTTAGAATGTGGGCAACTCGACGGTCGTTGCGGAGACACTGCAGCATGTAAGCGCTCATGTGTGCCAGGCTGCCCAGAGGCAAACAAAAGCTGTCCTCTGTGGGAGGTGTATCGTCTGTGCCCTCTATATCCCCCCAGCCACGCACCAGTGATGCCCATGAGCTGGTCTGGGTGCCACCCTGCTGTGAACATGGTTCCTCCTCCTCCATCTCCTCATCCTGCACCTCGTCATCCTCCAGAACTTTGCCCTTGCTGGACAATTGTGTACCTAGCGTTTGTTGGTGCAGGAACCCACCCTCAGAGCCACTTGTGAATGACTGCCCTGAAAGCCTTGGAAATGATCCCTCTTCCTCCTCCTCCTGTGCCACATCCTCTTGCATCATCGCCCAAAGTGTTTTTTCAAGGAGGCATAGAACTGGGATAGAAAGGCCGAGAACGGCATCATGAGCACTGCCCATGTTGGTGGAGTACTCGAAACAGCGCAACAAGGCACACAGGTCTCGCATGGAGGCCCAGTTATTGGTGGTGAAGTGGTGCTGTTCCGCAGAGCGACTCACGCGTGCATGCTGCAGCTGGAACTCCACTATCGCCTGCTGCTCGCACAGTCTGGCCAGCATGTGCAAGGTGGAGTTCCACCTTCTGGGCGCGTCACATATGAGGCGGTGAGCGGGAAGGCTTGAGTTACGCTGCAGAGCTAACAGGCGAGCAGCAGCAGGGTGAGAACGGCGAAAGTGCGCACAGACGGCCTGCACTTTCTGCAGCAGCTCTGGCATATAGGGGTAATTTTTAAGGAACCTCTGTACCACCAAATTCAGCACATGCGCCAGGCAAAGGATGTGCGTCAAACCGGCTAGGCCCAGAGCTGCTACGAGATTTCACCCATTATCGCACACCACCAGGCCGGGCTTGAGGCTCACTGCCACCAACCACTCATCGGTCTGTTGTTCCATGTCCCTCCACAACTCCTGCGCAGTGTGGGTTTTTTCCCCCAAACAGGAAAGTTTTAAAACTGCCTGCTGTCGTTTACCCCTGGCTGTGCTGAAGTTGGTGGTGAAGGTGTTACGCTGACCGGATGAGGAGGTGGTAGAGGATGAGGAAGCGGAGTAGGAGTAGTTAGTAACAGGAGGTAAACTGAAGAGCCCTGCAATCCTCGGTGGTAGAAGGACATGCGCCAAACTGCTATCCGCCTCAGGCCCAGCCGCCACTGCATTTACCCAATGTGCTGTTAGGGAGATATAACGTCCCTGACTGTGCTTACTGCTCCACATATCGGTAGTTAGGTGGACCTTGCCACAGATGGTGTTGCGCAGTGCACACCTGATTTTGTCCCCCACTTGGTTGTGCAGGGAAGGGATGGCTTGTCTGGAAAAGTAGTGGCAGCTGGGCCCAACATACTGTGGGACAGCCAATGCCATCAGGCTTTTAAAACTCTGCGTCTCCACCAGACGGAATGACAGCATTTCAAAGGCCATGAAATTAAATGCTGTCATTCAGGGCCAGGGATCGCACCTGGGTAGGGGGGTACTTCCTCTTCTGCTCCAGTGTTTGGGAGATAGAGAGCTGAACACTTCCATGGGACATTGTGGAGATGGTTGGTAACCCAGGTGGTAGTGTTGCTGGCAGATCTTCTGTTTGCGGGGTGGCAGGTGCCACTGTCACTACAGAGTTGGATGAAGAGGCCGAGACTGCAGCAGAAGAGGAAGCAGGAGGAGCCAGAGACCTTTCTTGGTTTTGGAGGTGTTTACTCCACTGCAGCTTGTGCTTTGCACTTAGATGCCTGGACATGCAGGTTGTGCTCGGGTTGAGAACATTTATGCCTCGCTTCAGGCTCTGATTGCACAGCGTGCAAACCACTCGTGTCTTGTCATCAGCACATTGTCTGAAGAACTGCCACGCTAAGGAACTCCTTGGACCTGGCTTTGGCGTACTGTCTAGGGGACAAACACTCCGCTTTTGCACCCTGCTCCCTCTTCTGCTGTGCTGGTGGCTCTGTGCGACCACCGCTTCTTCCTCCGAACTACACAGGTCACCTGTATGACATTGATTCCATGTGGGGTCAAGGACCTCATCGTCCTCCACATCATCTTCCACCCAGTCTTCACCCCTGCCCTCCTTGTCAGTCTGCACAATTACGAAAGCAGCAGCAATTGGCACCCGTGTTTCTTCATCATCCGAGACGTGCTGCGATGGTCCTCCCATGTACTCATCTTGAAACATAAGTGGTTGGGCATCGGTGCATTCAATCGCTTCCACTTCTAGGGCAGGGCTAGGTGGATGGCCCTGGGAAACCCTGCTAACAGAGTCATCAAAAAGCAGAAGAGACTGCTGCTTGATTTGGGGCTCAGACTGCTTTGTTGATTTCCAAGGAGGTGAGGTGAAAGACTGATGGACATCGGCTGCAGGTGCCAACTCTGATTTTTCAGCAGGAGACTGGGTGGGAGACAATGTGAAGTAACTGGAGGCACTGTCAGCAACCCAATCTACTATCGTCTGTACTTGTCCTGGCCTCAACATTCATAGAGCCGCATTAGGCCAGATGAAATACCGCTGCAGGCTCTGTCGCCTACTCGCACCTGAGGAAGGTGTTTCACTTGTGCGTGTAGCTGGCACAGATCAACCACGTCCTCTCCCTGCAACAGGAGCTCCACCAGCAGCACCACCACAACTGGGGCCACGTCCCTTATTTGACGTTCTCCTCATATTTCTCAAATTTAGGATCTTGCCCTAAATGGGTGTTTTTTGAATATCAGAATAGAACAACAGTATCTAAAGGGTGTATCTCACATGTACAGATATGCAGCAAACGCTGCAAAATTATGTATTTTTTTGCTCTAAATGGGTCTTTTTAGAATAGCAGAATAGAGCAATAGTATCTAAAGGGTGTATCTCACACGTACAGATACAGACTAGGCCGCAATTTAAGATTTTTCACCAAAATGTGTTTTTTTGAATATCAAAATAGAGCAACAATAGTGCAACAATAGAGCATCTAAAGTGTGTATCTCACACATACAGATATGCAGGAAACACTGCATTTTTTTTTTTTGCCCTATATGTGTTTTTTTTAAATACCAGAATAGAGCAACAGTATCTAAAGAGTGTACCTCACACATACAGATACAGATTAGGCCGCAATTTAAGATTTTTCCCCTAAATGTGTTTTTTTATGAATAGCAGAATAGAGCAACAGTATCTAAAGGGTGTATCTCAAAGGTACAGCTATGCAGAAAATGCACCCAAAATTTTTTGCGTGTCCCTGGGGATAGACGCCTAGGAAGATCCAAGGATTGGGGCTTCCTGTTCCAAGCCGCAAGGTTGCATCTTTGCAGAGGCCTTGAGTGTAACTGGGCGAATGGGACGGCCTCGAAGGAGGCGACCATTTTCCCTAACAGTCTCATGCACAATTGAATGGGGGAAGATCTCCTGCCCAGAATTAGGCGCACCAGATCCCCAATGGCCAAGGCCTTTGGCCTTGGAAAAACATCTTGCCCTGAGCGGTGTCAATGATCATACCCAGGTATTCCAACCTGGTGGCAGGCTGTAGGGATGACTTTTCTAGGTTTATGATCCAACCTAGGTGTTCCAGGTGTTCTAGCGTTCTGGTGACGCTGTGGTTCAGGAACGCTACTGTTTTCTCCATAAGAAGCAAATAGTCTAGATCAGCCATGACGACTATACCCTGAGCTCTTAAGTTTTCCAAGAGAGGGTCCAGAATCTTTGTGAAGACTCGAGGGGCCGTAGCAAGCCCGAACGGCAAGGCCACAAATTGAAAATGGCGCTGCTCTACCGCGAACCTTAGAAATTTTTGGTGTGCGGGAAAAATTGGCACATGGAGATATGCATCCTTGATATCTATTGATGCCATAAACTCTCCCCCTTTCAGGGAGGAGACCACAGTTCAGATTGACTGCATTCAGAAGGACCGGTTGCGTAAAAACCGGTTCAGATCCGTCAGATCTAGGATAGGTCTGACACTTCCATTTGGCTTCGGAACGGTGAAGAGATTTGAGTAAAACCCTGAACCCTGTTCTTTTGGGTCCACTTCTACTATCCCAGGGGGTGATAGTAAGTGATCTAAGGCCAGAAATAGCGTTTTTTGCTTTACTGGATCCCTGGGGATCCTGGACCTTAGAAAGCGAGAAGGTGGAATCTCCTGAAACTCTAGCCTGTAGCCCAGAGATACCGAAGAGATCACCTACTTGTCCCGGATCTCTTCCCACCAGGCTCCTGCAAACTGCAGGAGCCTTCCCCCCCACTCGGCCGAGCGGGGGCGCCCCTTCATAAGGAAGCTTTTGGGCTCTGCTTAGCAGGCTTTCGCCCCCAAGTCTTTTTCTGCCCCTGGGCCCGGCCCTGAGCCTTTCCTGTAGAGGAAGGTTGAGAAGGCCTTCGCCACTGCTTAGAGCTTGAAGCTCCGTGAGAGAGAGCATGCCTGAATGAAGGAGGCTTGCTCCTTTTGACTGGAAGGAGAGTAGATTTACCCCCTGAAATTTTTTGGATGAATTTGTCTAATTCTTCTCCAAACAAACATTCCCCTTTAAACGGGAACCCAATCAAATGCTTTTTGCATGACAGCTCAGCTGCCCAATTCTTTAGTCATAGGGCCCTTCTCATGTGTACCAACATGTGGGACAAACGAGATGCTTGTTGGACAGAATCCAAAATCGCATCAATCATGAAGCACAGAATATGAGGCAATTCTGCATACTTCTCTACTTCCTCGCTGGGAAGGAGCCCAAGCATCTGCTTAACCTGTTCCTTGAGGAACTGACACAACCTCATGGCTGCGACTGTAGGTTGCACTACAGCGCTAGTCATGGAAAAAGGAGGTTTTCAATAAGGTTTCCAGCTTCTTATCAGTTGGATCTTTAAATACCTGAGCATTATCCAAGGGACAAGTCGGGTTTTTATTCACGCAAGAAACAGCCGCATCAACAGATGGGACCCCCCACTTCTTGGTGAAACTTTCCTCCAGAGGATAATGCATAGAAAATCTTTTAGGAGGAGCAAACAGTTTATCGGGATGTCCCCAATCCTCATACAACAATTCATCCATTAAGGGATGAATTGGAAAGGAATAGGCAGTCTGTGGGGCTTTCCTGACTCCCAGGGAAGAAACAGAGGACGTAGCGACTTCAGCAGCAGGCATTCTGAATGTGGTACGCACCAATTCAGTATAATACTGCACCTGTTTTCTGAGCGCCTGGGAGGAGGGGACTCTCTCTTCTTCCTCTGATTCATCCGACTGCTCAAGATACCTGTCCCAAGACAGGGATCTCTCCTCATTTTCAGAAGAATCATCTGAGAGAGGAATTTCAGCAGAGGGAGGGAATCTACCCCTTTTCCTGCTATCTTTCAGGGAAGCAGAAATAAAATTCATTATTCTCCCTTCAAAACCCTCCAATGTAGCCCTAAGGGAGTCCTCAGTGACATAAACCGGAGCTGGGACATTAGGAGAGGCTGCAAAACCTGACAGGGGCACTGACTCGTCTTGAGAGGCTGGCTCCAGTCTTGCAGGGGGGGATGGTAACTTACAGGCACTTTTAGAACCCCTGGACCTAGGCGGTGATTTACCAGTGCCTTTGCTACCTCCCCCTGAGACCCTCTTACGAGGAGACATAGTCCTAAGCTACAAAGCAGAGGTACTAGTACAAGTGCAATCACTGTTGTACTTAAAGTCTCACAATAAATATATATGCTTAAACTGCACAACCTGATGCTGAGTAGGTGTCTTAGGTTTGCCTGGATCCAATCCCCTCGGATGCTTACTGCCCACAGCTCCTGTGTCTCCACTTACAGCCCCCTGACGCTCTGGGCTTTTTAAATCTGCCGCCTGGTGCCCTCGCAGTACAGCGCCGTGCACACTGATGTGCATGGCTCACAACCACACTCCCCCTCCTCCATTAGGCCAGGAACGCGCCCGGCGTGTGTGCACGAGGACCGCAGGATCCAGGGGGAAAGGAGAACTCCACCAGAGCTGCGTGGGACCCCCAGACTACGTGGGACCCCTGTGTTACCTTGTTGTGGCAGAGACTGCAGTGGAGACGTGAGACAGCTGGAGAACCAGGCTTCACTGAGCGTGTGTACTGAAAGGCATGTAAGTATGCATCAGGCTGCTCTTACTCCCTCTAGTGGTGGAAACCAGGTAAGACATACAACTACTCAAAATGAAGAAATCCATCATATAATTACATATATAGGATTAACTTCCCTTACATGTCCTCGCCGCAGGAATTGCTGAAACAGATAAATTCCAGCCTTCACCCATCACGGTGGGCAGTGTTAGCCAACCTTCAGGTTTATCTGGGGCTCTTTCTCGGAAGAGGCTCCTACCTGGACCATGTAAAAGACTCTGCCAGAAACTTTCGTGCGCTCTGTATAAACAGTAAACCAAGTCTGGTTTTCCCAGAGCCCAGTCTTCCAATAGGAGAGGACTTACAGGCCAAACCTAATTTCTTCGGCTGACGAGGCCCGGATACCAAACCATCTTGGGAGTCAAATATCGGCCCGAGGTATGGATCCGGTTTGCTGTAGCCCTTAGGCCCTCGCAGGGACCTGTACAGAGCTAAAGTTTTACATGACCAACCACCATAGACACTGGCGAAAAAAACGGAGGTGCCTCCCATTTGGGAGGGGTTATATAGGGGAGGAATTCTCCTTAATTGGGGTTAACCAGTGTCCAATCACCAGAGGTGCCTATATAACCCACTATGTAATGAAGCCCCTGTGTCCCGTGATGTATGATTAAGAAATATCTTTTTATTGCCCTAATTGGGTGTTTTTAGAATAGCAGACTAGACCAACAGTATCTAAAGGGTGCATCTCACAGTAACATATGCAGTGCTGGTGCACTGAGCTTGCATAAAATGCCCGCCAACGCCAACCTAACAGATGTATAAAAGTTATCTTTTCTCTGGCACTGGGCTCAGGGCAGTGAAAAAAGATTGTGCACTGCACCCACCAGGGGCGTTGCTAGGTGTCAAAAAGACCAGGGGCTTCAGCCCAAAGGCCGATAGTGGCACTGCGGAGGGACTCGGGGTGGTCGTGTCGCGGGTGTGTTTGGCAGAGAGATGGGGTTGTGTGGCGGGGGTAAGCTAACTTGCTGGTTGCTGCCTGGCTTACTAGTGCTGCCCATCAATGATGCATCGATGTATGACTCACCTACCTGACACACACTGACCTCACCTACCTGAAATACATACACTAATGGACAGTACAGACATACATACACTGACCTCACCTTACCGGCTACCTGACATACATACACTACACTGACCTGGCTAACTGACATACACTGAATTCACCTAAGACGAGTATTATATATACCTATATTTAAGTCATTATTAATCATATGCAGGGAGCAAAAATAGAATATATGCATGGGCATTGCGCACACATATTCCCTTTGTGCAATGCACACACCAAAACACATTGGCAGAAGAGTAAACTTAGACTCAATTAAAAAAATATGCATACAAAATTTCTTAATAAGCTGTATTTTTATTATACTTAAAACAAAGTCATCAACATCCAATATATGGGTGGGAGAGAGACAGAGTCACGCTATGTCTCCTCTAATATTAAAAAACACAACTAGAAACATACAGTAGAGTATCCCCTCCCACAGAATTAGGTATATTAAATTATAATATTCAACACTGTGCATGAAAGTTTACCCCGTATTGATGCCCACCATATACTCTAAAAAGTCTGAGAGTGAATCCCCTCTTGTGTGCTCACACTGCTAGATCGTACTATATCAGGCCATTACAAAATCCACAAAGGTAAGTAAAGGACAACAACATTTAATAATAGAAATAATAATACATAAAATATAAGAAATTAACCACATCAATACCAGGCACTTAAACACCTTCCCGCCCAGACCAATTTTGAGCTTTCTGCGCTGTCGCAATTTCAATGACAATTGCGCGGTCATGCTACACTGTACCCAAATGAATTTTTTTTCTTTTTTCCCCCACAAATAGAGCTTTCTTTTGGTGGTATTTTATCACCTCTATGGTTTTTATTTTTTGCTAAACAACTAAAAAAAGACAGAACATTTTGAAAAATTTTTTTTTTGTTTCAGTTTCAAAACCTTGTAAATAAGTATGTTTTCTCTTTCACTGATGGGCACTGGTGGGGCGGCACTGATGGGCACTGATAAGTCGGCACTGATGAGGTGGCACCAATGAAGTGGCACTGATGAGGTGACATTGATGGGCACTGATATGTGGCACTGATAGGTGGCACTGATGGGTGACACGGATGGACACTGATAGGTGGCACAAATTGGCGCGGATTGGCATGGATAGCTGGCATGGATGGGCATGGATAGGCGGCACAGATGGGCATGGATAGGTGGCACGGATGGGCATGGATGGGCACTGATAGGTGGCATGGATGGGCACTGATAGGCGGCATTGTATTGTACTGATGGATGCCAATCAGTGCCAAACAATAATGCATGCCAATCAGTGATGCCCATTGTGGGCACTGATTGGCATACATCATGGGCACTGACTGGCATCCCTGGTGGTCTAGGGTGGCTTGCCTGCTGCTGGGCATCCCTGGTGGTCTGGTGGCGTCCCTGGTGGTCCAGTGTGCAGCACAGACCCCCCCCCCCCCTCTCAGAGGAGCAGCCAATCGGCTCTCCTCTACTCATGTCTGACAGACGCGAGTGAGGAACAGCCGATCACCGGCTCTTCCTATTTACACTGTGATCAGCCGTGAGTGGACACAGCTGATCACGTGGTAAAGAGTCTCCGTCGGAGACTCTTTACCGAGATCGTAGTTGAGGGGTGTCAGACTGACACCCCGCAACAATGATCGCCGTGATGTGCACCCCCGGGGGCTCGCAGTGGCTCAAAATCTTGAGGACGGTCTATGACGTCTTTGCTGCCGTCATTTGCTACGACTTTGCTGCCGTCATTTGACAATGGGCGGGTGACAAGTGGTTAATGTAGACTAGAATATAAGTGTCTTAAATATCGTATATCGTATATAACATCCAACGTTAATCAAGGATCAATAAAAGTCCAAAAATAGTGCAAAACTGTATATCTCTTGTGCCCATAAAGTGCAGAGTGCAAAAAAAAAATAATCCAAAAAATATGTGCAAAAAAAAAATTGTATATGCAAAAAACTGTAAAAAAAACTGAGCAAAGCAAAGCTGTTTTATATGTGCCACATAAGGCTACCAGCTATATAAATAATAAAATAAACCACTAATAAATAGTGAGTCACCTATAATCTGTTTTTCATCTACCTCATGGTTCCTGTGAACTGATACATATTGACTGAGCACATTACTTGTATAGCTGGTAGCCTTATGTGGCACATATAAAACAGCTTTGCTTTGCTCAGTTTTTTTCACAGTTTTTTGCATATACAATTTTTATTTTATTTTTTTTTGCACTATTTTTACATATATTTTTTTGCACTCTGCACTTTATGGGCACAAGAGATATAATACTGATTTGCACTATTTTTGGGCTTTTACTGATCCTTGATTAACGTTGGATCAGAGCTAATCCTCCAGGCTCCAGCCTCCAGCTAAGTTATTAATTATGCTTACCAAGCCCTCCTGCCGCCGTTCGCGCCCCCACGGCGCCACACTGCGCATAAGCGAGGAGCATCGGCGGTGCCGCACTGCGCATGACCAAGAAGGAGCGTCGGCGGCGCCGCACTGCGCATGAGCGATGCATAATTATAAAATAAATGTACCAGACTCGGGACATTTTGGGAACACATTCGGGGGTTCAGCCACTGCTAGCCACCCCCTACCGATGCCCCTGGCACCCACACAACAAAATCAAGGTAGATCACTGAGTAATTTGATTTCTGAATCAGGACTCCTATCTCATTTTCTCCCTCAAAGCAGCAGCAGCAGCAACCTTTCCCTACAAAGCAGAGTGACGTGCTGTGCTATGTGCCTATAGCTTATATAGATGCTGGGTCACATGCTGCACTGGCCAATTTAGTAGGCATGGCTATGATGGCTTCTAAGGCACACGAGTTTAACAAATGTTGATTGGCTGCCCTGCAGCTTTTTAAAATGCGCCATTACATTGCCTAACACCGAACTTGAACCTGAACATACAGTAAATTTTTCGGGTTCGCTCAACCCTAGTCATGAACAACGTAAAAATAAAGTATAATGTAGTAAAGTAAAATATAGCAAAATTAGTATGGAGTCATAAGTATCAGGAAAGGGGTTCTGTATGTTGATATAACATAGGAAAACTAACATTCTTCATCTGAATCTTTCCTAAAGTGTAACATCCTTTCCAGGGGAATTTGTATAGACACTATTTCAGGTGTTAGTAGAATAAAAATGAGGACTGCTCAAATCACATAAAGTGCCCAGATCATTTTAATTAGTATAGGTATCGTAAAACTTAAAAGGAAATCATGTATTTCATGTTTTATGGAAACTAGAGATATTATCAGATCTCCAGCAAATATCAAATGTTTGCAGAAACCAACTCTTGACTTTAACCGGAGCGGCATACCACTGCGTTACATTTTATATGACGTCTCCTGAGTGAGGCTGTTAAGGGAGCATTTGTTTGCCATGATGCAAGCTCTTTGCCTTTGTTTGGCAGAGAAGTTTGTTTCCCAGGGCATTAACATAGACTCTTAAATCTATGAGGTGCTTTAATTTTCGATTACTGTAGCCAGACATAAGATAGTGAAGTAGCCCGTTGGACAGGTTTACCTCGTAAACACATCAATTCAAAAGAGTTTAAAGGCCTGGTAAAGAATTTCTTCTGTTTATAACTAGTCAGGTAATTGCACAATTGGAAATAACCAGAAAGGAAAGTTTGGCCGGGGCTGAATAATTCAATAAGACAATGGCCCAAAACACTGCTCAAAATCTACTCGCCCATTTATGCAGAGGAACAAGCACAATGTTCTGGAATGGCCATCCCAGTCCCCAGACCTGAATATCATTGAACATCTGTGGGGTGAAATTAAACTGCTGATCCAAACACCCAAATATTTATAAATAACAATCATGGAAATTGTCAGGGGTTCCTAAACTTTTGCATACAACTGTAGCTCCACTTCATTATGACCGATAAATGTATCTTAGCTGGATCAGGAGGCTGATCAGCAATTTTCTGATGTCCTTGTCTTCTCCACTTCGGATGCAGGATCTATGTGGGGTGTTCTTACAGATGGAATAAAAAAAAACCTGAGAAATTAGTAGATTAGCATGGTTTGACTATCCCAACCATCTAGCAATTGTGGGATAACATACTTGTAACACTTCTTAGGACCACTGAAAGGACTCAGAGATTTGCTTTGTGGCACAGGGACACTACTTTGATCAACAAAGGGGATCTGGCTTAAACACTACTCTTTTCAGGAAAATGATTTAAAAGGACTCCCTGACAGACCTTTTTTTTAATTTTTCATTAAATTGTTGTGTGTAATCTTTTCTATTTAATAAATCAATTATATAAATCACAGTGTCCTATGTCTGGCCCTCTTGGTAGAACTTTCTTCCCCCTCTTTTGTTATATGTGATTTTAGAGTTGCTAGGATTGCATCTTTTGGTTATCCACTCAGATGAAAGATTGATAATTTTTTGTAAATTATAGCTTAATTTAATAGTATTTAACAGTTAATCCAGGCATCCAATTATTTTTTCCCTGACAGACCTTGCAGGTGCCCTTTAATTTATATTGTATTCCTAGTGATGAGTAAAGGGAAGCCCACTTAAGGGAAAAAACAACAAGGGAAGGTTGTTCCCTGGACTCAGAAGGCTGGACAGGTATGTATCCAAAGCACACCAAACCCAAGACTTCCTTCACATCTGAATGCTGGCATGTTAGCTGTGAAAAAGCACCCTTTACACCTGCATGCAAATGCATTAAAATAAAGTGAAAAAGAGCTTGGAAAACACCTGATCGTACCTACTCCATTAATATCAGGTGTACTACCTGATGTCTGAACCCATACCCCACTCCAATACCACTGGGTGCCTTTTGGTGTTAGTGAGGGATACATTAAACAGAACCCTACTACAGGAGGTTAAGTCTATATAGCAGGAGCAGAACACTCACATTGGTTTGCTATGACCAGTTCTGCTTAAAGGGTGATATGAAGAAAACGTATACAGTATCTCACAAAAGTGATTAAACCCCTCACATTTTTGTAAATATTTTATTATATCTTTTCATGTGACAACACTGAAGAAATTACACTCTCTACAATGTAAAGTAGTGAGTGTACAGCATGTATAACAATTTGCTGTCCCCTCAAAATAACAACACACAGCCATTAATGTCTAAACTACAGGCAACAAAAGTGAGTACACCCCTAAGTGAAAATGTCCAAATTGTGCCTAATTAGCCATTTTCCCTCACGGTGTCATGTGACTCATTAGTGTTACAAGGTCTCAGGTGTGAATGGTGAGCAGGCATGTTAAATTTTGTGTCATCACTCTCACTCTCACATACTGGTCACTGGAAGTTCAACATGGCACCTCATGGTGAAGAACTCTCCGAGAATCTGAAAAAAAGAATTGTTGTTCTAAATAAAGATGGCCTATACTATAAGAAGATTCCCAAGACCATGAAACTGAGCTGCCGCACGTTGGCCAAGACCATACAGCAATTTAACAGGACAGGCCTTGCCATGGTTGACCAAAGAAGTTGAGTGCACATGCTCGGTGTCATATTGAGAGGTTGTCTTTGGGAAATAGAGGTATGAGTGCTGCCAGCATTACTGTAGAGGTTGAAGGGGTGGGGGGGTCAGCCTGTCACTGCTCAGACAATACGCTGCACACTGCATCAAACTGGTCTGCATGGCTGTTGTCCCAGAAGGAAGCCTCTTCTAAAGATGATGCACAAGAAAGTCGCAAACAGTTTGCTGAAGACAAGCAGACTAAGGACATGGATTACTGGAACCATGTCCAGTGGTCTGATGAGACCAAGATAAACTTATTTGGTTCAGATGGTGTCAAGCATGTGTGGCGGCAATCAGGTGAGGTGTACAAAGACAAGTGTTTCTTGCCTACAGTCAGCATGGTGGTAGGAGTGTCATGGTCTGGTGCTGCCGGCTCAGTTTATTGAGGGAACAATGAATGCCTACATGTACTGTGACATACTGAAGCAGAGCATGATCCCCTCTTTGAGACTGGGCTGTAGGGCAGTAGTCCAACATGATAACGACCCCAAACACACCTACAAGACAACCACTGCCTTACTAAAGAAGCTGAGGGTAAAGGTGATGAACTGGCCAAGCATGTCTCCAGACCTAAACCCTATTGAGCATCTGTGGAACACCCTCAAAGGTAAGGTGGAGCAGAGCAAGGTCTCTAACATCCACCAGCTCCGTGATGTCGTCATGGAGGAGTGGAAGAGGACTCCACTGGCAACCTGTGAAGCTCTGGTGAACTCCATGGGGTAGTGCTGGAAAATATTGGTGGCCACACAAAATATTGACACTTTGGGCTCAATTTGGACATTTTCACTTAGGGGTGTACTCACTTTTCTTCCCAGTGATTTAGACATTAATGGCTGTGTGTTGAGTTATTTTGAAGGGACAGCAAATTTACACTGTTCTACAAGCTGTACACTCACTGTTACATTGTAGCAAAGTGTCATTTATTCAGTGTTGTCACATGAAAATATATAATAAAATATTTACAAAAATGTGAGGGGTGTACTCACTTTTGTGAGATAATGTAGAACTGTAAACCTATTGAGTTAGGTATATGGGTCAGATAGCTTCTGATACTGCATCTTTGGGTAATACTCATATAAACCAAAGTTCTTACTAAAAATTGTAATTTTATAACTTCTTCCAGTGTCATACAACCCTACCAGCTTACAAGCACAGGGAATGCCTCAGGTATGCCTGAATGTAAGGGACTGAATTTTGACCTCTGAAGTTTCTGCAGCCAGAATTACTGGCCCCTTCCGTGTCCATAGGAAGCTAAGGTCTGAAAAAAAAGTGATACATGTATGATTAATATCACAAATATAAATACCATAGACAACAATGTTGTGTATTTCTGAAGTGCAGCTAGATAGACCATCACAGAAATGACAAGACATGAGCTTCAAAGTCCCGAATTTAAAAAGTGCAACAAACTATGGCTATATAATAAATATACATAGGAAAGACGCAAACAGTCTTCAGTGTTTCATATTCTGATGTGCAGCCAAATGTAAAAAACAGAAAAGACACAGAAACTTGTAGTGTTGTGCATTTCTGAAGTGTGCCAAAAAAAAAAAAAAAGCAGCAATATAAGGACAGAAGGACACAAACTTCAGAGCTGTGTTGCTCGACAAGGTACAGCCGTATAACCAATATGAAAACAGAAAAGGTTCAACATTGTGCCTTTCTGATTAGTAACAAAGTGTGGTCATAACAGAAAGACACTAATACATTTTAATGCTGTGTGTTTCTGATTAGCAACAGCGTATAGTCGTATAACCAACAGAAATGTCGTTAGCAATTCCAATGCTGTACCTTTGTAATTAGCAACAGCGTACAGTTATATAGCAGAAATGTCACTAGCAACATTAATGCTCTGCTTTTCTGATTAGCAGCAGGGTACCGTCTTTTGATTGGTAAACTTTAAATGCTGAAAATATTTTATTTTGGGTGCACAGCAGGCCTTCCATTTGATGACAGCTGCAATTATTAACCACCCCTGCAGGTTTTTTTCACCGGGGACCCCTGGGGTGAAGATCTGGGAGTTACCTGTACCCATGTACATGCTTTTAAAGTATACATCTTCTGAACATCTGTAAGTTTTGTTTGTGTTCTTGATACTGCATATTATCATACATTATGCCATTTTGGTATATTTATTTGACTTATTGTTCTATTTTAATAATAGGGTTTCTCCCTGCTCTTACCCCTTGACAAAGGAGAAAACTATAGACTCTGAAATGCATCGGGTGTAAGAAACCTAATAACTGCATTGTATATTTACATGTTGTACTAGTTCTAATAGATGTTCTAACATTTCATGTTTTTACACATACAGTATACACTCCTTTTTTATCTTATTTTTCTAAATAAATGCTTTATAATTATCTACATACGTAATTCAAACATCTCTTGACTAAATTTGTGCCTTAAAAGTCCACCACATAGGGGATCCTCTTCTCTTTTCATGAAACGTTAAATGCTGTGCATTTTGAATTAGCAACCGTCCTAAAACCAACAGAAATGTCACTAACAACTTCAAAGCTGCCCATTTATGAATAGCAACAAGGTACAGTCTAATGCCCTGTACACACGGGCGGAAATTCAGACGGAAAAGGTCAGATCGGATTATATTGTCGGAAAATCAGATCGTGTGTGGGCTCTAACTGACTTTTTCCGCCGGAAATTTCAATAGAAAAAATTTGAAAGCAGGATCTCAAATTTTCCTACAAAAAAATCAGATCAGACTTTTTCCGATCGTTTTTAGAAAGTTCCGATCGGACAAATTATGAGACCAAAGCTATTGACTATTAGCCTCAACATAGTTCCGTCGTAACGAATGAACGTCATCACAATCGGATTTTCCGACAACTTAGTCCGACCGTGTGTATGCCACGCCAGTTTAGGACAAAATCCGTCTGAAAAAATTGGACGCATTTTGTGGTCGGAATATCCGACCGTGTGTACAAGGCGTTAAAGCGGTGTTCAAATACTGCAGCTACTGATTTTTAATATATTGACACTTACCTGTCCAGGGCGCCCGCGATGTCGGGTCCCAAAGCCGATTTGTCCCTCGGCTCTCGGGTGGAGGCGCCGCCATCGGCTGCCTTGTGGCTTGTGGCTTCACTTCCTGGTTCCCTACTGTTCATGTGCGAGCCATGCTGCATATCCTCACTGGTCCCCGCTGTCTTCTGGGACCTGTGTGTCTCCCATAAGTCAGCGGGGGGGATGGGAGAGTAGGTGCCGGACGTCACCGTGGTGATTTATGTCAGGAAGTGGGAGCAAATACTTGTATTACACAGGTGTAGTGGTACCCCCCTAAGGGCTGCTGATTTGGATACTTAGCAATCCGCCAATCACCCTGCTGCCAGGCTCCCCACGATCATTTAAGACAAGGAACAGTCATTTGCACTGTTTTGTTATGTTTATTGCAGGATACAACTTGGATGGAACAAGGGGTTATATGGGATGCCCATAGCCATTGGTGTATTGTACAATAATACTGAATAGCCTTGGCTTGAAAATTGTTGTACATCTAGTATTCTCAGCAAACTATTGAAACACTACTTCTTCACTTCCAATTTTAACAAGGAAGAATCACTCTTAATAATTCCACCTTGCAGACTATGTCAGTTTCCAGGAATCAAAGAACCAGAGGCCTAACACAGCCTCTCCCCAAAGGATCAATGAGTTAGACAGCCACACAGTCTTTGGAAGATTTAATCAATGTGCTAACCAGACCAGAGATAACACAGTATCTCCCCCGATGGCCTGACACATGATAATAGGCGGACTACTATTCCCAGCCAGTCCTTTACTATCAATGCTGCGTTCCCCGGCCACAGCATTCAGCCCTATTCTTGATAACTTCTCTTGTTCTGTTCACATTGAACTTTTACTACTTGGCCGTTTTGTGTCCCTGGTCACAGAACGCCGATCTACTCTCTTCCGCTTTGCTGTTACTCCTTCTGTATTGAGCTTGTCCAGCATTCAAGCCCTGTGTTCCCCAGTCCCAGAAGCTCGATACCTTTTCCAAAGACGAAGATCTTTATCTAGAGCTCCCTCCTAGCGGTTACTCCATCCCTCCTCCACACTCTAAGCATTCCCGCATAGGGATGCCCGGAACAGCACCTCAATACTCCATGCTGTTCTTTCCTGAACTTCAGGCTCCTCCCTAGCAACATGTGACCCCAGCTTATATGGGAGGCCTGCCCCCTGCCAATACTGAAAGATAATTGGTCAGGGCTCCTCACATGAGCTGTCCGCCACTCAGACTTCAGGTCCCTATTCCAGACCCATCTTCTGAAGGCAGGGGAGGCATCTCCGAATCCGAGCACAGGTGACCACACCCACCACTACACTGAACACTCCCAGTCTCAAAATCAAAACAGACAGGCCCAGCGCACAGCATAAGCCTGCCTAAATTTACCTACACATATCCTGAAAATCATATTCTAGCACCTACCTTAAGGTAGAGTGTGCTACACAAGTATCTTCTCCCTCCTCCCCCCCTGAAAGGTGAAAAATGTGACACCGGAGGGGGGAGGATTCCAAAAAGTGGAAATTCCATTTTTGGGTGGAACTCCGCTTTAAGAACAACAGAGGTGTCACTAACCAACTTCCAATGCTGTGCATTTTCGATTAGCAACAGCATATAGTCAGATGACCAATCAGAAATGTTACTAAGTGCCGGTTCACACTTGTGCAATGCCAGACATCCCATGTAATTCGCAGCGCACTGCTGTTCACATTACATGCGATGTCTGTGCGGGTGCGATGTCAGCCATACAGATAGTATGGCTGATATCGCACCGCATTCGGTCCAAACACGCACAAAACCCTTTTTTCTGTTCGGACCAGAATCGGATCGCATGTGTGTTCACACATATGTGATCCGATTCATGTCCGAACTGTCAGTTCGCAGTGCGATATGTGAGCTGAAATGGGGGTGTTGTTAACATATAATGACAATCCCCAGCAGTTCGCATATGGCAGTGTGAACTGCCGTGCGTGTCGAGTGCGATGCGGGAACCCGCAGTTAATTTGCAGGGTTCTCGCATCGCACTAGTGTGAACCGGCACTAACAACTTTAAATGCTGTGTATTTCTGATTAGCAACAGGGTACAGTCCTAAGAATGACAGAAAAGTCGCTAACAACTTTAAATGCTGTTCATTTTATATCAGTAATAGCGTACAGTCATAAGAGAAAAGTCACTAGCTATTGAAATGCTGTGCATGTCTGATTAGCAACAGGGTACAGTCTTATGATCAACAGAAAAGTCGCTAACAACCTTAATGCTATGCATTTCGGATAAGCAACAAGGTACAGTATCATTTACTGTAAAGAAGGGGGGTTACTCCTGCGCTAGTACAAAAAAGGGGGTTGAAGTCATGGTTGCTGCAGACACCGTCGGGGTCAAACACTACCCGTAATAGATAAAATACAACAAAGGATTGGTGTTGCGCTCCTTGATAAAATTATGTTCAAAAGAAACGATTTTACCAGTCATACAATTTAAAGTGTAAATGAACAGAATATATAAAATTTAAAGTGCAATAAGTGTCACAGTGTAAATTGTGCCAAGCAATAGATCTAAAAAATAACTAAAATCCACAATTCTAACCAAGAGGTAATTGGTGCAATTTGACACATAAAATAAATGAAATCAATAAATCTGTGATAGATGGAATGCTAAAAAATATTAAAATTAAATCAGTGGCATAAGGTTTAACGTGTCCATGTAGTGGGTAAATTGCAGAGTGCAGAGTGCTGGTGTTCTAAAAAAACATCCAATAGCAATAGGCAATCTTCCATGACTTTTCAGTGAAGTGAAGCTTCAGTGTATATAACACCCGCAGGTGTACTAAATCGTTACCTTACTGCTGTAGGGTAAACAGCATTGAGAGTTATGGAACAAATCACTCATTGTCCGTCTGCCTGTGTCCGTCTGCCTTGGACACAGGCAGACGGACACTGAAAGTGTAATCAGGAAACGAACCCGGCTTTTGTTTTTACATCGATCGCTTTTCTTATTTCAAATATGAGTAAAGTATTGTTATTTTTAAAAATAAATACAAAGTTTTTAAAATGCTACACCTAGAAGGCTCTATATAGCCTCTTTTATATACGGACCTGTGTACATCTGAGCACCATCTGCTGGTACTATACTGGAAAGGAGGCTCATACACACACTGATGATCCATAGGAGGGACGCGCAAGGACCCCCCCCCCCCCACACACACACACACTACTACCTGAGTGATTTGTTCCATAACTCTCAATGCTGTTTACCCTACAGCAGTAAGGTAACGATTTAGTACACCTGCGGGTGTTATATACACTGAAGCTTCACTTCACTGAAAAGTCACGGAAGATTGTGTATTGCTATTGGATGTTTTTTTTAGAACACCAGCACTCTGCACTTTACCCACTACATGGACACTTTATACCTTATGCCACTCATTTAATTTTAATATTTTTTAGCATTCCATCTAGAAGAGATTTATTGATTTCATTTATTTTATGTGTCAAATTGCACCAATTACCTCTTGGTTAGAATTGTGGATTTTAGTTATTGTTTAGATCTATTGCTTGGCACAATTCACACTGTGACACTTATTGCACTTTACATTTTATATATTCTGTTCATTTACACTTTATATTGTATGACTGGTAAAATCGTTTCTTTTGAACATAACTTTATCAAGGAGCGCAACAGTATCATTTACTGTTGTGTATTTCTGATGAGCAATAAGACAACCAGAAAAGACACAAATAACTTCCACATTTGATGTACAACCAGGCAAAGCATAAAGTCAGAGTCATGGTATATTCAACTGCCCAACAAAGGGCAAAATCTACCAAGGCATAGACTGGACTTAATATACTAAACCTTCATCCACCAGAGGAAAACCAGGATAGTTCAAAATAATGGGAGTCTAAAAGGTAGGTGAGTATTCTACGGTAACAGCTACAGTAATAGCTGTTGTTCTACCACTTTCAAAGTAAGTGTAGGGTGTAGTTAGACCAGTGTTCCTCAACTCCAGGCCTCAAGGCGCCCCACCAGGTCATGATTTCAGGATTTCCCTCAGATGAAACGGCTGTGGTAATTACTAAGGCAGTGAAACTGATCTAATCACCTGTGCAAAATAATAGAAAGCCTGAAAACATGACCTGTTGGGGCACCTTGAGGATTGGAGTTGAGAAACGCTGAGTTAAACAGACACACAGACACACACACATGTGGGAGCGAGGCCAAACCTCCCAAGCATCTAAGATCTTAACGAGCACAGACCTAGAGATCAATTAAAGCGGGAGTCTGCCGTGTTTTTTTTTTTTTTTTTAAAGCCAGCAGTTATAAATACTGCAGCTGCTGACTTTTAAAATAATGACACTCACCTGCCCAGCGTGCCCGCAATGTCGGCACCCGAAGCTGATCTCTCGATCGTCTCTCAGGTGCTGCCACCGCCATCTTGGGTATGGGAATCAGGAAGTGGAGCCTTGCGGCTTCATTTCCTGGTTCCCTACTGCGCATGCGCGAGTCGCGCTGCGCAATAAGGATGGTCCCCGCTGTCTCTGGGATCCGTGTGTTTCCCAGCAGGCAGCGGGGGACCTTCGGAAAGGGGAGTAGATTCTGCGGAAAGGGGCGTACCTTCTGCAGATATCTATGCCAGAAGTGGGTGCAGATACCTGTACTGTACAGGTATGTGCACCCCCCTCCCCCTGAAAGGTGCCAATTGTGGCGCCGGAGGGGGGGAGGGTTCCAATGAGCGGAAGCTCCACTTTAGGGTGGACCTCCGCTTTAAGCCAGCCTCAACAAGAGGTGGTTACAATCTTAGCCTGGAGGCAATCAGACACTTGTAGGGCGTTTTACAAGCAATCGTTGGATACAGGTTAGTATATGTAGCTCTTGCATAGAGGATTGAACCAGAAACCAGTTAATTAAGGGTTGCAGGATAACATTTTTATTTTTATTTTTTTGTTTCACAAAGTTTATTGAGTGAACCAGAACATAAAATACATCTTAGTATAAAGACATATAATGTCGCATATTATACATGTGATAATAGTAGAGTACAGTTACAGAGGAAAATAGGAAAAATATTCATGTAGATAGTACAATATATATATATGAACAAATAAGCATATTATTCCATCATAATACTGAAGGTCAGTTGGTAGTTTGGCTAACTGTACCCAGAGTAGGGGGGGGAGGTATAGGGGTGGGGAGGGGGAAAGGGTGAGGAATAGAAGGGGAGAGGGAAAAAAAAAATAAATAAATAAATAAATAAATAAAAATAAATTAATAGATGGGGGGGGGGGGGGGGGGACAGTACATTGAGAAAAATACTTATAATTACAAAATGTATTTCAGTTCTACCTGAGTTTTTCTCTTATAGAAGTAATTTTCTAATGGTTTACAATTGATTTATATTCCTGAGAGCTTTTATATTCTATCCATTCATGCCAGGTTGCAAAGAATTTTGTAATTTTTTCCTGAGATACACTGATAAGTTCTTCAATCTGCTCTATGTTGTTTATTCTCCGAAACCATTCCTTTTTCGTTGGAATGGCCTCGGAGCGCCAGTGGACAGGGATACAGTGACGTGTGGCATTGACCATAAACATTGGCAGTGATTTCAGATAAATTTTCCTGGGGATGTCATTTAAGTGAAGGAGGTATTGTGCCGCGTTAAAGTTCAAGTGTTCTGAGGAGATTTTGTTGATTGTTTCGTGAACCTCTATCCAGAAGGTCTGGATTAAGGGGCAGGACCACCACACATGGAGCATCGAGCCCTCTTCTCGTTTGCATCTCCAGCATTTTTCTGAGGATGTGGGGAAAACTTGTGTAGAATAGAGGGGGTCCTATACCATCTGGTCAAGATTTTATAGCTGCATTCCTGAGTGGCTACATTTAGTGACCCTTTGTGTGCGTAAATATGTAATTTCTCCCATTGTTTTTCGGATATTGAGATATCAAGGTCTCTTTCCCAATGTTCACATGTTTTGATGGAGAAATCGGGTGCCCCTTCAAATAGTGAGTTATATATGATTGATATAATATGTCTGTGTGGGGTTTTCTTCGTACAAAGGTCTTCAACAGTCGTTAGGGGGTTCGTCCAAAGATGCGTTGTCTGTTTGTTGGTCAAGAAGTGTCTAATTTGAATATAGTTCCAATGGGGTATTTGGAAAGGTGTTATAATGTCATGGAGGTCTTCTCTAGAGAGTATTTTCCCATTTTTGAAGAAATGTTTGGCAAGGATTTCTTTATGTGGCCAATTGTGTGAAAGAAAGTTTCTATCTAATCCTGGTGGGAAGTCAGGGTTATTTCTCAGAGGTGTGAGAGGGCTATACCAAGGAGTGGGGTTTTTGGATTTGAATGTGTTGTGAAAGATTTCTAATGTGGGTCCAACTAGGGGGTGCGTTTTGATGTGATTAGAGTGAAGTTTAGGGTGGATCCACGGAAGTGACTTGATTGAGGAGATAAACTGAGATTGTTCTAACGTCACCCAGTCCTTAACAGCTTGATGAATGTTCCAGTCTACTATACGGGTTAAGAGTGTTGCTTGGTGGTATTTCCTAAGGTCAGGGAGAGCTATACCACCCTTGTGTTTAGGAAGGTTTAGTCTGGCAAACTTTATTCTGGGGGTTTTGCCCCTCCATATAAACAGGGAGCACGCTTTACGGAAGGCTGTAAAAAAGGATATTGGCACTCTGATGGGGATAGTTTGCATAACGTATAGGTATCTGGGTAAGATTGTCATTTTAATCAGCGAGGCCCTGCCAAACCACGAGATGTTTAGGGCGTTCCATCTTCTCAAATCGTCTCGTGTTTCTTTTAGAATGGGTATATAGTTTAATTGGTATCGTTTTTTTAAATCTGAGGGAATTTCAATGCCCAAATATGTGATGCTCTTTTCAGCCCAGATAAATGGGTGATTTTTCTTGCAGAGTTCTACAGAACTTGGCTGCAAAGTGATATTAAGAGCGTTAGATTTGGAGTGGTTGATTTTTAGATTGGAGAAAAGATGGAAATGTTCCAGGTCTTTGAGGAGGTTAGGCAAGGATGTGTGTGGTTCCGATAGGAAGAGTAGCATATCATCAGCGAATGCTGCAACTTTGTAGGTGTTATTTTGGATTTCTATTTCCTTGATGTCATTATTTGCTCTGATTTTATTTAATAGTGGTTCTAGGGTGAGGACAAATAGGAGTGGGGAGAGTGGGCATCCTTGTCTGGTGCCATTTCGTAAGTTGAAGGCGTTCGATAGGTGGTTGTTTACACGAACTCGTGCAGTCGGATTGGAATATAGTACATTGATGTAAGATCTCATTTGGGGTAGTATTCCTATATGGTTCAATACTGCGTCTATGAAATCCCATGCCACCCTATCGAACGCCTTCTCCGCATCGAGGGAGAGAAAGAATCCTTGTTTTTGTTTTGAAGTTAACCAGTGACTGATATTTAAGGCTTTGGTCGTGTTGTCTCTTCCCTCTCTGCCGGGGATTAAGCCCACTTGGTCTAGCGTTATTAGGGATGTTAGTAAAGGTAATATTCTGTTTGCTAAAATTTTCGCATAAAGTTTTACATCAACGTTAATTAAAGCGGAGGTCCACCCTAAAATGGACCTTCCGCTCATCGGATTCCTCCCCCCCTCCGGCGCCACAATTGGCACCTTTCAGGGGGGAGGGGGGTGCAGTTACCTGGATAATCCAGGTAACTGCACCCACTTCCGGGCTGGCTCTCTGCGGAAAGGGGCGTACGTTACGCCCCTTTCCACAAGCGCTCGCCCCCTTCAGCAAGTGCCCCGCTGCCTGCTGGGAAACACACAGCTCCCAGAGGCAGCGGGGACCGTCCTCATTGCGCAGCGCGGCTCGCGCATGCGCAGTAGGGAACCGGGAAATGAAGCCGAAAGGCTCCATTTCCTGATTCCCATACCCAAGATGGCGGCGGCAGGACCTGACAGACGACCTAGCGATCGGCTTCGGGTGCCGACATTGCGGGCGCGCTGGACAGGTAAGTGTCACTATTTTAAAAGCCAGCAGCTGCAGTATTGGTAGCTGCTGGCTTTTAAAAAAAAAAAAAAAAAACGCGGAGTCCCGGTGGACTCCCGCTTTAAGGAAATCGGCCTATAGTTTGTGACCTGGGTAATGTCCTTGCCTTCCTTGGGTATAACATTTTATACTTCTAATTCATCCAAAGGGTGGGCTGTAGCTAGGGTTGCCACCTTTTCTTCAAGTCAAACTCAAACACTTTAGCGGCGCACAGAAATTGTTTTCCTAGTATAAACTATACATGTATTTTGCTATTAATTACCATTTCTAATCATATGAAGTTAATAACAAGAGTCCCCCTTTTACATCTGAATTCGTAGGGTTCCCTTTTACTGTAAGGGGGGACTCTGTATACTCTGGTGTAAGGGAGAACTCTGGGGGCTCTAACATAAGGGATGCGCTAGGAACCATGATTTAAGGGGGAACACTGAGAACTCTGATGTATGGAGAAGACTCTGATGTAAGGGGAAACACTGTGGCCTCTTGTATAAAGGGGAACTTTGATGTAAGGGGTGCTCTGAGAACCTTGATTTGCCTTAGTGTACTCAATCAGAGGCAGGAGGGAGAAAGGGGTGACTTTATTCACAGACAGGGGTGCATGGTGAGCTCCTTCACCCCTTGGCATTCAGCACCTCTCATCCAGATGTATCTGATGCTGCTGGACTTCAAATTACCAGCCCCAACTTTTCTGAGGCACAGCACTGGGGATTGGAGTGTGGGCAGACATGGAGGGGTAGGGGTGGGGGGAATAGGTGAAGATCAAGTCCTCTCTCGGGCAGTGTGAAAGAATTTAACAGACACTCTCAGCTTAGACAACTGCAGCCAGAAACCCTGTTGGGAAGCATGATTCCAAACTCGAATTGTCCAGGTGAATCCTGGACAGGTGGCAACCCTAGCTGTAGACCAAACCACAAGAGGTCCACATTAACTCTTATGCCGCGTACACACGACTGGACTTTTCGACATCAAAGGTCCGACGGAACGATTCTGGCAGACCATTCGATCGTGTGTGGGCTGCACGGACTTTTGATTTGCAAAAATCCGTCAGACTTTAGAAATGGAACGTTTCAAATTTTTCCGCCGGAACTCAGCCGGACCCAGTTCCTACCGAGAAATCCGCTTGTGTGTATGCTAGTCCGATGGACAAAAACCGACGCGAGGGCAGCTATTGGCTACTGGCTATGAACTTCCTTATTCTAGTCCGGTCGTACGTCATCACGTTCTAATCCATCAGACTTTGGTGTGATTGTGTGTGGCCAAGTCCGTTCATTCGGAAAGTCCGTCAGAACTCTGTCAGAACTCCGCCGAAAGTCCGTCGGACCTAGTCCCTCGAAAAGTCCGGTCGTGTGTATGCGGCATTACACACTACAGGTATAAACAGTGTAAGGAGGAATAAATAGGTTGGAGATTGTTAGATGTTTATACATACCAAGCTACCCCCACAAAGAGAATGTGTTCACAAGGGTACCCCATGCTGTGCCACCCCCCATTTGGAGAAAAAACTAGGAGGCATGCCTTTAAAAGCCAACAACCACTAAATGAGCCCTCTTGGAGCTACATGCCAGATTCATAGCAGCTGGCCCAATATATTCAGATTACCTGATGTGCATTGCTGACCAGGGGAAATCTGTTCTATTACTCCTGAAATCACCAAGTACCCGCAGACCACTTCACATCCCATCCAGATAAAACTTTAGGATTGTGTAAGTTGTTTAGTGGCAAAAAGAGCTGGGGGGTTACTCCTGCCCTAGTACAAAAAAGGGGGGTGAAGAAGGCAAGGTTGCTGCAGACACCGTCGGGGTCAAACACTATCTGTAATAGATAAAATACAACAAAGGATTGGTGTTGCGCTCCTTGATAAAATTATGTTCAAAAGAAACGATTTTACCAGTCATACAATATAAAGTGTAAATGAACAGAATATATAAAATAAGTGTCACAGTGTGAATTGTGCCAAGCAATAAATCTAAAAAATAACTAAAATCCACAATTCTAACCAAGAGGTAATTGGTGCAATTTGACACATAAACTAAATGAAATCAATAAATCTCTTATAGATGGAATGCTAAAAAATATTAAAATTAAATCAGTGGCATAAAGTATAAAGTTTCCATGTAGTGGGTAAATTGCAGAGTGCAGAGTGCTGGTGTTCTAAAAAAACATCCAATGGCAAAAGGCAATCTTCCGTGACTTTTCAGTGAAGTGAAGCTTCAGTGTATATAACACCCGCAGGTGTACTAAATCGTTACCTTACTGCTGTAGGGTAAACAGCATTGAGAGTTATGGAACAAATAACTCATTGTCCGTCTGCCTGTGTCCGTCTGCCTTGGACACAGGCAGACGGACACAGGAAGTGTAATCAAGAAACGAGCCCGGCTTTCATTTTTACATTGATCGCTTTTCTTATTGCAAATATGAGTAAAGTATTGTTATTTTTTAAAATAAATACAACATTTTTAAAATGCTACACCTAGAAGGCTCTATATAGCCTCTTTTATATTCGGACCTGTGTACATCTGAGCACCATCTGCTGGTACTATACTGAAAAGGAGGCTCATACACACACTGATGATCCATAGGAGGGACGCGCAAGGACTCCCCCCCCCCCCCACACACTACTACCTGAGTGATTTGTTCCATAACTCTCAATGCTGTTTACCCTACAGCAGTAAGGTAACGATTTAGTGCACCTGCGGGTGTTATATACACTGAAGCTTCACTTCGCTGAAAAGTCACGGAAGATTGTGTATTGCTATTGGATGTTTTTTTTAGAACACCAGCACTCTGCACTTTACCCACTACATGGACACTTTATACCTTATGCCACTGATTTAATTTTAATATTTTTTAGCATTCCATCTAGAAGAGATTTATTGATTTCATTTATTTTATGTGTCAAATTGCACCAATTACCTCTTGGTTAGAATTGTGGATTTTAGTTATTTTTTTAGATCTATTGCTTGGCACAATTCACACTGTGACACTTATTGCACTTTAAATTTTATATATTCTGTTCATTTACACTTTATATTGTATGACTGGTAAAATCCTTTCTTTTGAACATAACTTTATCAAGGAGCGCAACAGTATCATTTACTGTTGTGTATTTCTGATGAGCAACAAGACAACCAGAAAAGACACAAATAACTTCCACATTTGATGTACAACCAGGCAAAGCATAAAGTCAGAGTCATGGTATATTCAACTGCCCAACAAAGGGCAAAATCTACCAAGGCATAGACGGGACTTAATGTACTAAACCTTCATCCACCAGAGGAAAACCAGGATAGTTCAAAATAATGGGAGTCTAAAAGGTAGGTGAGTATTCTACGGTAACAATAGCTGTTGTTCTACCACTTTCAAAGTAAGTGTAGGGTGTAGTTAGACCAGTCTTTCTAAACTCCAGGCCTCAAGGCGCCCCACCAGGTCATGATTTCAGGATTTCCCTCAGATGAAACGGCTGTGGTAATTACTAAGGCAGTGAAACTGATCTAATCACCTGTGCAAAATAATAGAAAGCCTGAAAACATGACCTGTTGGGGCGCCTTGAGGATTGGAGTTGAGAAACGCTGAGTTAGACAGACACACAGACACACACAAACGTGGGAGCGAGGCCAAACCTCCCAAGCATCTAAGATCTTAACGAGCACAGACCTAGAGATCAATTAAAGCGGGAGTCCGCCGTTTTTTTTTTTTTTTTAAAGCCAGCAGCTATAAATACTGCAGCTGCTGACTTTTAAAATAATTACACTTACCCGCCCAGCGTGCCCGCAATGTCGGCACCCGAAGCCGATCTCTCGATCGTCTCTCGGGTGCTGCCACCGCCATCTTGGGTATGGGAATCAGGAAGTGGAGCCTTGCGGCTTCATTTTCCGGTTCCCTACTGCGCATGCGCGAGTGGTGCAGCGCAATAAGGATGGTCCCCGCTGTCTCTGGGATCCGTGTGTTTCCCAGCAGACAGCGGGGGACCTTCGGAAAGGGGCGTAGATTCTGCGGAAAGGGGCGTACCTTCTGCAGATATCTATGCCGGAAGTGGGTGCAGATACCTGTACTGTACAGGTATCTGTACCCCCCTCCCCCCTGAAAGGTGCCAATTGTGGCGCCGGAGGGGGGGAGGGTTCCAATGAGCGGAAGCTCCACTTTAGGGTGGACCTCCGCTTTAAGCCAGCCTCAACAAGAGGTGGTTACAATCTTAGCCTGGAGGCAATCAGACACTTGTAGGGCGTTTTACAAGCAATCGTTGGATACAGGTTAGTATATGTAGCTCTTGCATAGAGGATTGAACCAGAAACCAGTTAATTAAGGGTTGCAGGATAACATTTTATACTTCTAATTCATCCAAAGGGTGGGCTGTAGCTAGGGTTGCCACCTTTTCTTCAAGTCAAACTCAAACACTTTAGCGGCGCACAGCAATTGGTTTCATAGTATAAACTATACATGAATTTTGCTATTAATTATCATTTCTAATCATATGAAGTTAATAACAAGAGTCCCCCTTTTACATCTGAACTCGTAGGGTTCCCTTTTACTGTAAGGGGGGACTCTGTATACTCTGGTGTAAGGGAGAACTCTGGGGGCTCTAACATAAGGAATGCGCTAGGAACCATGATTTAAGGGAGAACACTGAGAACTCTGATGTATGGAGAAGACTCTGATGTAAGGGGAAACACTGTGGCCTTTTGTATAAAGGGGAACTTTGATGTAAGGGGTGCTCTGAGAACCTTGATTTGCCTTAGTGTACTCACTCAGAGGCAGGAGGGAGAAGGGGATGACTTTATTCACAGACAGGGGTGCATGGTGAGCTCCTTCACCCCTTGGCATTGAGCACCTCTCATCCAGATGTATCTGATGCTGCTGGACTTCAAATTACCAGCCCCAACTTTTCTGAGACACAGCACTGGGGATTGGAGTGTGGGCAGACATGGAGGAGTAGGGGTGGGGGGGCTAGGTGCAGATCAAGTCCTCTCTCAGGCAGTGTGAAAGAGTTTAACAGACACTCTCAGCTTAGACAACTGCAGCCAGAAACCCTGTTGGGAAGCCATAGTCCAGTCTAAATAATGTGTCCGGTTTTCAGGCTGTCTGAAACCTGGACACATGATTCCAAACTCGAATTGTCCAGGTGAATCCTGGACAGGTGGCAACCCTAGCTGTAGCCCAAACCACAAGAGGTCCAGATTAACTCTTACACACCACAGGTATAAATAGTGTAAGGAGGAATAAATAGGTTGGAGATCTTCTCCAGAGCCTTTAAAGGCATCAGAAATGTTTCACTAATTGAGGCCAACGTAAAGGTCCTTACCAGATGGTACTTAACTCCCTCTCTTTAATGTATCCCGCAGCTGACCCCAAATGTTTCCGGGGATGCCAACTGGTCGGGTCCATGGCCCACATCTGGTGGAAATGCCCCAGAATAAGGCCTTTCTGGAAAAAAATCCTGGCCTTAACAAGGAAAATCACAAATCTTACCCTCCCGAGAAGCCCTGCCATTGCTCTCCTTAATGCTAATCTTCCTAAGATCCTGAAACACACTCGTAAACCAATTCAATTTATATTCCTGGGTGCCAAAATGACAATAGCCAAAGCATGGAAACTTCCCAGAGTCTCCTTAGCAGCTACCATTAAAAAAATTATTGGATAATGTTACAAGAGAAACTTACTGGCATACTACTAGACTCCACAGCCCAGTTCGAGGCTACATTGGAGCCTTGGGCTCAATACATGGGCATATCGCTGATTCCAGGAATCCAGCCCTAGATTCCCGGACCTCTCTTGGATGTGGGTGTCGCTCGCCCGCGGACATGCTTCCCCCCTTCCTCCCCTCTCCCACCTAACCACGCCCCCCATCCCTTGTCTGTCTGTACAGAGTTTCCATTCGCTCCCTCAACCTCCAGGACTTTTTACATACCCCCTTTTTATTAGCTGTATAGAGCTGGAGCGAAGAGGTGCTGGAGCTTTAGACACACCCCTGAAAGAGTCCCCCTCCTACATTACAGTTGATGTCCTTCACCCTTTGTACAGGACGCAAGACACCACGGGACTCTCACCCAGCACAGTATGATCCCAGTTGGGGTGCAGGTTAGGCCCAGCAGGTGTTCCTCAAGTAAAACCTGAAGATTACATAAGTAATTGAGAGGGGAGACTATAATCAAGAATACTAAAATTCTAGTTTCATGTTATCTTCTAAGTAACCATTTCTGAATTTGTTGACAATGTCTTATGCCTTCGACGCGTAATGCGCGATAACTGTACTGTGTTGTATTGTTCTCTCTGTTTTGTAAACTCAATAAAAATGTTGAAAGTAAAATAGGTTGGAGATTGTTAGATGTTTATACATACCAAACTACCCCCACAAAGAGAATATGTTCACAAGGGTACCCCTTGCTGTGCGACCACCCATTTGGGGAAAAAACTAGGTGGCATGCCTTTAAAAGCCAACAACCACTAAATGAGCCCTCTTGGAGCTACATGCCAGATTCATAGCAGCTGGCCCAATATATTCAGATTACCTGATGTGCATTGCTGACCAGGGGAAATCTGTTCTATTACTCCTGAAATCACCAAGTACCCGCAAACCACTTCACATCCCATCCAGATAAAACTTTAGGATTACGTAAGCTGTTTAGTGGCAAAAATAGCAAAAGAGCTGGGGGGTTACTCCTGCGCTAGTACACAAAAGGGGGGTGAAGACAAGGTTGCTGCAGACACCGTCGGGGTCAAACACTACCTGTAATAGATAAAATACAACAAAGGATTGGTGTTGCACTCCTTGTTAAAATTATGTTCAAAAGAAACAATTTTACCAGTCATACAATATAAAGTGTAAATGAACAGAATATATAAAATTTAAAGTGCAATAAGTGTCACAGTGTGAATTGTGCCAAGCAATAGATCTAAAAAATAACTAAAATCCACAATTCTAACCAAGAGGTAATTGGTGCAATTTGACACATAAAATAAATGAAATAAATAAATCTCTTCTAGATGGAATGCTAGTTGAGAAACACTGGTCTAACTACACCCTGCACTTACTTTGAAAGTGGTAGAACAACAGCTATTGTTACCGTAGAGTACTCACCTACCTTTTAGACTCCCATTATTTTGGACTATCCTGGTTTTCCTCTGGTGGATGAAGGTTTAGTACATTAAGTCCAGTCTATGCCTTGGTTGATTTTGCCCTTTGTTGGGCAGTTGAATATACCATGACTCTGACTTTATGCTTTGCCTGGTTGTACATCAAATGTGGAAGTTATTTGTGTCTTTTCTGGTTGTCTTGTTGCTCATCCGAAATACACAACAGTAAATGATACCGTTGCGCTCCTTGATAAAGTTATGTTCAAAAGAAATGATTTTACCAGTCATACAATATAAAGTGTAAATGAACAGAATATATAAAATTTCAAGTGCAATAAGTGTCACAGTGTGAATTGTGCCAAGCAATAGATCTAAAAAATAACTAAAATCCACAATTCTAACCAAGAGGTAATTGGTGCAATTTTACACATAAAATAAATGAAATCAATAAATCTCTTATCGATGAAATGATAAAAAATATTAAAATTAAATCAGTGGCATAAGGTATAAAGTGTCCATGTAGTGGGTAAATTGCAGAGTGCTGGTGTTCTAAAAAAACATCCAATAGCAATAGGCAATCTTCCGTGACTTTTCAGTGAAGTGAAGCTTCAGTGTATATAACACCCGCAGGTGTACTAAATCGTTACCTTACTGCTGTAGGGTAAACAGCAAAATCGTATGGGCTATTTGTTCCCAGACCCAAGGGCAAGGATAGTAGCACCCTCACCCTGTATTGGGGGAGGGAGTCCTATCTCAATGCCCAGAAACCACATGGCTGCTAGTAGGGATTCTGTTGCTAATCTTCCAAGGCAAAAAAGGGAAGTACACTATTTCCTTTCCTTTTGCCACAGCCATGGGGCTTGCTTTTCTCTCCTCAAGGTCACATGAGAAGAGGATAGTGGCCAAAGATCACCTCCTTCCAAGTTTCTGTCCCAACTAGGGAGCTGTCAAGTTAGACGATGTGCACTGCACCAGTAGCATGCCCACACACCTCTTCTGAGATCAAAACTTCTTTCAAAAAGGAAGGGGGAGGGAGATGCCAGGGCCATTACCCTCTTTAGGGGTGAGTTGCTCTGAGTCTACCACCTGAGGTGTAGGTACAGATTTGCGGAAAGTTTAAATAGTGGCCAACATTTCCTCTTAAACAGATTTAAGAAAATCTTTCATTAATCCTGAGACCTGTTTCCCAGACAGTTTGTTAATACACCTATAACAAAATGGCTTGGCTTAGACAATCTTTCCCCACAGTGAATGCACTTTTTACTGGCACTAATGCTAGCGGATATAGAAGGAGGTTTGTCAAAGACCACCTGTGCTCCGCTTGGGGAATCTGCAAGAGAAGAGCAGAGATCTCAAGTCTCAAGTCTCCCGCGAAGTGCGGGAGTCTCCCGCATTTCAGCTGCGTCTCCTGGACACCCGCAATTGGGGGCAATATCCTGACTGCAGGGCTGACCTATCAGGGGAAAATAGGAGCGGGGCTGGTGGCACTACGGCAGAAATCAGCACTGCATCACTGTTGGGGTGCAGGTGGCCGCTGGCCGGGCATCCATCGCCACACACAGCAGTAATCAGTAAGCCATGGGCAGATAGGCGGGCGAGCTTGATAGAGCATGGGACTCGGAAGAAGAGCTCCACCAGCACCGCCGCCTCCTCCTTAAACAATGCCCCCGAACAGGCGAGAAGCAGTGGGGCGGGTGCAGCAGACCGTAACCCGTGTTACCAGAGCAACATGGATTGCTCAAACTTCCTCTGCCCTCTAGCACCACGTGAAGCCCGGAGCAAGGATAGGCTGACTTGGGGGCACAGAGGATGGCTGGGAGCAGCTGAATGGCTGAAAGGATCAAAATAGATGTTCTCCAGAAGTCAGACTGGCATGGCATGGAATGGAAGGTACCATTATCATCATCATACACACACAGGTCTGCAGGCTACAGATAGACACTGGTACACTACAATGGGACAGAGGAAGGACTGCAGATTGGGGACATGACTTGGGATCTCTCTCCCCCGTCACTCCCATCTCTCTCTCAGCAACCCCCACTCTCAGCCCCTCCCCTCTCTCAGCATCCCCCTTTCTCAGCATCCCCATCTCTCAGCCCTCCCCTCTTTCCTTCAGCACCCCCCCCCCCTCTCTCTCTGTCTCTCAGCCCTACCTGTTCCAAGCAGAAACACTGCACATACTAACTCCTACCACCATGACCTCTTCAAATCACTGTAGCGGTCATGGTGGATAGAGTGTTCCTTTAATATCTCTCAGAAGAAGTAAACCTCTGTATACTGATTCCATTTTATTTGATCATCCTCTAGTTGTGTTAAATTGGTGTGGGGGTATGCACGGAGTGCCACCTCCCTGAAATTAGTTTGCCGCCTCCCTGAAATTAGTTTTTGCAGGTTGGGATGTCTGGATGAGGGAACAACCAACAGCCACTCTTCCTGCCCCCTGTATCATGGCTGCAGGCCCCCATCCCAAGGGGTGAGAGCATGGGGGTTTACTTCTTAATCAGGTGTCACCCCCCCTAGTAGGTAAACAACACTTACCCTGCCCCCCCCCCCGGTTTGCACTTCCCTGCAGCCACCGGTGTTGTCTTTCCATCCTCCTTCTCCATGAGGTAGGATCAGACAGACTTTTAGCTCCTTTCAGCTAGCTGAGCCCTGGTTTGGGACAGGAATGCTTCAGCCTCCGTAGCCACGTGGGTCCTGCGTCTCCTCCATGCTAGGTCACTCTGGGCGTGCTCCACACTCTTCCTGCTGACAGGAAGTTTCAACCTGAGAATGAAGTTTGGAGCGCACCAAGTCTTCCCCTTAGTGTCTTACATCATTCGAGTTTTAGCAAAATGATGCCCGCTGCACCAGGGAACGATAGGAGGAGACCCGAGCTGTTGAGCAGCATGCAACAGCGGGGGTTGAAGATGCCCATACCGCCTGCACAAATGCCATTGATGCAACCTGCTAGAAGCATTGAGGCAGCAGGTAAGTGCAGCCCTCACCGGCATTCCTACACCTGGCTCACAGGGGTACTATCCGACTCTTTTTAGTCTTCTGGTCAGAAAAAAAAAAATTTTTCGCTGTGGGACAAGGGATAAGGTGAGGCCTTTTAAACATCTGTGAACTGATTGTGTTTCCTGTAGGGAGGAGCCTATCATCTCTCATGTGTTGCCATCCTGGAAGGTGAGGTGAGATAAATTCTTTAATCACTTGCCTACTGGGCACTTAAACCCCCCTCCTGCCCAGACCAATTTTCAGCTTTCAGTGCTCTTTGACTGACAATTACTCAGTCATGCAACACTGTAACAAAATGTAAAACTTGCGCTTGGTAAAAAATTAGTTGATATGGAAGAAATCAATTTAAGAGAAACAGCAGCTAAGCACAAAAAAACAGATACTAGGTCTAAATAACAGAAATGTGAAAAACAGTGCAGCGCTTGATATGTATAAATGTAACATGTGACTGTATACAATAAAGCAATAGATCAGGAAAAAAAAAAAAAAAAAAAACTTCAAAACTAGTGTTTCCAAAAATTGAACATCAATGATAAAGAATATAAATGTGTATGCTGTGCAATAAACAAAGAAATAATAAATTGAAATTGGTTATTAAACCAAAAAAAAAATTTATCAAAATTAGTGAAAAAGCAAATAGTTGTTTAAACTACAACTTATTGCTATGAGGCACAAAATTATGATTAAGTGAAACAAATAAACAACAAAAATAAAAAACAAATCAAAACAAGTCCCATGCCTTGGATGAGTGAAGTGATTTACAAGGCCCCATACACGTGAAGATAAAAGTTCATTAAGTGAAACGTGAGTAAATAAAACGTTAAAGTTGATCCCAGATATCACTGGTGCAGGTGCTTGACCACGTAAATTCTTTCACTATACAACTTAAGTAAGTAGTAAAGGCTTACCAGAGCAACCATTAGTGTGCGCAGATACGAACTCCCAAACGATTAGGATCGGACAAGATCGCTCCTCCGACACTCCTCATATAAATGGATGATTCGAATCGCCTTTGGGGGCGGGAAGGTGAAACCTGACCCACACCTTCGGATGTTCCTGTGTAATTGTTGGCTCAGTTGCCTTGGCCCCAGCAGAGATCACTTCCTCCCTCTTCTTGAGTGTCCACAATATCTCGGATTGCCCGGCCCCTGCTCTCTCTGCTCGCCTCTCACTCACGCCTGCTACTTCTTAATGCATACACTGGCATAATCCTCCTTCGATGCCGGAAAGACTACCACAAGTTCCTATGGTCATCCCTCCCGTTTATCACCAGCCTGGAGAACCTTCAGATTCTCCAGGCTGGTGATAAACGGGAGGGATGACCATAGGAACTTGTGGTAGTCTTTCCGGCATCGAAGGAGGATTATGCCAGTGTATGCATTAAGAAGTAGCAGGCGTGAGTGAGAGGCGAGCAGAGAGAGCAGGGGCCGGGCAATCCGAGATATTGTGGACACTCAAGAAGAGGGAGGAAGTGATCTCTGCTGGGGCCAAGGCAACTGAGCCAACAATTACACAGGAACATCCGAAGGTGTGGGTCAGGTTTCACCTTCCCGCCCCCAAAGGCGATTCGAATCATCCATTTATATGAGAAGTGTCGGAGGAGCGATCTTGTCCGATCCTAATCGTTTGGGAGTTCGTATCTGCGCACACTAATGGTTGCTCTGGTAAGCCTTTACTACTTACTTAAGTTGTATAGTGAAAGAATTTACGTGGTCAAGCACCTGCACCAGTGATATCTGGGATCAACTTTAACGTTTTATTTACTCACGTTTCACTTAATGAACTTTTATCTTCACGTGTATGGGGCCTTGTAAATCACTTCACTCATCCAAGGCATGGGACTTGTTTTGATTTGTTTTTTATTTTTGTTGTTTATTTGTTTCACTTAATCATAATTTTGTGCCTCATAGCAATAAGTTGTAGTTTAAACAACTATTTGCTTTTTCACTAATTTTGATAATTTTTTTTTGGTTTAATAACCAATTTCAATTTATTATTTCTTTGTTTATTGCACAGCATACACATTTATATTCTTTATCATTGATGTTCAATTTTTGGAAACACTAGTTTTGAAGTTTTTTTTTTTTTTTCCTGATCTATTGCTTTATTGTATACAGTCACATGTTACATTTATACATATCAAGCGCTGCACTGTTTTTCACATTTATGCAACACTGTACCCAAATTAATTTTTTGTCCTTTTTTTCCCACAAATAGAGCTTTCTTTTGGAGGTATTTGATTACCTCTGGGTATTTTATTTTTTGCGCTATAAAAGAAAAAAATACCGAAAATTTTGAAAAAAAAGCATTTTTCTTTGTTTCTGTGATAAAAATTTTCAAATTATTAATTTTTCTTCATAAATTTTGGCCACAATTTATACTGCTACATATCTTTGGTAAAAATAATCTAAATTAGTGTATATTATTTGGTCTTTGTGAAAGTTAGTGAGTCTACAAGCTGTGCTGCGAATCATACAAAATTGATCACATCTGATGTACTGGTGGCCTATCTCATTTCTTGCAACCCGAACAAATCAGGAAAGTACAAATACCCCTCAGTCAGGAACATATCAATACATGAATAGGAGCAATGTCTTGTGGAAAAAAAGGTATAGTCCCGTTCCATAGCGTGATGACATCTCCAGACATCGAAAAGGTCTTTGGTGTGAAAAAGATTAGGTAGAGGCGAAGCCCTGCGTTGGTGAGTTGCTGTAGTATCCAAATTGTGATCCGCAATGAGGTTAAAGTCCCCTCCAATGAGGAGGTTTCCATATAACATGGAATCAGCCTTTTTGAGAACCCGCCTGATAAATCTCAATTGGTGAAGGTTAGGGGCGTACAACGTCACTAAGGTGAGGGTCTGGGAATCAAAGTCACCTGTTAGAATGATAAATCTGCCTTTGGCATCGATGAATCCTTAGGAAGAAAAGACACTGTGTTTTTGATGGCTATCATGACCCCGCCAGTTTTTTTGTTAGGAGTACATGCTCGAAAAATGTGCGGGAAATCCTTATGCGTACAAGTAGGTGTTTTCATTAGTTGGAAGTGAGTCTCTTGAATGAGGAGGATGTCCGCCTTCTGGGTTTGAGCCTCCCGCCATAATGAAAAACGTTTGGCAGGGTGATTCAGACCGCGCACGTTAAGGGATAGACACTTAATGGTCAATGAGGTGGTGCGGGAAAAGTTTGTAATGCAACAGATGCAGGGTACTCACTGCGTCTTCCTCTTGTCAAAGCAGGAAAGGGTGCCAGCGGTTCATCCGCGTGTGCAGTCAGGTTCCAGGCGAGTGGTCCACCGTGTCCAGAAAGGGAGAAGGAAAAGAAAAAACAAAAACATGAGGCAAAAACAAGTAACTGTTGCATAGTAAAAAAGGATCTTATAACTGATCCGCGTGCAGACATGTCTGCTGAACTGAGCAATAGGGTGATCGGAGACTGATAAATGACTCCGTCAGCCAGAGAGACATAACGTGAAAGTCAGAAGTTGTTCAGGAGCCGCTCCCGGCCTGATGTTTGCTGTGACGTCTACGCGTGACTAACTGCCATTCCTCCCTGAGGGGGGAAGGTTGTGGCGGGTGAATTGAGACTGGGTGTGGGTCATGCAGGATTCCCCATTGTGTCAAGGTTGCTATGCCATCCTCCAAGGTGTTGATGGATCTTGTAACCCCATTGTACGTGATTACCAGTGTGGCAGGATATTTCCACTTATGTGGAATTTTGTGGTTCCTTAAAGCTTTGGTAATGGTGGCTAGATTGCGCCTTCTCTGCAGAGTGTGTCTTGAGAGATCCGGGAGGATTATCAAGTCAGCATACTGAGGAGGTATATTGTCAGGGTTGCACGCTGCTTGAAAGATCTGTTCCTTAACGTGGTAAAAGTGAATCCGCAGGAGAGTGTCTCTAGGCGTACCTTCTGGTAAAAAGGAGGGTTTAGGGATCCTGTGTATGCGGTCCACTATCAAGTCTTGTGCAGTCAGGTTAGGCAGTAGAGAGGAAAATAGCGTTTGTGCGTATTGTAAAAGTTGCTGTGCAGGGACCGATTCGGGTATACCACGCAATTTAATATTGTTACGTCTACTGCGGTCTTCAAGGTCAGCGACCTTATCCTTTAACCAAGCTATGTCCTCTCCCTGTGCTGAATGTGCGTCCACCATTACGTTATATGTTGTGGAGAAATCCTCCATCCTGCTCTCAACTCTGTCCACTCTGACTCCCATAGCTTGCACTTCCCTGTGACATTGATTAATGCCTTGTACCATATCACTGTAAAGAGCTGACCGAAGTGAAATCAACATTTCTTTCAGTACTGTGTCAGAAATTGGCTGGTCAGTTGTGGGAAAGTCAGCTATGGGATCTGGGGCCTGCGTGTGTGAGGCCTGTGCAGCCTGCATGCCTGAGGTAGCGCTTACCTCCATGTCCTGTTGTCTGTCAGGGGAGAGCAGTCTAGGCTTAGACTTGGCCGGGCTCCTTGTCGTGGGACTCGGCGTCCCTGAAGATGGATCACTGCTGATATCTGCATGTCCTTTGGACATGAGGGAGCCGCCTTCTATCGTGCTGCTGCTGTGTGCGGCCTGTGGCTCCGCGTCGTGAGGGCGCCGTCCGCCGCCATTTTGCGGAGGTCCGCGGGTTTTCGCTGCGAAGAACTGAGCCATTTTCTGTGGTTGGATCATGTTCTTCCATCGCCTAGACATGCCTCTGCCGTTCCGCCGATCGTTCCGTAGGTTCGGAGGTATTTTGTTGGCCGGTGCGCTCTGATGCGGCGGGGTCTCTCTGGAGGACGAACGGAGCTCCGGAATCAAGCGTCCATCTTGGAGCTCAGTCGCCACGCCCCCCCTCCCACTGGTGCATTTTGACATGCGATTTGACATGTCAAATTGCATGTCAAATCGTCAGCATTTGTTGGCAACTGCCAGTAATGGCACTGTCCTAATCAGTGCAACGCCACATCTGCATTGTGGCACCAATTTCAAAAAGTAGTTTCTTTACTACTTTTTGTGAATTCAGGCCGCAATTTACATTGATATCTGTGCAGAAACCTGCACAGATGTCTCTGAAATCGCGGCCAAAATTGGGATTGACAAGCAGGAAGGAGATCGCGCGAGTTCAGCTGAACTTGCATAGCTTCATTCCCGCAGCCCAGTGTGAACCTGGGCTAAATGATATATTGTTCAAACATGCCATGGGCATATGTGAAATAACACCCCAAAATACATTCTGCAGCTTCTCCTGAGTACGGGGATACCACATGTGCGAGACTTTTTGGCAGTCTAGAATTTCTAAGGGCGTAATTTTTTTATTTTACTGCTCACTACATATAACAGTTTCAGAGGCCATGAAATGCCAAGATAGCACAAAACCCCCCTTAATGACCCCATTTTGTGAAGTAGACACCCCAAGCTATTTTCTGAGAGGCATGGTGAGTATTTTGCAGATCTTGCTTTTTGGCACAAAGTTTTGAAAATTGAAAATTGAAAAAAAAAAATCCTTTTTTTCTTTCCTCATTTTCAAAAACAAATGAGACCTGCAAAATACTCACCATACCACTTAGCAAATACCTTGGCATCTACTTTCCAAAATGGGGTCTTTTAGGGGGTGGGGGGGGGGGGGGTTGTGCTATCTTGACATTTCATGGCCTTCGTAAGTGTGATAGATAGTGAGGAAGTGAAATCACCATTTACACCGTTAAGCCCCGTACACACGAGCGGACTTATGTCCGACAGACTTCCGAAGGAGTTCTGCCGGAGTTCTGCCGGAGTTCTGCCGGAGTTCCGACAGAGTTCTGACGGACTTTTCGAATGAGCGGACTTGGCCACACACAATCACACCAAACTCCGACGGATTCGAACGTGATGACGTACGACTGGACTCGAATAAGGAAGTTCATAGCCAGTAGCCAATAGCTGCCCTAGCGTCGGTTTTAGTCCGTCGGAATAGCATACACACGAGCAAATTTTTCGGTAGGAACTGGGTCCGGCGGAGTTCCGTCGAAAAAATTTGAAGCATGTTCCATTTTCTAAAGTCTGTCAGACTTTTGCGAATCAAAAGTCCGTTGCAGCCCACACACGATCGAAAAGTCTGACGGAATCATTCCGTCAGACTTTGGATGTCGAAAAGTCCGCTCGTGTGTACAGGGCTTTAGAAAGCCTGAAGGCAGTGATTGGTTTTCGCGGTCCTGTACACGGATAGGCTCCCAAAAAGTCTCACACATGTGGTATCCCCTGTACTCAGGAGAAGCAGCAGAATGTATTTCGGGGTGAAATTTCACATATAACCATGCCATGTTTGAGCAATATATCATTTAGTGACAACTTTGGGTAAAAAAAAAAATTATTTTCCCAAAACGTGTGGCAAAATATAAAATATTCCATGGACTCAACATGCCTCTCAGCAAATATCTTGGAGTGTCTACGTTGTAATTTAGGGGGGAGGGGGGTGGGGGGTTCGAACTGTCCTGGAATTTTATGCACAACATTAGAAGCTTATGCCACACATCACCCAATCTTCTAACCACTTGAATCACCAAGTCCTTTCTGACACTTTGTTTACATAAAAATTTTTGCTAGAAAATATACTTTGAACCCTCAAACATTATATATATTTTTTTAAAGCATAGGCCCTACAGAATAAAATGGTGGGTGTTGCATTTATTTTGTTCACGTCGTATTAGTGTAGAGATTTTTCTAACGCAATTTTTTTTGGAAGAAAAACAAATTTTTGTTGATGCACACTATATTGCCCAAATGTTTGGTAAAATTCACTGGTCCAATTTCATAGCACAAGCTCCTTTGGATGCTGTAAGACACAAGTTCAGTGCATACCAGTTTTGCAAGGATACAAGTATCAGATTTTCCATTTCCTCCTTTAAGGAATTAAAACCATTCTTTGTAGTGTCTAACAACTGTAACACGTTGTATCTTGTCTTCTGTAACCATCTGAAATTTGCCTGGATATGAGATACGCCTCCAAAAATAATAGTTGTGGGGGGTGCATGCGCAGCTTCCACGGGGCCGCCCGCATGACTGAGTAGCTCTGTCCCGCTCGTTCCGTTTAGCCTGCTTCCTGGGGCCAGAAGTGCACACATTTCTCCACAACTGCCTCCAACACCCCCCAGACCACGTTGTGCATGCCACTAAAGAACAAAAAAGGAAAGAAGTCCACGCAGAGGTCACTAACTATCTGTTGCGGATGCAGGAACGATACAGCATGCCTCAAGATGGTGCCGGCAGCCCTGCTTCTCCTTTACCACAAACTGCACAGGACATCTCTGCTCCACTTCAGGTCTGTGAGTACTTCCCACTTGTCACAAAGGCTGACTTAGACAAGAGCCTGGAGTCTATTTACAGTAAAATAGCCACCAAGTTCCAAACAGAATTGCACAAAAGCACGAATACCCTAACACAGGAAATCTATGCTTTAGGAGCCCGTACTGATTGGTTAGAAACTAAGCATGATGAACTCAGTATAGCCCATAATAACCTCTCTAGAGAATTTTAATCCCTACTGCGACTGTCTCACAATTACAGTCCCAAGTCGAGGACCTCGACAATCGCAACCACAGGAATAATCTCAGCATCAAAGGGGTTCCTGAGACCACCCCTGACCTTATCCCTGCTATGCACAAATTATTCCAGTCCCTCCTGCCAGAACATGAGCTGGATTCTTTTACCTGTGACTGTATACACCAGGCACTCCGCCCGAAACCCCCACCTGATAAACCCCCTTGAGACATTGTCGTCTGTTTAAAGGACTTCCTCATTAAAGAAGAGATCCTTAGGGCTGCCCGCAACTCTCACAATATCTCCCTGGATGGTACTCCAATACAAATATATTCAGACATATCTCCTGCAACCCTGGAAAGATGCCTCATGATGAAGGAAGTGACCACAGTGCCAGTAAACGCACAAATTCGCTACAGATGGGGCTTCCCCTTTAAACTCTCAGTTCCCCATAATGGCACAACATATACAGCAATTACAATCTTGTAAGGACTGGAAATTTTAGTTAAATTGGGCCTCCTAGATGCTGAAGTCCTACCTCGTCCACCCTCCACTCCCAGGCCAATGTCCATCTGGTGCACACCCTCTCCGAGATGCGACCACAGACGCCTCAAACAGGACTCTGGCCAAAAAGTCCATCAAAACTGAATGCAGGCACTTTGGTGTCATCATTAGGGATTCTTTCCCAATGCTCACATTGAATCCTGGCTATCCTCTGGAGTTTTCTGAGATCTAAGCACCATTTAATGTCCGTTTTTGGAAGTTTTGGTATCCAACTTATCCTATGTTACACACTATCTCTTACTACCTTATACAGCAAACCTCCGGACTACTATGAAGGTTTGATCTCCCCATCCCAGATGACTTTTATACCCCCTCACATTATACATTCCAAATACCCGCATATTTTGCCATTTATGCAACCCGCATCCTGTTTGGCTAAGTACTAACCAGCCCCCCTTTTTTTCTGGGGGGGATTGGTTACATCCTCTATTCTTTTCTGGTATGGTAATTTTTCCAGGACTTCTGTTGATATCTATAAGATACTACCCTCAGACCCTTAGTCATGGAGACCACCCATATCAATTTGTTCTTGCATGCACACATAATGTGTTATTTTCTTACCTAGTAGGCTATTTCGGTGGATATCGATGCTATGCTACCCCACTCCCCTTATATCTTGACTTCCGATGGAATTCTGGATATGACCTCAGGAGTTAAGGGCGCTTTTGTCTCTTACATATATAACTTCGCTGTTTCAGGTTCTTGCTACTTGCAACCTGACCTGTCAAAAATCCAGCTCTTAATCATTATGCTGGTGTTGTTTTTTGTTGTTTTTTTTGGTTGAACTGTTTCAAGTTATGTTTTTGTTATTTCACTTGCCGAAGCATTTCAGTCACAGTTTTGAAGCTGTACTGACATTGCCGCTATCCCCTTCAGGTGAGCTTAAAATATTTTCTTTACAGAAATGGTGATAACATGTATTACACATAACATGCAGGGCTTTAATTCTCCCCACAAATGAAAAAAAAAGCTTTTACTAACTATAAGAAACTGGGAGCCCAATTTATATTATTACAGGAGACTAATTTTGGCTCTAATAAACACCCAACTTTTTTCCATAGATCATATAAGCAAGCTTTTTATACCCTGTACCAATCCAAATGTAGAGGGGTGGCGATACTTTTACATAATTCATTCCCCCTAGAGGTGAAACAAGTCTATAAGGATCCAGACAGCAGGTTCCTTATAATCAAGGGTTTAGTGGCTGGGAGGGAACTCACAATAGCAAATGTATACACCGATAATGTAGTGCAAGCTGCCTTTTTCGCCTCCTTTAAAATTCTCAAACGATACTCTTCAACACATGTTTGTAGGTGGAGATTTCATCCTGATGGCCCATCCCCAGATAGACAGAAGCACTGCTTCCCAGCTCAATTCAGCTTTCCCTACATCACTAAGCAAAACACTACAGTCATTCCAATTATCCGATGCATGGAGAGCACACAATACAGGTGCAAGAGATTTCACCTTTTACTCTCACCCCCATATCTCTCTTGCTACTGTAGATTATATTACATCTATTGCACACCCATCATTCTGGCTAACTCCACACACTGTGCTATTCACCTCTGCCCTTGGTCTGACTACAACATGGTTACCTTAGCTACCTCCTTAATTGGCCTGTCAGACACCCCCTACTCATGGAGATTGAACGATTCCCTCCTCACTGACCCTTTAATAGGACAAGAAATTTCTACTTCTATTCAGGAATATTTCACTATAAATGCCTCTCCAGACAGTACCTAGTCCTCCCATAGTACTCTCTGGGTTGCCCACAAGGCAGTTTTTAAAGGCTGGCTCATTAGTATAGCATCCTGGAAAAATAAAGAATGCTGGCAACAAATTTATTCTTTAACCACTGAGTTAGACAAACGACACAAAATTCAAATAGGGAGCCCGTCAAGGTCTAATGAATGTATGGTAGCTCAGAAAAGACTTGAGCTGGATGCCCTATTATCAGCTAAGAATGAAAAATCTTTGTTGGTCCAGGGCCAGATTTATCCTGCATAGCAACACCGCATCCTCTATGTTTGCCCATAAATTAAATCAAAGCCCATCTCTATAAACTCCATAATTCAGCCGGTAATGTAGTCTCACACCCCAAGGAGGTTCTGAATATTTTTGAAGATTTTTACTCTATCCTCCCTCCCCTACCTATCAACATCACACACAGACTCCCTTACAGCTAGTTACTACAAACATTATGCCTCTATTTTAGTTCCATTCCTTACAACTATGTGTAACAAAATTCTCAAGGGAGATCGGTTCCATACTGAAATGACCTTGGCCAACATGTCCCTTCTTCTCAAACCCCTTAAGGATCATCTGCTCCCGCAAAATTATAGACCAATATTGGTCATTATAATGACCTCAAAATCTTTAGTCGTGCCCTAGCTAACAGACTTACCAATATTGTTGAATCTCTGACCTCTCCTGACCAGTCGGGTTTCATTCCGAACAGATTAATCACTGATAGTATCCGATTAACACTGAACTTCCTCCAGGATGCTAATCTACACAAGAAACAGGTCCTTTAATTGAGTCTAGATAGTAACCACTTTCAGACCGGACCATTTTGCTGGTCAAAGACCAGACCACTTATTGCGATTCGGCACTGCGTCGCTTTAACTGACAATTGCGCGGTCGTGCGACGTGGCTCCCAAACAAAATTGACGTCCTTTTTTTCCCACAAATAGAGCTTTCTTTTGGTGGTATTTGATCACCCCTGAGGTTTTTATTTTTTGCGCTATAAACAAAAATAGAGCGACAATTTTGAAAAAAACACATTATTTTTTACTTTTTGTTATAATAAATATCCCCCAAAAATATATAAAAAAAACATTTTTTTCCCTCAGTTTAGGCCAATACGTATTCTTCTACATATTTTTGGTAAAAAAAATCGCAATAAGCGATTATTGATTGGTTTGCACAAAAGTTATAGCGTTTACAAAATAGGGATAGTTTTATAGCATTTTTATTAATAATTTTTTATTATTTTTTTTTACTAGTAATGGGGGCGATCAGCGATTTTTAGTGTGACTGCGACATTGTGGGGGACCCATCGGACATTTTTGACACATTTTTGGGACCATTGTCATTTATACAGTAATCACTGCTATATAAATGCAGTGATTCCTGTGTAAATGACACTGGCAGTGAAAGGGTTAACCAGTGGGTGGCAGTGTAGGGGTTAAGTGTTCCTAGGGGTGTGTTACTAACTGTGGGGGGGGGGGGGGTTGGGCTTTCATTTAGTGAACACTGATCTCTGCTCCAATCACATGGAGCAGAGATCAGCGTCACTAGTTGCTAGGCAGAATGGAGAAATGCTATTTACACGGCATTTCCTCCATTCAGCCGTCCCGTGAGACGATCGCGGGTATGCCCGCGGCGATCGAGTCCGTGGGTTCCGCGACCGGACTCACGGGGGTCCCGACCAGTGCGATGGCAGGGCGGCATTGAAGATTGGACGTACATGTACGCCAATATGCCTGCCCGTGCCATTCTGTCGACGTACATCGTCGTGTGCTAGTCGGGAAGTGGTTAATAAAGTGTTTAATAGCGTATTCTGGCCTTACTTATTCCCTATCCTACAACATATGGGTTTCAGGGATGAATTTCTGACGGGTATACAAGCCTTTTACCACCACCCTAAAACAAGAAATAAACTGCCGGGTTGAAACTCTGAGTTTTTCAAACTGGGTAGGGGCACTCGACAGCGATGTCCTCTATCATCCCTATTGCTCTAGCATTAGAACCCCTAGCAACCACTATCAAACAACATCCAGACATATCTGGATACCCATTGGCATACACCCCCTCTAAACTCTGCATGTATGCAGATGATGTCATGCTCTTTCTAACCCAACCCCAAATCTCCCTACCAAATTTATTCGCCTTACTATCCAAATTTGCCTCTATTTCTGGACTTACAGTAAATGTAACAAAATCAATTGCACTCCTGGTTAATATACCTCCTGCTCAGTGTGAGACTCTCCGGAGATCCTTCCCATTTCATTGGTCAACAGATAAAATACCCTATTTGGGCATCTATATCACACCACAGTGGTCCTCCATTTTTGCAGCGAACTATCCGGTATGTGTGTCCCATCTTCGGAATATGCTTAAATCCTGGAGCACCGACCATATTTCATTTCTTGGGAGAGTCACGGCAATCAAAATGACCCTTCTACCAAAATTTTGTATCTATTCAGAGCCCTACCTATCATTACCCCAAATCCCCCATCCAGACTTTAGGCCATGTTTCCTGGGGCTTCTGGACTATGCTTCAGGGGCTGTCAGCTCCCAGGTACCTTTAAGCATATATTTTTGGACTGTGGCCTTCTTTCTCCAGTTTGGGGAGGGGTGACAGACAGCCTCTGCAATATCTGGTACCCCTCTACAACTCAAAATCTCCATGTGCCTACTTGGAGCTTCAATCCCGGGTATCTCCCATAAGGAAGAATGTCTTATACACACTATCTGTATAGCTACCCTATGGTCCATTGCTCTGCACTGGAAGTCCCCTACGGTACACCTGTCCTCTGTTCTAAACAGAATGGATTCCATTATGCTAATGGGGAGGATTTTGTATATGCTATGTGATAAAATGAACTTGTTCAACAGCAGATGAAAGGCTTGGAAGGCCCACAGGAATGTTTTCCTGCCACAGGACTAAATGCCAGTCTGGGTTACCAGAACTCACATAATTAATACGCTCAGGTATACCTTCCACCTACGCTTGAAAGAAAAGAAAGAAAGTTATGTCAGTTATTAATGATCAGTAATTTGTTTTTCTGATGACTTTTTGTATTTTTTCGGAATTTTGATTTTTTATTTTGATTCCTAAAAATGTCCTAATAACATTCAGTTAATGTTAAGTATAATTATTATTATAATTTTACTTGCCTCAATAAAAAATGTTTGTAAAAAAAAAAAAAATAGTTGTATTAATCACGGGGGACTTTCACCCCCTTCCTGACTAGGCCAATTTTCAGCTTTCAGTGCTGTAGCACTCTGAATGACAATTGCGCAATTATGCAACACTGTACCCAAATGAAATTTTTTACACTTTTTTCACACAAATAGAGCTTTCTTTTGTTGGTATTTAATCACCGCTGTTTTTATTTTTGCTAAATAAATGAATAAAGGCTGAAAATTTTGAAAAAAAAACGATCTTTTTCATAGTTTGTCGTACAATTTTGCAACCAGGTAATTTTTTTTCTCCATCACTGATGTGTGCTGATGGGCATTGACAGGCTGCACTGATGGACACTGATAGGCTGCACCGATAGATGAACACTGATGGGCACTGGTAGGCGATACTGATGGTCACTGCTAGACAGCACTGATGGGTGCCATTGATCCAGCTTCTGTTGACATCGCGATCAACACAGTGGTGTAGTGGGAAGCACTCTCACCTAGCAGTAAAAAGGGTTGCTGGTTTGAATCCCAACCATGACTCTACCTGCCTGGAAAATAAATTATAGTTTGAAACGCGCAGTGGAACAAATGTGGTACAGGAACAGTGAAAGTCTTGTGCTGTCTATATTCGTGATGGAAATTTCACCAGAACTGCTGCCCCTACTAACTTCCACCAAAAGGTGGAGTCAGAGATGAAAAAGTGTGATATGGTAGGTCTTGGCGCTGCTCCTTATGGCTGATGGAAGTGTGTTATAATCTCTGTGAGTGATAATCTTGTGTGAGGGAGAAGACCCCTAAGGTTAATTAGATAAAATACCACTAACACTGCAACTATATATGTCTTATCCTTTGTCCTAAAAAATTCTTATTTTTATGTGTTAGAGGCTCGGTCTGTGTTTGACTATTATCTGTATTGTTCGTATGGTCTTCCAAAACCTCTCCCTTATTTAGGCTCAATATTAGCAACCAATGTTCCTTTGTTTAAAAACAAAAAACTTTTTATAGGATTGATCTGTGTTAGAGCCTCTGGAGTTTTTTGTGTGAAACAACTCTAGTGATAAAAATAAATAATTTCCTATATGACCTTTAATTGAGTGATTTATACTTATAAATCTCTCCAAATAAATGCTCTTCTAGAAGCACCAAAAAATCAAAAATAAAACTGACAGACGTTGTGAAAAAATTTATATATGGTTACAACCATGGATGATTAGTTAACCTATTGTCACCAACTTCTCACGTGCTTACATGCACGGGAGATAAATAGGTGTAAATATTTTAAGTGTCACCTCTACCATTCTATTTTCATACATAAAGTGACTAGTGCTTTAATATAATAAACAAGGTGGCTGTGTGCCTCAGTGGACAAAGCACAGCTAGTGTTCAACACTATACAAGTATACCGTATGAAAAAAGTGACTGGTACTCATAAAAAGTGACTGGTGCTCAGAACAATATGCAAACAAAAAGTGACTTTGTGCTCTGAGAATAGTCCCATAAGCAAAAAAAACAGCTTCTTAGGGAGGATTCCTTTTCATACAAATCGTGCGTGATGGCGTGATCCGTGCTCCTATTGCCAATGCACTCACCAGAACCTCTTATCCCTCCAGGGGTATTAACGCGATCACAGTAATTTTTATATATTATATATTTTTATTTGCTTGTTTCGCTTGTATATCTCTTATAAAAATGTGAGATTATTTGTTATAATAAAATCTTGGTTTTAAAAATGAAACTACACTATGGGCATTCCCTTCTCTTCTACATGGTGAATATATGAGGCCAATACAAAATAGTGACATTGCGCCGAAGCCTAGAAGCCCCCGAATTGCTACACAGTGGCTACCTGTTTGGAGTTTGCGTGTTCTCCCTGTGCCTGCGTGGGTTTCCTCTGGGTACTCCGGTTTCCTCCAACACTCCTAAGACATGCTGGTAGGTTAATTGGCTTCTGTCCAAAATTGGCCCTAGTATATGAATGGTGACCTTGGATTGTGAGCTCCTTGAGGGTAGGAACCGATGTGAGTGTGCGATGTACAATGTACAGGGATAGGGAAAATAGTAGATGCTCACTCAGGTTGAACTGGATGGACTGGTGTTTTTATTCAACCTTATTAACTATGTAACTATGTAATCTAACTCTAATGCCCCATACACACAGTCGGACTTTCCGATGGAAAATGTGCGATCGGAGCTTGTTGTCGGAAATTCAGACCATGTGTAGGCTCCATTGGAATTTCCGTTGCACAAAGTTTGAGATCTGGTTCTCAAATTTTCCGACAACAAAATCCGTTCATGCAATTTCCAATCGTGTGTACACAATTCCGACACACAAAGTTCCACGCATGCTCGGAATTAAGCAGAAGAGCAGCACTGGCTATTGAACTTAATTTTTCTCGGCTCATCGTACGTGTTGTGCATCACCACGTTCTTGACATTCGGAATTTCCGACCAACTTTGTGTGACCATGTGTATGCAAGACAAGTTTGAGCCAACATCCGTCTGAAAAAATCCCATGGATTTTGTTATCAGAATCCGATTGCATGTACGCGGCATAAGATGTTTGAAATAAAAGACTTCAATTCATGTAAGTCTACCTATGTAGTATATGCGATTTAATGTATATTGGTCGCACAAAACGCACTTTAGGTAAACGTGTATCAGAACATATTAATGACATTAGGATTGGTTACAAAGAGCAAAGCATCTCAATGCACTTTAAAATTAAACATAACAGTGACCCCTCAGGATTAAAATCCTGAGAAAATTTATTCTGATTGGCGAGGCAGTAATAGAGTAAGGGTATTATCTAAATGTGAAACAAAGTGGATTTATTTAACTGATACCCTGAGTCCAAGAGGAATGAACGTCGAGCTAGATTTAAATTGTTTTATTAGTGATTACTACGTTTTTTTATCAAATTGTATTAATTGCTCATTTTTTATATTTGGAGTTGGTTTTATGAATTTTATTGTGATATATAATTTTATAGATTTATGTATTATTTATTTAGTGAATGAATATATTATAATTTGCATTTTACATGTATGACCCATTAATCTGTTTCCATAGTATAATTATGTATATTATTCTGATATATATTATTCTGTTTTACACATGATGTCGTAATGATATACATAGGGGGTATCATGTATCAACATAGGTTTAAGAGTCTAACATGGTGCTATGCTATTATCACATATGTAGATTATATACACTCAAATTATCTAGGATATTAATATTGCATTTAAGACACAATTTAATGCATGTGGGAGTAGCATTAGATATTCATAGGATGCTATATACTCCAACATATTTCTGGTCTAGGAATCTAATCAACATAGCTAAGGGACAGTCAACATATACTATAAACATAAGTTAATTAAACAACGATCTACCTGGATGACTCAGTGCCCACCAGAATATTTAGCACCAAGCCCTTACACCATGGATACAAAGTAAATAATCATAAACATAAACATCCCACAATGGTTAGATAATAAAGTGTACAGTGGTCACAATATCAATCACCTCTGCATGAGATGATCAGATAGACAGAAACAATAGGTGACTTAATTAGCACAATTAACAATGTGTGAAAGATCCTTAGAAAGAACACTATGGGAGAGATCTACTTACAATAAACACATTATAGCAGGAGACCCAGACAGGTGGCTTGAGCTGATCCTATTAACATCTGCTATGAGTCTCAAAGTGTGAAGCAGATATTGTTGGTAGCGAGGCATCTAGGCCCTAAACATGGATCCTGGGCCTAGATTTCCAGAGCCTGTGTGTTTTGGGTAGAAATGAACTTCAATCAGAAACAAGACCACTCCAATGGTCCCCCAGGCATACACCTCCCAAAGAGTAGTGTTCCCTTAAAAGCCAGAGCCCATAGTCAGTGGGTAAGAGTCCTCTCCAAAAGCCCCTATTCTGGCTGGGTTTGTCATACCATACAAAAAATGTAAACTTATAGATTTACTTAACCCTGATTCCACCTACCAGCCACAATTGCCCAAATCATGTCATACCGTCAATATAGTCAGTCCAGATATTTCATTAGCTTTACTTTCATGTTTTCCCACAAAGTCTATTCAGCCCAAAACCATTTCCCTTTTTCTCCATCCCTGCACATATAATAGCACAGCAGTACTATAACAGTCAGTGAGAGTCTTTCTGACAGTCACTGCCATAGTAAGTCAGAATCCTAATTTTAAATACTCTGGCATCACTTCTGATTTCTTCTATGTCTTAAAACATAAATCATAAATATATATACATATATATATACACACATACATACACATATATATTTTGCTTCCTTTTAGGTTGAATATATTCCTACTTGCGTTTCCTTAAAACAATACATCTCTACATCACAAGAGTAAGAAAACAACCTTGTCTATTTAACAAAATATGTAGTAACAAGTACATCTCTAAGATCAGAGGAGCCAGCATGGAAATATGCCGCCAGAGAAAACAAAAATATATCAAAATGAGGGCATTTTGCTTTCGCTTATATAAACATAGAAAAGTGAAGGCAGAGAAAAAATCAAGTGGTCCAACGAATCTGCCGTTATTTTTTATTGATACATGGTTTTAGTATTTTTTTGTTTGTTTTTTTTGTTAACTTTTTTTTGTATAGATTTATGTTTGTCCCAAGCGTGGGAAGTCTATTCCAAGCATCAACTACCCTTTCAGTAAAATAATGCTTTCTAAGATTCATTTGAACTTTTCTCCAGTTAGTTTGAGGACATGTCCCCATGTTCTTGTTTTTAGATTCGTATTGAAAATACTGCCCTCCTAAACCTTATTCACCCCCTTGATGTATTTCAAGGTTTCAATCATGTCTTTCCTTTCCTCCAGACTGTACATATTAAAGTGGAATTCCACCCAAAAATGGAACTTCCGCTTTTCGGATTCCTCCCCCCCTCCAGTATCACATTTGGCACCTTTCAGGGGGAGCAGATACCTGTGTAATCCAGGTATTTGCTCCTACTTCTGGGCATAGATCTCTGCAGTATCCACAGTGATCTACCCCATGTCCGACCCCTCCTCTGTCCCCCACGCTGTTTTCTGGGAGACACACAGGTCCTAGAAGACAGCAGGGACCAGTGAGATTGTGCATGCGCAGTAGGAAACCAGGCTATGAAGCCACAAGGCTTCACTTCCTGATTCTCTTACCTAAGATGGCGGCACCTCCACCCGAGAGCCAAGGGACAGATCGAATTTGGGTGCTGACATCGAGGGCACCATGGACAGGTAAGTACCCATATATTAAAAGTCAGCAGCTGCAGTATTTGTAGCTGCTGACTTTTAATTTTTTTCTGGCGGAACTCCGTTTTAAGTTCCTGAAGTCTCTTTTCAAATGTTTTATCCCCAAACCTTTCATCATTTTTATTACCTGTCTCTGGACTCATTCTATCTTATCAATATCTTATTGTACGTGAGGTCTCCATAACTTCCCACTCACTGCTGGTTATCCCTCTAGTGATATAAAGATATATATAAAGGAATCTGGTCCTCCTTCCCCTTACTGGTGACACCTCTAGTGATAACTAAAGATCTATATAGGGGAATAAGGGCCTCCTTCCCCTCTGCTGGTGACCCCTCTAGTGATTAAAGGTGTAGTTAGAGGAATCATGACCTCCTTCCTCCCACTGGTGACCCCTCTAGTGATAGAACGTTTACATACCTTCTCCACTCCCCAAAATTACAGACCCCTCGGGGCTTTATTATGATTGTATTTAAAATGTTTGGAAACACAATGCCTTGTGAAACCATTCTTAATATTGTAAATATGTACCCTTATTCTTCCATGTAACTGTTTAGAAGTGTGACACACATATTGTAGCCCACATGGGTATTCTAACATATAAACCACTTCTTCTGTTGAACATGATGAAAAATACTTCCCTGTAGCTGTTGCTGTAAACTTTGCTTCTTGCAATGCTGCCCCTGACCTCCTTGCATGTGTAAGACTTTCCACATACGTAGAAGCCTTACTGCCTGGGGAACCGAAAGATAAGTTGTTTAGGAGGATCTATCACACTTTCCACTCTTTTATCTTTCAGTGTTGGTGTCTTACTATATATACATTTAGGGTATTCTAGTAGGATAGTGAGCAAATGTTGATCTTTCCTTAAATTAAATCTTTCTTGTACCATTTTTTTTTTTATACATTTTTCTATTTTCAGATATTGAAAATTGGAGTCTAAAATAATTGGTCTCAGAATCCTTCCTATTGGAGCCTTTCTTCACTGAATCAACTAAAAGTTCCTTTCTCTCCATAATTCTTACTTTGACAACCTGTTGAGAAATAAATGCTTTATCATAACCTTGTAAATATGTTTCCTTGTTCTTACAGATAACTTTCTATCAATGATTTACTGATAAATCTATCTCTGATCATGTGTGCCTGCACTAGGTAGGTTTGCTCTTCTATACAATTTCTGAGAAACTGAATAAAGTGGCACTTTGGAATGTTCCCTAGCCACATATGATGAAGGCAACTTCCTCGAGGAATATATGCATTTCTGTCAGAGGGTTTGAAATAACTATTTTCCATATGCTGTTTCCAGCAGAGTTTTATATTCTTGTTATTTGTGTCCATCTTCCTTTTGAAGTCTTCCAAGTCTTCCAAGATTTCCCTGTGTACTTCCCTTATGAACAGGGTATCATTATGTAGCACCTAGCCCACATTTCCAGGGGCCTAGTGATGAACCTCAGAGACAGGGAGGGCTGACATACTTCCTCAGGTTGCAGGTTACTAGGCATAAGGGGAAGATAGAAATTGGGCGGCAGTCACTTTTATGCTTGAACAGAGAGAAGTTTATTTCTCATAACAGGAAAAATGTGGGACCCTCTTAGTCAAAAACAGTAATGATCAGCAGACAGGCAGGCTCCTCAAAAATCAAAAGTGCACATTTTAAAGGCAAATATGCAAGTTATTGTCCTAAAAGGTGTTTGGGGACCCGGGTCCTACCCCAGGGGACATGTATCAATGCAAAAAAGTTTTAAAAACTGATTTTTTGGGAGCAGTGATTTTAATAATGCTTGAAGTGAAAAAATATTCATTTAAATATCATACCTGGGGGATGACTATAGCATGCCTGTAAAGTGGCACACGTTTCCCATGTTTAGAACAGTCCCTGCACAAAATGACATTTCTAAAGGAATAAAAGTCATTTAAAACTGTTTGCGGCTGTAATGTAATGTCAGGTCCCGGCAATATGGATGAAAATTATTGAGAAAAACAGCATGGGTAACCCCCCAGCCCATTACCAGGCTCTTTGGGTATTGTATGGATATTAAGGGGAACCCCGCACCCAAATCAAAAAAAGAAAAGGCAGGGGCCCCTGGGCCCTATATACTTTTTATATACTCTTGTTCTTAAGTTAAATCTGTTTGTAATTTGGAACAGGTACATTTTATAAGTGTAGCTCCAGCCAAAAAAAATCTATTTTTAAGCTTTTTGGATAATATAGGGAAGGGTTAACGCCCCTGTAACATTTGTTTTGCTGCCTGTGCCCCTGTTCAGCAGATTTCACCTCACTTTCTGTCACAATGACAATTGAATTTTGAAAATTTGGGGTTGGTAATAAAACATCAGCGGAAACACCTTTTTACCATATTAACTCTTACAGGAGAGAATTTTCCTTCCTAGGGGTAGATTTCCTCTCACGTCCTGTTGTCTCCCTTCATTTGTAAGTATGAGTTGTTTGTCAGATGTTTGAAAGTAGGGAACTGCCTGTATATACATACTATACAGCCTGCCCTATATACTCTGCAGAAAATTGTGCCTTAGGTGTTGATTGTACCATAACACCGTAAGCCCTCACAGACACTTTTGGTGGGCACTGGAATGGGCCCTGCTGTGAAATATTATATCAAGAATTGTAATTACATGCCCCTGTTGAACAGAGGCAGAAAAATTGGGCCTTTGGTGGTGGTGTGGTGGTGGTGCCACAACACTGTAAGCCCTCACAGTCACTCTTGCTTGGCACTGGAAGGGGTCCTGAGGTGAAATATTATATCAAGAATTATAATTACATGCCCCTGGTGAACAGAGGCAGAAGAATTGGGCCTTTGGTGGTATGGTGGTGGTGCCACAACACTGTAAGCCCTCACAGTCACTCTTGCTTGGCACTGGAAGGGGTCCTGAGGTAAAATATTATATTAAGAATTGTAATTACATGCCCCTGTTGAACAGAGGCAGAAAAATTGGGCCTTTGGTGGTGGTACCACAACACTGTAAGCACTGACAGTTACTTTTGGTGGGTGCAGGAACGGGCCCTGCTGTGAAATATTAGATCAAAAATTGTAATTATATGCCCCTGTTAAACAGGGGCAGAAAAATTGGGCCTCAGGCACTGGTGGTGGTGCCCTGAAACAAAAATGTTCTTGGAAGCTATGAATATGAACATTAAGGAGGTATAGGATAGTCAGCATAACAGGATGGACACTCAGCATAGGCAGTTTTCAAGGGATCTCATATTCATAGTAAAATGAAATGGTTACATCAGCATCAGGTGCTTGGTAGCTGGTGATCCAAGACTGATTCATTTTTAGGAAGGTGAGCCGATCCACTGAGTCTGTGGGCAGGTGCACTCTTACTCTTTGATCACAGTGGATGATGGGACTGTAACATCATAATGGGTGGGGACATCATCCGGCAATGTCCCTATATAAGTCGCCGCGTGCCTGTCGTGGCCAGAGACAGCGACGAGGCAATAGCTCAAGAAGAGAAGAACAGAAGAAGAGAAGAAGAGAAGACAGCGGCAGCGGCGACAGTGGCGACAGTGGCGACAGAAGACCGGGCCACCGGGCCACCACTTGTAAAAGAGCCAGAAGAAGGCACGGAGGCCCAACAAGAAGAACCGAAGAGGGGGACAAGACCCCCGAAGTCGGAAGAAGAGGGCGGCGGCGACGAAGAAGAAAGTCGGGCTCCTCCGCTAGTGAAAGAGCTAGCAAAAGAGCAGAAGATAGCGGAGGAGTCCAGTGAGAAGACCCCCAAAGATGGAAGAAGACCCCTGGAGCTGTGCAATAAACTATTTTAACCCTTGCGTGTTGTGTTTTAAAAAAAAAAAATTCACAGGTGAATGGGTAGGGGTACATTGTACCCCATACTCATTCACATAGGGTGGGTGGCCGGTATCTGGGGGCCTCTTATTAAAGGGGGCTACCGGATTCCGATAAGCCCCCCGCCTGCAGACCCCAACAACCAATGGCCAGGGTTGTCGGGAAGAGGCCGTTGTACTCATCAACATGGGGACGAGGTGCTTTGGGGTGGGGGGGCCGCGCGGTCTTTTAAGTACTGTTGCCAATGGACTGCATGGGAGGTTGACATATGTCTGGTCAAGCATGTGGTGCCCAAGCGGCTGCTGTTTTGGCCACGCTTGATACACTTCATATGTTGCAAACAGCAACGGTGTGATCTGCTGCACACGTATCAAAAAAGGCCCACACCAAAGAACTTTTCAAAATACGCAGGGAGTCAGCAGCGCCCTGCACATACGGAGCTCTGTGGTGTGATGCAGTCGGGTGGCTGCCCTTAAGCTGGCCCCTGGAGGGCATCCTGCCTCGTGAGATGTGCCTTCTCCTCCTCTCTTCTATCAGGCACCCATGTAGAGTCAGTGACCTCATCATCCTCGTCATTGGATCAAACCTGGCAGTATGCTGCAGCTGGGGGAACATGACTGCCAGTTTCTTGTTCTTCTTGGGCACCACCTCTCTCTGGGCTCACGTTACTGCCTTCCTCAACCATCATCGTAGCCTTCAAAACACTGCACATCCTCCTACAGCATGTACCCGACACTGTGGTTGAACAGTTCGGGAGTCTCCCCCGTTCATGATGGTGGAGATAGGGAAGGAGTGACTGATTACATTGAGCTAATGGAATAGGCTGCTTCGGCAGCTGCATTGGCAGGCAAACTACTCTAAGTCTGGGTGACAGAGGATGAGGACAGTTTAGTTATCACTTCCTGATTCCCTTACCGTAGATGGCGGTGCCTCCACCCGAGAGCCGAGGGACAGATCGGTTTGGGATGCCAACATCGCGGACACCCTGTACAGGTATGTGTCTATTAAATTAAATGTCAGCAGCTGCAGTATTTGTAGCTGCTGACTTCTATTTTTTTTCTGCTGGAACTCCGCTTTAAGTTCCTGAAGTCTCTTTGTTTTATCCCCAGATCTTTCATTATATTTGTTACCCGTCCCGGACTCATTCTATCTTATCAATATCTTTTTGTACATGAGGTCTCCAAAACTTCCCCCTGCTGGTTATTCCTCTAGTGATATAAAGATATATATAAAGGAATCAGGTCCTCCTTCCCCCTACTGGTGACACCTCTAGTGATAACTAAAGATCTATATAGGGGAATCAGGACCTCCCTCCTCCTTCTGGTAACTCCTCTAGTAATATAAAGATCTATATAGAGGAATCAGGACCTCCTTCCTCCTGCTGGTAACCCCTCTAGTGATATAAAGGTGTATTTAAAGGAATCAGGACCTCCTTCCTTCTACTGGTGACCCCTCTAGTGATAGAAAGATCTATATAGAGGAATTAGGACCATCTTTCATTGCCTGGTGATGGTCATGCACGCGACCTGTATGCTTTGGCCAATCACAGCACAATGTACTAAGAGAGCCATGACTGGCCAAAGGCAGGGTACCTTTGGCCAATCTTGGCTCAGGGGCCAAGTCCACACCCCACACTATAGGGAGAGGGGAATGGGGCAGAGAGAGGGGAGATAAGGAGGGGGCAGAGAGAGGGGGGCAGGAAGAGGGGTTTTAGGGGGAGAGGGAAAGACAGAGGGGAACAGGGAGAGACAGAGGGGGGCAAAGAAGGGGGAGGGGGGCATACAAAGGAGGGCAGAGGGAGGGGGCATGTAGAGGCAGAGAGGGGGGGAGAGACAGAGCGGTGCAAATAGAGGGGGGTTGGGTGGCATAGAAAGGGGGGCAGAGAGAGAGAGTGAGGGGGATGGGGGGCAGAGAGAGGGGGACAGGGAGAGAGAAGAGCAGAGAGAGGGTCAGGGTCTGGTCAGTGACAGAGTTCAGCTCACTCACTTGGATGGTCCAGGGGGATTCACAGTCAGCGGCTTTAATGTGGCTGCCGGCTGTCCCCCGATGCCCACACACTGACAGCAGGGTTGATCCAGAGGATGCAGCGACAGCAGCTGCCAGAGGACCTTTGTCCCCGCCCATCACCATGACCTATCTGACAGCTATCGCAGCCAGTGGCAGAGCCAAAGGAAGTGCTCCAAATCCCTGTTGGCTCTGTGCTGCAGGTGGTGGGCGGGCCGGCAATGATAAGAAGCCTGCAGTTTCAGTAGCAGCAGAGAAGCTGACCTGAACACTGCAGTTCACAGCACACTCCCATCGGCCCAGTCAGCCCCTGAATTGCTGCCCCTCTCAAATTGTCCCCTCTGTCCCATGGACCGACTGGGGCCCATGGTAGGTCCTGCCCTGCTATACAGGGTACGCAACAATGACATGATCATTTTTCTGAAGTTCTTCTGAGCCCTGCCTATCGTAATGACTTCACAGATACTCCCATCTGATGGATTACAACCCTATTGGACTTTTTCAAAGATAGGAGGAGTCCTAGCCACATCACGCTTAAATACGTCTCCGTATAACCTATTGCTATTCAGCATGTGGACATTCTGCTGTTCTCACTCACTGGCAATCCCAGGCCAAACCTGAATCAAGTCCATAGCTGGTTGTCAAAACATCAAGTTAACAATATTCATAATGGCTCTTATCAGGGTACTGGAGGTGGGTAAATATAATAAAGACAGCATGTCTGCAATTCATTCTTCATAATATGCAGGCTTACCATACATGTATTTTTATACATTGGTGCATTACTATTATTCCCCTAACACCGTAAAAAAAACATACTTTTATTCCTAACATAGATAATTTAACAAAAATTCAGAACTGTATATAAAAAAATACTGTATATGTAAAAACATATACAAAATGGTTAAAATGTAAATCCAAAAACAATCTAAAAACATGACTATGCATTTTCATAACTCTAAAAATCTATAGGACACTTAAAGAGGAAGTAAAGGCAATAAAAAAAAATGCAACCTGCAAGGCAAAGGCATAATGAGCTAGTATGCATAGCATACTAGCTCATTCTGAATAACTCACCTGAGAACGAAACCCCCAAAGCGGTCCTCTGTCTTCATCTTCGCCGCTGCCATGTATCCTAGAGTGACTTCCAGGTCTCGCTGCTCTGGCGCTGTGATTCACCGGAGCCGCGATGACATCACTCTCGGACCATAGACATCGGTGCTTGTCTTTTTCTAAATATCTCCTAAACCGTATAGGTTTAGGAGATATTTCTTGGACCTACAGGTAAACCTTAATCTAGGCTTACCTGTAGGTCAAAGTGGTTTGTAAGGGTTTACAACCACTTTAATGACACAATAAAATGCACTGATGCAGATCCCCATAGAACCTCCTTTTAGATGAACGTAAAAGGTGTTTTTCTACAAAGAATCTTTGAATCAAAAATCCACCATGATGCTCTTTGACTCAATTTCTGAATTCAGTTCCCACCTCTTTGGTGTTTACATACGTTCTCTACTCTCCAAAATTACAGACCACTTGGGGCTTTATTATGATTTGTTTTATGTAATCAGATGCCTAGAGGCGATTCAGTTCGCATTGTGCGCTATATAAGTATTTCATTCATTCATTCAATGCATTGTGTGTGAATGATATAGGGGTAATGATATGGCAATGCCACTCTTTATGTCCCTGCAGTGCTATGTAAAAGCCAAATATGAGCACATCAGTCAGCATTACACTTCTAGCATATTCAGATTTCATGGGAAATATCCAATGTTTGGAAACACAATGCCTTGTGAAACCATTCTTAATATTGGAAATGTGGTCTTTTATTCTTCCATATAACTGTTTAGAAGTTTGGCGCACATATTGTAGCCCACACGGGCATTCTAAAATATAAACCACTACTTCTGTTGAACATGATGAAAAATCCTTCAAAACATAGTGTTTCCCTGTAGCTGTTGCTGTAAACTTTTCTTCTTGCAATGCTGCCCCTGACCTCCTTGCATGCGTAAGACTTTCCACATGCGTAGAAGCCTTACTGTCTGGGGAACCGAAAGGTAAGTTGTTTAGGAGGATCTATTACACTTTCCTCTCTTTTATCTTTCAGTGTTGGTGTCTTACTATATATAAAGTTAGGGTATTATGGTAGGATAGTGACCAAATGTTGATCTTTCCTTAAATTAAATCTTTCTTGTACCATTTTTTTTTTTTATACATTTTTTGTTTCAAAATCCTTCCTATTAGAGCCATTCTTCACTGAATCAACTAAAAGTTCCTTTCTCTCCATAATTCTTACTTTCTCAACCTGTTCAGAAATAAATGCTCTATCTAGTTTTTACAAGTAACTTTCTATCAATGATTTACTGATAAATCTATCACTCATCATGCGTGCCTGCACTAGGTATGTTTGATCTTCTATACAATTTCCGAGGAACTGAATAAACTGTCAATTTGGAATGTTCTCTAGCCACATTCAGAGGGTTTGAAATAACTCAATCTTTTCCATATGTTGTTTCCAGGAGAGTTTTATATTCTTGTTATTTGTGTCCATATTCCTTTTGAAATCTTCCAAGCTTTCCCTGTGTACTTCCCTTATGAACAGGATATCATTATGTAGCACCTAGCCCACATTTCCAGGGACCTAGTGATGAAGGCAGGGAGGGCTGACATACTTTCTCAGGGTTAAGGTCACTAAGCATAGTGGGTGATGTACAAGATAGAAATTGGACGCCAGTCACATTTATGCTTGAACAGAGAGAAGTTTATTTCTCATAACAGGAAAAATGTGGGAGAAAAATGTGTGAGAGAGGGGATAGGGTACAGGACCCCCTTAGTCAAAAACAGTAATAATTAGTAGACAAAAAATAGTGAGTAGGGATGAGCCGAACACCCCCCGGTTCGGTTCGCACCAGAACTTTCGAACGGACCCCACGTTCGTTACAAACGTTAGAACCCCATTGAAGTCTATGGGACTCGAACGTTCGAAATGGAAAGTGCTAATTTTAACGGCTAATATGCAAGATATTGTCCTAAAAAGGGTTTGGGGACCTGACTCCTGCCTCAGGGGACATGGGTCAATGCAAAAAAAAGTTTTAAAAACGGCCGTTTTGGCGGGAGCACTGATTTTAATGACGATTAAAGTGAAAAAAAAAGTGAAATATTCCTTTAAATATGGTGCCTGGGGGGTGTCTGTAGTATGCCTGTGAAGTGCCACGTGTTTCCCGTGTTTAGAACAGTCCCTGCACAAAATGACATTAAACGGAAATAACACCATTTAAAACTGCTTGCGGTTTTAATGTTATATCTGGTTCCTGCAATATGGTTTAAAATCATTGAGAAAAATGGCATGGGTAGCCCTCCCTGCCCATTACCAGCCTATTTGGATCTTGTACGCATATTAAGGGGAACCCTGTACCCATATTAAAAAAAGGAAATGCGTGTGGCCCCCAGGCCCTATATACTCAGAACAGCAGTATACAGGCGGTGCAAACAAGACAGGGACTGTGTAGGTTTGTTGTGTTAAGTTGAATCTGTTTGTAATTTTCAACTGGTACATTTTTAAAGTGTAGCTCCAGTCAAAAAAACTATTTTTAAGCTTTTTGGAAAACATAGGGAATGGTTATCACCCCTGTATAATTTGTTTTCTCGTCCATCTTTTTTCATCTCACTTGCTGCTGTCTGATGTTTGTAAGTTGGATGTTTGAAAGTAGGGGCCTGCCCTATATGCTCTGCAGAAATGACGGAACAAGGTGTTGGTTTTGCCACAACATTGTAAGCCCTCAAAGTGACTCTTGGTGGGCGCTGGAGCGCCCTGCTGTGAACGATTATATCAAGAATTGTAATTACATGCCATTGTTGAACAGTGGTAGAAAAATTGACCTTTGGTGGTTGTGGTGCTGGTGCCACAACACTATAAGTCCTCACCGTTACTCTGGGTGGGCACAGGAAGGGGCCCTCCTGTGAAATATTATATCAAGAATTGTAATTACATGTCCCTGTTAAACAGGGGCAGAAAAATTTGGCCTTAGGCACTGCTGCTGGTGCCACCACACTGCAACCTCTTCCATATACTCTAGTTTTTTTGCTGGAATTAGCCCTGCTGCAAAGCATTGCATCAAAAATTGTACTTAAACGCCCCTGTTAAACAGGGGTAGAAAAATTGGGCCTTAGGCACTGGTGCTGGTGCCCCCACACTGCAACCTCTGCCATATACTCTAGTTTTATTGCAGGAATTAGCCCTGCTGCAGAGCATTGCATCGAAAATTGTACTTAAACGCCCCTGTTAAACAGGGGCAGAAAAATTGGGCTGCTGGCATCACCCAGAACCAAAAATGTTCTTCCAACATATCAGCGGAGGAGGAAGAGGATAGACAATCAACATAACAGGACAGTCACTCAGCATCAGCATAGGCAGTCTTGAAGGGATGTGGTCGGTAACAAAGCCACCAGCAGCACTGAAGGTGCGTTCCGAAAGAACGCTGGATGCAGGACAGGCCAGTAGCTCAATTGCATACTGTGCAAGCTCTGGCCAGTGATCCATCCTCAAGACCCAGTAAGCCAGAGGATTTTCGGTGGGAAAGGTGTCCAAGTCTGACCTTGCCCCTAGGTATTCCTACACCATGTAAATTAGACGCTGGCGATGGGTGCTGGAACCAATCATACCTTGGGGCTGCGGACTAAAAAATAGTCTGAAAGCATCAGTCAGACGGCCACCTTCTCCACCGCTCCTTCTGACCGATGCCTCAGCAACACGTTGTCCAGGACCAGGAGTTTGTAACCTCCCAGTCTCTGGGAACGCGTTGCACAGAGCTTTCTGCAAGGCCTCCCGGAGATGTCTCATCCTCTGCTCCCTCTGCGATGGCAAGATAAGGTCGGCAACCTTACCCTTGTACCGTGGATCAAGGAGAGTGGCCAGCCAGTAATGGTCCCTCTCCTTGATCTGAAGAATACGAGGATCCTTCCGCAGGCTTTGCAGGATCAGGGAGGCCATGCAGCGTAGGTTAGCTGAGGCATTCGGTCCGGAGTCCTCTGGGTCACTAAGGACAACATGATCCGCAGCTACCTCCTCCCAGCCACGTACAAGTCCACGTGTTTCTTGGGACTGTAAATCATCCCTATAAGACTGCTGCTGCTGCTGCTGCTGCTGATGCTGATGCTGAGTGCCAGCCTCCACCTCCATGCTGACACAATCATCCTCCTCCTCATTCCTCCTCCTCATCCTCTTCCTGTGTGATGGGTGGCACAGCAGGAACACTGTCTGGATAAAGGGGGCCTTGAGAGGCAAGGAAGTCCTCCTCTTCCTGCCTCTGTTCTGCCTCAAGTGCCCTGTCCATTATTCCACGCAGCGTATGCTCCAAGAGGTGGACAAGAGGTACAGTGTCACTGATGCATGCACTGTCACTGCTCACCATCCTTGTGGCCTCCTCAAACGGTGACAGGACAGTGCATGCATCCCTGATCATGCCCCACTGGCGTGGTGAGAAAAAACCAAGCTCCCCTGACCCTGTCCTGGTGCCGTAGTCGCACAGGTACTCATTGATGGCCCTCTGCTGCGTGTGCAGCCGCTGCAGCATGGCCAATGTTGAGATCCATCTGGTGGGCATGTCACATATAAGGCAGTTCTTGGGCAGGTTCAACTCCTTTTGGAGCTCAGCCAGCCGAGCACAGGCATTAAATGATCGGCGGAAATGCACACAGACTTTCCTGGCCTGCTTCTGGACATTATATAAGCCGGGGTACCTGCCCAAGAACCGCTGCACCACCAGGTTAAGGACGTGAGCTACACAGGGCACATGGGTCAGTTGTCCCTGTCGGAGGGCGGAGAGGAGGTTGGTGCAATTGTCGCAAACCACCATTCCTGGCTTAAGCTGGCGTGGCGCAACCACCTCTCGGCCTGCCCCTGCAGAGCTGACAAAACATCCGCCCCAGTGTGGCTCCTGTCCCCCAAACAAACCAGCGCAAGCACGGCATGGCATCGTTTTGCCTGCGTACTTGCGTAGCCCCTGGAACGCCTATGGAGCACCGCTGGTTCTGAGGACAGAGCACTGGAAGAGGCCATGGAGGAAGAAGAAGAGGAGGGGGTGGAGGAGAGAGGTGTGTCACAACCAATAGTAGCATTTTGGAGGCGTGGTGGCGGAACAACCTCCAACACTACTGCACCTTGTCCTGCATCCTTCCCAGCAGCCAGAAGAGTGACCCAATGGGCCGTGAAAGACAGGTAACGTCCCTGTCCATGCCTGCTGGACCATGAGTCAGCGGTAATATGCACCTTACCGCTGACCACCCTGTCCAGCGAGGCAAGGACATTGCCTTCCACATGCCGGTAGAGAGCCGGAATCGCCTTCCGTGAGAAAAAGTGGCGTTTGGGGACCTGCCACTGAGGAACCGCACATTGTACAAACTCACGGAAGGGGGCCGAGTCTACCAACTGAAAAGGCAGCAGTTGAAGTGCTAGCAATTTAGCCAAGCTAGCATTCAACCGCTGGGCATGTGGATGGCTGGGAGTAAACTTCTTCCGCCGGTCCAGCAGCTGGGGCAGGGACATTTGCCTGCTATAATCGGACGTGGGTGTACCACTAGCAGAGTTCCCGGAAGCACTTGGCTGTGACACACCTAATTCTACACCTTCATTCCTCTCAGAGCAGGTTTCAGAGAGGACTGAAGGTCTAGTGGGGTTGGAGATGCCAGCTGATGAGGAGCAAGGAGAGGTCCGCTTTGTTCTTTGGTGTGGGTCATTGAGATACGCTTGCCAACGAGCTGCATGGCAGGTCAACATATGTCTGGTCAAGCATGTGGTGCCCAAGCAGCTGATGTTTTGGCCACGTGAGATACGCTTGAGACATATGTTGCAAATAGCAGCGGTGCGATCTGATGCACTCGTCTCAAAAAAGGCCCACACCAAAGAACTTTTAGAATAACGCGCAGAGGAAGCGCTCTGCGCAGGCGGAGCTCTGCGGTGTGATTCAGTCGGTGTGCTGCCCCTAAGCTGGCATCCTGCCTCGTTGGACATGTGCCTCCTCCTCCTCCTCCTCCCTCCTTCCAGGCACCCACGTGGAGTCAGTGCCCTCATCATCCCCTCCCTCTTCATCGCTGTAGCAAACCTAGCAGTATGCTGCAGCTTGTGGAACATGACTGCCAGATTGCTGTCCTTCTTGAGCATCCCCTCTCTCTGCGCTCACGCTACTACCTTCCTCTAGCTGAGTGTCATCATCAGAGCCCACCAAACACTGGGCATCCTCCTGGAGCATGTACCCAACACTGTGCTCAAAGAGTTCAGGAGACTCCTCAGGAGGACGTGGTGGGTCTAGGGAAGGAGTCACTGATGATGACATTGAGAGGAGGGAAGACGATGCGTTGGCAGCTGCTTTGCTACTACCCTGAGACTGGGTGAGAGAGGATGAGGAGGATGAAGAGGGCTTGGTCATCCACTCTACCAAGTCGTTGGCATGTTGCGGTTCAACATGTCCAGCTGCAGAAAAGAAGGACAAGCATGTCCCATGGCCACGTGCTGATGACAATGCACCGCGTCCACGACCAGCACTGTTGTCTCTAGACACAGAGCCTGCTTGCCCTCTTTTATCGGCTCGCGCCTGTCTGCCTCTCCTTGCTGGCCTTCCAGACATGGTAATGGCCTGAAGGGAGTTGGGTAAAACAGTAGTTGGGTAGTTTATATTGTGCTGGAGGCACACAACACCCACTAACTCCTGCAAGATGCCTTTTTTATAGAACAGCAGAGATAAAGGGGTATATACAGATGTATACTGTGCTGTGCTGGAGGCACACACAACTTCCAATAACTCCTGCAGATGGCAATTGGGCTCAAATAGAGAACAGCTATGTAGGTGGATTATAGCGGTATGTACTGGGTACAGAGCACGCAAACAGCACGCACTATCTCCTAACACTACTGACTGCAAGCTCTATTATTAAAGATGGATCACTAGCTATAAAAGGTGAGGTGAATATCATGGTCAGGGCACGCAGACAATAACCAGAAAACAGCAGAGATAAAGGGGTATATACAGATGTATACTGTGCTGTGCTGGAGGCACACACAACTTCCACTAACTCCTGCAGATGGCAATTGGGCTCAAATAGAGAACAGCTATGTAGGTGGATTATAGTGGTATGTACTGGGTACAGAGCACGCAGACAGCACGCACTATCTCCTAACACTACTGACTGCAAGCTCTATTATTAAAGATAGATCACTAGCTATATAGGTGAGGTGAATATAGTGGTGTATACTGCGGTCAGGGCACAGACAATAACCACTACACAACAGCAAGATAGGAAATCAGCCAAAAACGATCGGTGTGTACTGTGTTGAAGGTACACAGAACACCCACTGCTTCGACTCGAACACGAAGCTCATCCCTAATGGTGAGATAAGGTAGACATCAGTACAGGAAAAGAGCCTTTAAGCTGAACCAGCACATCTGTATTTGTAGAATAAGCTGTCTCCTATAGTAACTGAACTTAACTCACAGAAGGTGTAGGAATTCTATGGATGGTATCATCTTGAATTGGGATGAGCCGAACACCCCCCCCCCCCCGGTTCAGTTTGCGGCTGAACATGCGGTGAACAGACCGAAAGTTTGCATGAACATTTGAACACCGTTAAAGTCTATGGGAACCAAACGTGAAAAATCAAAAGTGCACATTTTAAAGGCTAATATGCAAGTTCTTGTCCTAAAAAGTGTTTCGGGACCCGGGTCCTGCCCCAGGGGACATGTATCAATAATAAAAAAAGTTTTAAAAATGGTTGTTTTTAGGGAGCAGTTCTTTTAATAATGCTTAAAGTGAAAAAATAAAAGTGAAATATTCATAAAAGTGGAGCATTGTTTCCCGTGTTTAGAACAGTCCCTGCACAAAATGACATTTCTAAAGGAATGAAAGTAATTTAAAACTGCTTGCGGTTGTAACGTAATGTCAGGTCCTGGCAATATGGATGAAAATTATTGAGAAAAACGGCATGGGTAACCCCCCAGCCCATTACCAGGCTCCTTGGGTCTTGTATGGATATTAAGGGGAACCCCGCACCCAAATTAAAAAAAGGAAAGGCATCGGGCCCCCAGGCCCTATATACTCTGAACAGCAGTATACAGGTGGTCCAAACATTAAAGGGACTGTAGGTTTGTTCTTAAGTTGAATCTGTAATTTGGAAAAGGTACATTTTGTATAGCTCCAGCCAAAAAAAAAAAGCTTTTTGGATAACATAGGGAAGGATTCTCAATCCTGTAAAATACGTTTTTTCTGCCTGTGCCCCTGTTTAGAAGATTTACCCTCACTTTCTGTCCCAATGAAAATTTGGGGTTATTAGGTGTAGCGGTTGACATTTTGGCAAAATGTCATACGCATGTAAATCTAGTTTTGCCTCAGAACAGTAGGGGTTTTGGGAGTTAATTACAGGTTGGCCTTACCATTAGTCTGGCCAGGCTGTGTTTGGAAATTCTGCCTGGTCATGTGAGCGGTGACGCGCACATGACAGGCCAGAACCAGGCCTGGTTGGATGTTTGCGTATCGGCCTTCTCGGAGCCAATCAGTGGGGGCCTGGGAAGGGGTACTTAAGAGGTGTGGGTCACGTGTTGAGGAGAGGAGTTCGTGAGGCCCGTGTGGTCTGTTCTGGTTCCAGGACCGGGTAGCCCCGTGAGGGGTCCCGGTCATGGGGTGTTCGACATCCCACAACATGTTCCTGTTAGAGGCCCCTAGTAGACCTGCCTGGTCTGGGGCAGGGATCTGTCTGTTCCCGAGTCTTGGAACCGGCTGGTCCGAGGCGCAGTAATTGAGGGAGGATTCAAGGTGTCCCGGTGTGCTCTCAGCTTGGAGAGACGCCACAGCTCATGGAAGTGACCGGGGGAGGACTCTTTGGAGGAGGGACGGCAAGTGGCATCCAAAAAAGTGCCTGGTTACTGAGTTGGGAAGGACATTGACGAATCCACGCTTTTCTTTGCTTACCTGGGAGGTGCCAGAGCCTAAAGAACCAGAGTCTATCGCTTGTGCAGCTTTCTCCATGTTCCCTGGTGTTTTGCGCAGCCTTGCCGAGCCTTGTACACTGCTCCGGGTGCCTATGTATCCACTGCTGTACCTCAGAGACTGGAACCATGTCTCACGGTGCCCCCTGATGACACGGTTTCATCGGAAGTACCTTGCGTCACTTCCGCCTGTTGGAACACACAAGCCCCACCCCTACGCCGCACGCTGAGACCGGAAGAGCCACATAGGTCACCGGCATGGCAAGCGTCTCTCATCAGCTGGCCCAGGAATAACCTGAGATACCACAAGTGGCGGTACTGTGCTGTAGGGGGATATGGCAGTAGTCACCTGGGGTCCTGCTCTCTCTGAACTAATGGCAGCAGTGGGGCTAGCATTGCACTCAGGACAGAGGGATACCCAGGCAGAGGAGAGTCAATGCCAGGGGCTCTCCATAAGCTCTCCATAAGCCAGAGACATGGAGCTCCCTTGGTTCCTTAGCGTACTCCTTCCTGTCCGGCAGGAAACACAATAACTGAAGAGGGAGGAGGAGCCCTATGTCTCAGAGGCTGTCCTGGAAGATGAAAAGGAGAAATTATAATTTTAGCAAGGAATGGGGCTTTAAAAAAACACTTGCTCGTTATACGGCAGCAGGTCGGCACAATCCCGCAAACCGTTGTAGCTGTACATCAGTCCCTTTAAGCGGGATAGCAAGCTGCATCGCGGGGGTGCCGATGCTCATGACCGCTGGTCACGATCACCACCGCCTGCAAGCAGTCGCGGGCACGAGAAGCAGAACAGGGACATGTGTGTGTGTGTAAACACACACGTCCCTGTTCTGTTCCGTGAGGAAAGACATTATGAGTTCCTAATAGCTAGGAACCAAGATCTCTAATTTCCTCTAGTTCAGTCCCCTCCCACTACAGTTAGAAACACACTAAGGAACACAGCTTGATGGTCCACTAGTGTTAACCCCTTCCCTGCCAGTGAAATTTTTACAGTAATCAGTGCATTTTTATAGCACTGATCGCTGTATAAATAGTGCCAAAAATGTGTCAAAAGAGTCCGATGTGTCCGCCATAATGTTGCAGTCCCGATACAAATTGCAGATCGCCGCTTTTACTAGTTAAAATAATAATAATAATGCTATAAATCTATCCCCTATTTTGTAGACGCTATACCATTTGCGCAAACCAATCAATATACGGTTATTGAGATTTTTATTACCAAAAACATGTAGAAGAATACATATTGGCCTAAATGAAGGAAAAAAATCACTTTAAAAAAAAAAAATTTGGATATTTATTATAGCAAAAAGTACAAAATATTATGTTTTTTTCAGAATTGTCGCACTTTTTTGTTTACAGCACAAATTATAAAAATCTCAGAGACAATCAAATACCACCAAAAGAAAGCTCTATTTGTGGGAAAAAAAGTACATCAATTTTGTTTGGGTACACTGTGGCACGACCGCGCAATTGTCAGTTAAATTGGCACAGTGCCAAATCGCAAAAAATGGCCCGGTCATTGGGCAGCCAATTCTTCCAGGGGGTTAAGTGGTTAAACGGTTTAGCTACTGGACTAAAAATGTATCTCCTATTGGTCATTTCACATATTATTATTATACAGGATTTATATAGTGCCAACAGTTTACGTAGTGCTTTACAACTTGATGGTAGACAGTATAAATACAATACACTTTAATACAGTAGGAATCAGAGGGCCCTGCTCCTTAGAGCTTACAATCTAAAGCCGCGTACACACGGGCGGACTGTATGGCCAACTTAGTCCGTCAGACAATCCGACGGACGGTCCGTCCTACTTTCGAATGAACGGACTTGACCACACACGGATGCACAAACAGTCCGTCGAAAGTTTGCACGATGACGTGTACAGCACGTACGACGGGACTAGAAATAGGAAGTCCAATACACAGCAATGCAACCTTTCGCCGTGTAAATCCTTTCTGAGCATGCGCCATACTTAGTCCGTCGAACTAGCCTACTCATGAGCGGATTGTCCGCTGAAACCAAAGTACGACGGACAATATTACGGAAATTCCGAAATACTTAGTCCGCCAGACTGCACGCTGAAAAAGTCCGCTGAAGCCCACACACGAGCGGACTGTCCGCTGAAATGTGTTTCGACGGACTAAGTTGGCCAGACAGTCCGCCCGTGTGTACGCGGCTTAAGAGGGAAGGTCAAAAGATACAAGAGGTAATAAGTGTGGGTGATGTGCTGATTGAGAAGATAAATGTACAGTTGGATTCAAAGCTTTGCAGTGACATTGGTTAGGAAGGGGCGTATCTTGGTGGTTGAGGCCACAAATTTTAGATAGCAATAGGATGTGGGGTGGAAAGGTTTGTTTGGAGTCCAGGATTACACCTAGGACCTTGGCGTGTGTGGGGGGGGGGGGGGGGATAGGTTGATAGTTGAGCCGTTGGTATTGACAGAGAAATCAAGGGAAGCAGCACCTGAGGGAGGAAATATCATGAGCTCGGTTTTGGATAGGTTGAGTTTGAGGAAGTGATGTGACATCTAGGCTGATATGTCTGCTAGTAAGTTGGTAATGCGTGAGGAGACGGAGATGGAGAGAGCTGGGGTGGAGAGATAGATTTGGGTGTCATCAGCGTAGAGATGATATTTAAAGCCGTGGGAGGCAATCAACTGATGCAAGGAGGTGGTGTATATTGAGAAAAGGAGAGGTCCAAGAACAGAACCTGGGGGGGACCCCAACGGAGAAAGGAAGAGGAGAGGAGGAAGTAGAGTTGTAGGTGACACTGGAGGAGCGGTGGGATAGGTAGGATGAGAACCAGCGAAGAGTACAGTCACGGAGACCAAAGGAGTAGAGTTTGTTAAGGAGGGGGTGGTCCACTGTGTCAAAGACAGCAGAGAGATCCAGGATAAGTAGTACAGAATAGTGTCCACTGCTTTTAGCCATTAGTAGGTCATTTGAGAGTTTAAGGAGAGCAGTTTCTGTGGAGTATTGAGGGCGAAATCTAGACTGAAGGAGATCAAGAAGTTTATTCATGTTCAGATTAATGAGTTGCAGACCAGTCTTTCAAGAAGTTTGGAGGAGAAGGCGAATAAGGAGATCGGACGTAATTTGTTAAGATTGGTGGGGTCCAGTGAGGGCTTTTTAAGTATGGTGGAGACTAGCGCATGCTTTAGAGAGTTTGGGAAGATGCCACAAGAGAGGGAGAGGTTGAAAATGTGAGTTAGAGAGTATAGAATTGAGTCAGAGGGTGAGCGTAGCATTTGCGAGGGAGTAGGATCCAGGGGGCAGGTGGTTAGATGAGTGTTAGATAAAAGTTTAGCAACCTCATTAATAGTAGCAGGGTTGAACGAGGGAATTAATGATTGTATCTGTGGACATGGGTTGTTGCATGGGGGAGGTTTTTGCGCATTGGAGATCTCCTCATGAATTGTATCAATCTTAGTTTTGAAGTGATTGAGCAGTGAGTGAGTTGGTGGGTGGAGGCAGTGGAGGACAGAGTAGAGTTTTGAAGGTAGAGAAGAGTTGATGTGGAGTGGATGAGAAGGTGTTAATAAGTGTGATAAAGAAGGTCTGTTTGGCAGTGCGAAGGCAGGAATAGTATTTTAGGAGGGCAAATTTATATTGTGTGAAGTCTTCCTAAAACTTATGCTGCGTACACACAATCAAACAATCCGGTGGAAAAGTCCGGCGGACTCAAGTCAAATCCCCCCGTGTGTGGGCTCCGGCGGACTTTTTTACCCAAAAGTCCGGTGGACTAAGAAAGTAGTTTTGCACCAAAGTATGTCCGTCGGACAATACGGCCGTGTGTGTGCTAGTCCGCTATACTTTTGAAATGAACGGACTTTCCCGCGCACAGAGAAAAGTCCGTTCATTTTGAGCGCGGCTCCAGGCAGCCGGGAACCAATGAAGGAAGTGCCGCTGGCCCAGTCACCTGGTATGGAGTTAAAGGGGAAGACCCCCTAGGTCCATATCAGGGGGGCTTCCCCTTTAACTGGGTTGCGTGCTCGGCTAAGGGTCTGATATGGACCCCCTAGGTCCATATCAGACCCTTATCCGAGCACGCAATCCAGCCGGTCAGGAAAGGGGGTGGGGAGGAGCGAGCGCCCCCCCCCCCCCCCTGAGCCACGCGCCCCCCCACCCCAAAGCACCTTGTCCCCATGTTGATGAGGACAAGGGCTTATCTGAATCCTTGAGCCCCCTTTAATAAGGGGGCCCCCGGATCCCAGCACCCCACCCTATGTGAATGAGTATGGGGTACAATGTACCCCTACCCATTCACCTGTGAAAAAAATGTAAAAAAAACACAACACACAAGGGTTAAAATAGTTTATTGCACAGCTCCGGGGGTCTTCTTCCGTCTTTGGGGGTCTTCTCGCCGGACTCCTCCGCTATCTTCTGCTCTTTTGCTAGCTCTCTTACTAGTGGAGGAGCCCGGCTTTCTTCTTTGTCGCCGCCCTCTTCTTCCAATTTCAGGGATCTTGTCCCCCTCTTCGGGGGTCTTGTCCCCCTCTTCGGTTTTTCTTGCCGGGCCTTCGCGCCTTCTTCTAGCTCTTTTACAAGCGGTGGCCCGGTCTTCTATCACCCCCGCCTTCTGTTCTTCTCTTCTTCTGTTCTTCTGTTCTTCTCTTCTTGAGCTGTTGCCTCGTCGCTGTCTCTGGCCACAATGACAGGCACGCGGCGTGCGGTGACTTATATAGGGACAACGCCGGATGATGTCCCAGCCCATTATGATGTTGATGTCACAGTCCCAGAGGATGCTCGCTTATCCCATTTCCTGACCGGCCGGGTTGCCTGCTCGGATAAGGGTCTGATATGGACCTGGGGGGGGGTAACCCAGCTACGTTTTCTGAGACTTCTGGTGTCATCTGTTTGCCAGGGTTGTAGCAGTCGGGGTCTAATTCTGCATGTAGTGAGGGGGCAAGCTTGTCTAGGGAGGAAGACAGTGAGCTGTTGTAGATGAAAGTGGTTAGGTTGGGGCAGGACAGGGGTGAGATTTTTTCATAGATCAGTAGCAGAGTAGATAAGAGAAGGTTTGAGGTGGTGAAGGTTTCTACGTGTAGCTGTTAGGCAGTTGGAGGGAGAGGAGGTGGAAGACAGGGAGAGAGCAAAACTAATAAGGTGGTGATCAGAGAGTGGGAGAGGATTGTTGGAAAGTTTGCACAGAGTGCACAGATAGGAGAAGACAAGGTCAAGGGTGTTGCTATTAGAGTGAATAGGAGCCTGTATCCATTGCTTCAGGTCAATCGATGAGGTTAGACTGAGAAGTTTAGAAGTAATAGTAGGGTTAGTGTTAACGGGGATGCTGAAGTCACTGGGAATAATTGTAGGGATTTCAGAAGAGAGAAAGTAGGGTAGCCAGGCAGAGTCAAGTCATCAAGGAAGGCTGATACTGGTCCAGGGGGCCGGTAGATGACAGCAATTGTTAGAGAAATAGGAGAGAATAAACAAATGCAATTCGTCTCAAGAGAGGAGAATGTCAGAGAAGGAGGGTGGGTGAAGTACCTGATAGGTGCTACATGGGGCTAGAAGGATTCCCACTCCACCTCCCTTCCGTCCACTTAGTCTGGGGGAGTGAGTTCAGAGAAGGCCACCATGGAAGAGAGAAGCAGAAGTAGTATCTGATTCATGAAGCCAGGTTTCAGTAATGGCAAGTAGGTTAAAGGAATTTGTGATAAAGATGTTGTGGATGGCGGTGAGTTTGTTACAGACAGAGCGTGCATTCCAAAGGGCACAGGAAAAGAGGGGGCTGGTTTTGGAAAGAAGAGGAATAGAGACCAAGTTATGTTGTGGCTGCTGTCAGAGGGTGTAGGGGGATGGGAGCATTGGGCAAAGACATATGATGGTGGCTCTGGGTTTGGGGATATGTCACCAGAGGTTAGGAGAAGCAGGAGGGTGAGGGAGGTAATGTGGGAATGTGATTTATATGAAGGGGCATGTCTCAGAGTACTGGAGGTTTTATCAGTATATGGATGTAGAATGAGCAAGAGTTGGCAGGAGCAATAGTAGGGAGAGGGCAGAAGGCAGGGTGATATGTATATGCAGGGGGGTGGAGAAGAGGGGTGAAGGTAAAAGAGTTTGAGGAGGGAGTGTCAGAAGCAGTGGTAGAGAGCACATGTTACAGAGTAGAAGGAGAGACAGGGTCACCTGCGGTCTGTTAGGTGCTTTTCAGTGCAGTTTGCTACATTTGTTTGCTTTGTGCAATCGCTGAAGTGCAGAGATTGAAGTGCATATCACTTAGCCCTTGTATATACGGTCGGAGATTCCAACAACCAAATCCGTTGGAGTTATTCCGACGGATTAATTCTGGACCAGGTCCGGAAGTAATGTTGCATACACACGGTCGGATTAAGTTGTCTGAAAATCCGATTGTACATAACGTGATGATGTTATTTCGTTACAACAGGATTACATTCAGGCTAGTAGCCAATAGCTTTGGTCTAGGAATTTGATCTGAGCATGTGTGGCACTTTGTCCATCGGAGTAGGATACACATGATCGGAGTATGTCCCATCGGAGCATTTTGTCGGAAAATATTTCCGGCAAGTTGGAAAAGTTGGTCCGACAGATATTCTGACGGAAACAGTCCGATGCAAATCACATACAGTCCGATAGGAAACATTCCGACGGAATCTCCGACCGCGTGTACCCCAGAGAGATGATCATCCATCGCTGGATAGCAAGAGTGGATTAGCACCGCTGGAATCTTTTTTTTATTTTTTTATTTTTAATAAAGGAATTTTTCAAAAGTGCGTTTGTCTTTTTTAACCATTTTTTACACTTTCTTTGTGACATGGTCAGGGTACTTTTGTACCCCCTTACCATTTCAAACAGGGGGGGCCGAGATCTGGGGGTCCCCTTGTTAAAGGGGGCTTCCAGATTCTGATAAGCCCCCCCGCCCGCAGACCCCCACAACCACCGACCAGGGTTGTGGGGATGAGGCCCTTGTCCCCATCAACATGGGGACATGGTGCTTTGAGGGGTCACAGACCCCCAAAGCATCCTCCCAATGTTGAGGGCATGTGGCCTGGTATGGTTCAGGAGGGGGGGCGCTCTCTTGTCCCCCCCCCCTCTTTTCCTGTGGCCTGCCAGGTTGCGTGCTCGGATAAAGGATCTGGTATGGATATTTAAGGGGACCCCCACATCAATTTCTTTTTTTATTTGATGCAGGATTCACCTTAAAATCCATACCAGACCTCAAGCCTATACTTCACTGAGAGCTGATACTGGTGGATCAAAGACAACTATACCGGAGGTAGTTATAAGTGTGCCACATTACCATAACCATTTCAATACTTATTCTGCACTGTTCTTGTTTACCAAACCCCTTTTTGATTACAATTATTTCAACACAATAGCTAGCAAAAGAATAAAGAATAAAGACTACATCTTCATTGCAAGGCCTTGCATTCATTTCAAATAGAAAGAACTGTCTTATAAAGTAAGGGGGAGCTCCCTAGCTAGTGTGTTGTACTGTGTTGCTGGTTTTAAAATTTTGTGTTTAATACGGCGTGCTGGGAGTGGGAAAGGTGCCCAGAGTAAGGCATTGTCCCTCTGGGCATAGGTCCCACTTGGAGACGTTTGTGCATCTAAGCATTCTTTACATGTAAAAAAAACAGTTGTGAATATCTACTGTGCTGCGGCACTACGTTTGTGTGACAGTGCAGTTAATGTAATTATTGCTTTTCTACTAGTTCCAGTAAAATTACATTCTGGTAAACTACAATTAGTGTGAAGCATTGTACCTTCTCCCACAGGCAAAGTAGTAGACTGGATACCCAGGTACAGGTAAAGGTAAAGGTACATTGTTGTTGTATTGTATATGCAGGGTCATCCTCTGTTATTATTTTCACACCATACGGTACCACAGCTGTGTCAAGGGGATGGAGCCAAGTTACTGGGGATGTAAAATCAGAGTACAGGCCCAACAAAAACCAGCAACTCCTTCGGGGGTCAGTGCTACATATATATATATATAATGTATCCTGTGTCCACCCAGTTTCAGATTTGCTGATGGGCGGCACAGTGGTGTAGTGGTTAGCATTCTCACCTAGCAGTAAGAAGGTCACTGGTTCAAATTCCAACCACGACACTACCTGCCTGGAGTTTGCATGTTCTCCCTGTGCCTGCGTGGGTTTACTCCGGTTTCCTCCCACAATCCAAAGACATGCAGGTAGGTTAATTGGCTTCTGTCCAAAAAAAAAATAATAATTGGCCCTAGTATATGAATAGGGACCTTGGATTGTGGGCTCCTTGAGGATAGGGATGTGGGTGTAGCAATGTACAGGGAAAGGGACAATTGTAGACACTCACTCAGGTTGAACTGGATGGACTGGTGTCTTTATTCAACCTAACTATGAAACTATTTACTAGACTTACTATATAAATGTCATAAATCAATGTAAGGAGCAGAAAAATGTTCACTTTCATTGTACTCAAACATTTTTCAGGAGAAGGGTGTGATCTTTATTACACAGTTAGTCTACAGTAAATATCATTCAGGTGAATTAATAAAATTTCTTTAGAAATACTGATTTACATATTTCTAGTATGTTGTTAATTTAGATTATGCATGTAGGCCAGCATCTTATCAGTATATATAGAAGCATGTTGGAGCTTTTGCACTACACCTGATTCAGATTTCTACGTGCAAGTCGGTGAATAGAATTACACTTTCAGGTACTATTTGAATTATATTTATATGATGGTGGAGGGGTGATTGGTCCTGGGGGGGTCTGTGCTGATGTTGGGGGGGTTTGCCCTGGGGGTCTGTGCTGATGTTGGGGGGAGTTTCTCCTGGGGGGGCTGTGCTGATGGTGTGGTTTTTCCAGGGGAAATATACTGATGGGGGAGCTATATACCCTGATCTGTGAGGCTGAGCTGTATACCCTGATCTGTGAGGCTGAGCTGTATACCCTGATCTATGAGGCTGAGCTGTATACCCTGATCTGTGAGGCTGAGCTGTATACCCTGATCTGTGAGGCTGAGCTGTATACCCTGATCTGTGAGGCTGAGCTGTATACCCTGATCTGTGAGGCTGAGCTGTGTACCCTGATCTGTGAGGCTGAGCTGTATACTCCTAACACTATTGGTGGAAGCAACTGGAATACAGGGGACAGAGTTGGTGGATTCTCTAAGGGGTGGGGCTTATGAGAAGTAGGAAGGGTCAAAAGGACGGGGTCTGGCGCCCCCCATACTAAAACTTCACCAGCCACCACTGGTAAGGAGCATTCTTCCCACTGATGACTATTGTAAGGAGCATTTTTCCCACTGATCACCCGAAAGACCCCTTTCACACTGAAGCAGTTTTCAGGCATTTTAGTGCTGGAAATAGCACCTGTAAAGTGCTTGAAAACTACCTCCCATCCATTGCAACAGGTGCTTTCACACCTGGGCGGTGCGCTTGCGGGACATTAGAAAAAGTTCTTCACGCAGCATCTTTGAAACTGCAATGAATGGGCAGTGCTTCCATAATGCGTGAAAAGCATTTCGGAAATACCGCAACACAGGAAAAAGCAGCGTAACAGCCCCATTTAAACAGCGGTAAAGCACCACTAAAACAAGCAATTTTTTACCGCGAACAAACGAGCGGCTCAGTGTAAAAGGGCATTCTTCATGCTGATCACAATAGGGATGAGCTTCGAGTTCGAGTCAAACTCATGTTTGACTCAAGCATTGCCTGTTCGCCGAACACCGAACAATTTGGGGTGTTCGTGGCAAATTCGAAAAGCCACGGAACACCGTGTAAATGTCTATGGGAGAAATCTAAAGTGCTAATTTTAAAGGATTATATGCATGGTATTGTCATAAAAACTGTTGGGGACCTGGGTCCTGCCCCAGGGGACATGTATCAATGCAATTTTTTTTTTTAAAAACGGTTGTTTTTTCGGGAGCAGTGATTTTATAAAATGCTTAAATGCAACAATAAAAGTGTAATATTCCTTTAAATTTCATACCTAGGGGGTGTGTATAGTATACCTGTAAAGGGGTTGCACGTTTCCCGTGCTTAGAACTCTCCCTGCAGAAAGTGTCATTTGTGGGGGTCTGCGGATGGGGGGCTTATCGGAATCCGGAAGCCCCCTTTAACATGGGGACCCCCAGATCCCACCCCCCCATGTTTGAAATGGTAAGGGGTACATTCTACCCCTACCATTTCACAAAGAAAGTGTAAAGAATTGTAAAAAAAAAACAGACACCGTTGGGATAAGTCCTTTATTAAAAAATAAAAAAAAATATTCCAGCAGTTGTAATCCACTCTCGGTATCCTACAATGGGTGATCATCTCTCTGGGGTCCAGTGATGGATGATCTATCCTCTCCAGGTCCAGGGTCCAACAATGATGTCCAGCGCAGCGCATCCTGTCTCCACCGGAGACACCACGGGAATCCCGGCAGCCTGACAGGTCTCTGAGCTGAGGACGGAGCCACCCGTCACATGACCCCATTATCCCTCTGACGCAACGGAAACCTGTATTACATCAGAGGGGGCGAGGTCACCCACACGTCACTGGGGAAGCCCAGGTTTCCCCTTGCATCAGAGGGGGAGGGGGTCACGTGAAGGGTGGCCCTGTCCTCAGCTAATAGACCTGTCAGGCTGCCGGGATTCCTGCGGTGTCTCCGGTGGAGACAGGATGCGCTGCTCTGGACATCATCGTTGGACCCTGAACCTGGAGAGGAGAGATCATCCATCGCTGAACCCCGGAGAAGAGATCACCCATCGCAGTATACCAAGAGTGGATTACCACCGCTGGAATCTTTTTTTTCTTTTTTTATTTTTAATAAAGGACTTATCGCAATGGTGTCTGTTTTTTTTAAAAATATTTTACACTTTCTTTGTGAAATGGTAGGGGTGCAATGTACCTGTTACCATTTCAAACAGGGGGAGGGGCCTGAATCTTGGGGTCCCCTTGTTAAAGGGGGCTTCCAGATTCCAATAAGCCCCCCTCCCGCAGACCCCCACAGCCACTGGGCAAGGGTTGTGTCGATGAGGCCCTTGGCTACCCCGAGAGCACCCTCCCAATGTTGAGGGCATGTGGCCTGGTACGGTTCAGGAGGGGGGCACGCTCTTGCCCCCTCTTTTTCTGTGGCCTGCCAGGTTGCATGCTCGGTATTCATTTTTGGGGTGAACCTTGTGCCATTTTTTTATTTAGCGTGGAGTTCCCTGATTGTACCAGGCAAATTTCCCTGCCCCAGCTGTTGAACCGCCGAAAGAAGTTTGCTCTTAGCCATCCACATGCCCAGCGGTTGAATGCTAGCTTGGCTAAATTGCTAGCACTTCAACTGCTGCCTTTTCAGTTGGTAGAATCTGCCCCTTTCCGTGAGTTTGTGGAATGTGCGGTTCCTTAGTGGCAGATTCCCAAATGCCACGGAAGGCGATTCCGGCTCTCTACCGACATATGGAAGGCAATGTCTTGGCCTCGTTGGACAGGGCGGTCAGTGGTAAGGTGCATATTACCCCTGACTCATGGTCCAGCAGGCATGGACAGGGACGTTACCTATCTTTCACGGCCCACTGGGTGACTTTGCTGGCAGCTGGGAAGGATGCAGGACAGGGTGCAGTAGTGTTGGAGGTTGTTCCACCACCACGCCTCCAAAATGCTACTAGTGATGATTCTGACACACCTCTCTTCTCCAGCCCTTCCTCTTCTTCTTCCTCCATGGCCTCTTTCTGTGCTGATTTGTCCTCAGAACCAGCGGTGCTCTGTAGGCTTTCAAGGGGCTACGCAAGTACGCAGGCAAAAAGATGCCATGCAGTGCTTGAGCTAGTGTGCTTGGGGGACAGGAGCCACACTGGGGCAGAGATTCTGTCAGCTCTGCAGGGGCAGGCTCAGTGGTGGTTGACGCCATGCCAGCTTAAGCCAGGAATGGTGGTTTGCGACAATGGCACCAACCTCCTCTCTGCCCTCCGACAGGGACACTTCACACATGTTCCCTGTTTGTCTCACATCCTTAACCTGGTGGTGCAGTGGCTCTTGGGCAGGTACTCTGGCTTACAGGATGTCCTGAGGCAGGCCAGGAAAGTCTGTGTGCATTTTCGCCGGTCATATAATGCCAGTGCTCAGCTGGCTAACCTCCAAAAGGAATTTAACCTGCCCAAGAACCACCTAATCTGTGAAATGCCCAGGAGGTGGAACTCAACGTTGGCCATGCTGCAGCGGCTGCACACGCAGCAGAGGGCCATCAGTGAGTACCTGTGCGACTATGGCAACAGGACAGGGTCAAGGGAGCTTGTTTTTTTTCCCCACACCAGTGGGCTATGATCAGGGATGCATACACTGTCCTGTCACCATTTGAGGAGGCCACGAGGGTTGTGAGCAGTGACAGTGCATGCATCAGTGACAATGTCTTTTTCACCTGTTGGAGCACACGCTTCATGGAATAATGGACAGGCCACTTGAGGCAGAACAGGGGGAGGGAGAGGAGGACTTCCTTACCTCTCAAGGCCCCCTTTATCCAGACAGTGTTCCTGCTGGCCCGCCAATCACACAGGAAGATGATGAGGAGAAGGAGGAGGGTGATTGTGTCAGCATGGAGGTGGAGCCTAGCACTCAGCATCAGCAGCAGTCTTCAAGGGATCATTTACAGTCCCAAGAAACCCATGGACTTGTACGTGGCTGGGAGGAGGTGGCTGCAGATCATGTCATCCTTAGTGACCCAGAGGACTCTGGACCAAATGCCTCAGCAAACCTACGCTGCCTGGCCTCCCTGATCCTGCAAATCTTGCGGAAGGATCCTTGTATTCGTGTTATCAAGGAGAGGGATCATTACTGGCTGGCAACCCTCCTTGATCCATGTTACGATGGTAAGGTTGTGGACCTTATCTTGCCTTTGCAGAGGGAGCAGATGATGAAACATCTCCAGGAGGCCTTGCAGAAAGGTTTGTGCAACACTTTTCCAGAGCCTGGGAGGTTACAAATTCCTGGTCTGGGACAACGTGTTGCTGAGGCTTCGGTCAGTCACAGAAGGATCAGACAATTTTTTAGTCCTCAGCCCCAAGGTTTGATCGGTTCCAGCAACCATCGCCAGTGTCTGATTAACGTGGTGCAGAAATACCTAGGGGCAAGATCAGACTTGGACAACTTTCCCACTGAAAATCCTCTGGGTTACTGGGTCTTGAGGATGGATCACTGGCCAGAGCTTGCACAGTATGCAATTGAGCTACTGGCCTGTCCTGCATCCAGCGTTCTTTCGGAAACGCACATTCAGTGCTGCTGTGGGCTTTGTAACCAATTACAGGGTGCGTCTGTCCACCAAATCAGTCGATCGGCTGACCTTCATAAAAATGAATCAGTCTTGGATCACCAGCTACCAATCACCTGATGCTGATGAACCCGAATATTTTTTTTTTTTAATGTCATATCCCTTTAAGACTGCCTATGCTGATGCTGAGTGACTATCCTGTTATGCTGAGGGATTATCCTCTTCCTCCTCAATTTTCAGGCTGATAGCTTGTAAGAAAATTTTTGGTTCTGGGCACCGCCTCCAGTGGCTAAGGCCCAATTTTTCTGCCCCTGTTTAACAGGCGCGTGTAATTACAATTTTTGATGCAATACTTTGCAGCAGGGCTCATTCCTGCGCTTCAACTAGAGTATCTGTGAGGGGTTGCAGTGATGTGGCACCAGCACCAGTGGCTAAGGTCTATTTTTCCGACCCTGTTCTAATATTTCACAGCAGGGCCCATTCCTGCGCCCACCAAGAGTAACTGTGAGGGCTTAGAGTGTTGTGGCAACACCAACACCTAAATTTCTGCAGAGTATATAGGGCAGGCCCCTACTTACAAATCCAACAAATGACTCCTACTTTCAAACAGAAGCAGATAACAGGAAGTGATGGGAAATCTACCCATAGGAAGGGAAATTCTCTCCTGTAAGAGTTCCTTGTTTCACTAAAAACCCCAAATTTTCAAAATCCAATTGTCATTGGGACAGAAAGTGAGGTGAAATCTTCTGAACAGGTGCGCACAGACAGCAAAACAAAGGTTAGAGGGGTGATAATCCTTCCCTGTGTTTTCCAAAAAGCTTAAAAATAGATTTTTTTTGGCTGGAGCTACACTTTAAAAATGTACCAGTTTAAAATTACAAACAGATTCTTCTTAAGAATAAACCTAAAGTCCCTGTCTTGTTTGGACCGCTTGTATACTGCTGTTTGGAGTATATAGGTCCTGGGGGCCCCACGCCTTTTTTTTTTTTATGTCATATCCCTTTTAGACTGCCTATGCTAATGCTGAGTGACTATCCTGTTATGCTGAGGGATTATCCTCTTCCTCCTCAATTTTCAGGCTGATAGCTTGTAAGAAAATTTTTGGTTCTGGGCACCGCCTCCAGTGGCTAAGGCCCAATTTTTCTGCCCCTGTTTAACAGGCGTGTGTAATTACAATTTTTGATGCAATACTTTGCAGCAGGGCTCATTCCTGCGCTTCAACTAGAGTATCTGTGAGGGGTTGCAGTGATGTGGCACCAGCACCAGTGGCTAAAGTCCAATTTTTGTGTCCCTGTTCAACAGGGGCATGCAATTACAATTCTTGATCTAATATTTCACAGCAGGGCCCATTCCTGTGCCCATCACGAGTAACTGTGAGGTCTTACAGTGTTGTTGCAACACCACCACACTGTCCACAACCAAAGGCCCAATTTTTCCGACCCTTTCCAACAGGAGCATGGAATTACAATTCTTGATATTATATTTCACAGCAGGGACCGTTCCTGCGCCCACCAAGAGCAACTGTGAGGCCTTACAGTGTTGTGATAACACTACCGCACCGTCCACCACCAAAGGCCCAATTTTTCTGACCCTGTTCTAATATTTCACAGCAGGGCCCTTTCCTGCGCCCACCAAGAGTAACTGTGAGGGCTTAGAGTGTTGTGGCAACACCAACACCTGAATTTCTGCAGAGTATATAGGGCAGGCCCATACTTACAAATCCAACAAATGACTCCTACTTTCAAACAGAAGCAGATAACAGGAAGTGATGGGAAATCTACCCATAGGAAGGGAAATTCTCTCCTGTAAGAGTTCCTTGTTTCACTAAAAACCCCAAATTTTCAAAATCCAATTGTCATTGGGACAGAAAGTGAGGTGAAATCTTCTGAACAGGTGTGCACAGACAGCAAAACAAAGGTTAGAGGGGTGATAATCCTTCCCTGTGTTTTCCAAAAAGCTTAAAAATAGATTTTTTTTGGCTGGAGCTACACTTTAAAAATGTACCAGTTTAAAATTACAAACAGATTCTTCTTAAGAATACACCTAAAGTCCCTGTCTTGTTTGGACCGCTTGTATACTGCTGTTTGGAGTATATAGGTCCTGGGGGCCCCACGCCTTTTTTTTTTTTATGTCATATCCCTTTAAGACTGCCTATGCTAATGCTGAGTGACTATCCTGTTATGCTGAGGGATTATCCTCTTCCTCCTCAATTTTCAGGCTGATAGCTTGTAAGAAAATTTTTGGTTCTGGGCACCGCCTCCAGTGGCTAAGGCCCAATTTTTCTGCCCCTGTTTAACAGGCGTGTGTAATTACAATTTTTGATGCAATACTTTGCAGCAGGGCTCATTCCTGCGCTTCAACTAGAGTATCTGTGAGGGGTTGCAGTGATGTGGCACCAGCACCAGTGGCTAAAGTCCAATTTTTGTGTCCCTGTTCAACAGGGGCATGCAATTACAATTCTTGATCTAATATTTCACAGCAGGGCCCATTCCTGTGCCCATCACGAGTAACTGTGAGGTCTTACAGTGTTGTTGCAACACCACCACACTGTCCACAACCAAAGGCCCAATTTTTCCGACCCTTTCCAACAGGAGCATGGAATTACAATTCTTGATATTATATTTCACAGCAGGGACCGTTCCTGCGCCCACCAAGAGCAACTGTGAGGCCTTACAGTGTTGTGATAACACTACCGCACCGTCCACCACCAAAGGCCCAATTTTTCTGACCCTGTTCTAATATTTCACAGCAGGGCCCTTTCCTGCACCCACCAAGAGTAACTGTGAGGGCTTAGAGTGTTGTGGCAACACCAACACCTGAATTTCTGCAGAGTATATAGGGCAGGCCCATACTTACAAATCCAACAAATGACTCCTACTTTCAAACAGAAGCAGATAACAGGAAGTGATGGGAAATCTACCCATAGGAAGGGAAATTCTCTCCTGTAAGAGTTCCTTGTTTCACTAAAAACCCCAAATTTTCAAAATCCAATTGTCATTGGGACAGAAAGTGAGGTGAAATCTTCTGAACAGGTGTGCACAGACAGCAAAACAAAGGTTAGAGGGGTGATAATCCTTCCCTGTGTTTTCCAAAAAGCTTAAAAATAGATTTTTTGGCTGGAGCTACACTTTAAAAATGTACCAGTTTAAAATTACAAACAGATTCTACTTAAGAATAAACCTAAAGTCCCTGTCTTGTTTGGACCCCTTGTATACTGCTGTTTGGAGTATATAGGTCCTGGGGGCCCCACGCCTTTCCTTTTTTAAATTTGGGTGCGGGGTTCCCTTAATATCCATACAAGACACAAAGGGGCTGGTAATGGGCTGGGGGGGGGTACCTATGCCTTTTTTTCTCAATGATTTTCCTCCATATTGCCGGGACCAGACGTTACATTAAAGCTGCAAGTAGTTTTGAATGACTTTTATTCCTTTAGAAATGTCATTTTGTGCAGGGACAGTTCTAAACAGGGGAAACACGTGCCACTTTACAGGCAAACTATAGACAACCCCCAGGTACGATATGTAAAGGAATATTTCACTTTTATTTTTCACTTTCACTGCTCCTGAAAAAACGGCCGTTTTAAAACTTTTTTTTGCATTAATATATGTACCCTGGGGCAGGACCCGGGTGCCCAAACCCTTTTTAGGACAATAACTTGCATATTAGCCTTTAAATTTGCACTTTTGATTTCTCACATTTGAGTCCCATAGACTTTAACGGGGTTCGCGCACTATCGGTCCATTCGCAAGTTCTAGTGCGAACCGACCCAGGGGGTGTTCGGCTCATCCCTACTGACCATCATGTAAAGGGAATTCTTCCCACTGACTACCAATGCAATGGGCATTTTTTCCACTGACCACCAATGTAAGGGGCATTCTTCCCAATGTCACCAATGTAAGGGGCATTCTTCCCACTGATCACCAATATATGGGGCATTTTCCACACTGGCCATCAATGTAAGGAGCATTTTTCTGACTGACCACCAATGTAAGGAGTTTTCTTCCCACTGAAGCTTCCTGGGGAGGGACTTGATATCCTCCACTGTCACCTGCCAAAGTATTTTCAGAAATGGGGCAACATAAGCTGGAATCTTGCCATGTCGGATTCTCAGACTCTTCACTGGCCCACCATCTACCCAGCATCACAGAAAAGGGCTAAAACCAGATTGAAAATTACCCACCCACCCCGGCTGGGTCTCGGCTAGCATGTTACCAAGATTCTACTTTACAAAGAGCAGAGAAAAGAAAACTATTGGGTTGACCATTCCTAGGCCACCCTCTCGCCTGGACAGGTAATGCCGCGTACACACGAGCGGACTGTACTTCTGTCTCAGTCTGTTTCATGGTTCTGACAGGACCGCATCTTCACTCCCTTTTTGCTAGATGGACATCGGCCAAAAGTATTGAGCCAGGTCTCTTGCAAAAATAAAATCTCAGCATCAAACTTGCTGAGTAAAAATAAGGCAATATCATGAGCTTTTGCAGATTTAATGCTGGCGACATTAATGGTCGCCACCTTTATCGGAGTGGGAACTGCCATCAGGATAATTGGGGTAGTCGTTTCTTAACCTTAAGCACACTCTCATCACCAGAAACAGCTCTCTTCAGACTACGTGATTCTCCCTCATCCATGGATGAGAAAGATATATCGGACATCTCATCACCTGACAAAACTGAAAAAGTGTTGCCAAGAGGAACCCCTCCTGGGTCCAAATCTGAGGAACAAATTACCACTTTACTTGTCTTCCATTTCTTCTTTTTCTTCCTGCTAAACTTCCCCACCCCCATCCAGCACCCCCAGATTCCCCTGACCAGGTTTGCGCTGCTGAGGGACAGGCGAGTGGAGGCTGAGTGGGAAGATCCGCTAAACCTTCCCCCCCCCCCCCCCCCCCCCAGCAGCTTCTGCTAGTCTGGAGGATCTATGTTTAGAAGGATTAGGGACTACCACAGGAGGGACAGATTGAGGGACCACATCACTAGGGGAATCAGAATCCAAAACAACAGATGTAACAGACACAGGAGGGCCAACAACAGTTTCAGCGGCCTCATCCTCCTTATCTAGCCTCTGCAACTCAGCCTCCAATCCTGGAAAGATAGGTAATGCCTCCTGGCACTGACTATAAGGATGACCAAGCTTTTGGCACAAATTGCTCTGAATTTCGGTACAATCCTTAGCCAAATGGTCCAGATTCTGGCATAGTGAGCATTTCTTACTGGTACAGGTAGATGCAAAATAGCCTTTTTCACCACATTTATTACAAACTTTAGGCTGACCCTGGATAAAAGACGGTCAGCCTATCCCGCCCCAGAAAGGCTGAACAGGGCAGGTGTTGAACTACATTTTTCAGCACCCCTAATTTTAATGACACTGTCCAGGCCCCTGTCCATATCCTATGTAGATAAAGGACCTTCTACAGTGGAGCGAGGACCTCACCATATTGGAGGAGCCATATTGTCAAATCAGCCTCTTGTCTGGATTCATTACATACCAGGATAGTCACAGATTTTATCAGAGGCTGCCTTGAAATCACCTTTGGCACCAAACCACTCCACTGTGGAAGGCCCTTGCACCTCCCATATCATTCCCAAAAAAATCCAAACCCTCAGGCTTTACAAAGGACAAATCAAATTCAGAACTCCCCACTGGGCAAATTAAATCAAATGAGGCTTTTGAACCTAATTTCTCCTCCTGTACCCACTAACCATCCCCCCACCAAACCTCCCCAAATTGTACCACTAACATTTACAAATTTCCCTCCACCCTCCTTGGTGCAACTCCCCAAAACTGATGCGTAACTCCCCACATTCCTCCCAGCAGAAAAACATTTGTGTGTTTTGAACCATCCGACACATTTCTAGCAGATATCGATTGTACAGATTTGGTTTGCACAATCGATGAGTCTTCCCTCTGCTGAGCAAAGGGAGGAATGCCATTTTTATTTTTACCAGCAATATTAACCCCTTCACCACCACCCACCACATTTATTCTTTTATCATTACTGACAGATTCAGCTGGCCTGTTACCTTCCATCAGGACAGGACTATCATCAGGGGATAGTGCAGGCTGGTCTGAGACTGCAACAGGTGAAACATCCATGACTTCCACTGTACATGGTGCAATATGCTGATCCCCTCCCTCACCACAGGGAGGCTCAGGGGAGGCAATCTCCTTGCAAGCAGCAGGCATGCTGTGTGAAATACATGCAGGAAACTTAGGAGAGGAACTACAGGTTACAGAAGAAACATCCGTGTACAGGGTGCTTGCTGTAGGTTCATCAGCATTCCTCTAATGGTACGAAGGCATCTCTGCCAAGGGTTTTCCTTCCATGTCTGTAGAGGGGTCTTTTACAGAAGAAACTGCAGGTAGGTCTTTGCACCTTCTCTTTCTGCTCCTCAGTCAGGTCTCCATCCACCACAGCAGGTGGGGCAGACATGTTAGAAGTGGAAGGCAGTGTGATGTACTGGGATTTCTTCACCTGTACTGGTTTGTATCTCGGCTCATCTTCAGGGACTTCTGATGGATCATCAGTAAAGGCGAGCTTGTCTGCTCTCAGGGGTAACTCCATCTGCCGGATGAAGGTCATGGTGCCATGCTCACTATCTACCCCCTGGCTGGTTTCTGCTGGCAATTCCAAGCCCTGACATGGGGGGAAAGGTGCATAGGCAGATGGACCTGTGTCATCCATTACCTGAGGCTCCTGATCCATGGAACTTGCTGTCTGGCTGGCAAATCTCCTCTCATTATCCAACTTTTCTTTAAACGCTTCACTTCTATCTTTCAGCTTTTCCAATAATAAAGATTTTTTCTTTACCTTTTCTTCCAATTCCTGCAACTCAGGCTTCATGGCCAAACGATTTTTACTCCAGACTAGAGATGGCTTTGCGGTTAGCCCGGCGGTCGGTTAGCGGCAAATTTTGCGTGTTCGCGATTCGCCAAACTGGTGGACTTCTGGCGCTGTTCGCCCGGCGGACATATGCATTTACATTGTGAAAGAACTTTGACCCATGATGACACATCCATCATGGGGTACAGGACAGCCAATTGAGACATTTCAGCACATGGACAATTGGACATTCCCCCTACCTTATAAATAGATCTGATCTGGCGGCCATTTTACATTCTTTCTTTTGCCAGTGTAGGGAAAGGTTTCTGTGTGGAGCAGGGACAGACTGTAGTGACACAAATCGCTAACTATTAGGTCCACAAAAGTCCTTTTAAGGACTGGTATAGGTGTACAGTATATAGGGTTCTGGTGCACTGCTGTGCTGGTGATTGCTGAGTGCACTGCTGACTGATTCTGCAGCTGTCTTTTGTCAGTGTAGGGACAGGATGCTGTGTGGAGCAGGGACAGTCAGTTTAATCACTAGCTATTACTATTAGGTCTACAAAGGTCCTTTTAGGGATTGGTATAGGCGTACAGTATATAGGGAGCTGGTGATTGCTGGGTGCACTGATGCCCGATTCTGCAGCTATCTTTTGTCAGTGTAGGGACTGAGGGACAGTCTGCAAATCACTAGCTACTAGGTCCACAAAGGTCCTTTTAAGGACTGGTATAGGTGTACAGTATATAGGGTTGTACACGTATAATTTACTTTCTTTCAAATATAGAAAGAATATTATACTTGATTGCTGACCGATTCTGCAGCTGTCTTTTATCAGTGTAGGGATTGAGGGACAGTCTGCAAATCACTAGCTACTAGGTCCACAATGGTCCTTTTAAGAACTGGTATAGGTGTACAATATATAGGGTTGTGGTGCACTGCTGCTGACTGCTGTGCTGCTGATTGCTGCCCGATTCTGCAGCTGTCTTTTATCAGTGTAGGGACTGAGGGATAGTCTACAAATCATTAGCTACTAGGTCCACAAAGGTCCTTTTAAGGACTGGTATAGATGTACAGTTTATAGGGTGCTGGTGATTGCTTGGTGCACTGATGCCTGATTCTGCAGTTATCTTTTGTCAGTGTAGGGACTGAGGGACAGTCTGCAAATCACTAGCTACTAGGTCCACAAAGGTCCTTTTAAGGACTGGTATAGGTGTACAGTATATAGGGTTGTACACATATAATCTACTTTCTTTCCAATATAGAAAGAATATTATACTTGATTGCTGACCGATTCTGCAGCTGTCTTTTATCAGTGTAGGGACTGAGTAACAGTCTGTAAATCACTAGCTACTAGGTCCACAAAGGTCCTTTTAAGGACTAGTATAGGTGTACAGTATATAGGGTTCTGGTGCACTGCTGTGCTGGTGATTGCTGAGTGCACTGCTGACTGATTCTGCAGCTGTCTTTTGTCACTGTAGGTACAGGACACTGTGTGGAGCAGGGACAGTCAGTTTAATCACTAGCTATTACAATTGGGTCCACAAAGGTCCTTTTAAGGACTGGTATAGGTGTACAGTATATAGGGTTATACACGTATAATCTACTTTCTTTCAAATATAGAAAGAATATTATACTTGACTGCTGACCGATTCTGCAGCTGTCTTTTATCAGTGTAGGGACTGAGGGATAGTCTGCAAATCACTAGCTACTAGGTCCACAAAGGTCCTTTTAAGGACTGGTATAGGTGTACAGTATATAGGGTTGTACACGTATAATCTACTTTCTTTCAAATATAGAACGAATATTATACTTGATTGCTGACCGATTCTGCAGCTGTCTTTTATCAGTGTATGGACTGAGGGACAGTCTGCAAATTACTAGCTACTAGGTCCACAAAGGTCCTTTTAAGGACTGGTATAGGTGTACAATATATAGGGTTGTGGTGCACTGCTGTGGACTGCTGTGCTGCTGATTGCTGCCCTATTCTGCAGCTGTCTTTTATCAGTGTAGGGACTGAGGGACAGTCTGCAAATCACTAGCTACTAGGTCCACAAAGGTCCTATTAAGGACTGGTATAGGTGTACGGTATATAGGGCTGTACACGTATAATCTACTTTCTTTTGAATATAGAAAGAATATTATACTTGACTGCTGACCAATTCTGCAGCTGTCTTTTATCAGTGTAGGGACTGAGGGACAGTCTGCAAATCACTAGCTACTAGGTCCACAAATGTCCTTTTAAGGACTGGTGTAGGTTTACTATTTGGTGTGCAGTATATAGGGGTGTAATACACGTATAAAAGACGTGTACATATAGAAAGCATAGTGCTCTCTATCTTGGTGCTGGTGTCAGTGCTCTCTATCACGGTGCAGGTGTGGTGTAAGTGCTCTCTAACTCGGTGCTGGTGTCAGTGCTCTCTAACTCGGTGCTGGTGTCAGTGCTCTCTATCTCGGTGCTGGTATCAGTGCTCTCTATCTCGGTGCTGGTGTCAGTGCTCTCTATCTCGGTGCTGGTGTCAGTGCGCTCTATCTCGGTGCTGGTGTCAGTGCGCTCTATCTCGGTGCTGGTGTCAGTGCTCTCTATCTCGGTGCTGGTGTCAGTGCTCTCTATCTCGGTGCTGGTGTCAGTGCTCTCTATCTCGGTGCTGGTGTCAGTGCTCTCTATTACGGTTCGGGTGATCATCTCCTGCACCATCTTCTTAGCCTGCCCTGACCTTTCCTCTCCTCCATGGCCTTTATGCGCTCCTGAATTGTCAAAATTTCACAGATAAAAAAAGAATGCTTGTCGTTGTCGATCCCAGATTCACTTAATACTTTTGTTATGTCAGCGTCCATGTGGTGGGACTATGTGTGCATATCTAGTAAGTATTTTGTGGCTGAAAATATGACAGTCTGCAAATCACTAGCTACTAGGTCCACAAAGGTCCTTTTAAGGACTGGTATAGGTGTACAGTATATAGGGTTGTACACGTATAATCTACTTTCTTTCAAATATAGAAATAATATTATACTTGACTGCTGACCGATTCTGCAGCTGTCTTTTATCAGTGTAGGGACTGAGGGATAGTCTGCAAATCGCTAGCTACTAGGTCCACAAAGGTCCTTTTAAGGACTGGTATAGGTGTACAGTATATAGGGTGCTGGTGATTGCTTGGTGCACTGATGCCCGATTCTGCAGCTATCTTTTGTCAGTGTAGGGACTGAGGGACAGTCTGCAAATCCCTAGCTACTAGGTCCACAAAGGTCCTTTTAAGGACTGTTATAGGTGTACAGTATATAGGGTTGTACACATATAATCTACTTTCTTTCAAATATAGAAAGAATATTATACTTGATTGCTGACCGATTCTGCAGCTGTCTTTTATCAGTGTAGGGACTGAGAGACAGTCTGCAAATCACTAGCTACTAGGTCCACAAAGGTCCTTTTAAGGACTGGTATAGGTGTACAATATATAGGGTTCTGGTGCACTGCTGCTGACTGCTGTGCTGCTGATTGCTGCCCGATTCTGCAGCTGTCTTTTATCAGTGTAGGGACTGAGGGACAGTCTGCAAATCACTAGCTACTAGGTCCACAAAGGTCCTTTTAAGGACTGGTATACGTGTACGGTATATAGGGTTGTACACGTATAATCTACTTTCTTTTGAATTTAGAAAGAATATTATACTTGACTGCTGACCGATTCTGCAGCTGTCTTTTATCAGTGTAGGGACTGAGGGACAGTCTGCAAATCACTAGCTACTAGGTCCACAAAGGTCCTTTTAAGGACTGGTGTAGGTTTACTATTTGGTGTGCAGTATATAGGGGTGTAATACACGTATAAAATACTTGTACATATAGAAAGCATAGTGTTCTCTATCTTGGTGCTGGTGTCAGTGCTCTCTATCACGGTGCTGGTGTGGTGTCAGTGCTCTCTAACTCGGTGCTGGTGTCAGTGCTCTCTATCACAGTGCTGGTGTGGTGTCAATGCGCTCTATCTCGGTGCTGGTGTCAGTGCTCTCTATCCCGGTGCTGGTGTCAGTGCTCTCTATCACGGTGCTGGTGTCAGTGCTCTCTATCACGGTGCTGGTGTCAGTGCTCTCTATCACGGTGCTGGTGTCAGTGCTCTCTAACTCGGTGCTGGTGTCAGTGCTCTCTATCTCGGTGCTGGTGTCAGTGCTCTCTATCTCGGTGCTGGTGTCAGTGCGCTCTATCCCGGTGCTGGTGTCAGTGCTCTCTATCCCGGTGCTGGTGTCAGTGCTCTCTATCACGGTGCTGGTGTCAGTGCTCTCTAACTCGGTGCTGGTGTCAGTGCTCTCTATCTCGGTGCTGGTGTCAGTGCGCTCTATCACGGTGCTGGTGTCAGTGCGCTCTATCACGGTGCTGGTGTCAGTGCGCTCTATCACGGTGCTGGTGTCAGTGCGCTCTATCACGGTGCTGGTGTCAGTGCGCTCTATCACGGTGCTGGTGTCAGTGCTCTCTATTACGGTTCGGGTGATCATCTCCTGCACCATCTTCTTAGCCTGCCCTGACCTTTCCTCTCCTCCACGGCCTTCATGCGCTCCTGAATTGTCAAAATTTCACAGATAAAAAAAGAATGCTTGTCGTTGTCGATCCCAGATTCACTTAATACTTTTGTTATGTCAGCGTCCATGTGGTGGGACTATGTGTGCATATCTAGTAAGTATTTTGTGGCTGAAAATATGACAGTCTGCAAATCACTAGCTACTAGGTCCACAAAGGTCCTTTTAAGGACTGGTATAGGTGTACAGTATATAGGGTTCTGGTGCACTGCTGTGCTGGTGATTGCTGAGTGCACTGCTGACTGATTCTGCAGCTGTCTTTTGTCAGTGTAGGGACAGGACACTGTGTGGAGCAGGGACAGTCAGTTTAATCACTAGCTATTACTATTAGGTCCACAAAGGTCCTTTTAAGGACTGGTATAGGTGTACAGTATATAGGGTTGTACACGTATAATCTACTTTCTTTCGAATATAGAAAGAATATTATACTTGACTGCTGACCGATTCTGCAGCTGTCTTTTATCAGGGTAGGGACTGAGGGACAGTCTGCAAATCACTAGCTACTAGGACCACAAAGGTCCTTTTAAGGACTGCTATAGGTTTACTATTTGGTGTGCAGCATATAGGGGTGTAATACACGTATAAAATACTTGTACATGGCGGCGCATGCGCGAAGCTCTCCATGACGGACGCATCCCGTTAGAGCTCCGCTCTCACCGCCGCGATCCCGAGCTATAATCTCCTAGTCTCCGGCGGCTATCATCTCGACTGACGCGGGCATCTGTAACAGATCCCCTCGTGCACCTCCCGGTATGGTTCTGACTGGCCATCGGGGAAAATCCAAACCAAAGCCGATAAAAGAAGCACTGGCGCGTGCTTCTTCCAAGATGGCGGCGAAGGCCTCCGCGGCCATCCAGGACACCACCAGCCCGCATCATCATGAGAGCAGTGCGGAGGAGGACATCCAAGCTGACTGCACGGCTGCGGCTCAGTCTCCACCCCCCCCCCCCCCCCCCGTCAGGTATGTCTCAGACTGATTTTTTGAAACATATGGAGGCTATGCTGTATAAGGCCCTAAAAATCACGTCCGACCAGATCACCGACAAACTCACCCGTGAGATCTGTGACCTGGGCCAGCGCACTGCTGACCTCGAGACAAGAGCTGATGACACCGAGCTTACCTTGCAAGAACTGGCTCAAGAACAAGCAAGCCTCCGCGACGACAATGCTGTCCTACTGTCCTGTTTGGAAGACGCGGAAAATCGCTCACGGAGATCGAACCTTCGCCTCCGGGGCATCCCTGAGACCGTGGACGACCTCCAGTCCTTCACCACAGCACTTTTCCAAGAACTGTCCCCGGTGATAACGATAGAGCGACTCGAATTTGATCGGATCCACAGGGCGCTAACGCGACGCCAACCTGAGGGCCCTCCGCGCGATATAATCGTGAAGCTCCATTACTTCCGCATGAAAGAACAACTGATCTCCGCAGCACGCAACAAGCAAGATCTGCAGTTCCAGGGCCACTCTTACCAGCTTTTCACCAACCTGGCGCCCACAACTATTGCGAAGAGGCGAGCCATGAAACCACAACTCCAAATTTTACTGCAGATAAAGTATGCATGGCGCTTTCCTTTTGCGCTTCACTTCTCTTACCAAGGTCAGCAACATACCTGCTCCTCACCCGAAGCTCTGCAAAACTTATTGGAAACGCTCCACCTCGCCCCGCCGGAGCCTCCGGAAACGGCTCTTCCTCGCACGCCAGCCCGTCCTGCTCCCTACTCCTATGCAGCCACGCCGAGGAGGAACCATCAAGCCACACCGAGCTCCTCTTCCATTCGACGAGGCACACCTAAACGCCCGGCCAGTTGGGGCCTCCCTAGCCCTAAGGTATTTATCCCTCGTTGACTCACGTTATCAGTTGACTTTATGTTCTCTTTTTTTCTGCCCTGGCTTTTTTTTTCAAGTTTGAACCGCCAGTCTTTGGGACCTAACATGTCCTTATCCCCTTCCTGGACTTTGTTTGCCTCAACTTTGCCATCTCTACCCACCCTATGATTTTTAGATTTTTTTGACAGTTTTGCAAGAGCCTAGCCACAGATACTTTGCCCCCCCCCCCCTTTTGTCCCCCCCCCCTTTTTTTATTTTTTTATTCGCCCTACGGTCCACAGATCACCCACCCTCCGGACTAGCTGCTACATGGCTCTCCTATGGACACCACTTGCGATCTGTTCTCCCTCAGGCTTTGCATTTGTAAGCTTGCTTGACGCTGGTGGGCACGATCCTTAATGCATTCTTTCTGATTTGTGGTTTTTGAATTCACAGTCTCATTCTGTCCCACACTCTCTCACACTAGTTCGCCTCCCCCTCCTCTCCTCCGCCTATCCCCCCTTCTCATTTACCCTTTTCCCCCACATATAACCTCTTCCCCTTCCATCTCCCCCTCCCCTTTCCATTACCCCTGGGCTCCCATTTATTCCATCCCCCCCTCATGTCTTTTTGTTTTATTTTTACTCTCAATAATGCTTTTCACAGTACTGTCCTCTACGTGACCAATACCTTTTGATTTTCTTTATTTATGTCATATATGTCTCTCTTATCTGGTAGAGTTTGATAATGTTAAGGTTTATATCTCCTTTGTAATGTCCTTTTGACCATTGAACGGGTACGCGGCGGTGAGCTGTCACTGCTCCCCCCTCTTGTTGATGCACACTCCGCCTGACTGGCTGTCACCCACTTGTTGGGCGGTCCAGTTCTATCTGCACCGCCTCACACTCTTCTCCTTCCTCCCTTACCAACCTCCTTTCTCTTTCCTTTCTCTATCCCTACGCTGTCTCCCTCCTGCTCTCTTTTATCCCCATGGTCGGCTGGCTCGCCCGGGTCCCCAATGGCCTGCTAAGCACTTCCCCCCTCTCATACTATGGCTCCCTTGAACATCCTGTCCTTGAATGTCAAGGGACTCAACTCGCCTCAAAAACGGGTCAAAGCATTCCGCACCTTTCTTTCACTGAAAGCTGGTATAGTAGCCCTCCAGGAAACCCATTTCACTTCCCACTCCACTCCCAAATTTTTTCATTCTAAATACCCCCAAGTTTTTACAGCCTCCTCATCTACGAAACACAGAGGAGTTCTCCTCGCCTTTCACCATACCCTCCTCTTCACTAACTGAAATTAGGGACCCAGAAGGCCGATATCTTATAGTCACAGGTCTAATCCAAGACACAGAAGCCACTTTTGTCTCTTACTACGCCCCCAACACGAATCCCAATCCATTTTTCTCCCACCTCCTCCAGACCATTCGATCACATCGGGTAGGCACTCTTTTTATGTGCGGTGACTCTAACTTAGTCCTCTACCCACATTTGGACAAATCACCCTACTCTCCGGAACATCTTCCCCCCTCAGTGAAACTTCGTAAGCAACTTCAGCAGGCAGCATTAGTAGACACCTGGAGAGAATGTAATCCCCTCAAAAAAAACTTTACTTTTTACTCCAATCCCCAAAAGTCTTTCTCTAGAATTGATCACATCTTTATACCTATAACGTCCGCTCCCACTCTCCTATACTCACGTATACATCCCATCACTTGGTCCGACCACTGCGCAACAATTACAACAGTGTCTTCTATTATACCACCGTCCATGGATAGAGGGTGGAGCATGAATGAAACTCTCCTCTCCAACCAGTCTTACTGCCTAGTAGACATGTGCAGAGTAAAATATTTCGTTTCGGAATTTCGTTTTCGTCTGAAAACTTAATTTATTTAGTTACTCCCGAAATTCGTTTTTATTTATTTCGTTTTTCTTGCAAAATATTTTATTTTGTTCAGAAATGAAGTAGTACAGAGATACTGAAACATCAAATAGAGCTAAACAAGCTCAAGTAACAACAAAGATAATTCGAAAAATCATATAACAGTAAAGTCAATCTTAGAAGCCTGTTGAGGAGGTTTGGTAGCGAGACAATAATGCAGGGAGATCTGAACTAGATAGGTTACCGTATCTCCTATTAGAGGAGGGGACCTCAAAGGGGTTCTACCGGAAGTAACAGTTAAGGCTTCTTAAAGTGAGGTAAGAGATATATAAGAGCCCCAGAAAAGTTAAACTTGGAAAGAATAACTGAGGAAACCTTGTTCCCGCGCCCCAATTGGGATCACGCTGCACGAGAACCAGGTTCCTCCCATCAGAACTGAAATTGGGTAACCTTCCCCTTGTCATAACTGCATCCAACTAGAGGGGGTTGTTGTTATGGTTGATCAGTATCCCTGAGGGAAGAGGAGGATAGCCCTCCGAAGGGATAGATAAAGAGAAGGAAAGATGAAAGAGAGAAGTAGAGATAATAGGAAGGAGATAAAGCATTCTCAGTGGTCACTCTAACTTAGTGTTTGTACTGAGGGGATCCCAGGAATCAGAGAGATCCCCACATAATGAGCCCAAGGCTCCCAGGTCAATTCAAAACTTTGCTTCCTATCCAAGAGAGAGCTAGCTAGTTTTTCTTGGGACATAATCCAGGAGATTTTTCTAATGGCGAGTCTGACGGAGACCCCGAGTTGTTTCCATGATTTAGCTATGGTCATTTTAGCCCCTAATAGAATAAAGTGGATTAGCTTCCGCTTATATTTAGAGATGAGAGGGAGATGTGCATTAAGTAAAGCAGTCTCGGGTAGCCTGGATAACTCGTGACCGGTTACTTTTTTGATAATAATGAATATCTTTTTCCAGAAGTGTCTAATTCTAGGACACTCCCACCATACATGAGATAATGTGCCCTGCAGATGACAGCCCCTGAAACACAAAGGGTCAGCCGAAGGGAACATCTTGGCCAGCCTCGCGGGAGTGAGGTACCATCTGGAAATTACTTTTACGCTAGCTTCCATTAGGGAAGTATTTATTATTCCTTTAAAGGCCATAGAGAAGGCTGATTGCCAGGTTTCCAAGCTCCAGTGGAACTGAAGATCTTCCTCCCAGGACGACATATAAGAGGACTTCCCCGTAGGGAATAGCAGTGAAGTGTAGATAATGGATATCCCCCCCCCTTTGTTCCACCGCCTGACCACACCAACGCTCATACTCTGAAAAACAAGGGGGATTTGGTTTTTCTAACCACAAGCTGTGTAGGAAATGGCTAATTTGTCCGAATCTGAACTTCTCCGAACTCGGGAGGTCCAGTTTGCTAATGCAATGAGCAAGGGAAATTGGTCCAATGTTAGAAAAGAAGTGACCTATTCGGTACAGCCCTTTATCAAGCCACCATTGGAAAGCTTGGATCTCTAAACCGGAGGGGAATTTGGGATTCCGGAAAATGTGTGACAGGGGGGTTGTGTTGGAGACGATATAAGGGTTCCGCTTTAATTTGTCCCATAAGGCTAAGGAGTGGGAGAGAGTGGGAGCCATGATTGGAGGTCTGCATTTGGGTGAGGACCAAAGTAGGAAGTCTATAGTATTGAGTGGGGCTGCTAAACTTTCTATTTGTAGCCAGTCAGGCTTCTCCCCCTTAAAATATAAAACTGAGATTTGCGCAAGTCTGGCTGCTTGATAGTATTTATATAAGTGTGGGAGGCCTAAGCCCCCTTTTTTACGTGTTAAGTAAAGTGTTTGTTGGGGCAATCTGTAACCTGCTCCACCCCAGATAAATTTCAGAACCTTGCTTTGGAAAGCACGGAGATGATCCAACCGTATCGGGATCGGGAGGGCTCTAAAGAGATATAGAAGTCTTGGCATTAGGGTCATCTTAATGGCATTGATTCTACCCATCCAGGAGATATGATGTGAAGACCACACCTTTAAGTCTTGTTCGAGTTTGCGGAACATGGGAGGATAGTTCTTTTCATATAGAGTTTCGAACCTGGGAGTAAGATTTATGCCGAGGTATTTGATGGTCTGGTCATTCCAGTCAAACTGAAAATTCAATTTAAGTGAAGCCACCGTAGGTGGGGGGAGGGAGACGTTGAGGGCTTGTGATTTAGAGAAATTTACTTCCAATCCAGAAATTTTCGCGAAGGATGATAAAGTATTGCAAAGATTTGGGAGGGAGATAAGGGGGGAGGTGATGAAGAGTATCAAGTCGTCAGCGAACAGTCCGCATTTGTGTTCCTGCTGTCCACAGAAAACCCCTTTGATGTCAGGGTTCACCCTGATCGCAATTGCTAGAGTCTCGATCGCAATTGCGAAGAGTAGTGGGGATAAAGGGCACCCCTGTCTAGTGCCTCTAGCAATCTTAAAAGGGGTGGATAAATATCCCTGCGATTTAATAATTGCTGAGGGTGTAGAATAAAGTGCTTTTAGCAATCCCCTAAAGCGATCTCCAAATCCCCAACGCTCCAGGAGCCCAAAAAGGTATTGCCAAGACACTGAGTCGAAGGCCTTTTGTATATCTAATGAAAGAATCATCCCCTGTTGTTTGGGGCCACTAGGCCAATTTGATTGGAGAATGGAGATCACGTCTATGGTTCGTCTAGTCTGGTCTGGGCCTTGTCTGCCTGGGATAAATCCAACCTGATCTTTATGCACATATGTTCGGATAAAGGAGTTTAATCTATTTGCGAGTATTTTAGTGAGGATTTTGAGATCGTTATTGATCAATGAAATGGGTCTGTAATTACTTACTTCTTCTGGGTTTTTGTCTGGTTTTGGGATCACTGTCAAGAAAGCAGAGTTCAAGTCCGGGTGTAAGGGAGAACCAGATACTTTTTCATTAAAGAAATTTGTCAAGTATGGGGCCAGTGTCTCCGCAAAAGACTTATAATAGGGTACCGACAGACCGTCTGGGCCAGGGGCAGAGCCCGTCTTTAAGTTCCGTATAACCGCTAGTGTTTCTTCTACGGTAATCCTCTCCTCCATAATTGCTCTATGCTCATCTGAAAGGGATGGGATAGGTAAAGAGTCCAAAAAGTTAGCGGAGAGACTAGGGTGTCCCTGACAGTCGTCTTTATACAATTTGGCATAAAATTCCCGAAAGGCCGAGATGATTTTTGTGGGGTCAGAAGTGGTTATGTGGTCATGAGTCCTGATTTTGGGGATAGTCCTGCATCTCATTTTTGGAGAGAGTTTATTGGCTAGCATTCGCCCCAGTTTGTCTGTGTGAGAATAAAATTTGGCCCCTGACCATCTCAACTGTTTCTCAGCCCTCGCCGTTAATGCTAAATTTAGTTCTAGCTTAGTGGAGTCTAGAAGAGAGGTAGGGAACCTGTGGGGATCTCGTTTGTGTTTGGCCCTGAGGTCAGCATAAGTGGTTTCGAGCCTGCGGATGTCTGCTTCCCTTTCCCGTTTGATCTGAGAAGCTATTTGTATGATCCTCCCCCTAACTGAGACCTTGTGGGCAGCCCACAAGGTTTCCGCTGAGATATCGTCCGTCTTGTTGAGATCAAAATAGTCCAGGAGCGCTTTATTAATGTTGACCACCCTAGAGGGCTCTGTTAATATTGACTCATTGAGTCTCCAGTGGGAAAGCTTGGCCGTATGGGCAGGTTTCTGTATAGTGATAGTGACTATAGAATGGTCTGAGAGAACAGTGTCAATTTTGGAGTTGATGAGATTGGGCAGTAGTCTTGTAGGAAGTAGAATATGGTCTATCCTAGAATAGGACTGGTGCGGAACGGAAAAGTGGGTAAAGTCTCTATTTGTCGGGTTGGCTTCACGCCATGCGTCTACCAAACCGTGGGTATGGATTAATTTAGCGAATCTGAGACTGTTGTTAGAGGGGCGAGTGAGCCTACTTTTAGATGGGTTCGATTTGTCCAAACCTTGGTCTAGAGCGACATTGGAGTCTCCTCCCATGACCACCTTGCCCTCCATTAGGGGGGCAAGAGTGACCATCATGGATTGGAAAAATTTATGTTGACCTTTGTTAGGAGCATAATAAGAGACGAAGGAATAGAGCTGACCGTCTATTGTCCCTTTAACGAGGATATATCTCCCGTTTGGATCTTTGCGATCCATCTGCCAGACAATATTACTAGATTTAGCAAATAGTATTGCTACTCCTTTTGTTTTGTTTACCGATTTTGCTAGGAAGAATTGAGGAAAATGTTGGTGTAAGAAATTAGGGCTGTACCGATCAGGAAAATGGGTTTCTTGGATTAGGGCTACGTCCAATTTAAGGGATTTATAACTGTCAAATATCTTTTTCCTCTTGATAGGGGAGTTTAATCCCTGAACATTATGAGAGGCTATTCTGAGTCTGGAGCCCTGGTGGTCAGCCATGAAAACAAAGAGAAGGGATGCTTACCAGTCCATCTACACAATTCTGCGGAAGGTCCCGTAGATCGTACGTCCCAAATTGTAAACCATAAATTGCGATCATAGCACTAGAAGAGGCGACTATGCGAGCCTGTAGGGAGAGTAAAAGTCGAGTGACCACTGAGAATATTGAAAGTTGAGCAGAAAACAGAGATGAAGAATCAGAGTAGGAGGAAAGAAGAAGGTAGAAGGCAGAAGAAGGTGAAAAATCCAGAGGATACCCCCTCTGGTGAATCAAGGTCAGCCCCTGGGGACCCAAACATCCCCCGGAGGAGACCCCAACCAAAAACGCCTGCATAACTAAAGGCAGGCACCCTAGCCCACAAATCATAGGGGGTCTGTGGGATAGGGGAGGGCACAAAGATCGAATCCAGCGCCCAACACTTTGAAGAGAAAGTAATAGTTGTAAAGTAAGCACCAATAGCATGAAATACTTAGATGATTAGTATCATAGAGTCTAACATTGTATGTAGGAATATTAACCAGAATCTTAGACATCAAATTAAACCCTTTAACAATCATGAATGAAAGGAAGAACTGTAAACGGGGTAATACCCCGCTGCGGGCCCTAATATTGGACCTGGATCGAAACAATATCAACCTGGCGAGGTTTAAGGAAGATTACCTGCTTTAGGGAAAAAATGAGGAAGAGAAAGAAGGGGGGGGAGGGGGGGGAGAAGTGAGGGGGGGGAAGGAATGGGTTGGAGGCAAGGGAAAAGTGGAAAGGGGTATTGGGGGGAGGGAGAAGAGGGAGGGAGGGGGGTACAGAGAGCTTAAGGTATGAGAGAGAACCAACATCAGTTCTAAAAGGAAGTGCAAATGTCTCTTTTGAGAAGGATCCAGCATGTAGGAATGTTCTGTATCATCCGATGAGAACAAAACTCCGTATGAATTGCAGGCTTAGTGAAAACCGAGCAGTATTTTCTGGTCAATAGTATGAGAGGGCCATCATGAGAACCAGTTAGTTAAAGATGGGAAAACAAAAAGGGCCCGCAGTAAGTGGAAGATCAGCCACAGGAAGTTCAAAGAGCCGAAGCTCTCAAGTGGTGGGGGGAGGTTTCCCCGTGGCACTCCGGCATGGAGTGAGAATAGGGTTAGGGAAAATGAAAAACTTAGGAAAAGACCAGCCTCAGGTCTGAGTATGTTCCTTGGATCGTTTTGACTGCTGCTTATTCCACAGGGGGGTAATTGGGCTAGCAGGGGGCGGGCGTTTAGCTGGATTGTAGTTCGGGTTTGAGGTGTCCATGTCTGCTTCCGTTGAGATGAGCTTCAGGGATAGGAGAATCTTTTCACCATCATGGAAAGTGGTGAAAAAATGGGTCTTGCCCATATGTTGGAATTTGACAGCAAAGGGGAATGTCCACCAATATTTGATTTCCTTTTGGGTGAGCATCAATAGGAGAGGTTTCAAGGCTCTTCTTCTCTGGATTGTGGAGGGGGACAGATCGGCGAAAATTTGGATTGAATGGCCGTGATAGGACAGATGTTTAGCCGCTCTGGACTGTTTCATAATTTCTTCTTTCACCTGGTAAAAGTGTGGCTTGGCTATAATGTCCCGGGGGGACCCATCCTTACGTGGAGGTCCGAGGGTTCTGTGGACCCTATCCAGCTCCAGGCGGTGTTGCGGTATGTCCGGGATCAGGGATGTGATGACTTCCTGGGTAGCTTGCGCCACATCAGTTATGGATTCTGGTATTCCCCTGATTCGGAAGTTGTATCTTCTGGATCTGTTTTCCAGTTCGTCGATTCTAAGTATGGCGGTGTCCAGTCTGTCTTGTAAAGTCTGGATATGTTCTGAGTTCTGGTTGGTTGCTGACACTGTCATGTCCAGTTTTTGTTCTATCGCTTCCATCCTGGCTCCCAGGTTTTGAAAGTCTGTCTTAATGTCTCCTGTTATTTTCGCGGCTGTGGATGCTAAGCCCCTTTCCAGAAGGGCTGACATTTTAAGGAGAAGGTCATCCGTGTGTGAGCCGGAGTCAGACTGAGGGAAAGGAGAGGATCCCCCTGGGGGCGGATCGAGGATAGGGCCCGCTGGGGAATACGGTGAGTCCCCAAAATTTCTGCCCAGCAGTGATTCTGTAGAGGCTGGTGATGGGGTGGGTGGATGCATTGCTCCACTTTGGTGAGATGGGGTATAATTGAGGGAGGCCGGAGCAATCACTTGCCTTACTTCTGGGAGTGTTTCTCTCCCTGCAGCGTGCTTCAGGGCCGCGGCGGCCATCTTGGTACACCCAGACGGCGGAGATCCGTCGAATTGCGGGACCAGGTCTCTGCGGACCTGTTTTTTGGGCATGCGGAGAGCTTCTCCGGGGTGAGGGGGTGGCGGATCGCTCGTTGTCTTCCTCGGGCTCGCTGTCTGCGGTGCGCAGTAAGTGTCGGTGGCGCTGGGTTCGGCGGAGCTCCGGCTCAAGCGTCCATATTGGAGACTCCGCGCATGCGCACCTTATTTAGTTTTTCGTTCAAAAATTGCATTCGTCCGAAAATCCACATGAATCACGGTCGAATCTGTCTTTGAAGGCTTATGGTGTCTGTCGAATGTATAAAGAAGATTCGACGGAGCTAGTATATAGCATACTTTAGAACCCTATTAAAGTCTATGGGACTCCAACGTTCAAAATCTAAAGTGCTCATTTTAAAGGCTAATTTGCAAGTTACTGTCCTAAAAAGTGTTTGGGGACCTGGGTCCTGCCCCAGGGGACATGGATCAATGCAAAAAACAGTTTTAAAAACAGCCGTTTTTTCGGGAGCAGTGATTTTAATAATGATTAAAGTGAAACAATAAAAGTGTAATATTCCTTTAAATTTCGTAGGGGGGGTTGTCTATAGTATGCCTGTGAAGGGGCGCATGTTTCCCGTGCTTAGAACTGTCCCTGCACAAAGTGTCATTTATGCAGGAAAAAAAGTCCTTTAAAATCACTCGCAGCTATTATGAATTGTCGGCTCCCGTAATACAGAGAACACTCATTGAAAGTCATTGATAAAAAAATAAATAAATAAATAAATAAAAAAAGCGTGGGGGTCCCCCAAATTCAATTACCAGGCCCTTCAGGTCTGGTATGGATATAAAGGGGAACCCTGCCTCAAATTTAAGAAAAAATTTGACGTGGGGTTCCCCCTAAATATCCATAACCAGACCCTTCAGGTCTGGTATGGATATTAAGGGGAACCCCGCGTCAAATTAAAAAAAAAATTGACGTGGGGTTCCCCCTAAAAATCCATACCAGACCCTTTATCCGAGCACGCAACCTGGCAGGCCGCAGGAAAAGAGGGGGGGACGAGAGAGCGGCCCCCCCTCCCTCCTGAACCATACCAGGCCACATGCCCTCAACATTGGGAGGATGCTTTGGGGGTCTGTGACCCCTCAAAGCACCTTGTCCCCATGTTGATGAGGACAAGGGCCTCATCCCCACAACCCTGGCCGGTGGTTGTGAAGGTCTGCGGGCGGGGGGCTTATCAGAATCTGGAAGCCCCCTTTAACAAGGGGACCCCCAGATCCCGCCCCCCCCCCCCTGTTTGAAATGGTAAGGGGGTACAAAAGTACCCCTACCATTTCACAAAGAAAGTGTAAAAAATGGTTAAACAAACACACTTTTGAAAAATTCCTTTATTAAAAATAAAAAAATAAAAAAAAGATTCCAGCGGCGGTAATCCACTCTTGCTATCCAGTGACGGACGATCATCTCTCCAGCGATGTCTCATCTCATCCAGCGCAGCGATCCATCCTTCTTCTGTCTCCGTGGAGGAGACACTGCAAGGATTCCGGCGGCTGACGTTTCTTATATACGGAGGGCGGGGCCACCCGTCACCTGACCCCGCCCCCCACTGACGCAAGGGGAAACCCGGGGTTCCCCGTGACGTATAGGTGACCCCGCCCCCCTCTGATGTAACGGAAACCTGCCTGTTTTACATCAGAGGGGTGCGGGGTCACCCATACGTCACAGGGAACCCCGGGTTTCCCCTTGCGTCAGAGGGGGGCGGGGTCAGGTGACGGGTGGCCCCGCCCTCCCTATATAAGAAACGTCAGCCGCCGGAATGCCTGCAGTGTCTCCTACACGGAGACAGAAGAAGGATGGATTCGCTGCGCTGGATGAGATGAGACATCGCTGGAGAGATGACCGTCCGTCGCTGGATAGCAAGAGTGGATTACCGCCGCTGGAATCTTTTTTTTATTTTTTTATTTTTAATAAAGGAATTTTTCAAAAGTGTGTTTGTTTTATTTAACCATTTTTTACACTTTCTTTGTGAAATGGTAGGGGTACTTTTGTACCCCCTTACCATTTCAAACAGGGGGGGGCCAGGATCTGGGGGTCCCCTTGTTAAAGGGGGCTTCCAGATTCTGATAAGCCCCCCGCCCGCAGACCTCCACAACCACCGGCCAGGGTTGTGGGGATGAGGCCCTTGTCCTCATCAACATGGGGACAAGGTGCTTTGAGGGGTCACAGACCCCCAAAGCATCCTCCCAATGTTGAGGGCATGTGGCCTGGTACGGTTCAGGAGGGAGGGGGGGCCGCTCTCTCGTCCCCCCCTCTTTTCCTGCGGCCTGCCAGGTTGCGTGCTCGGATAAAGGGTCTGGTATGGATTTTTAGGGGGAACCCCACGTCAATTTTTTTTTTATTTGACGCGGGGTTCCCCTTAATATCCATACCAGACCTGAAGGGTCTGGTTATGGATATTTAGGGGGAACCCCACGTCAATTTTTTTCTTAAATTTGAGGCAGGGTTCCCCTTAATATCCATACCAGACCTGAAGGGCCTGGTAATTGAATTTGGGGGACCTCCACGCTTTTTTTTATTTATTTATTTATTTTTTTATCAATGACTTTCAATGAGTGTTCTCTGTATTACGGGAGCCGACAATTCATAATAGCTGCGAGTGATTTTAAAGGACTTTTTTTCCTGCATAAATGACACTTTGTGCAGGGACAATTCTAAGCACGGGAAACATGCGCCCCTTCACAGGCATACTATAGACAACCCCCCCCCCCCCCCCCCCTACGAAATTTAAAGGAATATTACACTTTTATTGTTTCACTTTAATCATTATTAAAATCACTGCTCCCGAAAAAACGTCAGTTTTTAAAACTTTTTTTTGCATTGATCCATGTCCCCTGGGGCAGGACCCGGGTCCCCAAACACTTTTTAGGACAGTATCTTGCAGAATCTTTTCTCTCTGTCAAATCTTTTTTCTCTGTCGAATATTTTCTCTATATAATCTTGGACTAATAGAGGTAAGGTTAGGCACATTCGAACACAGGTTCTATAGACACAGATTGTTGTCAGAGTCATGTCGAATCTCCTATTCTATATCGAACTGTTGTAACAATGAAAACGAAAATAAAGCATTTATTTATGTCGGATCTTTCGTTTTTCGGATTTTGTGCTTTCGTTATCGTTTGTCAAAACGAAAACGAAAACAGCTGAAATTCGGACGAAAATGCATTCGGACGAAAACGAATGCACATGTCTACTGCCTAGATATCCAGGTAGCCCTTTCTGAATATCTCACCCACAACACTACTCCTGGCATCTCCCCTACCCTCCTCTGGGAGGCGCACAAGCCGGTCATTAGGGGCACCTGTATCTCTGTCGCCTCACACCTTAAAAGGGCTAGACAGGAGAGGTCCTGCCAACTAGAGAATACCCTCCAACAACACTTCCTTCAGTTCCAAACCAGCCCCACAGAGTTAAACAGGTTGACCCTCGAAAAGACGAAATTGGAGTTGGACCTACTTCTGACTGAAGAGTCTGACAAGCAAATTCGTAGATCCTCCCATACCATCTATACCAAAGCCAATAAGCCAGACACCTTTTTAGCAATGCGCTTAAGAAACCCAGAGAAATCTTACAAGCCCTTTAGACTCCGAATAGCACAAGAAGGACCCACTAGTAACCCCGCCAAAATACTCACTGAATTTAGCACTCAATTATCTAAATTATATGAAGCCAAATCCCCCTTTTCTACTTCCCAAGCTGACGCTTTGCTCCAACCTTTGCAGCTCCCCCGGCTAGCCTCCGTAAACCACGACTCAATCGAAGCTCCTATCACATTGGCTGAAGTGCTTGCAGCTATCAAATCCCTTAAACCACACAAACACCCGGGACCTGACGGTTTACCGGCATCATATTATAGAAAATTCGCTGACACGCTAGCCCCTCTCCGTACCAACTCTTTTAATTCCCTCCTACAAGATCACTCCCTTGGCAGGGACAGCTATTATCACTATGATCCCCAAACCCAACTCTGACAACACAATCTGGTCCAATTTCAGACCCATTTCATTGCTCAACGTAGACGTCAAGATCTTGGCCAAGGTCTTGGCGCTCCGATTGAACCCGCTTATTGGTAGGCTGATATAAGGACCAGGTTGGGTTCATTCCCCAGAGGCAGGCCAGCGATAACATCCGTCGTGTGATTCTCCTCCAACACATAGCGAAAACTAGAAATATTCCCATGCACATACTCTCCCTTGATATACGCAAAGCGTTTGATACAATATCTTGGCAATACCTTCACTACATTTTGCAACGCTGGGGTTTTGGCCCCTTTTACTCCGCTGGATAGGCGCTCTGTACTCTCAACCTCAGGCCTACGTCAGATATGCGGGTTCGCGCTCAGTGACCTTCCCCATACAACGGGGGACGAGGCAGGGGTGCCCCCTCTCCCCCATTTTATTCGCATTAGCAATAGAACCCCTTGCTGCGCTGATCAGGGCACACCCCGATATACGCGGCCTTGAATTGGCTTCGACCACGCATAAGCTATGCTTATTCACCGATGATGCCCTGCTTTTCATTACTACCCCCCATACTACTCTACCTAATCTTTGTAAACTTTTAGACAGATTTGCTAAAGTGTCAGGCTTAGAAGTCAATCATGCTAAATACAGAGCTCTCAATGTCTCCCTGCCAACGGACGAGTTTAAACGCCTACAAAGCAACTTCCCCTTTCTATGGTCTTCGACCTCTATCCCTTACCTGGGCATCCTACTGACGAGTGACCCGTCCTCCCTCTTCCAATCAAACTACCTCCCCCTACTCAGAAAACTCACAAACATTTTAGCTTCATGGCAGCCGCTTTGTGTCTCGTGGCTGGGTAGAATATCAGCAGTTAGGATGTCACTACTACCTAAATTACTCTACCTCTATAGGGTCCTCCTTATCGCGGTCCCCCCATATTTTCATCGTATCATACAAAACAAAGTTTTAAAGTATATTTGGGGACCCACTAGACCCAGAATCGCTAAATCTATACTCTTCCGCCACAGGACACAGGGCGGCTTAGGCGTGCCCAATTTCTCACACTACTTCCGTGCGGCCCAGATAGCCCAAATCGCCCTTTACCACGCTAAGTCAGAAGTTCCTTTGTGGGTTAGCCTCAAGGCCATGGATGTTCATCCGATTACTATATCAAATCTACTCTGGCTGCCCCCCTCCCGGAGAGGTATACTTACTAACCCTGTTACACTCCCCTCCCTGAAAATTTGGGATATGGCCCGTAAATCTTCCCCACTCATTTCCGCACATACCCCACTACTTTCTATTTTTGGTAACCCGCTTTTTCCCCCGGCTTTTCTAGAGCCAGGCCTATTTGCGGCCTGGTCCCGAGCAGGCGTGGACAGGGTCTCAGACCTCCTGAAGGGTGGTTTACCAAAATCCTTCCCAGACCTTCACGCTCAGCACCACATTCCACTAAAGGAATGCTTTCGCCACCTTCAAATTTTACACTTTCTGCAATCACTGCCTAAGCCCATTCCCGCTCTGAATCATATGTCATTCTATGAAAAGATATGTGACTCAGACCCACATGCCCCAGGCATTATTTCACAATTATATGCTTACTTCACTCTCCCCCCTTCCTCTCTCCCAGCTTACGCGACGAGATGGTCGACTGATTTCGCTATAGATCTGGACACGGAGGACTGGAGGGAGATCTGGACTAACACCAAGAACGCAACCCAAAATGTTGTTGCCTCTGAGGCTAATTTTAAAGTCCTAATGCGTTGGTACCTAGTCCCAGCTAGAATAGCCAGATACGTTCCGGGATACTCAGCGATTTGCTTCAGGGGCTGTACTGACATTGGCACTCACCTACATATCTGGTGGGCGTGCCCGATAGTCCGGCAATTCTGGGATGCAGTGTTCCAAATGGCATCAACACTATTTATGTTCACACTTCAACCGGACCCTACTCTTGCTATACTCAACAAGTCACCCGAACGCTGTACTCGCAATCAACTAAGACTGTTCCTCCAACTCAGCACAGCAGCTAAGCAAACTATTGCACAGGCTTGGAAGACTGCATCCCTGCCCTTGCCCGCAGTTAGGAACAGGGTAACACAGGCCATGATCCACTGCAGGATCGAGGTCAAAATTCTTGACCGCCTCCCTCAGCATAATAGAATTTGGCAGCCATGGGTAGATCACTTCTTACCCCTTGACATTGACTTAGCCACATTGGATTAATGAAATAGATAGATCGATACCAGATGAAACATCAATGGTTCTAGACCCTCGGGCCCGCGTGGGCCCGCCGACCCCCCTCTCTCCCAGCCCACTCTCTCCTTTCCCTTACCCCTATCTCTCCTTTCTTGCTTTGCTCTTTTCTTTCTCTTTCTCTCCCACACCCTCCTCTACTTAAAACTACTCACTACGCAGTACCAAGATCCCTACTCGGGATTAAACCTCCTCTTAGGGAAGGCTTCGTTCCTCTTTCCTATACATCTTCATGTCTACGGCCTTCTCCACCAAACATATGATGTGCACTCTCTCTATATTGCATCCTTCTGTTATCACCTTGTTTTACTGTTCGGGTTATGACGCCCGCTATTGATGTATCGCTTTTGTTACATTGTCACTATTCTGTTTGTAATATTGCACACCAGCATGTGATCTGTACTGTGTACCCGCTCTAATGCATGTTAATAAAATATGTCAAAGAAAATACTTGTACATATAGAAAGCATAGTGCTCTCTATCTCGGTGCTGGTGTCAGTGCTCTCTATCACGGTGCTGGTGTGGTGTCAGTGCTCTCTAACTCGGTGTTGGTGTCAGTGCTCTCTATCTCGGTGCTGGTGTCAGTGCTCTCTATTATGGTTCGGGTGATCATCTCCTGCACCATCTTCTTAGCCTGCCCTGACCTTTCCTCTCCTCCATGGCCTTCATGCGCTCCTGAATTGTCAAAATTTCACAGAATGCTTGTCGTTGTCGATCCCAGATTCACTTAATACTTTTGTTATGTCAGCGTCCATGTGGTGGGACTATGTGTGCATATCTAGTAAGTATTTTGGTGCTGAAACTATGACCTGTAGGTTTTTAAGGTTCGCCTGCCATTAATGTCAATGGGGCCCACCGCAAACTTTGCAGTTCGTGAACTTTTGGCCGCATTCGTGGCCCTAGATGTCCTTGAGTGACCCTAGATGTCATAGAGTAGCCCTAAATATCCTGGATTGTTCCTGGATGTCATAGAGTAGCTTTAGATGTCCTAGAGTAGCCTTATATGTCCTAGAGTAGCCCTAGATGTCCTTGAGTGGCCTAGATGTCCTAGACTAGCCCTACATGTCCTGGAATGGCTCTAGTTCTCCTAGAATAGCCCTAACAGACCTAGAGTATATGTCCTAGAGCAAAACATGAACTTATTTACTGTAATAATAACCACAGGTGTTTCTTTCTCTCATACAGACCAGCTGTAATTGGAATATGTCAATTATGAAGGTTCTTTGTCTACTTTTGCTCCATGTGGCATTAGTGACACCAGCAACACAGATATGCCAAAACCCAGATGAGAATGCCTACTCAATCATCACATGTGGAGCTCCCGGGAAGAACGGTCTGCCAGGCATGAATGGGTCAAATGGAGCAAAGGGTGAACCAGGTAAAAATGAACACAATTTTAATACCAATAAAGATCTGTAGCCTATTACTTCACCAGGTGGATTCTGCATACCTCCCAATATTTAAAAATGGGAATGAGGGACACCTACTAGAAAAATTATGTTGGTGGTAGAGAATATGCCCCTGCCGTGTCCCCTAAACCATTTTCAGACTGGACTATTTTGCTGGCTTAAGACCAGACCACTTTTTGCGATTCGGCACTGCGACGCTTTAACTGACAATTGCGCGGTCGTGCGATGTGGCTTCCAAACAAAATTGAATTGGGTTAACCAGTGGGTGGCAGTGTAGGGGTTCCCAGGGGCGTGTTACTAACTGTGGGGGGCTGGGCTTTGTTTTAGTGAACACTGTTCTCTGCTCCAATTACATGGAGCAGAGATCAGTGTCACTTGTTGCTAGGCAGAAAGGGGAGATGCTGTTTACAACGGCATCTCCTCGTTCAGCCTCCCCGTGAGACAATCGTGGGTATCCCTGCGGCGATCGAGTCCGCGGGACCCGTGACCGGACTCACAGGGGTCCCGACCGGCACGCGAGTTTGCCGCCGGCGGCACACTGGCTATGGCAGGGCGGAATTTAAAACTGGACGTACCTGTACGCCAATATGCCTGCCCGTGCCATTCTGCCAACGTACATCAGCGTGCGCCAGTCGGGAAGTGGTTAAAGGAGATTTAAATTTAAAAAAAAAAAAGATTAGTTAAATCCACAAGAACTTTTTTTTACCACTACTATTCCTTATATTGGCTTTTAAAATTTACAAATGCAGAAATTTTGAAATTAGAAGAAGGTTTTGCACTGGGAAACACTTTGTTTTAAAGATAAACAGTGCATTTTATATACAACTATATAGATCAGACCAAAATGAGGGAAAAATGAGGAGAAAAGAGGGAAAAAGGGACATTGCTCCAAATCAGGGACAGTCCCTCCAAATAAGGGACAGTTGGGAGCCATGATTCTGGAGAATTAGGAACTCCCTTCACTTTTTCTGGAAGTATTACACCAACACGTTATTAAGCAGACTCACACTCAACACTAGCCATAGCAGCCCTCACAGTTGCTTTGAGGCCTGGTGGTGGAAGTGCCACTGTTAAGGGTATTTTAAAGTAATCGAAACATAGACAGCACAGATTCAGTACCGAATCATTATTGATTGCAGAAGTTGCTGTGACCTGTGGCCCTGTACCAACCCCCCCAACATTTCTAATCAAGGGTTGATGTCAAAAGTACAGGAAGAGCCTTCCAAATTTTTGTTACTGGTCACAGATCCTCCTTTGCAAGCTGTGCAGTAAGATTTGACTACCTGTTTTAGTATTGTAAGCTTATTGTCCTCAGAGATTCTGATCATCCCAGCCAGCACTGAAATTGACCCAGTATGACTAATGTAGTCTTACTCAGGCTGTACAAAATCCAGAGTCAGAGTGAGCTAGAGTATCTCCTCAGTTAAAAATGTATTGCTGTTTGTAGCTCTTCGAAAAAAACATAATTTAACCTTATTGGATCTTCAGACATGTCTAGAACATCCAAAGTCTGAAGTGGTTGAACTGTTTTGTTCAGTAGGCTTTGGGCTTTTGTTTAAAAGTAATCTGGGCAGCTATAGCATTGCCCGTCCACTTTTATGTTTTTGAGGAGAATACATAAGGTGCACAAGGTCCCTCATTTATGGTTTATAAACTGATAAGCTGTCAAGGTATTGTAGCACCCTCTAGTACAGTAAACATGTTTGAACATGTTGATCAAATCCCCCGTGTACTCCTCTTCTCAAGAGTGAATAAATCATTTCCTCTAATCTTTCCTCATAGCTGAGTTCCTCCATGCCTCTTATCAGTTTGGTTGCCCTTCTCTGCACTCTCTCCAGTTCCCCAATATCCTTTTTGAGAATTGGTGCCCAAAACTGAACTGCATATTCCACATGTGGTCTTAGTAATGATTTGAACAGGGGAAAAATCATATCTCTCTCTGCAGTCCATACCCCTCTTAATAAAAGAAACGACTTTGCTCGCTTTGGAAATGGCAGCTTGGCATTGCATGCTATTACTGAGCTTATGATCTACCAAAACCCCCAGATCCTTCTCCACCATGGATCCTAGTTGTACTCCCCCTAGTATGTAGGATGCATGCATATTCTAAGCCTCCAAGTGCATAATTTTACATTTATCAACATTAAACCTCATCTGCCACATAGTCGCCCAATTAGACAGAGCATTGAGGTTGGCTTGTAAATTTGAGACATCCTGTGAGGACGTTATTCCACTGCATAGTTTGGTGTTATCTGCAAAGACAGAAATCTTACTTTTGATGCCAGTCCCTATATTATTTATAAAGATATTAAAAAGTAAGGGTCCCAACACTGAACCTTCTGGTACACCACTGATAACCTTAGACCATTCAGAGTAAGAATCATTAACCACTACTCTCCGAATTCTGTAATTTAGCCAGTTTTCTATCCATTTACAAACTGATATTTCCAGGCCTGTAGACTTTACCTTACACATGAGCCGTGTGTGCAAAACTGTATGGAATGCTTTTGCAAAATCCATGTATACCACGTCCACCGCCACCCCTCTGTCCAATGTTTTACTTACCTCCTCATAAAAAGAAATCAGGTTTGTTTGACAACTCCTGTCTTTCATGAATCCATGCTGTCTGTTGCTTAATTTTTTTTTTTTCCAGCAAGAACTCCTCTATGTGGTCTTTTATTAATCCCACCGGTATCTTCCCAACTATAGAAGTTAAACTAACAGGTCTATAGTTACTTGGTAAAGACTTTTTTCCCTTTTTAAATATAGGCACCACATTCGCCCTGCGCCAATCCAGTGGTACTATTCCCGTCATTAATGAGTCCCTAAAAATGAAATACAATGGCTTTGAAATCACAGAGCTCAATACTTTTAGGATCTGTGGGTGAATGCCATCAGGTCAATCCAAACCCTCCCCCCAAACACACACACCCAAACGGGAGTGGAGGGAGGGCTCAATCTGCACCTCTTCCCCCCACTCCTACCCCTCTGTGTATGCCAACACTCCAATCCCTGTCGCCGTGCCTCAGAAAAGCAAAGTGGGAGCTGAAAATGTTAAGTCCAGCAGCCTCAGATACATCCGGATGAGAGGTGCTGACTGCCAAGGGCTCACCATCCAGCCCTCTCAGTGACTGAAGTCTCCCCTTTCTCTCTCCTGCCTCTAAATACACTAAGGTAATTCAGAGTACTCAGAGCACCCCTTACATCAGTGTTTCCCCTTACATCAGAGTCTTCTCCATACATGAGAGTTCTCAGTGCCCCCTTTAAATCAGGGCTCCCAGAGAATCCCTTATGTTAGAGGCCCCAGAGTTCTCCTTTACACCAGAGTCTACAGAGTCCCCTCTTACAGTGAAAGGGAACCCCACAAGTTCAGATGTACTGTAAAAGGAACTCTGTGGATTCAGATATAAAAGGGGAACTCTGTGGACTCTGATGGAAAGGGGGACTCTTGTTATTAACTTTGTATAATTAAAAATGTTATTTAATAGCAAAATATATATATAGTATAGTTTATACTTTTAAAAAAATTGCTGTGCACCGCTAAAGTGTTCGGGTTTGACTTGAAGAAAAAGTGGCAATCTTAGAGCAACAGGACTAAAGAGAGCAGGAGGAGACACAGAGGCTTCAGGTAAATTCTGAACTCTGAAGTTTAAATTCAGTTTAATTGCAAACATTTGTCTAAGTGTTGACCACTGAATTAAGAAAAATGTAATTGTATTCTATATTTAATGTTACAACTGCATTTAAAAACGTTATTAGCACATTTTTGAGGGGGTAAAGGAGGAACCAGAGGGGTCAAAAACTAAGCAGATTCAACTTTAACTTTTATTCTTTTTTGACTGATTAGGTCCTCCTGGATTACAAGGAATCACCGGACCACCTGGAGTAAAAGGGGACAGAGGAGCCAATGGGGAGCAAGGTAACTGGGAACTTGTCCCACTAAGGGGAACCCTATCTACTTACATGAATGATTTGTATGACTTTAAATGAAAACAAATCTAAAAGCATGGCTTAGTTTTCTCATGGATATTTTAATGATTTGTTTTAAACCCCGTAGGCTGTGGGGTGGGGAAAGGCCCAGGTGGTAGGGACCCAGAGGGAAGGCACGGCACACACAGTGGTTGAAAATGCGAAGTTATATTGTCAGACCATTCCAGATACAATAACAGAGTCTATCCAGCAGTATGAAACAAGTGGCAACACTCAGAGAAGTAGGCGGGACTTGCATAGAGAGAGTGATGCCCAGAGGCTGGCAGCACCTAGTGCAGGGAGCAGCCAGATGCAGTAAGCACAGGTTGCTGGGAAGTTCCCCAAGGAGTTCTGATGATGATCCCTGTGCTGTCACTCCTCTGAAACCTTTCCCTACGCTAGGAACACTCTCCCTATCAAGCAGGTTACTGTCCCTAACCTAACCACACTCACAATGGCAGTGAGGTAGGGTTTTTTGTAAGTTTTGCCCTCAAAAGATGGCCACAGAGGTTACCCGGGTGGCAGTTTCCAATTTGACAGCAGCCCATCCAATGACACGTATGGAAGCCTAAGAGAAATGAGGAATGGCTATTCCTCCTGTCCTCCACTCTCCCTGCATGGTGGATGCAGCAGTGCCACCTGTATAAGAAGGTCAATCTACACCTGCCTACAATTCCCGGCTTTGACAGATGCAGTCCTCGGCATCGCCTCTCACAAAACACAATAAAACAGTGAAAATCAACAGCATAAGCAGATGGTTAACCGAAAAGAACACAATAACAACAAGCAGTACATTATACAACAGAATATTTGGCCAGCAGTTGACCCCCGGTTTGACCAAATAGGGCAGCAACCCTCGCTGGAATACTCCGGCTCATCGTCAGGATTGTAATTTTTGTAATTTACTTGAGCTTGCCCAGGAGCTTCAGATGCTTGGGGGTTATCATGGGTACCCTCATCTGGGCTCTCATTAGTGTTCTCACAGGAGTCCACAAGTTCCTCAGAACTCCTAGAACTTTCCCAGTCCTCTGCTGTGTGATCTTCTAAAGAAGTGGCAGTGGTTTTATCTTCAGACCTGGGATAATTAGTGGGGATCACATCGATGGGTGGCTGATACCACTCAAATGGAACCTCTTTAACAGGGGGAATGTTTGTAGGGGGGAATGTTTATGAGAGTCTGTAGGGGGCTTAATGGAGCTGTCTTCGCCCTATACACAGATTCTGGTGGAGACGTATCCTGTTGACTTCAGGGTCCTCAGACACCACATTGTATAGTTAGAGCAGTGAGAATGGCTGTTTCTCTACCCGGTACGGGGTGGTCTCCCACGACATTTCCAGTCTACTCCCCCTTTATAATGTTGGGATTTTTAATAGCACTCCATCCCCCAGCTACAGTGGCAACAGGTCCAGGGTGGCTTCCTCGGCCACTTCCTGATAATGCTCAAGAAACTGCTGTTGAGCTTTTCTCAGCCTTTCCCACTGCTCTTGCACCCATTCATTGGGCTTTCAGGGGGCAGCTTGCTTTGGTGTGTTCAGCAGCAAGTCCATAGGGGGCCTCTCACTACGTCCAAACATGAGGAAAAAGGAGGGGGGTTCAGACAATGTTTCCCTATGTGCAGGTGCCAGTGGTCTCGATCCCCATGCTACAGGGTCCACAGCATACTCAACAGTTTGTGATTAAAGCATTCCCAGACCCCATTGCCATGTGGATGGTAGGGGGCATGTGGGGCTAACAAATTCCACTTAATCAACACAAGTCTGAAAATACCTGAGACTTGAAATTGGGGCCCTGGTCTGACAGGATGTGCTTGGGGCACTCTATGGAAGCTGGCCACGGTGTCCTTAAAGGGGTTGTATAGTCTATGAACATCAAGACGTAGTGGAACGTGGATGGGAAGGTTGACACCATTAGGAAGTACATAGCCACTAGTTTAAAGGGTTTTGAGGTGATGATGGATAGAGGGGCCATGTGTTCTGGGGTGACCTTGTGTGGAGAACAGGCCCTACACTCACGGAAAGATCACGCCCCCACGTTCCTGAGCCTCAGTCCGGTCCACTCCATAGTGCCCACTGCAGATATACAGTTATTGGGGTATAGGTACAGGATTGCCTAGATAACTTCACACACCCATCAGTGGAAAGTAAAGCAACAGGTAGCTTAGGTAGGTAGGTTGTTAGAGGTAGTTGTGCTTTTTTACAGCCAGTGAAGGTAAATTTAGGCAAGCACCTAACTCTGTTTCTAGAAGGTTCTGGAAAAGAGGCAGGGAAGAGGATTGAAGTGGTATGGAGTGTATCTGGGAACCATGACCAATCCCCATCTAGGATTGGCAGGGGGCAGGCCTCCTTTATATACTCAGGGCCAGCCTGCTGTGGGATGAGTTGTCGGGTGGAAGAACTCAGTGATGGAGTGTTAGGCAGTCAGGGCCTTTGAGGGAGCCCCCTATCTGGGGGGGCGTGACCTTGGGCCGGAGCTCAGGAGCTGTGAAAGGACCTCTCATAAAACCCACATCAAGGGTTTGAGAAAATCATCAGGAGGGAAGATCTGGGAGAGACATGCCAGGATTGGATGTAGAGCCAAAGGGAGAGACTGTGATGTTACTGGCATTCGAGACAGGTTGCTGCAGCCAGGAGGGTTGGTGGGACTTGCACAGGACTGACTGGGACCAGTAGTTCACCAAGTTACATCTAGCACAACAAGTACTCTTTTTTTCATTGTCATTGGTTGCTACATCAAAGGGGACTGTGTACCCCTGCCAGCAAATGGTGGATCTTAAATTGCTAGGCCTTATTCAGAGTGGGGCCTAGCCATGTGCTAGTTGTACCAGGAATCAAGCATTGCGCATTAGAGAAAGTGGAGTTTACTCAGAAGTGATGTGCTGGAGGAATTGGAGCTTTAGAGACATTCCAATTCAGATTCCAAATATTTACCTGACAAGATCAATTATTTCGGTATCCCATGTTCCCTTTTCTCCTTCCAAATGTAATCCCTCAAATAAAAAACACAAAAACAAGCTGATGGACTATTCATTGTCTAGAAATGTGTGAATGGAGGTGAATGCCGGGCTGGCCAGGGTGACATGTGGAACTACTGTACTCAGCGACCCCACGGGGGCACCGCTACACTGTCATTGACACCTCTGGTTAAAATAAAGATCTTTGACTAAAGGATATTTGTAGGATGTAGTTTATTTTGCCCTTCTGCTCTCAGTTTATAAAGATATAACTTTATAAAAAAAAATTTCACTAACTCTCTCATTAAATATGTTTCATAACTGACAGGACTACAAGGACCAAAAGGGGAAAAAGGAGACAGCATGGGTCCAGGTAAAAGACCATTTTTATTGAAAGGGAATGTTTCTTGCTCACATAATTACATGTTGCTTTATTTTAATTCAGTATTAGGCCTCATACACATGGACGTTTTTACAGCCGTGTTTTTGAGCTTTTTTTACAGCTTAAAAACGCCTCTTCATGTTATTCAATGGCCTCACACACACAGGTGTTTTTAAACTGTAAGTGGCAAAGGGGATTTAAGCTTCAAAAAACCCCAGGACCAGCATGTTCTGAGGCTCCAGCGCTAAAGCTGTAAAAACGGCAGATGCTGGTAAAAGCGGCTTAATGCTGTATACAGAGCATTAAGCCTTGTCAGAAATTTCTCTGCCGCTATACAAAATCAATGGTTCTATATGGGAGCCCATTGATTTGAATAGAAGTTGCACCAGAAGTTGCGACTTGTGTGCTGAGGATCTTGAAAGGGAATTTCCCGCCAAAATAAAAAAGGGGAACCCGGAAGGTCAGGAAAGGGGGGAGAGCGAGCGCACCCTTCCCCCGGACCATACCAGGCCACATGCCCTCAATATGTTGATGAGGGCCTTTTCCCAATTTGTATTGTTGCACTTTAAGCAAAATTTAACAGCACTATACCTGAAAAAACTATCGTTTTAAAAAACATTTTTAGAATTGATACATGTCCCCAAGAGCAGTACCCAGACCCCCATACCTCTATTATTGCCAAATACTTGCCTATAAGCCTTCAAAATGGGCACTTTTGGTTTTCCTGTTCAGCTCACATACAGTTAGGTGCATGTTTATTTGGACACAGGCACAATTTAATTTTTTTTTTCAGGTATTTACCAAAACATATTCAAGCTATAGTTATATAATTGATATGGGCTGAAAGTGCACACTCTCGGGTTTAATTAGAGGGTATGTACATCCAAAGTGGAAAAAGGGTTTAGGAATTACAGCTCTTAAGAATAGCCATCCCCTTTTTTAAGGGACCAAAAGTAATTGGACAATTGAATCAAAAGCTGTTTCATGGCCAGGTGTGGGCTACTACTTTATTTCTTCATCAATTAAGCAGGTCAAAAGTCTGGAGTTGATTCTAAGCTCTTGTACACACGGTCGGAGATTCCGACAACCAAATCCGTCGGATTTTGTCCGACGGATCTTGTCCGAAACTGTTGCATACACACGGTTGGACAAAGTTGTGGAAAATCTGATCTTTCAGAACGTGACGACATAATTTTGTTACGATGGGACTACGTTCAGGCTGGTAGCCAATAGCTTTGATGCAGGAATTTGATCTGAGCAGGCGTGGCACTTTGTCCGATCGGAATTCTCTACACATGATCGGAGTATGTCCGATCGGAGCATTTTGTCGGAAAATATTTCTGGCAAGTTGGAAAATTTGGTCCGATGGATATTCCAACAGAAACAGTCCGATGCAGACCACACACAGTCGGAAAATATCTGACAAAACACTCCAATCGGACACATTCCGTCGAAATCGGTGTACAAGGGATAAGTGTGGTATTTGCATTTGAAATCTATTGCTGTGAACCTACATCATGCATTCAAAGTAGCTGTCCAGTGAAACAGGCCACTGTAAGGCTTCAATAATGAAACATCCTTTAAAGAGATAGTAGCAACATGAATAGTGGCTAAATCAACAGTTTGGTAAATTCTGAGGAAAGAAGAATGCACTTGTGAGCTCAGCAACATTAAAAGACCTGAACATCCATGGAAGACAACAGTGGTGGATGATCGCAGGATCCTCTCTATGGTAAAGAAAACCCCATTCAAAACATCCAGACAAGTGAAGAACACTCTCCAGGAGCATATCATTGTCAAAGTCTATAATCAAGAGAAGACTTCACAAGAGCATATACAGAGGGTTCACCACAAGGTGCAAACCATTCATAAGCCTGAAGAATAAAAAAAGCCAGATTAGACTTTGCCAAAAAAAAAACTAAAAAATCCAGACCAGTTCTGGAAAAGCATTCTTTGAATGGATGAAACTAAGATCAATCTGTACCAGAATGACGGGAAGAAAATAGTGTGGAGAAGGCTTGGAACAGCTCATAATCCAAAGCACACAACGTCATCTGTAAAACATGGTGGAGGCAGTGTGATGACTTGGGTATGCATGGCTTCCAGCGGCACTGGATCATTGGTATTTATTGATGAAAGAAGACATAAACAGCCAGATGAATTCTGCAGTGTTTAGAGATATAATGTCAGCCCAGATTCAGCCAAATGCAGAAAAGTTGATTGGACGGTACTTCACAGTACAGATGGACAATGATCCAAAACACACTGCAAAAGCAAACCAGGAGCTTTTGAAGGAAAAGTGGAATATTCTGCAATGGCCGAGTCAATCAGCTGATCTCAACCCACTTGAGCATGCATTTTACTTGCTGGCAAAACTAAAGGCAGAAAGACACACAAACAAAGAACAACTGAAGACAGCTGCAGTTAGAGCCTGGCAAAACATCAGAAAAGAGTCTTTGGTAAAGTCTATTGGTTCCAAACTTCAGGAAGTTATTCAGGATTCTCAACAAAATATTAAAAATTAACATTTTATTTATCATTATATTAATTTGTCCAATTACATGTGAGCCCCTGAAAATGGGGGGGGGGGGGGGGGGGGGTGTATAAAAATGGTTGCAGTTCCTGCTCTTTCTTGTCTTAAAGCGGAGGTTCACACAAAAATTGAACCTCCGCTTTTCGGAACCCTCCCCCTTCTGGTGTCACATTTGGCATCATACTTGGTGGAGAAACCCTTGTTGGCAAGCGTAGAGGTAAGACATTTCTTGTAGTTGGTGTTAGAATATTATTTCAAATTCATAATTTGGCACTTATAGGTGTTATAATATATTTATAGCAAGCTTGCAAAACATATTTGGTTTTATGATTAGTCATAATAAATAGTATGCGTGAATGATCTTGATCAAATGTTCAGGAAAAAATATCCTCATCTAAAGCTGAACATTGCTGGATGTTTCTGGTGTAGCCAATTTGAGTATGACATATATGATATCTTGGTATAGAATGTCATTAGAAGACAAAAATAGACACGTGTGTACGTAGCTAAAGGAATGATATATTGTGGATTATATCCTGTTAAGTTTAGAGTAATCTCAGTCATATTAATAAGTATAAGTATTAGTATATAGTTACTTAAAGTTTTTTTTTTTTTTTTTTTTTTTAATAAAATTTTTATTACTTTTACTGTGAATGACAAGCAGTCAATAAACAGAAACAGTAGATATACAAGGAACACGGAATACAGATACATGGTTCGTAACCAACAGCCATATGCCTAAAAGCCTATATGCGTACAGCAGAATCTATGGGATCGAGAACACAACCTAGCAAAAAGATCATGGCAGGACAATACAGAGTCAGCATAGAGTGTAATCTAAGAGTCACTACGCTGTAGTTCAAGTCAGGGGGGCTCCTCCCTAAGTGTCTCCCTGGGTATTTTTAGTACGCCCAAAGAGTTAGTAATATCTCTCTTAAGATACCATTCTGTGTATCTGAATGGCTGCATAATCCTGTGTATATCCTCTTTCGTGAAAACATGTTCCATAAATTTGCGCCATCTTGAAAAGAAACGTGTGGTTGATTTAAAACTTAGCAGAATAGTATCCAATCGTTCTAGGTAGAAAAGAGTTTCCAGGGCTTTTTTCACAGCCTGTATTGAGGGCGGTTAGGGTTTGATCCATTGTGTCAGGATAGTTCTTCGTGCAACTAGTAGACACAAATGTGCCCATTGGGGTATAGCTGTATAGCTATCTGTGAGGTGGGGTTCAGCCGATGCGGTATATCCGAAGAGACATAGAAGTCGGTCCCTGGGCAGGTCCTGGTTTGTCACAGCATGAATAAATCATAGCACCAAGTTCCAGAAGGTCTCAACGTGTGGGCACTCCCATAAGCGATGGAGAAGCGTAGGACGCAGATTTGAGCAACACGGACAACATTCCTGGTTGGGATCAGTTCTGTTAATACGAAAGGGGTAATACGCCCTATGAAGAATCTTAAATTGGGTTTCTCTCCATGTTTCAGAAACTGTAACCTTTCTAATTTTAACATAACCCTCTAGTAGTTTCCCCAGAAGATCCATATCCTCAAAAATGTCTGCCCACTTTCGAAAAGGTTGTAAGCGGTATTTGGCAGAGTGGTATTCAATAAGGGAGGTATAAATAGTAGAGATAGAGTAGTCACCATTGTGTATTATCGTATCTATGAAGGATTTCTGGAACTGATTCGTTACTTGTCTATGCCTGTCACCCAAATAACTAAGGAGCTGGCGGTAGTGGAAGAAATGAGTTAACGGCAAGGAGAATTCTCTCGCTAGCATCGGGAATGGCTTGGGTTTACCTGAGTCTCTCGAATAAACATCATATACCTTCGTGAGACCCTTAGTTGCCCAGTAAGCAAATACACTATGCATTGTGGAAGGAGGGAACATGGGATTTGATTGGATTGGCAAATATCGGGAAATATCGGACGGTAGCCCTATCAATTTGCGCGTCTCCCGCCACGCTATCACTGTATCTCTAATCAATAGATTAGATCGGAAATGGGTGGGTAATTTGTTTGGATTCGAATGAAGGATAGCCGATAGGGCAAACGGCGAGACCGCCGCAGCTTCTAAAGAGTTATTAGAGTACCTGGATTTTCCTGAAAGCCAATCTAGACCTTGGCGAAGCAGACATGCTAGATTATAAAATCGGATGTTGGGTAGGCTCGCTCCTCCCTCCATCTTCGGGAGGCATAGTTTAGTCAAAGCAATCCTCGGTTTTTTCCCGGCCCATAGGAATTTCGTCAAAGCTGAATGAATCAGCCTAATATGCGAATGCTTAACTAAGAGAGGAATAGTTTGCATTGGGTATAGTAATCGGGCAAATGAGACCATCTTAAAAAGATGACATCTCCCGAAGAGCGAGAGAGGAAGAGCCGTCCAAGCCTCTAGTTCGTGCATAATTTTCGATATCACCGGAGGGAAATTAAGTGAGTAGATAGTTGAGGGTGTCCGGCCAATGCGTATCCCAAGGTAAGTGATATAGTGGTTTGCTACGGTCAAGGGGGAGTTAGCGGTCCAGGCAGTGGCCAGATTAGGTCGAAGGGATAGAATCTCGCTTTTGTCAAAATTAATGCGCAGCCCGGAGTACGACCGAAACGTTTGGAACATGTCCGTAAGGCGTCTAAAGTCTCCCGACGGATCCGTAGAAAATAATAAAATATCGTCCGCAAAAAAGGCAGAACGAAGCGTGTGGTCCCCCAACCTGATTCCACTAATCCCGTTAGGCGAATTGATCAGTCTCGATAACGGCTCAACGGCTAAGTTGAACAATAGGGGAGACAGGGGACAACCCTGTCTCGTCCCCTTCGACAAGGGGATTGTGGCCGATATAAAGTCAGGGGTCACTAACCGTGCCGTCGGGGATTCGTACATACGGCGTAAAAATTGTAGGATCGGACCAGAAAACGCTAACTTTTCCAATACTTGAAAAAGCCAAGACAGACTAATGTTGTCGAAGGCCTTTTCGGCGTCTAACGACATAATAGCTACATCTTTGTCAGGGTGGGATTTGGCGTACTCAAGAACAGTCAGAACCTTACGGATGTTTAACGTAGCCGAGCGTCCTTTAACGAACCCCGATTGAGCTGGGTGTAGAAGTGATGGGAGTAAAGACACAAGACGAGTGGCGACAATTTTCAACAAAATTTTCACGTCTACGTTAATCAACGATATTGGTCGGTATGACCCTGGTAGAGTAGGATCTCTATCTTTCTTGCCGATAAGTCGTATGTATGCCTGAGTTCCCGTAGGGAGGTATGGACCGCCTTCCCACATTGACTTAAAGACAGCTTGTAACGTGGCCGGGACAAAGTCCTTGGTCATTTTATAGAATTCGGCAGTGAGGCCGTCTGGACCCGGCGCTTTAGACGACGCCAAAGATTTAATTGTGATCTGAATGTCCTCAATCGTAACGGGAGCATTGAGGGCATCCAGAGCTTCAGTGGTGAGTTCAGGTAATTGTAATTGATGCAGGAGGGTCGCCGCTCCCTCCTGATCCACCGAATCCGTCGAGTACAATCGGGTGTAATAGTCCGTAAGGATTTTGCTAATTTCATCGGAGGAGGTGTGCAGCACACCCGTATCATCTTTCATGGACATAATACGCGTAGTTTTTCTAGCGCCGGCGCACATCCTGGCGAGTAGCTTACCTGCCTTGTTACCGAATTTGTGAAAATAAAGAGTGGAGTATGACGCTTTGGCCAATTCCTGCTGTTCTGCCCAAAGATCAAACTCCCTCTTGGCCTTCGTCCATAATTTAATATTGGCCTGCGAGCGATTAGATATTAAACTTTCGTGAGCATACCGTAAGTTCTCGCTCGCCGTCATATATTGTCATTTGGCGTTACGTTTAAATTGAGTGACATACGATATGATCTTACCCCTTAAGAAGGCTTTGCCAGCCTCCCAGAACAAGTTCGGATTGGTAAGGTATTCCCGATTGTCGGAGACATATTCCGTCCATGCCAACTCCAGAACCGAACGAAAATCTTCGTTGTCCGCTAAGTACGAAGGGAATCGCCACATAGGTGGCAGGGACCCCGCGCGAGTATCTAGCAAGTTAAGGGCTATTGGGCTGTGGTCCGAAATCCTAGGGTCGTAGATTTCAGGATCCCGGGTCAATTGGAAAAGCGCTTGGGTGACAAAAAAATAATCTATACGAGAAAACGAGTCGTGAGGAGGAGAATAAAACGTAAAGTCGCTACCCGTCGGATGAGCTATCCTCCACGGGTCCAGTAGTCGTAGTTGGTCAACCGTTCTGGCTAAGAGCGTTGGTGAGGTGATAGGTCTGTCCCGAGTCGACCCCATTGCTGCGGATCTGCTCGAACGGTCAAGGGTGGGTGACATCACCGCGTTAAAATCTCCTCCCAAAACGTGTAAAGCTTCTGGTATCATCGTCGTCCAGGTAATCAAGTCACGAAAAAAGGTAGAGTCAGGTGAATTTGGGGCATAGACATTAGTAATAGCGATATCCGAATGGGCTAATTTGAGCGAGATGGTGATCATGCGACCTAGCTGATCCACTTGTACATTCTTAACTGTATAGGTTAGCTTTTTATGTAACAGAATCACTACCCCGGCCCTACGGCCATCAGATGGGGACCCAAAAACCTCTCCCACCCACAACCTACGGAGGCGTTGCACATCATCAGCCGAGAGGTGTGTCTCTTGTAACAGAGCCACATCCGCTCGCAACCGTTTCAAATGTCTAAGGATCATCAGCCGTTTACATGGGGAGCGAAGCCCCTTAACATTCCACGACACGATCTTCAAGTGATCCCCCTCGACCGACGAAGCCATAGTAGTAATAATTCAGATGTCAGCGCTAAGAGGTAGCGGGGAAACTTCCCCCATAATCTCGATCCGCCAAATAGGGGAACTCTCGAAGACCGTGCCGTTTCTAGGCTTAAAGGCATAGAGCATTCATAGAAGCACGAAGTAAAAAGCAACATGTAACGTAGAGCATAACCTGCATGGAATAAAGAACAAATTAATACCCAGAAGGTATCTAAACAATCTATCATGAACGTCCCTTTTTTCCACATCCAACCGTATGTGGATACCGACCCTCCCGCCTCCCCCTTACACTTGAGTATTGTCCAGGAGGGATCAAGAGCCGAGTTCAGCACCCCACGTGGGGGACAGCATAGATGCTGCAGTGAGAATGACCCAGGCTGAGGGCGGTAAGGGTTCCCGCTTCCGAGCGAACAACCGTTGCAAATATAGAGTATAAAGCAGTGTCATGTGGGATCAGAGTGGCGGGCTAAGAAAACATATCCGCCTCGTATACACTGTAGTCCAGCATTCAAAAGCAGGTTACCGCCTCGGTGGTATGTAGAGTATATGTTTATAAACAGAACTTAATCGACCGATTTATAGTCGCAGTAAACCAGTAAGAGCCCTGAGCCATAACACTAAAGAACTGCTAACTTGATGCAAACTGTAGAAGTGTAGGCACATGGGAGAAAAACAAGCGTGTACTTATCAGGCCAATTCCATCGCCAGTGCGGGGAGTAGTAGCGTGGTCTCCTCGTATCCAAAACGTCCAATTTCAGCGGCCACGATTTCCTTCACGACTCGATAGCTGGGTGAGTCGGGTGCGCTTATACGGCGGCTTGCTAGGGCTGGAGCGCGGTCTGCGATCTCCAGGGTCAGGGCGGGACGGAGAGCCGATCGAAGCATCTGCATGTTCCATTTCTGTGGTGGCTTGAGCCAAGTATCTTGCTGCTTCGTCCGGTGACGTAAAAGATAGGCGTTCCCCTGAAGGTGTTTCCATTCGTAGAATAGCAGGGTAGGCCAAGGAGAACTTTACTTGTTGTTGGTGTAGCGTAGTACACACCGGAGCGAACGCCTTCCTGCGTTTCATGACCTCTACTGAATAGTCGGCAAATAGTAGAAGTTTAGCTCCATCAACGGTCAAGGTACGATTGCGCCGGAATGCTTGTAAAATCGCTGCCTTATCAGCATAATTGAGATACCTTACAATGACATGCCTAGGCTTAGTGCGGGTATCCTCATATTGGCCGATGCGGTGAGCACGTTCGATAGTACAGGGTATGCGGAGACCCAATTGTTCCGGTATGACTTTAGCACATATGTCAGCGAGGTGGTTCGCAGTAACCGTTTCCGGAAGACCAATGATTCGTAAATTGTTTCTTCTGGAGCGGTTCTCGAGGTCATCGATCTTATCCCACAGATCTCTCGTCTCTGCCGTGAGGCGGGCGATCGTCGCCGATTGTGCCGTAGTATCATCCTCCAGAAAAGAAATCCGATCTTCCGTCTGGGTGATTCGTTGCGCCTGTGCTTGTAGCTCTATATGGAGCTGCTCCAGCCCTTTGTGTACGGCTGCATCCACTGTGGCTGTTAAAGTAGGGCCTAGAAGGGCTACAACTTCTTGGGCTATGCCCACCGGTTGTTGATTTCTCTGCATCTCTGCTGTGATCAAGGGCCCGACCTGATCCGCTGGTAGCGTGGTCGCCATCTTGGCCGCGCCGAGGGCCGCGTCTTCTGCTGAGGACGGCGAGGAAGAGACAGCCCGGGCATATGACCGCTCCACAAAGCGGTCCATGAGTCCCCCGTAAGTGAGGTGGAGTTTGGGGAGCAACCCCGGAGTTTTAGCAGGTCTACAGGCAGCGATAGAGGGGTTCGGCGGGAGCTGCGTCCACTCACAGCCTGCTCATGTGGCGCCGGAACCGGAAGTAAGTTTTTTTTTTTGGTGTCATAATGTAGAGTATAGGCTTTCCTATCGTTTGAGCCCAGTCTTGCCACAGAGAGTTAATCCAGCTCTGAGCAATCCTCTTTTATTATTCAGTGAGATAAATCTTGACAAACAGAGAAAAACGTTGTCAAATCCTCCCCCTTGCTGTGAGTGACAGGTGATTTACAGATCTCGTGCACTATCCTAAGAGACATGCATTATTTTTTAATTCCCTCCCACTCCTTTCTTCTGCTGCTCTGCCAGGATTGGATGTTCCCCACCTCAGCATAATTGGGCATGCTGAAGTCATGTGGTTACTTTCCTGTCTTTTCACTGGATGTTAGAGATCATAGCAGAAGTTCAGTGTAAGAAATACACAGGAGAAAATACATATTGACAAGGGGAGTGTAGAGGTGGGCGGGGAGTCTACTGACATCACGACTCCACCCACCAAGCTCCAGACAACAGACCCACCCACAGAATCTGCAGTTTTTGTGGGTCTCATAACAGACAGAGAGGAGACATTTGACAGGTAAAGGTACATGCAGGAGGCATGTATATCCTTATAGATAACCCCTATGGCAGTAGTTTAGAAAGAATGACATTGGTGTTACATTCACTTTAAAGTAAAGTTAGTAATATGCGTTCATATTATGTAAATGTTTGGTTATATGACATTACATGAGCAGCACATTACTTCAAGTATGGAGTGTTACATGTGGGCTTGTCAATCTAGCTCCATATGACTCTGAGTTAGTATCTACTTTTGAATAGTATATTGCTGAAGTTAGCAGAAATGAATGTGTGCCATACAAGGTTCTAAGTTTTTGTGAGGTTATGACGTTCACATGTAACATATAAAGCCAATGTTTCTATACAGAAGGGCAGACAGATACACACACACCCACTGGAGAGATGGCACTGACATATTCACACAAAGAAATGGTCTAGGAATTTGATCTGAGCATGCGTGGCATTTTGTCCAATCGGAATTCTTTACAAACGATCAGACAAGGTCTGATCGGATCATGTTGACGGAAAATTTTATGGCATAGCTCTAAAACTTTGTCGGTCGGATATTCCGATGGAAACAGTCCGATGGAGCCCACACACGATCGGATTATCCGATAACATGGTCCAATCAGACATTTACCATCGGAATGTCCAACCGTGTGTAATAGGGCTTAGAATGTAATTTCCTGCTTCTTCGTGAATGACACAAGAGACAGCATGTACAGAAGTCAGCAGCCATGAAGCACACATGCTTTCATAAGCTTATTACAGCTTTAGAACTTTTTATTCTATTTCATATATCTTTACCCACACTGAACTGAACTATTATACTTTTTACATTATATTTATGATGCCAACTGAGTGACAATAAACTCACATTTTGTTTTAAGTCAGTTTGACTATCAATGTTATTCATCCAGAAACGCATTTCAGATACAAGAATATTAGATATTAATATTATTCTTCAGTTGGTTACCGAGTTTGCACACAGCTCAGGAGGGATTTTGGTCCACACTTCTTTACATATCTTCTATAAATCCTTAAGGTTTTTTAGCTGTTGCTTGACAACTCGACATTTCAGCTCCCTCTATACATTTTCTATAGGATTGAGGTCTGGAGACACTCCAAGACCTTAATGTGTTTCTTCTTGAGCCACTTCTTTGTTGCCTTGGCAGTATGTTTTAGATCATTGTCATGCTGAAAGACCCATCCACGACCCACCTTCAGTGTTCTGTCTAAAGGAAGAAGGTTCCCATCCAAGAATACATGGCCCCATCCATTGGCCCCTCAACGTGGCAAAGTCGGCCTGTACCTTTAGCAGAGAAACAGCCCCAAAGCTTAATGTTTCCACCAAAATTCATCTCTTTGGCATAAACTCGACTCACCGTGTTTAGAGGAAGAAAAATGCTGACAATGACTCTAAGAACACCATCCCTACAGTCAAGAACGGAGGTGGAAACATTATGCTTTGGGACCGTTGTAGATGTCCCAAACTTTTTTGTACTGGGGAGCAGTTCTGGATGCCCAGTGCACTTTGTCAGAGAAGGAAGTTCACCTTCCCATTAACTTTCCAGATCTAAGAGCAACTCGGTTGTCTCTTCTATTGCGAAGACACCAGATGAGAATAAAGTCAGACAATACCATGGCCATGGCCTACATCAACCATTAAGGAGGCACCAAAAGTCATGTTAAAGGACAAAGTTTCCTTGTGGTATAAGGCCTCCTTCCTCCCAAAGGTGGGTCCTGCTATTCACCATACCCCGAGCATTGTTCTTCCTTCCTTATGTCCTGCTCCAAAATATTTAAAGAAAGTTTCTCTCTAAACGTGGGGCATGGGTGTCCCAAACTTTATTGGACTGGGGAGCAGTTTTGTATGTTCAGTGTACTTTACCAGAGAAGGAAGCTTACCTTCTTTTAAACAATCAGATTCCCTCTGTATGTTTCCTGAGGATTACCCCAGGGGTCTTCATGCTTCTTGCTTCACCATTGCTAGATGGATGGGAGTTATTTTTAGTGCCTAATGTCTGAACTTGTAGAGCCATTGATGTTTGGGTTATCTGGGTCCTGGTGGTAATGACCCTTCATGCAGTACCGCAATCTCTGACATTAAGGTTAAAGGGAAGGATTTCTTTTGGGCAGCATGTTCAACAGGGCAAATAACAGCAACAATAATAACAAACAATTGTAAACAGAAGCAAATCAGGGTTGAACCAAAACACAATTTGTTAAAAAAAAAAAATTAAAGCCTCTTAAACAGGGTACCCAAAACTTGATTCGAAGGGGCAAAGTCTATACCTCTTAAGACCTGATCTATGGGGTACCCTAAATACAGGAAGTCTACACTCAAGGACTATAAATCACAGTTCCCCCTAATGACCGATGGTGGCCAGTGGTGGGGTCCAAGGCTGTCAAATGTTGAAATGCTCTCAATAGAAATTTGGAATTCCAACAGGAAAGGGGGACATATACTCAGAATGAATCCCTGGAGGCTGTGTCATTAAGCAGGAGTATAATAAAGATGGCAGCCAAGGCCTCTCACCTCTCAGAGGTCTGTCACTTGATCTTCTTCCTCTTGTAGGTGTCTGAAACTCTGACTACATGAGCAGGCCAACTCTTGCAGTCACCCAGGGTGACATCAACAGCTCTCAACACTGTAGCAGTGATCTTGGGCAAAGCAGCAGATGTTCTGGGTTCAGAAGTTCTCTCTTGCAACTTACTGGGTCTTGCAGTCACAGACCTGGATATTGCAACTTTAGCAAGGTCCCACCTCGGCAAAGATGTGAGAAGCAGTCTTTCACCAATTGTGGTGTGCAACCATGGCCTTGTGGGTTCCTCCGCTCCAGTGCGTGGTCCTCTGTGGTCCCTCCAGTGGTGTTGGTCTCTAGCCAGGTGTAGCAGTGTAGCCTTGATTCAGTATTAAGTACTGGTACTCATCAGGGTCACTAGCCTCAGCAGCCCAGCTCTCTCTGGAGACTTTCCTCAGCAGAAACTTTCTGGAACTTTTTCAGAACATCTCAGACATCACTTTGGGTACAAGGACCCTTCTTCCTATTTTGGTGGCTGTATGCTTCCACTGCTGATGTTAAAGCCCTAGGAACACATGCAGTCCATACGGTAAATGCTCAGATCTTGGGAACCACAAAAGTTAAATGGAATAGTTGGATTTAGTAAAGAGTCATATGGTTGGTAGTCTGAAGTTGTCTATAGGGGTTTTCTGCATTGGGTAATATGGTGGAAATGCTCCTTTGTTTTTGCCATTAGTCAGTTAGAGGCATGTTATTTTATGGTGCCCGCTACAAACACTGGAAAACTGGAATGAAAAGTTTCCTCTTAATTCTCAATGTCTCCTGAGCAAAAAAAAGTAGAAAAATATTCTAATGTTTAGTCCTGAACATAACAATTATTTAGCATATAATACATACAAATCGATTGTGTGAACTCTGTTCTTAGCTATCGAAAATCTTAAATTGCAAATGACTGTTCTGGATTTACGGATGAGAGATCTGCAAGCAAACCTTGAGAATCAGGCAAAAGGTTAGCTGGATGCTTTATACAGGGCTACTTTCAGTTGGGTAATGTATATCTTGTATTTTGGGACAATGGGTAGTTGGGTACGCAGAAGAGACAGTTGCTTTGGACACTTCAGTAGGGGGAGGAGAGTTGAAAGGATTGGAGGTCCAACCTATGCTGCTGAAGTCCACAGCTCAGTCAAAATCAGCAGTCTACTGAGTCAATGATGCAAATGCTCAAAATTTGTGTGGCAAGCTTAAAGCCCAACTCCAGGAAACCTAAAAGCATTCCCTTGCAGTAGTAAGCAAAAAATCAGTGCATTGGTCTTGTTGAAGTCAAAAAGACCTTAGACCACAGAAGCATAGGAGAGTTCAGGCTGAAGGGACTGCTCTAGCAGTGCAGAAGAGCCTGCAGGAGTGGAGGATCAGGTTAGTAAAAGTGCTTTACCAAGTTCTCTAGTCATAAACAAGCATTTAACCCTGCCTTGCAGATGCAGCCCTACTTCAAGGGGTGATTTTTAGGTGTCCTGGAGTACATGTTTAGATGAACAATAGCTACTGCTGAGGCTACAGTTTAGGCATCTGCATTTTAAGCAGCTGAGCCCTCTAAATTACAATTATTAGATGGAGATCATCAATGGCTGCCACAGTTGTCCACCTACAGCAGGCATGTCCAACGTCCGGCCTGCGGGGCAATTGCGGCCCGCGTTCCAGTTTAATGTGGCCCCACTAGTGATTTGGATACAAATTGTATTTATCGGCGTATAACACGTGCCAGCGTATAACATGCACCCAAAGTTTAGGAGGGAATTTAAAAGAAAAAAACTTTTAGGAGGGAAGTTTAAGGAAAAAAACTTACATTTAAATGCCCATCAATGCAGCCTTGTCAGTGTCATTTGCAGTCTTGCATTGCAGCCTTGTCAGTCATTTGCAGCCTTGTCAGTTGTATGCAGTCTTGCATTGCAGCCTTGTCAGTCATTTGCAGCCTTGTCAGTTGTATGCAGCCTTGCATTTGCAGCCTTGTCAGTCGTTTGCAGCCTTGTCAGTCTTATGCAGCCTTGCATTTGCAGCCTTGTCAGTCATTTGCCGTTTAAAAATGGCACTGGTAGTTCTCGGGTGTTCTCAGCGGATTTCTTGTATTTTTGGCCGCACTCGGCCATTCTTGGCTATTTTCGGCCATACTCGGCCGTTCTCTCCGGCTTTTGGGAATTTTCGGCTGTTCTCTGCTATTTTCGGCCCCTTCTCGGTGGTTTTCGGAAAGCCACCGAGAACGGCCGAGTGTGGCCAAAGATAGCCGAGAATGGTGAAGATAGCCGCGAACGGCCGAGTGTGGCCAAAAATAGACAGAAGCCGCAGATAGTGGAAGAAAGCCCTAGCAACAGCGGGGGATCGGCGTATAACACGCACCCTCGATTTCCCTAGATTTTTTTAAAAAGTGCGTGTTATACGCTGATAAATACGGCATATCTTTTGTGGACCCTAATGAATCTCACGAACGAGATACCATATATAACGTATTTAACGTTCTTCGGAGGGTGTGGGATGAGTGCCGTCAGATTACATACAGTAGAAATCTCTCTGTTTACTTAGCCTTTGTAATAGAAAGTCCTGTCTCCTGGGCCATCATTAGACTACTGTTCTGTCTATCATATGAGGTGGGACTTTGTATTAAAGAGGCCGCCACATAAACAGGAGATTCTCCTGTATGTTATCTGTTAGCACACGTCCCGCTCCCTCCCTATCCCCTCCAAGGATGCAAATGGGCATGGATCAGGCTGCAACGATGGAAATGGTGAGGCTGCATTCATGTCAATGTCATGTCATGTCAATGGTGAGGCTGCATTCATGGAAATGGTGAGGCTGCATTCATGGAAATGGCGAGGCTGCATTCATGGAAATGGTGAGGCTGCATTCATGGAAATGGCGAGGCTGCAATCTTGGCAATGGTGAGGCTACAATCTTGGCAATGGTGAGGCTGCATTCTTGGCAATGGTGAGGCTGCATTCATAGCAATGGAGAGGCTGCATTGATGGGCACTGGCCCTTATTTTGCTTCACAGTTCTTTATCTAAAATGTAAGTTTTTTTCCTGAAACTTCCCTCTTAAAGTGAAGGTGGGTGTTATATGCCGATAAATATCCAAATAGCACGCCTAGGCTCATCCTTATGCCGCGTACACACGAGCGGATTTTATGGCGTACTTAGTCCGTCGAAACACATTTCAGCGGACAATCCGCTCGTGTGTGGGCTTCAGCTGACTTTTTCAGCGTGCAGTCCGGAGTACTAAGAATTTCGTTTTTTTCTAAATTCTGTCCGTCGTACTTTGGTTTCAGCGGACAATACGGTCGTCAGTATGCTAGTTCGACGGACTAAGAATGGCGCATGCCCAGAAAGGATTTACACGGCGGAAGGGTGCTTTGCTGTGTCTTGGACTTCCTATTTCTAGTCCCGTCGTACGTGCTGTACACGTCATCGCGCAAGCTTTCGACGGACTGTTTGTGTATCCGTGTGTGGTCAAGTTCGTTCAGTGGAAACTACGACGGATTGTCCGTCCGATTGTATGACGGACTAAGTACGCCATACAATCCGCTCGTGTGTACGCGGCATTAGACTCTTTACCACACACAGCCACAAAGGCAAGAGAATTTTTGTTGGACAATGTATTAGTTCATTTGCTTTTATTTTTAATGGTTCAAAGAATGTCAAGCAAAATGGTCGACCCCCACGCATGTTAAATTTATCAAATCTGGCCCTCTTTGAAAAATGTTTGGACACTCCTGACCTAGAGGATTCCTTTAACCTAATAAAAAGTGACAGATGGGGGCGTGGCTTGGCCAGCGGCGAGGATGGCGGCGCACTAGTTGAGCTCCGGGGAGAGAGTCAGCAAGAGCCCGAATTGTCCACGGTTAACAGCCTAACATGGGTCGGAAAACCCAGCTCACACCTCACTCCAGTGCCCGGAGGACTCATTCCAGCGGTACCGCGCGGAACATCAACGAAATGTTCCGTTCCCAGTCCGTGCAGAGACAGAGCAGGCCGGACAAGATGGCGCCGGAGCATGGCGAAGAAGAGGATTTCAGTGAGGACTCCCAATCCGCAGCAGAGGATGCAGGTAGGGGCCTCTTGAACACCGCCAAACCCCTTACATATGAACATATGTCTGGCTTTGCGGCAGACATCAAGTCCACATTCTCGGCCGCCATAACGGACCTAAAATCCAACCTGCTTGTCCTCACAGAAAAAATCTCCACAGTAGAGACTGCAGGGAAGCGTAGAGACAGGGAGTTGCGGGCCTTGGAGTCAGTGGCAGAGGCACACTCATCCCATTTCATTGAAATGAATCGCCACTTAGAAGATTTGGACAACAGGGGGAGGAGGAACAACATTAGGGTACGGGGGATACCCGAATCGGTAGAAACGGAGCAGATTGTCCCAGCCCTGCAGAGACTTTTTAATAGCCTATTAGACCGGCAGGAAGACACTGCAATAGAGTTTGTACGCGCTCACAGAGAACTCAGGATGAAAGGGCCGGACTCAGCACCTCCTAGGGACATTATATGTTGTCTCCAGAGTTTTCCCCTCAAAGAGGACATTATGAGAAGAGCCAGGAGAAACGATCGTATAATCTTTAACGGTGCCTCCATTATGCTCTTTCAAGATCTGTCCCAAATCACTCTACGTAACAGGAGAGCTCTACGCCCCCTGCTGGATGTTCTCAGAGAAAAGGAGATCAGATACTCCTGGCGCTTCCCCTTCGCGTTAGTTGTCATGCATGGTGGTAAACAGATCTCACTCCGCACTCCCCAAGATCTTCCAGATTTCTGCGAAACCCTACATATTGACTTGATGTCCCTCCCGGACTGGTATCAAGAATTTCAACTGCCACTGGGCAACAGGTCACCTCCCAGCTCACCTCTTTCTACACCGGAGAAACGCCTATCGAAGCGGTCAAGGAACAACAAAGGTGGTCAGCCCTGTGTGGGGACTCCCAACGCCAGACCAACATCATCTAGGCCCAGAGAGGAGGTCCTGGGCTAATTTTCTGTTAGGTCATCTGCCTCATAACTGTTCCTGAGGCACTACTTCACTTCACGACAAAGTTAATACAATCTAGACATGTTTGCCAAGCTCTTTTGAGGTGACAGTGCCTCTTTGGGACTATGTAGAGTTCCAGTTACTGTTTTTTTTCTTCTGTTTTGTTGCTTTTACTTATCTCTTTTTGTGCCTCGTGAGTAAACCCTGTGCTTTATCTCCAGACTGCTTCAGTCTCTATGACATTGACCATCGCAGAGGAGTCCATAATTACAATTGATCCCAGATCCAGGAAGCTATATCAGATGCCTCGGTCAACAGGGAGTCTAGTTGAGGATTTGCGGGTTAAGGTAGCTGACACCCTTATCATGGGTTTGGCCCTCTCTTTTGTTTTTTCATTTTTACTCTATGTTTTTGTGTTACGGACTGGGAAGAACACAGGGGCTGTATGCCAAGCAAACTTTTGCTTCTGCACCAATGGACTCACTATCAGGAGCAATTGGTGCTGCTGGACTCTTGTTTTCTTTCGGTGACAACTGGAGCCCTTAGACTGTATTAGAAGCCCAGGTGTTCACTCACAGGGTTAATTTCCCTTTAACAATTTACATTATGTAACCAATGGCTCAGGGAACTGATGTTCTAGGCTGGAAAGCTTGCAATGTTGGACCTCTTCTCGTGAGAGGCCCGGTTCTGATGACAATTTTCTATTATTATATTATTTGATAGTTATTTGGCTGATTCTCTCCCCTATCTCAGCGCAAGTTTATGTATTTATTTTTTCTGATTTAATTGACTTGACAGTCGCAAATATAAGTCAGCCCTCTGGATAGCATATTACGCTATCTGGTCTGACCCTCGCTCCTACCGAGCCTCTCTGGACCGGATATTTCTCCGATCCCTAGAGAGGCTAATTTACCACCCTGTTAGTTGGGCTCAGCTAACAGAGGTTTTAATATACGTTGTTTACTATCTAGAGACAGTCTCTTCTTTCTGGCTGTTTCCATTTTTCTTTCCTCTCTTACTTTTGTCTACCTTACGTCTCCCCCTCTTCTTTTCTCTCTTTTCTTTGCCTCTCTTTTTCCTCCCCTTCTTAGTCTTCTCCCTACCTTTTCCTTTCCTCTACTGCTTCTTCCTTTTTTCCCCTCTCTCTCTTTCCGCTCTTTACCTGAATCGCCTATTTTCCTCTGAGAGACTATACATAGGTATATAACTCCCAGAAGTTTCATTGCTTCATTGATAGTTGTTTGACTAACGTCTTCTTAAAAGCTGTGTGATCCAAGCCATTTTAGGTTGCATTTGCCTGTACAACTTGGGGGGATTGCGGAACACAAAAAATACAAATGGCTTACGCGACACTGGGCCATATGCCCACGATAATATCACATAACGTGAAGGGACTTAACATCCCAGAAAAAAGAACTGCGGTTCTCAGGGAGCTGCAAAAGAGTAGGCCACAGTGTGTCTTCTTACAGGAGACGCACTTTGTCTCTCACCAGACTTACAGAATGACAAATAAATTCTTTACGAGATCCTTTCATGCAACGAACGCTCTCTCAAAGACGAAGGGCGTGTCGATCCTATTAGGGAAAGACGCCCCTTTCGTGGTCGCGGAGACGTTGTCGGATCCGGAGGGTCGATACATCTTCCTAAAGGGCTCCTATAGGGGTAGGCCCCTCACCCTAGCTAATGTTTATTTCCCCAATACAAACCATCTTCAATTTTGTAGACGTATGATGTCAGAACTACAAGGCTTTGCAGAGGGGGGTGTCATTTTAGGAGGGGATTTTAATATCCCACTAGATCCTCTGGCGGACACTTCCACGGGGAGGTCATGTGTCTCTTTCCAAATTTTGAAGCGAATCAAACGTCTGTTACAGACACTGCAATTAGTAGATGTATGGCGCATGCTTAATCCGGAAGGAAGGGATTACACGTACTATTCGATCCCACATAATAAATATTCCCGCATTGATTATTTATTTGTGACGCAACGTGACCTGCCAGTGGTTAGTGCGGCCAAAATTGGTACACAGGTTATTTCAGACCATGCCCCCATTGCAATTTCCCTGGATCCTGATAGACAGACCCAGACATACAACTCTTGGAAACTGAACCCCTCCCTCCTGACGGATCCGGTGACTCTACCCTTGATTGAGACAGCTCTTAAGGAGTTTTTCGTAAACAATGACCTACCGGACACAGACCCATTGGTGTTATGGGAAGCGCATAAATGTACCATAAGGGGAGTACTAATCAAATTAGGGGCGAGACGTAAACGTGAAAGAGAGACAGAGATGAAGGATCTTCTAGTTAAAATAGGTAAACTAGATACACTCCACAAACGCACATTGTGCGAGAGAACGGCCACAGACTTAGTGAACTCTAGGAAGCAATATCTGGATCTGTTACATATGAAAGCTAGACGTATGCTCTTTTTTAAGAAAAAAATTTACTATGAAGGGGGCAACAAGGCAGGTAGGCTGTTAGCCAGAGCCCTGAAGGAACATAATTCTAGCCATACCATAACTGGCATACGTAGTGCGACTGGTTCCCTAGATGTGAATAATGAGGACATTGCAGCACATTTCCACAAGTATTACACTGAGTTATATAATCTTCCCCCCCAAAATAGACCTAGAGACCTACAGGGCGACAGATCCCAAATTATTGGAGAATTTCTGCGAGAGAGCGGTCTCCCCTCTCTAGGAGAACAAGACTTAGATTCCCTAGACGTACAGATTTCTGACACTGAAATTAAAAGGGCAATAACAGACTTGAAGACGGGAAAATCCCCAGGACCTGATGGCTACTCGGCCATCTACTTTAAAACTTTTTCGGAGATTCTCTCCGGCCCTCTGAGAAAAGCTTTGAACTCTTTGTCCTCACCCCGGAAGGTTCCTCCCGAGTTTTTATCGGCCCACATAGCGGTGATACCCAAGCCTAACAAGGATCCATCATCATGTGCGAGTTATAGGCCAATCTCTCTCTTAAATCTGGACCTCAAAATATTAACCAAGATATTAGCTAATAGATTGAACCCCTTTTTGGCCGAACTGATTGGTCCAGAACAGGTTGGCTTTATGCCAGGAAGAGAGGCTAAAGACAACATTATTAAAGCGCTTTTGCTTTCGCAAGTGGCTCACAGGGGGAAGATCGGAGGCCTTCTCCTGTCCACGGACGCGGAGAAGGCCTTCGATCGAGTGGCGTGGGACTACATGACTGCCACATGCCAACAGATAGGGTTGAAGACACGGATGATGACCTGGATCTCAGCTATATACCAAAATCCCACTGCTAGAGTGAGGGTGAACGGTTCCTTGTCTGCTCCTGTGAGTATTGCAAATGGAACCAGACAGGGTTGCCCTTTGTCACCCCTTTTGTTTATTTTATCCCTGGAACCGTTCATCAGATTGATTAATAAGGATGTCTCGATAGGGGGATTCGGGGTGCAGGGCAGAGAGTTCAAAGTTGCGGCCTACGCCGACGATTTGCTATTTTTCTTGACAGACCCACACACGACGATTCCCAATTTATTGAAAGCCTTTACTAAATTTGGATACTTGTCTAATCTAAAAATTAATTATTCCAAGTCGGAGGCCTTGAACATTGCTCTATCCCAGGACGAACTGAATAGAACCAAGCATAATTGCCCCTTCCGTTGGGAGGCTGTGTCACTTAAGTACCTTGGGGTTTGGATTTCTCCAGACTCCAAAAAGTCTTTGAACACAATTTTATTCCAATGCTGAAAACGATAGAATGTGACCTAGGTTCATGGAATACGGGGTTGTTCTCGTGGTTCGGTCGTGCAGCGATCCTGAAAATGTCGGTATTGCCCAGACTGACCTATTTATTTAGAGCATTACCAATTTCCATCCCCAGAAGCTTTTTTCTTAAACTTAACTCCTTGGCCCTACGCTTCCTGTGGCACAATGGGAGAGCGAGGATCAAGTATGCCTTCTTGTCGAAACCAAAAGTTGACGGGGGGATGGGACTACCCGACTTTAAGAAATATCAGGTAGCAGCACATATTACTAGGATAATTGATTGGCATTGTCATATGGCGGACAAAGATTGGGTAAGATTGGAAGATATGCTAACAGACAACAGATTGCGCTTTTCCCCTTGGCTCTCTTTGAACAGCCTCAAGAACACGATTAGTTTGAACCCCCTGACAGAGACTACGCTATCAATTCTACACGCAAACTCAAAACGGTTTGCGGTGACTACCCCCCTCAGCCCTCTAACACCGCTCTACAGTAATCCCGACTTTAAACCAGGTATAGAGAACGTCCTGCTTCACGACACAGATTCTAACGCCCCAAGACTGGTAAAAGACTGTCTCTCTGGGGGCAAATTGAAAGATTTAGAGACCCTTAGAAGAGACTGGGGGGATCCAGCGTTTCCCTTATGGAATTATTTCCAGATCAGGAGCTTTGTCACCTCCTCAAACCACAAACGACACTTCATTAGACAGCTCACAGACCTCGAAGAGGTATGTGCTTCAGGCGAAAGATTACACAAGGCGACCTCGTTGGCCTATAAGTGGTTGCAACAGGTGAAGGGACAAGAGGTGGATAGGTTCAGGAACAAATGGGCACAGGGTTTACAGAGGAACATTACGGATTCCCAATGGGGAAGGGCATGTACACTGGCTCATAAGTGCTCTATTAGCACGAGAACACAAGAAACGTGCTATAAAATGTTGACACACTGGTATCATACTCCTGATAAACTGCACAAATGGTTTCCTCAGGTCCCGGAAATGTGTTGGAGATGCCAAGGTGAGGTGGGTACGCTTACACATATATGGTGGGGATGCTCCAAACTGGCGCCCTTCTGGGATGAAGTGAGGAATTTGATAGCTCAAATCACGGACACCTCAATCACGTTAGATGCGGCTTGCTGTCTCCTCCACATTACTGATGTACCCCTGAAGAGATACAAACATTCTTTGCTTAAACACCTACTCAATGCAGCCAAGTCCCTAGTGCCACTGCACTGGAAGTCCCCCAGAGCCCCAACGGTGGGTGAATGGCTGCTCAGGGTTTCTGAGACATACACTATGGAAGAAACAGTGGCTCAAGCCACTGAATCGGTGGAAAAATTTCATGCTACTTGGACACCTTGGATAGTGTTCCGTTACTCTACAAAATATGCTCAGCTTCTAGGAGACAAAGGTAATGCTAGAGGTTAAATTGGTCATTCTACTTTCACTCTTTCCTTTTTCCCTTATTTTCATTATTTGTTCTTGTTTTCTTTCTTTTTTTAAAAATGAGCGCATTATTAGACCTCGACTGTGGATAAGGTCAGAATATTGACACAGTATGCAAATATGTTCAGTACAGATTGGCTTTAGTCATGTGACTTGATTACAATGTTTGAATTATAGTTAGCCTTATCACCCCAGGTATAGTGGGTAACATCATTTTAGGGTACGAATTGTATGCTGAATTGGGGTATAACGCTGTACAATACTATCTGTATTTACTTAAGCTTGTTCGCAGTTGTATTACTGTTTACTTTTCCTTTAACTCAATAAACGCTTTTAATGTGAAAAAAGTGACAGATGTTACTTTCTACTATGTGTTCCATGATGTCTCATCATAAAAATGTTTTTTTTCCTTTCTTTCCACTTTTACAGTTTTTTCATTTGGAAAAGACATTGCTAGAAGCAGAAACAAAAACTATATTTTGAATCGTTTTGAAGTCACTTATGACGAGGCCAAAACCATCTGTGCCAGTGGCGGAGGTCAGCTGGCCGTACCTCGGACCCAAGAAGAAAACCAAGCCATTTTCTCCCTCCGCAAAAAGGTTCAAATGCACACATTTATGGGTATAAACGATTTGCAGTACGAGGGTGACTTTAGAGATCTATCTGGACAAGTCATTAGATACTTCAACTGGCGTGCAGGTGAACCCAACAACCTTCGTAACAATGAGGACTGTGTGGAAATGTGGGACGATGGAAGGTGGAATGATGAGAATTGCGCAAGCAAACTTTTTTTCATTTGTGAGTTTTAAATCAATGCAAATAAGCCAATTCTTTGAATTCATGCTCCTCTTTTATCCTTCAAATTCTCCTTTTATAATTTTTCAAAAACCAAACTTTTAGAAGCTACATTCCTTTTTTTTTCTTGCGCGACTCCATATACCAAGCATTAAAGTGGTTGTAAATCCTTACATTAACCCAGTGAAGTGACTGGCCTCAGATGATACACAGAGATGAAACAAATCTTCCTACTTAAGTTGCACCTGTTTATCTACGGTCCTATATTCTCTACAGACCTTCAAAGTGCAGAATTTATGCAGCTCGTCTGAGCTTTCAGAAAGCAGGGGAGAGGGGGGAGATGGCAACACACACACACACACACACACTGCAGAGCTCAGTGAGGGGATCGCTGAGAGCTGATTGGAGGGAAGATACACCCCCCCCCCCCCCCTTCATACAGTACATAGGAATAGAGCTGAGGCTGTCAATCAGAGGCACTTGATGTAAGAAAAACTTGTCAGAAGTGGCTCATACACATAGCATAGGAATAAAGCAGCATGCAGAAATGACACTTAGTGCTCTGGACTGAGATACATACAGACTATAGAGGGATATGCTTTGTTCATATTTCATGTCTGAGGTTTACGATCACTTTAATACATTTTGGTGATTGTGTTCAGTTACTCTCCTGAAAAGTATTAAATACATGTGACTATATGAAAAATTACATCTTATTTACGATTTATCACTGTATCTCCAGTTTTGATGTTTCTTCTAAATATGTACCTTTTTCAGAAATGTTTTGCAAAGATAAATAATGCACGGTGACAGTAAGCCAAAACAACCAATCAGAAATAATCTTTTGATAAGGCAATAAAAGACTAACCGATTACTGAACTTACTAAATAGGACCACACCTGATCTTAGTCTTAAAAAGAAAATGGGATGGTAAATGTTTCTTCACAATTTGTTAATATTTATTTATCTATGTTAGACTTTAACTTCCTGGGGGTTTAAAATAGGGGGGGAACAAGGAAAGGAGGTGCAGGACTCATTGGGGATACTCATATCCCTTTGGCTTAGGATGTAGGACTCTGGAAAAAAACTCCTAAAGGTTTGGGCTGCTCCTCGACGCCCATCTATGCTGTTCTCTATCTGCTTGCAACTTAAGGAATGTACCATCACCATTGGGATGACTGACATAATCTAATGTAAATCAACTATGAATCAAATGTGTTCCAATAAAGAGTAAAATGTCTGTCGTTGTGTGGACTCTTCTTTCTCCTAAGCTTAAGTTGGAAACTTCTTCTGAAAACAAACCTTGTGCTGGGTGGGGCTGCTATCGGGGTGATTTGCTGTAAGGCCTAAGAATGGTAAGCATTGGGCTTAGTTTTGTACTGCCGGAGACCCGGGCACATTATTCAGCTCAGACCAGGGGCAATTACTATCACATTATTTGGGCATACACAGAGCGCTAGAGGCTGGTATCTTTTTTAACAGCAGATTGTTTTCATTGAGTAGTATTGTTGTATGATTTATTGTTGTATATATTAGTGGATGAGCACAATAGCTTTTTTTTATTATAGACACACATCACTATCTGGCCAGTCCTCTGCACCCAACCCCCCTCCAGCTTGTATCACCCCCAGTTCACTTCATACATCCAGCTGACAGACATCACTCAGAGCTGCTTCTTACCCCCCAGCTGAGGGACATCATTCCATACTCACCCCACAGACTCTGCACAAAATCCCTCCCCATTCTGCCCCCATCATACCCTCCGCACTCCTCTCCTGTACATACCACCCCAGCATACCCTCCACACTCCTCTCTTTTACATACTATCCCCATCATACCCTCCACACTACTCCCCTGTACATACTACCCCCATCATACCCTCCACACTCCTCTACTGTACATACTACCCTCATCATACCCTTCGCACTTGTCTCCTGTACATACTGCCCCATAATAGCCTCGGCACTCCTCTCCTGTACATACTGCCCCCATTATACCCGCCACACTCCTCTCCTGTTCATACTTCCCCCATTATACCGGCCACACTCCTCTTCTGTACATGCTGCCCCCATAATACCCTTCACACTCCTCTCCTGCACATATTGCCCCCATCAGTTCTTGTAGCCCCGGCATGGCCCATGAAGAGCCTGGTATGCAGAAATCATAAAGATGGCAGTGGGGGACCCGTGGACCCTTCCACCACGTTCAGCCCTGCTTTCGCAGGGACCAGTGTTCCATCCCTACCTTGCAATCTCAATTTAATGGTTTGGCTATTGAAACCCACATTCTAAAAGATTGGGGGCTTTCAGGTTCAGTGGTGACTACCCTGATCAATGCTAGGAAGCCAGACTCTAGAGTCATTTATTATAGAATCTGGAGGACATATGTTTCTTGGTGCAAATCCAAGGGTTGGCATCCTTGGAAGTATGTCATAAGTAGGGATGAGCTTGATGTTCGGGTCGAACATAAGTTCGACTCGAACATCGAGTGTTTGCCGTTTGTCGAAAAACAAACATCATGGAGGGTTTGGGGCAAATTCGATAATGCACTGTGAGATCGCAGTGCATTTCTGTATGATGATTGGCCAAAGCATGCACCATGATCTGCATGCTTTGGCCAATCCCAGCGCCCTCTGCTAAAATAGCCATAATTGACCAAAGGCAGGGTGCATTTGTTCAATCATGGCTCACACTATATAAGGCTGCCTGTACAGCGGCCCTGTGTATTGTTGTTGGTGTGGACGGAGAGATAGTGTGATTTAGATTGAGTAGGCAGGTTATTCAGTTAGCTGCAGTGTATTTCATATATACAGTTCGGGGGACTAGCTAGATCGCAGGACACAGGCTTTTTACTAAAAAGGAGGTTTATTGAACTTAAATAGCTTTACAGTAGCAAGAACAAAAGAAAGGGATTTCAGTCTCACCAACTTGCAAAGTCCAGAATTGTTATTGCAGTCAACCAGTCCTTGGTTTCTATTGCAGGTAGCTTCCCCTGCCAGGAGGCTTCCAGGCAGGACACCGCTGTTCACTTTTGTTGCTGCAAACAAAGCACCATCCACAATCTCCTCTACACTCCTCCACACCCACCTACAACTTCCTGTCTTGTTTTAAACCCACTTCCTCTGACAGGTGAGTTAACCCCTTTTGTTCCCTTAAAGGGACCACAGCCCAAACAGAGGGGAAATATAGTGTCCTTCCAGGACCCAGCCACAGTGTAGCCTATATCTGACTGCAGTGCATTCCTGGTGCAATTTTTCTAATATACTTCAGGTGGTGTATTAACCACTTCAATACCAAGCACTTATGCACATTCCCTCCCAGACCAATTTTCACAACACTTCTATCATTTTCTTCTCACAAATAGAGCTTTCTTTTGATGGTATTTAATCACCACTCTGTTTTTTATTTTTTGCAACATAACCAAAAAAACAGCGTACATTTTGAAAAAAAACACACTTTTTTTTCTATTGTAAAAAGTTGCAGATAAGTAATTTTTCTTCTTACATTTGTGCCAAAATTTATACTGCTACACATCTTTGATAAAAATACCCCAAATTAGTGTATATTATTTGGTCTTTGTGAAACTATGGTGCCAATCACTGAAAATTGATCACATCTAATCGCACCTGATGCACTGAAGGCCTATCTCATCAGACACTAACAAGCCAGGAAAGTACAAATACCCCCCAAATGACCCCCTTTTTGGAAAGTAGACAGTCATAGATATTTACTAAGAGGCATGGTGAGTTTTTTGAAGTTCACAATTCTTGGGAAAATTAAGATTTATTAACAGGTTATTTCTCGCACACAGCATATGCATAATTGCAACTATACCCCAAAATACATTTTGCTACTCCTCTCGAGTATGGCGATACCACATATGTGAGACTTTTACACAGCCTGGCCACATGCAGAGGCCCAACATTCAAGTAGCAACTTCAGGTGTTCTACAAGCATAAATTGCACATATCCTTTCTCAACCACCTATTACACTTTTGAAGGCCCTGGAGCATCAGGACAATAGAATTGTCCACAAAATGACCCCATTTTGGAAAGCACACATCTCGACATATAATCTGTGAGGCATAATGAGTCTTTTGAATGGTTAATTTTTTTCTAGAAGGTTTTGGAAAATGTGGAAAAAATATGAAAATGCATTTTTTTTTACACAAAGTTGTCCCTTTATAAGATTTTTCTAACACATAGCATGTACATAGCAAAAATTACATCCCGAAATACATTCTGCTACTCCTCCTGAGTATGTTGATACCACATGTTTGAGACTTTTACAGAGCCTGGCTACATACAAAGGCCCAAAATTGAAGTAGCACTTTCAGGCTTTCTACAAGCATAAATTGCACATATCCTTTCTCAACCACCTATTACAATTTTGAAATCCCTGGAGCACCAGGACACTGGAATTGTCCACAAAATGACCCCATTTTGGAAAGAACATACCCCAACGTATAATCTATGAGGCATAATTCGTTTTTGAACGGTTCATTGTTTTCTAGAAGGTTTTGGAAAATGTGTAAAAAAAAAAATGAAAACGCATTTTTTTTTTTACACAAAGTTGTTCCTTTATAAGATATTTCTAACACATAGCATGTGTATAGGAAAAATGACATCCCAAAATACATTCTGCTACTCCTCCTAAGTATGGCGATACCACAAGTTTGAGACTTTTACACAGCCTGGCCACATACAGAGGCCCAACATCCAAGTAGTACCTCCAGGCATTCCAGCAGCATTAATTACACATATCATTTTCTGACTACCAATCACATTTTTGAAGGCCCTTCATATTTCTAACACATAACAAGTACATACCAAATAACAAAAGATTACCTGTGATTTTAGAAGTGCAGTGGTCCACAGAGGAGAGCATCGGCCCAGGCAGCAGGCAGGAATGAGGTCAGCTACAGCAAAAGCAATCATCCAGGCAGCAGGCAGGAATACTGTCCATAGTTCGTACAGGCAGAGATACTGTCAGTACAGCCAGAGCACAGTCAGAGCACAGCCAAATCACAGGTCCAGGTAGCAGGCAGAGGTGTCCTGGCAGAAATACTGTCCAAAGTCAGTAGAGGCAGCAGGCAGATATATGGTCAACACAGCCAAAGTATTGGTCCAAGCAGCAGAAAGAAACATGGTCCATAATGTCATGGGTCATTACAGGCAGCAATATGGTCAGCACAGCCCAAGTATTGGTCCAGGCAGCAGGAAGGACCATCAATCTTAGGACCAGGGGGGTAGCGGTAGAGGCTTCTCCCACCCAAATCGCTTTGAAGCCTCCGGGCAACCAGACCCTGTTGTGGGAGCACAGAAAATGAAAAAAAGTTTTTCTCTACTCAGAGTGCTATTCCGAAGCCCCTCACATATATATTTGAGACCCCTGTGTACTAAAGTAGATGGCCAAAAGATCAGTCCAAGTGACAGGCAAAAACATGGTAGATTAAGAGGACAAGGTCGGTGCATATGGAAGTCAGAAGCGTGGTTTAAATTGGCAAGCAAACACATTGTTGGTAAACAGACCAGGGTCAGTTATTTAACATGGTAGCAGGCAAATGGGAAAATTTCAGTCTGTTAATAATAAGGGGAACTAATATTGGATGGATGTATGATAATTTTTGAAGCAATCCCCAATGCACAGGCCAGGTTGGGAGGGACATTGGGGACAATAATAGCTGGTATCTCTTCTTACTCCTCCTCTGCTGTATACACGGAATTTCTTTTGGCGTTTTCTTCCAAATTCTGTGGGGGGAAATGTGGTAGGGAAAGTGTTGCTTGTGAAGTCAACTTACGCTATCAGAGTGAATGCTTCCTGGGGCATGACCTTGTTGGTAAATGAGAGCAGTGGCAATAGCTTCAATATACTTGAGGTAGGTGATTTGTTGGTTTTGAGTTGCTTTTTGGTAGCAGACAAACAAATTAAAAGGGGCCATGTGAAACAGCTTTCTTGTACCAATAACGGGATTTCTAGTTGATAAATAGGGCTGTAACATCTGATCGTTTCAATTTACCACCCCCCCCCCCCCATGTGCATATTGTAGTTGTGGACACATTTGGGCTTTACAATGGGGCCATGTCTTCTTTGGATCTCTACCACGGTGTCATTGTGGATGGTAGAGAGAATGTGGACATTTTTCTTATCCCTCCACTTCATGGCCAACACGTCCTTGTTCCTCATGAATTCTACATTTTGCAATTTTTTGGTCAACAGATTTTAAGGGAATCCCTTGTTTATTTTTTAAAGTACCGCAGGCGGGGTTTTTTTTACTATAAAGGTGAGGAAAAAGGGGCAGGCTGGTATAATAGTTGTCAACATATAAATGGTATCCTTTTTTGAACAGGGGGTATGCCAGCTCCTAGACAATTTTCCCACTGGTTCCAATACATGTGAGGCAATCACGGGGCTGGAGCTGGGAGTCTTTGCCTTCGTAGATCCAGAATATGAAGACGTATCCAGTGGCTCAATCACATCATTTATTTAATTTCAGCCCATACCTGGCTCTCTTGCTTGGTATATACTGCTTGAAGTGCAGTCGGCTAGTGAAATGTTTGAGGGACTCGATCACACAATTTTTTTGGTCTTGGATAAATATGCCTCTAAGTTGCTGGGAAAAGGAATTGATTAGGGGGCATATCTTGTACAATTTGTCGTGGTTGGGATGATCTCAGGGAGGGCACTGTGAATTGTCATTGAAATGGAGAAAACGCATAATCATGTTGTATCTTGTCCTGGACATGACAGCGGAATATATGGGCATGTGGTGGATGGGGTTGATGGACTAATATTCATGGACTTTGTTCTTTTTTGTAAGCCCCATATTAAACGTAAGGTCCAAAAACAATTTAAATTCGTCCAGTGTTAGGCGTCACCACTGGAAATGTGGGCGTGGGAAGAATTGGGGTTATCAGCAATAAATTGGGATGCATACAGTTTCGTTTGATCAACCATATTCTGCAGCAAATCTTGTGGGAAAAATAAACAAATATAATCAAATTGAGAAAAATTTGTAGTGTTGGGCTGCACACATGGCTGTGCAGTGAAAGTGGGGATGATAGCGGAGTTGGCAGGCAACCATAAGGGATTTGCCAGGGGATCCGGAAGATAGGACTGGGGCTGGGTTCTTAACGTGGGGCGTGTGATTCCAGTACTTGCACTGGCCTCCTCTTCCTGGAGTCTGCTGGTGGTGGGCAGATCTCCTGATCTTGGTCCTGATCTTGGTCCTGTATAGGGAAAGACACATATAGGAGGAAAGAAACATACCGCACACCCCGAATAGTGTCAAAAAATGTGAAGGGTTCCCCATAGTGGGGTTTTCTAGGCGGCAACAGTTAGAGTAATAATTCATATGAATTTAAAGATTCCATTTTATTGATGGCAATCAAATCATGTTATCAGTGATTTGTGCACCACCAGAATTTTTAAACATTAAATGTTGTGTACAATTATGTTTGCATTAATTGTATTGATTCATATATCCCCTATACCAGAGTTTACATTTTAACTGTCACTGTTAACATGATTTGATTGCCATCAATAAAATGGATTCTTTAAATTCATATGAATTATTACTCTAACTGTTGCCACCTAGAAAACTTCACTATGGGTGACCCTTCCAATTTTCTGATCTTGGTCCTGATTTTGTTCCTGATCTCATTCTTTTGGGAGGGACCGTTTCCCCCACGGACTTGGACTCTGATCCCCTATCCTCCACTGGCTCGTATTCCGAACCAGAATCGGATGATGGAAGCTCCCCGCTGCTCTCATCATCCAACATGGTAAGAATGGCATATGCCTCCTCAGGTGTGTAAACCCTTTGGACATTATGGTAGTGCTTTTTGGCAGGCCTATGTAATGGTACTGCTGGTGGTAGTATCGATGTGATATTAGTGGCGGGCCTGTGTGGCGGTACTGATGGCGGTACAAGTGACGGTATGGGTGGTGGTGGTACCGATGGCAGTACAGGTGGCGGTGCCGATGGCGGTAGGAGTGGTGGTGGTACCAGTGACGGGCCTGATGGCGGTATTGGTGGCGGTACTGATGGCGATATTGGTATCAGGCCTGTGTGGCGGGCCTGTGTGGTAGTATAGATGGTGGGCCTGATGGCGGTACTAATGACGGGCCTGATGGGGAACTGGCAGTGGTACCGATGGTGGTACTGGTAGCCTGTGTGGTGGTACCAATGGTGGTACCGAAGGCGATGGGCCTTTGACAGATGATTGACAGATGGGCTGATTGATTGATTGTCAGATGTGCTGATTGATTGATTGTCAGATGGGATGATTGATTGATTGATTGACAGATGGGCTGATTGATTGGCTGATGGGCTGATTGACAGATGGGCTGATTGATTGACTGGGCTGATTGACAGATGGGTGATTGATGGGCTGGACAATATATACTGCTAGTTCACTTACTGATCTCTGCTCTCTCCTCACATGATCAGTGTGTGAGGAGAGAGCAGAGATCAGATAGTATACTATATACATAAATACATATATATATATATATATATATATATTTATATTTCCTGGCCCATCCTCCCGTCATCACACAATGGGTTAACATCTCCTCTGGAGCCCCACATTACCACCTGTATAGCTGAATAAAAGGCAGCCCCTCCCCAACTAAAATGTACTTTCTTTTTTGGTCTGCTCCAGGCCACCTGTTGATTGCAGTTGGTAAGTAAGTTGTTTGCTGTATCCCCCCCGCCGAACTTACCCCCCCATGTTCAGCCTCTCATGGAGTTGGAAGACCCTGAATGCTGAAGGTAAATCCTTTTTTTAAAACCGGGTGCCTTTTTGTGCCAAGGCTATGGACAAAATGATGCTTAAACAGCATTGATATTGTACAGGTGTGGTATTATAAGAGCTCTGTTATCTTTGTCTCTCCGTTTGGTTTTTATTTTGTCCTGGCTTTAAATGCAGCACACTGCACTGCTGTCCTGGCTTTATTGTCAGTCTGAGAGTGGCTGTGATTGGTGCACAGGGTGCAGGGACATGGGCAGCACAGGATAGGACCGCCAGACGCCATGCAATGGTGTAATGATCTTGGGGGTCTGCGGTTTTGAGGGCTTCTCTCCCTCTCTCTCTGCAGTCCTGCCAGGTAAAGGACTTACCTCAGATTCTGACTCTCCTGTCTGTCTCTGGATGTGATGTCCTGGCTCCCTTGCTGTGCTGTGTACTCCTGTGGACTTTTTGTCTCAGACTCTAATGCCTTGTACACACGGTTGGAAATTCTGACGGGAAAAGTCAGATCGGATTATGTTGTCGGAAAATCCGATCATGTGTGTGGGCTCTAGCGGGCTTTTTCTGTCGGAAATGAGAGCAGGACCTAAAATTTTCCGACAACAAAAACCGATCTGACTTTTTCCGTTCGTGTGTATAGAATTCCCACGCATGCTGAGAATAAATTTGGTGAAGAAAGCTATTGGCTACTGGCCTCTACGTAGTCCCGTTGTACGTTTTTTACTTCACCTCGTTCAGAAACTATCAGATTTTCTGACAACTTTGTGCGACCATGTGTATGCAACACAAGTTTCAGACAAAATCCGTCATAAAAATCTGATGGATTTTGTGGTCGGAATGTCCGACTGTGTGTACAAGGCATAAGACCCCTTACACACTATGAAACTTTTGTTGTCTGGTTACCTAAAGATTTAGCAGAGCCATGTAGTGCAAAGGTATACCTAATTGCATACAAATTGAGACTCTTTAGGTTTGGCCTCTTGTTATGTGGTTTTGATGAATCTGAGGGAAGAAACCCAGAGAAGATTGTATAGTGTGTGTCCAGCTTAACTGTGTCTGATGTCTGCCTTTGGAAATGCTACCTGAAGCTCACCTGGTGCTTCTAAAGTGAGTGGATGAAGGCAGATGGCTCTTAAAGAGACAGGGTACCATGTTTTTTGGTGAGAGGTATGTAGCACTGACCCCCGAAGGAGCTGCTAGTATTTTATTGGGCCTGCACTCTGTTATTACACCTCTATTAACTTGGCTCAATCCTCTGGACACAACTGTGGTGCAGTGTTGGTGTGAAGCTAACAGAGGATGACCCCGCAATGTACAATACAGCAAATGTGGGTATCTGTTGCTCCACCTGTAGAAAAAAGAACAACACTGCACACCAAATGTAATTAACCAGAATGTGTTTTTACTGAAACTAGTAGAAAACAATAACTACACCATCACACAAACGTAATGTGACAGTACAGTGGGTATTCACAACAATTTTAACATGTAAAGAATTCTTAGATAACCCCTGCACGCGTGTCTCCAAGTGGGACCAATGCTCAGAGTGACAATGCCTTAACTCCGGTCACCTTCCCACTTCCAGCACGCTGTGATAAATACAGAAATGCAAAGCTATCAACACTATGCAATACTGCTAGGGAGCTCCCCCTGTTTTATAATGCAGTCCTTTCCTATAGTAATTGAATGCAAGGCCTTGCAATAAAAGATTTCGTCTTTGTTCTTCTGTCTTCTGCTAGCTATTGTATTGAAGTAATTGTAATCCAAAGGGATTAACAAACAAGAATAGTGTAGAATGAATATTGAAACTGTTCTTGTGATGTAGCACACTTGTAACTACCTCCTGTGTAGTTGTCTCCAAATCACACAGTGTCAGTTCTCAGTGGAGTATATGCTTGAGGCCTGCTTTAACTCAGTATAATGATGTGAAACCTCCTCTGTGGGACCACTGGTCCCAGCAACACTGTGGTCTGAGTCTACGTGTGTTAAAAATTGTGGGCGGCAGCCCTCTCACCGAACCAGGCCCCAATTATTTTTGGCTACTACTGTCTATTGATATGTAAAACACTTTATTAAATCAACAATTAGTGATCAATAATCACATCTAGTTAACCTCATTAATTTTTACAAAAAAAATATGTACAACAATACTATACCTGGCTCAAGCTGGGCTCCTCCACTTCTTCCTGGTTGGAAGTCCCAAGTTGGACATCGGAAGCCTCAGCTGGGGTGGAAGGAAGTGTTGAGAGGGATTCCCTGATTTCAGTTTGGTCTATAAGAAAATGCAGTCTCTCATAGTACCACAACCTGGGGACATAAACGTCATCTCCTGCAGCTCCAGACCTCTGGGAATCCTGGACCTTCTTGCACTCCCTCAGATGTGTGCTCCTCAGGCCACCACTTTTGGCTTTTAAATAGCTGATGGTTGCTGTGGGGACCACCGGCTTAACCAACTCCAGTAGTTTCTCCAGTGCTGACTGCCTCTTTATTTTGTTATTATAATGTGGATGTTTCACCTGCCACAGACAGTGTGGCTCCCTGTACTTGTCAATGAAGATTGGTAGAAAGCTCTGGTCTTTGAACCCATCCATTTTCTCTGCAAGAAACTCTCCTAATCTTGCCCCAATATAGGCTTTAATCTATAAGCAGTATAGGCCACTGATGCCCTGAGTTTAAATTGTACCTTCGTTCTAACGATCGTCGCTTCCAATACTCCGTCCTCCACTCACAGATCGTACATACAACGCACGTGTGTTACGTTTTATAAACAGTGCGAATGCGTGAAACTCTGCCAGTCCCTGACGTTCTTTGTAGTCTATTCCCTGCCCCTTCTCTTTTGGCGCAGTGGGGAGAGCACATGGCAGAGACACAGCAGATGCATGCTAATTTCAGTAACGAGGAAGATGAGGTAAGCCAGAAACGTCCCGATCGCAACTTTCCAACGGAAAATGTGCGATTGGATCTTGTTATCAGAAAATACGATCATGTGTGGTTGGATTTTAGGGGAAGGGGGTGTTTAGGGTAAAGCACTACTATGGAGCTGACAAAATACATTGCTAAGTGACTAGGCTATAGGTGTATATGGGCCCAGTAGAGCATGCTGGGGAGCTTAGTGAAGGAAAATATGCATGAAGGACAAAAATGGAACTTTAAAAGCTTCCAGCATGCATGAGGACAAAGAGACACAGCATATTGCAGAATATTACAATCATGGTAATTAGGGAATGATGGAGATAATTCCTGAAATCATCAGGATTATTCTCCCGAATCTCACAAAGCAAAGGCATGTGCGAGAATTGGTCACGCTGGAGCAACCAATTCTTCTTCCATGAACTCCTCCCCGCCATGTTCATAGACTGGGCTTGTGCTAAAGCCCAACACCAAGCCCCTGCACAGCACAAACTCTACGATGATGTACGTACATGCAACATGGCTTCAAAACGGTCGACTGGTCAGAACGAACTAACAGAAAGCACTGAAAAACAGCAAGGCCTGAAAGAACAAAATGAAAATTAGCAACGAGCGGTCAAGAACGCACTGAAAATCAAATGCGGTACTATAAATAGCACACACTGACAAACAAACTGACTACATGCACTGAAAAGCAGATACAAACCCACAAGCATGAGCTGAAGAGCAGTAACGACCTGAAACACAAGTCTGAAAAGCGCAAATCGTCTCTAACCAAACTTCTACTAACACACAAACACGAGATCAGCAGAAGGAGCCCAAAGGGTGCCGCACATGCTACCGAACTTCCCGTTTATAGTCCCTTCGTATGCGTTGTACGTCGCCATGTTCTTGATGATTGGAAATTACGACAACTTTGCACGTCTGTATCTATGCAAGACAAGTTCGAACATCTGTCGGAAAAAAATCAGATGGATTTTGTTGACGGAATGTCCGATCGTGTGTACAGGGCATGATACACACAGAGGACAGACCTGCTGATGTCCTTCGAAATGCATCTGTCATTGCAACCCTGACATGTGTTTCTTTCCTTCCGCTCTCCCCTGTGTTGCAGGTTCCATCCTATGGAGCGTGGCACTGGCATCCTACAGAGCTGAATCCGCTGTGCATGAGCAGTGGAATAGGCAAACCGGTGTCTGGCTATGGCAGTCTTTGTGATCTCAGGCTGTCAGAGAGCTACTCAGGGATCTTGCCTTACATCTGAATCTTGCAGCAGCCATCCAGGACAGTGGGTTAAAACCACTGACATGCTCATCTTACTTCTTATAAAATGTGAGTGCATTGGGTGAAGTTTTCATTACTGCTCTACATAAACCATGTTTCACTAGGGCAGATGTGTGCTTTTGCTGCCTTTGTGTTGTTCAGATACTTTCCCACCACCGAGTGGAATATGTAGAGAACTGCAGCGCCATACTATTTACAGCGGGTAAAATAAGTATTGAACACGTCACCATTTTTCTAGGTAAATATATTTCTAAAGGTGCTATTGACATGCAATTTTCACCACATATCAGTAACAACCCATGCAATCCATACATACAAAGAAGCCAAAACAAATATGTTTGAGATCATTGTCTTGCTGAAATGTTCACCCTTGTTTCATCTTCATCATCCTGGTAAACGGCAGCAGATTTTTATCAAGAATGTCTTGGTACATTTTTCCATTCATCCTTCCTTCAATGATATGAAGTTTGCCAGTGCCATATGCTGACAAACAGCCCCACACCATGATGTTCCCACCTCCAAACTTCATTGTCGGTATGTGGTTGTTTTTGGGGTGATATGCAGTGCCATTTGACTTCCAAACATGGTGTGTATTATGGCATTCATAGAGTTCAATTTTGTTCTCATCTGACCAGACTATAGTCTCCCAGTATTTCACAGACTTGTCTAAATGTTGTGTAGCAAATTTTATGAGCTTCAGCATGCTTTGCTGAGGGCAATGGAGTCTTGCGTGGTAAGCATGCATACAGGCCATGATGGTTGAGTACATTACGCATTATTTTATTTGAAACAATTGTACCTGCTAATTCCAGATCTTTCTTAAGCTCTCCACAAGTGGTCCTTGGCTCTTGGACAACTCTTGTGAATTCTTTTCACTCCTCTGTCAGAAATCTTGTGGGGAGCACCTGGTTGTGGCCGATTTATGGTGAAATGTTGTTTATTTTCACTTTCAGATTATGACAGTGCTCACTGGAACTTTCAGAAGTTTAGAAATCCATCTGTAACCAATGCCACCAGTATGTTTTGCAACAATAAGGTTGCAAAGGTCTTGAGAGAGCTCTTGAGATGTTTCTTGTGTGACACCTTGGTAATGAGACACCTTTTTATAGGCCATCAGTTGAGACTGAACCAGATGACATTCATTTGCACTGACAAGGGGCAGGATTGCTTTCTAATTACTGATAGATATCAGCTGGTGTCTTGGTTGTCCATGTTTTTTTGTGCCTCCCTTTCTTGTGTTCAATACTTTTTCCCTGTGTCATTCCATTTTTTACACATGTAGCACTACCCCCAAAGGAGCTGCTGGTTAGATTTGGGCTTACCGTTACCTTTTGTTCTCCTCGTTTCTCGTCTAGGGGTGTCCCGTGGTAGATGACCCAGTAACTCGAGAGACTGATAACAGATCCACTTAAAGGGATTTTATTTGCAGAACGTAGACAATAAACAGTCTCTTAAAATGGGATCAGAGGGTTGGAAGCTCAGGTACTCTTAGCCCTTGTACACACGGTCGGACATTTCGACAACCAAATCCGTCGGATTTTGTCCGTCGGATTTTGTCCGTCGGATCTTGTTCGAAACTGTTGCATACACACGGTCGGACAAAGTTGTCGAAAAATCCGATCTTTCAGAACGTGATGACGTAATTTCGTTACGATGGGACTAAGTTCAGGCTAGTAGCCAATAGCTTTAATGTAGGAATTTGATCTGAGCATGCGTGGCACTTTGTCCGATCGAAATTCTCTACACATGATCGGAGTATGTCCTATCGGACCAGTTTGTCGGAAAATATTTCCAGCAAGTTTGAAAATTTGGTCCGACAGATATTCATAACAGTCCGATGCATACCACACACAGTCGGATTATCCGACAACACGGTCCGATAGGACACATTCTGACGGATTCTCCGACTGTGTGTACAAGGGCTAAGTGTCAAAGTCAAAATGTTGAAGAACTTGCTTACTTTTACTGCATCCAGAGAATAGCCATTCGCAACTGGATGTTCACTCAAGTTGGACAGTCCCTCTCTCACAAGGCCTAGCAGTCAACAAGGTGCTTACTCAGGAACAAGTCTCTGCCACAGATGTTGTTGTAGAACTTACAAGATAATGTCTCTGCCACAGACGTTTTTGTAGAACATGTAGGGAAACTAAACTTGAAGAATACTTGTAGAATACCTGGATCTTTCAGCCAGCTTGGCGATATCCATGAGACTGAATTATCTTGGGTACTTCAGCCCTTCCAGGTTCTTACTAAGAAACCAGCCCATATGTGGTCTTCTTCTGAAGAGTCCTCCCCTGGAATGCTTGAAGTCACTGGGTCTCTCCCAAACTGGAGACGGCACCCAACCACCTCAGAATCCTTCTTTAGTTTCCTTGCCTCGGGCTAGCCAGCCCAGAGACATCAAAATAGGGTGGATCCGCAGACCCAGGCCATAGCCTTCTTGGGGGCTGGTCAGGAGGACCAGGACCATGAAGTCAGTACAACATTCTGGACCGGAACCCCCGAACCATGTGACATCCGCATCTTAAATACCCTCTCCCAGAAAGCACAGCAAGAGCGGCACTCCCACTGGATGGGCTCAGAGAGAGTAACTTAAGCACCCAACCAGACCATAGTTCCATGCCTGCCAGAAGAGACAGTGCCCCCTGCAGCCAGGCTGAACATCTCACAGTCCAGTCAGACTGATGCTGAAGTCCAAATTTAGACAATTGTACCCAAACCAAACTGCAGTTCAGGTATAACTTTAAAAAACACATAGCGTGTGTTTTTTTAGGAGCCACCGCTACACACATTTTACATTTTACACAGTTTAATTTCTGAACATATTTGTTTTGGTTTCTTTGTATGTATGGATTGCATGGGTTGTTACCAACATGTGGTGAACATTTCGAGTCAATAGCAACTTTAGAAATATATTTACCTAGAAAAATGGTGATGTGTTCAGTACATAATTTACCCACTGTATCTGTCACTATGAGTGAACCATTTGTACCAGCCTGCTATGGGGGTTATTTGGATCAGCACTGTCAAGCATTGTCCTGCAGATATTCTCTGTTTTTCTGCCACCTCTCAGTCCCGTTGCTCCATATTGATCATCAAGAGGCCTTTTCCAGGTTCAGCCGGCACACCTCCAACTTTGTGAATGAAACGCTTTACCTGTTGGTATATGAGACTTCACGAGTATATCCCAATTGCAAAAGGGAGGACAGTGCATGTTTCTTTAGGCAAATAAGGTGCAGGGGGGCAGAAGTCCTTCTTAAGGGTGAACATCTGCTTTAACCTCTTGTGGACTGTCCCACAAACACTTACTGCAGGGTGGCGGCTCCTGTGCACAGAATCAATAGATACAGTACATGATTCTGCACTACCGGGTCTGGGACGACCCGTTGTTTGCCGGGGCTGCTGATCATTCCTGACAGAGGCAGAAAGGTGGTCTGCCCATGTAAATAAGGTAGATCACCATTCTGCTAGTAGGGGAGACAGAGATCCTGTGTTTATGCTAATTAGGAACACAGATCTCTGTCTTCCCACAGTACAGCACCTCCCCCAGGGACACATTACACCCTTTGATCGCCCCTGATGTTAACCCCTTCCCTGCCAGTGTCATTAGTAGGGATGAGCCGAACACCCCCCGGTTCGGTTCGCACCAGAACCTGTAAAAGGACCGAAAATTTGCGCAATCTTTAGAACCCCGTTAAAGTGATTCTGGGACTCGAACAATCAAAATCAAAAGTGCTCATTTTAAAGGCTAATATGCAGGTTATTGTCCTAAAAAGGGTTTGATGATCCGACCCTGCCCCAGGGGACATGGATCAATGCAAAAAAAAGTTTTAAAAACGTCAGTTTTTTTGGGAGCAGTGATAGATTGCTGTTATATAAAATGGAAGACAAAGAAAATCGAAGCCGACGAGAAAATCTACAGATAAGAGGATTATCAGAGATATGTAAAAATTATGAATTAACAGAGTTGATGCAGGAACTGTTCAATCCTATGCTTGGGGAAAGAAATAACAGAAATATTGAAATTGGATAGGGTACATAGGATTGTGACATGCCAAGTTCAGACGAATGATAATCCAAGAGATGTAATAGTTAGGTTTCCCTATGCTGAAGAGAAATCTAAAATGATGGAAGACATACAGTAATCAGCAGCATCTATATGAGGGAACTGAGCTTTAAATATTCTCAGATTTATCAGCAGAGACTCTCGCAAGAAAAAGACTCCTTAAGCCTTTGACAGAACAAATGCGGACATTGAACGTGGCATACCAGTGGGTATTTCCAGTGTGTCTTAAGGGGAAAAGGGACTGTCGAAATGCAATACTTAGGTTCCCGAAGACCTCCAGGACTTTTGTAGTAAATTGAATCTTATACCTCCCCCCCTACTGGGCTGGGAAGAAAATACTAGGACAATTTTGGCTCCAAGTAACATGCAAGAGAAGGGGGGGAGGGAGAAGGAAGAGGTAGAGGGGGATGGAGCAGTGTATATTGAAGCATTTATGTAGAGGGATGCTCAAGAACAAGAAACACTAGGATGTAGGTAAAAAGGTAAAAACCTGATTAAAAAGAAATAAATAGATGGAGGCGGGGGGGGGGGGGGGGCTGGAGGGCCAGTAGAGAGGTCAGTAAGGTCAGGAGTAAACCCCCCCCCAGGAGGTATGTATGGGAACTGGACGATATCTGGATAGGTGGTCTATCTCCAAGAAACAAATATTGCACATGCCTCTGGGCACAGAAGACTGTCCTTGCACTTGTTCCCCATATGGTTCTATAGGGATTCAGTATCCAGCTATTCGCGAGCAGTAGCCATAGGTTTTGATAAGACCACACATATTATTTGCTGTAAAGGAGCAGCTGACAGACCCGGAGGGTAGGTTCCTTTTTATAAATGGGAGATTGTGTAACATGGAATGTACGATGGTGAATATTTACTCCCCAAATAAGGAACTGGATACATTTTTAAGGAGAGTTTTGAAAAAATGTAAAGGTTTAAGGAAGGCAAACTTATAATAGCAGGAGACTTTAACTTGAGTATAGACCTTCGGGTAGATACTACGGGGGGCCCCTCCCGCTACACATTTGAAAGACAAAAGGCGGTAAAAAAATGCTATTGGAGTGTCAGCTGGTAGATGCATGGAGGGTCAGGCACCCAGGGAAAAGGGATTATACTTTTTATTCACCAGTCCATGGCTCATTTTCAAGGATCGACTATGTCCTCATAGAACATTAACTATTACTGTCTCTTAAAAATGTGGAGATTAAAGCAAAAACCCTCTCTTATCATGCTCCAGCAGTGATTCAATTAGAAATATCATGAGACTTTACGGAGGAAAGGAACTGGAGATTAAATTACTCTTACTCAGAATCCGGTGATAAATAAGAAGATTGAGTAGGAGCTGGAAAATGTATTTGCGGTTAATGATACACCAGAAATTCCCCGGTCAACTTTGTGGGAAGCACATAGGGCCTTCATAAAGGGAATTTTGATGGGGTCGGAGCAGGGAAGAAGAGAAAGGGAGAGGAGAATAACTCAGTATCTTATGTAGAGAGATATATGATTCAGAACAAGTGACAAGACCCCAAGGTATCCCAGAGAGACAAGAATTAATAGCAAAAAGAGAGGAACTCGTACAACTGTTAGAGCAGGATAAAAAAAACTTGCTTTTCATACAGTAAACAAAGAGAGGTATCAATGGGGTAACACAACCGGGAAATGGCTGGCCAGAGCAATAAAGGAAAAAAACACTGATCCTTTATCCCTAGAAATAAAAAATGATAGGGGGGAGATGGTACATTCGTCTCCTGAAATAACAAAGGTATTCCATGCATACTATAGCACGTTATATAAGGTGAATCAGACAGGGGAAGATATAGAGAAACAAGAGGCAGAAGTTTATGAGTACCTGCAGGGCCTAGACCTTCCCATGGTGCCTAAGGAGGAGCTTGAACAACCTGAAGCTCTGATTACCCAGGGAGAGCTAGCAAGAGCAATAAAAAACATGGCACTGGGAAAAAGCCTGGCCCCCAACGTATACTCTGTCCTGTATTATGAAAGATTTCAAAAGTTTCTGATCCCTAAACTTTGTAAATATCTGAATACTCTGGCAGAAGGAGAAACTCTGTGGGATGAATCATTATGAGCCTATATAACTCTCATTCCAAAAGAAGGGAAGGATCCAGAAGGCCAAGAGAGTTATAGGCTGATATCCATGTTAAATACAGATATAAAAATTTTAGCTAAAATAATCGCAGAGAGATTAAAACCACTACTACAGAGCTGGATACATAATGATCAGGTAGGATTTGTAAAAGGGAGAGAGGGAAGGGATAACTGCCTTAAGTCAATGTTTTCGGTTCATGAAGTACAAAGGGGAGGGCCCAATTGCATTTCTGCTGATAGATGCTGAAAAAAACCTATATAATCAGGTGATTTCTATCTCCCGGATTGCAGAGTGGATTCATAACAAAGAAGGGCAAAGTTGGGTAAATATAGAGATAATACAAAGTAAGGTAGATCTACGAATGATGGTTTGGATGCCACGGTAACATCGCGATTTAGCTACTAGCACAACCCACTAACTAGAAACACATTTAAGATTTGGGATGGGTTAGGGAGATTGCACCATTGGGAATACAACTCACCACTAATGTCTATATTGAGCACAAATTATTTTTATCCAGGGAAAGAGGAAAGGAACACATATATTTCACTAGATGGGCAAAAGAAGAGGAAATATTACTGCAAGATGTGATGAAAGATAATAGGATATATAAGTATGCTGAAATCACACATGAATCTGGAAATAAGCCACTAAACAAATGGAGGTATGCACAAATAAAGCACTTTAACTTTAACTTTACACAATGACTACTGAAGGGATATTTAGCGTAACCGCTTTCATTCTTTAAGAAATTTGGTTTTCATTTTGTGTCTCTCTAACATCCACTTCACAAATAGACATGCTCAAGTTTTGCTAATCTAGTTTCGTTTCTCATGTTACTGTTATCTTCTTTCAGTTGTTTAGTTTCTTGGAAAGCACATGATTTTGAGGAATCACTAGTTTCACTTTTCATAATCTGTATGACACGTTCAAAAGGACAGTACTTTCTGAAAGCCCCCTTTAAATATTCACACCAAAGAATAAAGATTAGATTTGCTCGGAGAGACTTTGTTGTTTTGTGTCATTGTCTCAATGGGCTAATCTCCCAGGCCTGTGTGGGTGATTGGACATCACACTTTAACAGACATGAATGGGTTAAAAATCACCTCTAGACAATCTACTTTCCCTTCAGTTTGGGGGCTTGGTCAGGGGTCGATTATAATATGTATGGTATAAGCAAAAGTACTAGTGTGCTCCACTTGCCTATTATCCTGATGAAAACTAATAAAAAAATAATAATATAAATATATATATATATATATATATATATATATATATATATATATATATATATATATATATATATATATATATATATAAAGAAAGCAGCCAGCATAAAAAGTGATCTCAACACCTGAAAAGAATATGTAAAAAGAAATATGCGGTGCTACCCCACTTCCTCATAAACTACAATGTCACAAAATGTAAATAAAAAATGTGCAAAAAAACACATGTGCAAATGAGCAAAACAAAAATACCAGCAAAAAAAAAAAAAAAAAAGAATACAATCAATAAAGTGCAAATGCAATATAATAAAAATATGAAAGTGCAATAAAGTCCATAAAAATCACATAAATGATCAGTGCAGTGCGATCTCCAATTGACAGCAGTGTTCATACAAATACAAAAAGTGCAAATGGTTAATAAACCACACAAACGGTCAGTGCGGTGTGGATTCCAATATATATACTGTGATCTTATGGTAAGTCCATGCAGTGGAATATAAATTAAAACGGCTCCAAATCATGTGACAGTCCACCATTAATTCAGTGCTAAACTTGTGGACCACCTGTTTCCCCCAGCCTCTCACCTCCAATGGAGACCATCAATGGCCAAATCGAGCATAATAGGAGGTGACCCTCTGGCTATTTTCTCCTCTCCTCGTAATACCAGCCCGTCAATGTAGATAGTTCACCAGCCATACACCGGATAATACAAAAGACAAGAGGGGGGCTCCCATGTGTAGAACGTAATATAAAATATTTTATTCAAACAATATCCACACTTACAGTTAAGTAGTAACACTCGCAAAATAGTAAACAAAGGAACTACCAGTCTCGGCCGCGACCGGAAGTGTCGATCGTGACACCTGGCTCCTCTGCACTTTTTGTATTTGTATGAACACTGCTGTCAATTGGAGATCGCACTGCACTGATCATTTGTGTGGTTTTTATGGACTTTATTGCACTTTCATATTTTTATTATATTGCATTTGCACTTTATTGATTGTATTATATTGCACAGTATTTTTTTGCTGGTATTTTTGTTTTGCTCATTTGCACATGTGTTTATCACCATTTTTTTATTTACATTTTGTGACATTGTAGTTTATGAGGAAGTGGGGTAGCGCCGCATATTTCTTTTCACATATAATATGTATGGTGAGTTGAATTGATATATTTATATTCTCTCACCACCTATTTAGAAATTGTTTCTTTTGAAGGAACCTATAATTTATGTAGAAGTTGTTTTCAGACCTCGTTGATAAGTTTAACTGCTCTGAGAAGCAGTAAAAAAGGCTGTTCTGAGTTAACAGTGATAAAGCCTTGGGTGGGCTTTAATGGACTCTGAGAAGTTCATTTAATAAGACTGTGTCATGGTTATGCAGTGATCTTCCTGTGTTTGCTTACCTTCCCTCATGTCTTCAGACTAAGAGGTCAGCCACTTCCACCTGGTGGTTTTTATAACCTCTCCTCTAAGCATGGCTCCACCCCAGGCCCTATCAGGGAGCCCTATATTAACCTGTGCACTGCAGGCCATCAGTGCTGATCAACCATTGTGTATTCATTTGTGTGTTAGCTCCCTGTTTCCTGCCGTGTGCTCTGCTTCTGATTTCCGTTACCGACTTTGGCGTGTCTTGACTATCCCTGTTTGCCTGTGATCCTGACCTTTTGGCGTGTACCCGACTATTCTTGTCTGCCTGTGGCCCCGACCTTGGCTTTGTCCCTCACCATCCCTATCCTCCTGTTGCCTACTGTGGGTGTGAGCTGGGGGTCGTGACCTGGAGCCAGTTGCAGCCAAGTCCATCCTCACCACTGGAGGTGCTGGTGAACACCTGCTGGCTCTTAGACTCCGCGCCCCAGGGAATCTTACGCTCTAACCCCAGTGGGATCTGTCCCCCGTCTGCAGCAGTCAGCCGTAGGGTCCACAATCTTGCAGTGCACTCCTGATCCCTACGGTGTGCACCTGTCACCTCGCCTCAAGGTGACCTGACAGTTTGATCAGCCATGGATCCGGCTGACATGCTGCTTCCTGCAGATGATCCATTGCAGAGCTTAGTTCGGCGACTTGAGACCCAAGAATCGCATCAGACCCAGGTGATGTGATTCCTTCAGGATTTGGCATCCTGTGTTGAACAGGTTCAGGCCTCATTAGGACCCCCGGTTCAACAACCTCAACCGCTATCTGCCGCTGCACCTATCGCATCAGTCGCAGCCACACATTCATTACAACTACCAGCTCCGGTCCGTTTCTCTGGGGACTCCAAGGCTTGCAGGGGGTTCCTTAGCCAGTGCACTATTCATTTTGAACTTCAGCCCCAAAACTTCCTGTCCGATCGGGCAAAAGTCGCATATATCATATCCCTCCTGTCCGGCGAGGCGTTCTGTGGGAACTGAATGATCCAGTGGTTTCTAGCCTGTCTGATTTCTTTTTTTTCCTTAATAGATTTTTATTCAGGTTTTCATTATACAATGAATAAACAGGATAGAATGTACAGCATTAGGTAACGTACAATATTAGAACTGAAAGTACATCAAGTCAACAAAGGCGGCATTTGCTAAGATAGCTCTAGAAATGGTAAAGTGTATGTAGACATCTGAGGATGTGGTTGTACGCCTTGCTATTATAGAAAAATAAAAAAAAGAACAAGAACAGGCTTCGAACTAAATAAAAGACAATAAAATAATAACTTTTCCCACCTATAGAAGGACGTTAGGAAGGTGAGATAAGCGTCGTCCGCTATGTAAATTAGAAAAGCATAGATACTGGTGGACACACACAGTGGAGAAATCAACACCTCAATGTGATAAAGTAAAATCAAGGGTCCAGCTGGTAAACTAGTCATGAGGAAGACTGGGTCAGTACCGTCTGCTAAACTCTTCAACTACGTCGGAGAGAGAGGATGTTCCACCCGAGCACCCCCTGAGGGATCTATGCTGTGCTCGAGCAAAGCCATCCCCTCCTGCACCTATGGTTGCGTTAGGGCTTGTTTCAAAGATTAAGGGTAAAATAGTGGGATCAACTTAGGGGAGTTGACCCAGTCTTTCCATTGTTGCCAGTTAGAAAGAAGTCGGGTTTTGGGACCTCGTCTGAGTGCGAGTACTGTTTCATGTATGTAATGTGTGTGGGTAGTGCGAATTACTTCTGTTAGGGTAGGTGGATCAATGTCCTTCCACTTCCGTGCTATATTCAAGCGTGCTGCTAGGAGTATGTGGATTATGATGTTTCTGGTCGGGTTAGGATATTGTTCAATAGTCAAGGACAGGAGGGCGAGGTAGGGAGATTCTGTGACTGATTGTTTGGTAACATCGGCGATCAGCTTGAATACTGAGTGCCAGTAACCCTTGAGTTTGGGACAGTTCCAAAAGATGTGCAGTAGGTTCCCATGATGGCGCCTGTCTGATTTCTTGAAACTTTTTCAGAATATCTTCGAGGAACCGGGTCGTGTCTCCTCAGCGGCTAGCGCTCTTTTATGTCTACGTCAAGAGTCTGCGTCTGTGGGACAGTATGCTCTTCAGTTCCGTATCCTCACAGCTGAATTGAGCTGGAATAATGAGGCCCTAGTTGCAACCTTTTTACATGGCCTCTCTGATAGAGTGAAGGATGAATTAGCAGGAAGATCCCTTCCTGCTGATCTGGACAGTGTCATCACCTTGTGTAACCAGATCGATATTCGCCTTCAGGAGAGGGCCCTGGAAAAAAAAGACGCCAGCACTCCCCATTCTTTAGGCAGTCTGAGCCCCCAGTCCCTTCTCTTCGATCCGAGGAGCAACCCCTGCCTGCTGAGGAACCTATGCAGTTGGGCCGGACAAAGTTATCTCCCGAAGAACGTGCTAGGCGCAGAACTCTGGGCCTATGCCTCTATTGTGGGGCCAAAGGTCATTTCCGTGACACTTGTTCTCTTCGTTCGGAAAAACGCTCAGGGCTAATACATTTGGAAGGTGGAGTATTAGACCCTGAAATATCACCTTCACCTTCTCGTCTTCTCCTTTTCGTGTTGCTTCATGTCCGTGCTTCCTCTCGTTCGGTCTCAGCATATCTGGATTCCTGGTGCCGCTGCCAATTTCATGGATTGAGAAACTGCATCCTCCATGAGACTTACCCTTTTGCCCCTTGGTGGTCTTGGCAATTGATGGCACTGTTCTCCCAGGGGGCCCTATCCGCTTCCAGACTCTTCCTGATAAGATGTCAGTAGGGACACTTCACCAGGAGTGGATATCCTTCCTTGTCTTACCTAAGGCTTCATCTCCTATCATATTAGGTCTTTCTTGGTTACGGCTCCATTCTCCACACGTCGACTGGTCTGCTGGTCAGATCCTGGTTGGGGTTCCTCCTGTTCCTCTTCCTGCTTACTCAAGGGTACCCCAAAAGAGAAACTTCCTGTTACCACCATCCCAGTATCTTCTGCTATTCCCACTGTATATAGTGATCTCTGGGACGCGTCCTGCAATAGTTGGACTGATGCACTCTCTAGGTCATGTGGTACTCTGGATGAGGAGCCCACCTATGAACCTGAGTCGATCATTCACTCCAGTTTGCATGACCATTTACCTTTGTCTGTCCCTAATCTCCCTTGGACGCACAGCCAGGCTAACTTGTCTGCAAGTTCCACAGTTGCTATGCCCTGTGATGCGATTGAGATGGTCGCTACACCCCACAATACTATTCAGTCGACCTCTGCACCAGTTATGCCAGTCCAGCCAATGCCCAATGAGCTTCCTGCTTCTTGTTCAGCACCTTCGGTGACCTGGCCTCACCCTACTCCTACTATGTCCGTTCAAACCCGTTTAAGAGGCTCAATCCATCCTTTGGATAGAATACCTCATTCGGCCAGGAGGGGTTTTCAATCTTTTTCTCAGGGTTCTCTGCATTCTGTTTGTGTTGCAGCTATCCAGCTTGACTCTTGTGACATGTCACTTTCTAACCAACCTGACCTCAGGGATCCACTGACCTCTGCCCAGTCTGGTGGTCCTGTTATGGATGCCCAGCTCATCTTTAAGGGTGTGGGGGACCCTGCTCAAACTCCTGATTCTCTCATGCCCTTACCCATTCCTAAAAAGCCTTTAGTCCTCAAGTCCTCTCGTCTTCTCCCTACCTCTGTTTCAGTCTCTGAGGATAATCTAAAATACGAGATTAGTCAAGTTTTGGATTCCCGGCTCCGTAAAGGCATTGTTCAGTACTTCGTACTTTGGAAAGGGTTGGGTCCTGAGGAGAGGTCTTGGATCACTGCATCTGAGGTCTTTGCTCCCTGTCTGTTAAGGAGGTTCCATCTGGAGTTTCCCTTTAAGCCTGGACCCAGGCGGGGGAGGGGGAGGCCTCGTAAGAGGGAGGGTACGGTCATGGTTATGCAGTGATCTTCCTGTGTTTGCTTACCTTCCCTCATGTCTTCAGACTAAGAGGTCAGCCACTTCCACCTGGTGGTTTTTATAACCTCTCCTATAAGCATGGCTCCACCCCAGGCCCTATCAGGGAGCCCTATATTAACCTGTGCACTGCATGCCATCAGTGCTGATCAACTATTGTGTATTCCTTTGTGTGTTAGCTTCCTGTTTCCTGCCGTGTGCTCTGCTTTTGGTTACCGACTTTGGCGTGTCTTGGCTATCCCTGTTTGCCTGTGAGCCTGACCTTTTGGCATGTACCCGACTATTCTTGTCTGCTTGTGGCCCCGACCTTGGCTTTGTCCCTCACCATCCCTATCTTCCTGTTGCCTACTGTGGGTGTGAGCTGGGGGACCCTGGGGGGCGCGACCTGGAGCCATTTGCAGCCAAGTCCATCCTCACCACTGGAGGCGCTGGTGAACACCTGCTGGCTCTTAGACTCCGCGTCCCAGGGAATCTTACGCTCTAACCCCAGTGGGATCTGTCCCCCGTCTGCAGCAGTCAGCCGTAGGGTCCACAACCTTGCGGTGCACTCCTGATCCCTACGGTGTGCACCTGTCACCTCACCTCAAGGTGACCTGACAGACTGCTTTAAGAAGCAGCACTTGTTCCCATGTGAACAAGGAGAAAGCCCTGGGGGAGCTTTCATGGACTCTGAGAAGTTCGTAGGAAAATGATTTATACAGTACTGTAATTATAAGAAAAAGTCTGATAAAGTGTGACGGACAATACCCAATCTCTTTGCTTATCTTATCTATCGCCTGTAGAAGTTTATAAGATCGAATTTGTCAGTGCTGTAATGTAAGACGACGCCTTCCACTGCACTGTGTTATAATGGGATGTAAATAAAAGGCGACAGACGCATCTTGCGGTGAACTCCCTGCTCTTTTTTGTGATTGATGGAAGTTCCCCAATCGAAATGTAGAGTGATGCTACAGTATCCGGTGATGTATTTATGTTTTCTCTTAATGATTTACATTTGAATGCTTTAACTATAATGTATGAGATAGTGAGCATAATAGCAGTGTTAATAACCCTCTCTTAAGGTAATACATAAATTGGCATAGTCGGTAGTATACTCTGAGGCTAACTTTTGATCAAAACATGCTATTTGAATAATTATATTTGCTACTGACATCTCTTGCACAGGGGAAGCTATGTGCAAAATTTGGATATTTGGCTTTTTGCCAACAGGGTTCAAGTGCTAATATCTCACTGACCTTAATAGATAGTGAGGAATTGTTTGCGCCATTAGTACTACAGCAATTGAAAGTACTGTTTGAACCTGTTGGCACTCTGCCAAAAAAATGTGAAATATAAATAAAAATTGTTTGGTTATAAAAATAAGAAAAGTAATAACACACAAAGCTTGCTTGTGATCAGGGGAACCTCTGGCCATAAGGAGTGCTTATTGGCATTTTGCCAAGAAAAAAAGAAAAAAAAGAAATAAAAGTCAGAATGTTTAGAAAGAAAAATAAGGATGAAAATAAACATGCTGTGGAGATCCCCGGCTGGACCGAGGCTCCCTATAGCATCCTAGCCAAAACATTGTCCACGATGGGTTTAACAGAGGCATGAGATTGTGGATTTAAGGGTTAAATCAACGTTCTCTGTGCCTGTACAATGCACCCCACCTCCCCCCCCCCTTACATTCCACAGCCAGATAAAAGAGTTGCACAAAAGACTTCATTACATGGGGACACACAGCAAATATCAGAGTGGGCTACAAGCACAATAACTGATTTCTAAGTATTATAAATTCTGAGGAAAACCGCGCTACTTATTCACAGGTAGAGGGGAAAATGGGTGGAAAAATTTTTTTACGGATAGAAAATGTCCTTACAGTAAGGACTAGACAGGTTGCAGCCCCCCACCAAAGAAAACCCCCAAACAGGGTTTTCACAATATTATAACCTAAAAACCGGGGTATCTGGCGCTACCTATGATTAAGTAAAAATTAGATAAAGTATAGAGTAGAAATGCAAAGTGAGTATTTTTATAGTCCCTAAAAATACCAGCAATCTCATAAAATGTGCTCTATATCTCAAAGGCCTATATCAGATATCTTATTCCCACACTAATGGGAATATTAGCCTCTATCAGGGACAAGGTTCAATAATCCCAAAAAATGCTGGGCGCCAAGAGCTCTATGTGATTTAACTAATGTGAACCCCTATGCGACTTTAACAATAAAATCACATAGATAATCTTGGATGTGGCCTGGTCCGGAAATAATATGCACTTGTATCAGAAGGACCTAGATCTCAGCTTCCAAAAGGTGCTTATGTGCAAAAATATATAGAAATATGTGATATAGTGCTCACATGCAACTTATGCCAGAAATTGCATAGATATTGGTGCATGTGAACTCATCCAGCAATATCTCACCCTCACGTATAAGCAAATCTACTCCTAAAGTGCAAATGTGGAACAGATTAGATCAAACATACAAAATGTGTGCGCCTATATCCGAAGTGAATCAGAATTATAAAGTGCAAATTATTGTAAACATAAGCTCCAAATCTTCCTAGTGAAATACCCAACCACAAAAAATATATTGAGTAAGACTGAAAAATTAATAAAATGATTAAAAAATAGAAAATAGTCAGAATCTAGATAAAAAAATCAGAGTCTGAAAAAAAAAAAAAAACCACACAAAACAAACAAGCACCACACCCTAGATTGCGGTGTATATAGAAAAGACCTACAAATCATAGGCCAAAAACCCTCATACAAAGTGTAAATGTATATTACAGATCAAAAGTCCATATATAAAAGGGAAAAAAAAAGGAAAAAAGAAAAAATGAAAAAAATCCAAAATATAAAAATGTATGGATAAGTGTACCACACCACCCTTAAAAAATATATATAACCAAGAACCACAAACATTAAATTAATATATTAAATGTCCATTGTTGAACAATCTTCTATTGTGCAAGTCCAAAAATGATATTCATAAAGTGACTTTCGTGCTTGCTGTATATCCTTCAAAGTGACTTCCGTGCTCACCCACAAGGTTCCCCACTCACCAGAAAGATGCACCCCAGCTGGGGTAATTTGCCTTTAATCAGCCTTTTAAAATTCCGGCTCCTTGCCCATGTATTCCTTCACATCCAGACAGGGGTTCCGTTTATCCCTTATAGGAAAAATATAAAGTCTCCATAGTGTAGTATGTATATACTTGAGAGAAGCACTAATGGTTTATTTAGGCAAAAAACTGTTTATTTCCACAAAAATGTATAAAAATATAAAAAATATATCAAAACAAGCTACGTATAGCATATATATGTATATAAGAAAATATAGTCTAGGACTCTATATTTTTTTATATTTTTATACATTTTTGTGGAAATAAACAGTTTTTCCAAAAGGACAACAAAACGATAGTATTACCGTATTCAAGAAATTGGTGGAAAAAAGATTTAAGAGAATTAAAGATTCACAGAACAAAAAAACAAGAGTTTATGGAACACTATTAAACAATTGGAAAAGAAAAAGAATATAGTAATAAGCTCGGCGGACAAGGGAGGTGGCCTAGTGATACTCAATAAGGACGATTATAAAAAGGAAATGGAAAAACTACTTGCGGAGAAAGACACGTATAAGAAATTAATAATCAATCCCAAAACTGAATCTGAAAAATTGCTTAAGAAATTTATTAAAAAAGGCGAAAAAAGAGGAATTTTAAACAAGAAAGAAGCAAAATATTTAATTCCGAAAGCAGCCAAAACACCAGTGATTTACTATTTACCAAAAATTCACAAAAATGAAAAAATCCCCCCAGGTAGGCCCATAATCAGTGGTATTGGGTCTTTGTTTTCGCGGTTGGGAGAGTACCTGGATGGTTACCTACAACCTCTGGTGGCAGAAGGTAAATCCTATCTAAAGGATAGTAAACAGTTGCTTACTGAATTACAAAATATAGATTTAAAAGAAGAAGATATTTTGGTTACAATTGACGTTAATTCGTTATAGACCAACATCAAACAAGAACATGCATTAAGCAGCATTGATTGGGCATTACAAACCCAGACGGACCTCAGACAGGAACAGATCGGCTTTATAGTTGAAGGGTTACAACTGGCAATGTCACACAACTTTTTTTGGTATCAGGGCACTTATTATACGCAAACAAAAGGAGTAGCCATGGGAGCGAAATATGCTCCCAGCGTAGCTAACCTCTTCCTTAATAGATGGGAAGAGGAACAGATTTATAGCGTACCCAGGCAACACCTGAAAATGTACCGTAGGTACATCGATGATATAATCATGGTATGGAGTGGCTCAGTAGAAGAATTGAACAACTTTTTCGATGAGATCAGCCAGAACGCTTACGGAATTTCCTTTTCGGGTGTTTGGAATACCAAAAGTATTGATTTTCTGGATCTACAGATCTTTAAGGAAAATGGCAAGTTGGGCACAAGGACGTTCTTCAAAACCACCGACCGAAATGGGTACATTCCCATTACTAGCTGCCATCACCCGAAATGGTTAAATAATATCCCTAAGGGCCAACTAATGAGAATATACAGAAATTGTAGTGACAAGTCGGACTATGATAAACGGGCAAATCAAATCATAGACAGATTCGTCTCAAAAGGATACAAAAAGAAAGAGCTTTGCGATTTGAAAACAAAAATAGGCCAAATGAAGAGGGAAAGACTAATAGATGAAGTGCCCAAAAGAATTCGAAAGAACAATAAAAACAACAAAAGGATGGAAACAGCTTTCTTGACTGGTTATAGTCGTCAGTATAAGAAACTTGAAGGAATTTTTAAAAAACACTGGTCAATTTTACACACTGATGATACACTAAAATCTTTACTGCCTAATAAACCTGTATTTATATACAGAAGAGCCCCCACCTTAAGAAATTCGTTAGCCAAGAACATCGTTGATCCACCAAAAAATATCAAAATCTTTGAAAATTTTAAAGGTTTTTTCAAATGTGGCAGATGCCTTCCTTGTAAAACAAGTTCAAAAAGCATTCCGAAAAAAATAGCAAAGTTTTCATCTTTCTCCAACAAAAGAGAATATAAAATTAACGAGCTTATTACTTGCAACAGTACTCATGTCACGTATGTGATAGAATGCCCGTGTCGTAAACAGTATGTTGGTAGGACCACACGAAAATTATACATAAGAATTAGAGAACATATTAAAAATATCAAGAAAGGATTTCAAAATCATAGTGTTTCTAAACATTTTAGAGATTATCACAATCGAGACCCCAACCTTATGACTTTTTATGGTATTGATAAAATTAATGGTCACTGGCGAGGGGAAGACAAAAGAATTAAAGTTTCAAAGAATGAAACTAAATGGATATTCCTTTTGGATACTTTACAACCAGCGGGCCATAACATAGAACTGGATCTTAATTGTTTTTTAACTAATTACTAATCCATTTATGACATTTTATGATAGAGTTTGCCTATTACTTCCTCTTTTATATTTTTAATAATTTTTTCTCACATCTGTTTTCCTCGATCTATTTTCCATATCTCAGATCGAAGGTAATACATTCAGCCAGGTCGAATACATTTTTGATTGATTATAGGAGTATCAACTAGTTTAATTATAGTACATTATAATACAGTGACATTTTTTTCCAACTTTTCTCCATTTTTTTTCCCTTTTTCATCCCACCTTTTTTCCTTCACCCAATAGTAATCCTTTAAAAGGGTCGAATATAACATATCCTCTGGGATTGAATGTCGTCTAATATTTTTAATTCTCAATTTTTTGGTCTACATATTTATCTATATATATATTTTTTCAATTTTTTTCTATTTTTTCCATTTCTAAATTTTTTTTCTCAATTTTCTGTAATTTTTTATCTTAATTATAGCTTACTATAATTATTTATTAACAAATAGATATATGGTGACCTTTTAAATAACCACTTTAAAAACATTAAGCAATTGATTCCACCTTTTTCTATATATATATTTTATTTATATTTATATTTTTATTTTTTATTTTCATTTTTATTTTCATTTTTATTTTTGTCTTTTATCTGTGCCACCATAAATGGGAATATATAATGGATAGGGCCCAGATAGATTTTAGTGTCTAAAGATAGCGAAATAGTTCCCAAAATAAAATAATGTATAATGTAGTTAATTTATTTTCATTCCAATTTTGTTTCCTATACTAACAATAACAAAAACAATTAAAAAATTTTCCTTATTAAAAACATTTTTCCTTGTTGAGAGATGGTAATATATTAGCTATTCCTCGATCTCACCACTTCTGATATACAGATATATTGACAGTTTTATTTACATAATAATATTCAATATTTATATATTTTTTATATTTTGTATGTCATTGTTGAGAAATTATATATGTGTGTGTACGTTCAATTAATTTGTCCATCTATTTGTTTCCAAGTCTGTATTTGCCGCCGTATATAATTAATGCTCCCGCCCCGCAGCATCTATTGGCTATCCGGAATCTTTGTATTCTAAGGCCTCATGCACACGAGACGCAGTTAAACGCGCGTTCAGATGCAGTTGGACAGTTTTTTCAACTGCTCCTGAACTCATTCAATGTTATCCTATGTGTCCATGCACACAGTCTCGTTTTTTTCCGTTTTTATGCAGTTGCGTTTAATCTCGTTTTTCCAGAAGCAAAAAAATGCGTTCAGAAGCAAAAATTTCCACGTTTCAGACGCAAAACGCGGCAAAAAGCGGTAAAACGTGGAAAAACGCCGCTACCGCGTTTAGCCGCGTTTGCGTTTATATGCGTTTTTAAAGGTGACCTTTTTTTTTTTACATTAAAAATCTCAAAAATGATTGCAAATGATGAAAAACCATTAGAAAAATATTTTAAACAATTGCAATTGCAAGTGGACAATCCACAACTTGTGGCAAGTGACATGGCAGGTGGCAAGTTACGTGGCAAGTGGACAATCCACAACTTGTGGCAAGTGACGTGGCAGGTGAAGTGGCAAGTGACGTGGAAAGTGGACAATACACAACTTGTGGCAGGTGACGTGGCAAGTGGAAAATCAACAACTTGTGGCAGGTGACTGGCATGTGACGTGGCAAGTGGACAATCCATAACTTGTGGCAGGTGACGTGGCAAGTGGACAATCCACTTGTGGCAGGGGACGTGGCAAGTGACATGGCAAGTGGACAATCCACTTGTGGCAGGGGATGTGGCAAGTGACGTGGCGAGTGGACAATCCACAACTTGTGTCAGGTGACGTGGCAAGTGGACAATCCACAACTTGTGGCAGGTGATGTGGCAAGTGATGTGGCAAGTGGACAATCCACTTGTGGCAGGGGACGTGGCAAGGGACGTGGCAAGTGGACAATCCACAACTTGTGGCAGGTGACGTGGCAGGTGACGTGGAAAGTGATGTGGCAAGTGGACAATCCACAACTTGTGGCAGGTGATGTGGCTGGTGACGTGGCAAGAGGACAATCCACATCTTGTGGCAGGTGACGTGGCAGGTGACGTGGAAAGTGGTGTGGCAAGTGGACAATCCACAACTTGTGGCAGGTGATGTGGCTGGTGACGTGGCAAGTGGACAATCCACAACTTGTGGCAGGTGGCATGGCAGGTGACGTGGAAAGTGGACAATCCACATCTTGTGGCAAGTGACGTGGCAGGTGATGTGGCAAGTGACGTGGCAAGTGGACAATCCACAACTTGTGGCAGGTGACGTGGCAGGTGATGTGGCAAGTGATGTGGCAGGTGATGTGACAAGTGGACAATCCACATCTTGTGGCAAGTGACGTGGCAGCTGACGTGGCAAGTGACGTGGCAAGTGGACAATCCAAAACTTGTGGCAGGTGACGTGGCAAGTGACGTGGCAGGTGACGTGGCAAGTGACGTGGCAAGTGGACAATCCACATCTCGTGGCATGTGACGTGGCAGGTGATGTGGCAAGTGACGTGGCAAGTGGACAATCCACAACTTGTGGCAGGTGACGTGGCAGGTGATGTGGCAAGTGATGTGGCAGGTGATGTGACAAGTGGACAATCCACATCTTGTGGCAAGTGACGTGGCAGCTGACGTGGCAAGTGACGTGGCAAGTGGACAATCCACAACTTATGGCAGGTGACGTGGCAGGTGATGTGGCAAGTGATGTGGCAAGTGGACAATCCAAAACTTGTGGGAGGTGACGTGGCAAGTGACGTGGCAGGTGACGTGGCAAGTGACGTGGCAAGTGGACAATCCACATCTCGTGGAAAGTGACGTGGCAGGTGATGTGGCAAGTGACGTGGCAAGTGGACAATCCACAACTTGTGGCAGGTGACGTGGCAGGTGACGTGGAAAGTGATGTGGCAAGTGGACAATCCACAACTTGTGGCAGGTGATGTGGCTGGTGACGTGGCAAGTGGACAATCCACATCTTGTGGCAGGTGACGTGGCAGGTGACGTGGAAAGTGGTGTGGCAAGTGGACAATCCACAACTTGTGGCAGGTGATGTGGCTGGTGACGTGGCAAGTGGACAATCCACAACTTGTGGCAGGTGGCATGGCAGGTGACGTGGAAAGTGGACAATCCACATCTTGTGGCAAGTGACGTGGCAGGTGATGTGGCAAGTGACGTGGCAAGTGGACAATCCACAACTTATGGCAGGTGACGTGGCAGGTGATGTGGCAAGTGATGTGGCAAGTGGACAATCCAAAACTTGTGGGAGGTGACGTGGCAAGTGACGTGGCAGGTGACGTGGCAAGTGACGTGGCAAGTGACGTGGCAAGTGGACAATCCACATCTCGTGGCAAGTGACGTGGCAGGTGATGTGGCAAGTGACGTGGCAAGTGGACAATCCACAACTTGTGGCAGGTGATGTGGCAAGTGATGTGGCAGGTGATGTGACAAGTGGACAATCCACATCTTGTGGCAAGTGACGTGGCAGCTGACGTGGCAAGTGACGTGGCAAGTGGACAATCCAAAACTTGTGGCAGGTGACGTGGCAAGTGACGTGGCAGGTGACGTGGCAGGTGACGTGGCAGGTGACGTGGCAAGTGGACAATCCATATCTCGTGGCAAGTGGCGTGGCAGGTGATGTGGCAAGTGACGTGGCAAGTGGACAATCCACAACTTGTGGCAGGTGACGTGGCAGGTGATGTGGCAAGTGATGTGGCAGGTGATGTGACAAGTGGACAATCCACATCTTGTGGCAAGTGACGTGGCAGCTGACGTGGCAAGTGACGTGGCAAGTGGACAATCCAAAACTTGTGGCAGGTGACTGGCATGTGACGTGGCAAGTGGACAATCCATAACTTGTGGCAGGTGACGTGGCAAGTGGACAATCCACTTGTGGCAGGGGACGTGGCAAGTGACATGGCAAGTGGACAATCCACTTGTGGCAGGGGATGTGGCAAGTGACGTGGCGAGTGGACAATCCACAACTTGTGTCAGGTGACGTGGCAAGTGGACAATCCACAACTTGTGGCAGGTGATGTGGCAAGTGATGTGGCAAGTGGACAATCCACTTGTGGCAGGGGACGTGGCAAGGGACGTGGCAAGTAGACAATCCACAACTTGTGGCAGGTGACGTGGCAGGTGACGTGGAAAGTGATGTGGCAAGTGGACAATCCACAACTTGTGGCAGGTGATGTGGCTGGTGACGTGGCAAGTGGACAATCCACATCTTGTGGCAGGTGACGTGGCAGGTGACGTGGAAAGTGGTGTGGCAAGTGGACAATCCACAACTTGTGGCAGGTGATGTGGCTGGTGACGTGGCAAGTGGACAATCCACAACTTGTGGCAGGTGACGTGGCAGGTGATGTGGCAAGTGATGTGGCAGGTGATGTGACAAGTGGACAATCCACATCTTGTGGCAAGTGACGTGGCAGCTGACGTGGCAAGTGACGTGGCAAGTGGACAATCCAAAACTTGTGGCAGGTGACGTGGCAAGTGACGTGGCAGGTGACGTGGCAAGTGACGTGGCAAGTGGACAATCCACATCTCGTGGCAAGTGACGTGGCAGGTGATGTGGCAAGTGACGTGGCAAGTGGACAATCCACAACTTGTGGCAGGTGACGTGGCAAGTGACGTGGTAGGTGACGTGGCAAGTGACGTGGCAAGTGACGTGGCAAGTGACAATCCACATATCGTGGCAAGTGACGTGGCAGGTGATGTGGCAAGTGACGTGGCAAGTGGACAATCCACAACTTATGGCAGGTGACGTGGCAGGTGATGTGGCAAGTGATGTGGCAAGTGGACAATCCAAAACTTGTGGCAGGTGACGTGGCAAGTGACGTGGCAGGTGACGTGGCAAGTGACGTGGCAAGTGGACAATCCACATCTCGTGGCAAGTGACGTGGCAGGTGATGTGGCAAGTGACGTGGCAAGTGGACAATCCACAACTTGTGGCAGGTGACGTGGCAAGTGACCTGGCAGGTGACGCGGCAAGTGACCTGGCAGGTGACGTGGCAAGTGGAAAATCAACAACTTGTGGCAGGTGACTGGCATGTGACGTGGCAAGTGGACAATCCATAACTTGTGGCAGGTGACGTGGCAAGTGGACAATCCACTTGTGGCAGGGGACGTGGCAAGTGACATGGCAAGTGGACAATCCACTTGTGGCAGGGGATGTGGCAAGTGACGTGGCGAGTGGACAATCCACAACTTGTGTCAGTGGACGTGGCAAGTGGACAATCCACAACTTGTGGCAGGTGATGTGGCAAGTGGACAATCCACTTGTGGCAGGGGACGTGGCAAGGGACGTGGCAAGTGGACAATCCACAACTTGTGGCAGGTGACGTGGCAGGTGACGTGGAAAGTGATGTGGCAAGTGGACAATCCACAACTTGTGGCAGGTGATGTGGCTGGTGACGTGGCAAGTGGACAATCCACATCTTGTGGCAGGTGACGTGGCAGGTGACGTGGAAAGTGGTGTGGCAAGTGGACAATCCACAACTTGTGGCAGGTGATGTGGCTGGTGACGTGGCAAGTGGACAATCCACAACTTGTGGCAGGTGGCATGGCAGGTGACGTAGAAAGTGGACAATCCACATCTTGTGGCAAGTGACGTGGCAGGTGATGTGGCAAGTGACGTGGCAAGTGGACAATCCACAACTTGTGGCAGGTGACGTGGCAGGTGATGTGGCAAGTGATGTGGCAGGTGATGTGACAAGTGGACAATCCACATCTTGTGGCAAGTGACATGGCAGCTGACGTGGCAAGTGATGTGGCAAGTGGACAATCCAAAACTTGTGGCAGGTGACGTGGCAAGTGACGTGGCAGGTGACGTGGCAAGTGACGTGGCAAGTGGACAATCCACATATCGTGGCAAGTGACGTGGCAGGTGATGTGGCAAGTGACGTGGCAAGTGGACAATCCACAACTTATGGCAGGTGACGTGGCAGGTGATGTGGCAAGTGATGTGGCAAGTGGACAATCCAAAACTTGTGGGAGGTGACGTGGCAAGTGACGTGGCAGGTGACGTGGCAAGTGACGTGGCAAGTGGACAATCCACATCTCGTGGCAAGTGACGTGGCAGGTGATGTGGCAAGTGACGTGGCAAGTGGACAATCCACAACTTGTGGCAGGTGATGTGGCAAGTGATGTGGCAGGTGATGTGACAAGTGGACAATCCACATCTTGTGGCAAGTGACGTGGCAGCTGACGTGGCAAGTGACGTGGCAAGTGGACAATCCAAAACTTGTGGCAGGTGACGTGGCAAGTGACGTGGCAGGTGACGTGGCAAGTGACGTGGCAAGTGGACAATCCATATCTCGTGGCAAGTGGCGTGGCAGGTGATGTGGCAAGTGACGTGGCAAGTGGACAATCCACAACTTGTGGCAGGTGACGTGGCAGGTGATGTGGCAAGTGATGTGGCAGGTGATGTGACAAGTGGACAATCCACATCTTGTGGCAAGTGACGTGGCAGCTGATGTGGCAAGTGACGTGGCAAGTGGACAATCCAAAACTTGTGGCAGGTGACTGGCATGTGACGTGGCAAGTGGACAATCCATAACTTGTGGCAGGTGACGTGGCAAGTGGACAATCCACTTGTGGCAGGGGACGTGGCAAGTGACATGGCAAGTGGACAATCCACTTGTGGCAGGGGATGTGGCAAGTGACGTGGCGAGTGGACAATCCACAACTTGTGTCAGGTGACGTGGCAAGTGGACAATCCACAACTTGTGGCAGGTGATGTGGCAAGTGATGTGGCAAGTGGACAATCCACTTGTGGCAGGGGACGTGGCAAGGGACGTGGCAAGTAGACAATCCACAACTTGTGGCAGGTGACGTGGCAGGTGACGTGGAAAGTGATGTGGCAAGTGGACAATCCACAACTTGTGGCAGGTGATGTGGCTGGTGACGTGGCAAGTGGACAATCCACATCTTGTGGCAGGTGACGTGGCAGGTGACGTGGAAAGAGGTGTGGCAAGTGGACAATCCACAACTTGTGGCAGGTGATGTGGCTGGTGACGTGGCAAGTGGACAATCCACAACTTGTGGCAGGTGGCATGGCAGGTGACGTGGAAAGTGGACAATCCACATCTTGTGGCAAGTGACGTGGCAGGTGATGTGGCAAGTGACGTGGCAAGTGGACAATCCACAACTTATGGCAGGTGACGTGGCAGGTGATGTGGCAAGTGATGTGGCAAGTGGACAATCCAAAACTTGTGGCAGGTGACGTGGCAAGTGACGTGGCAGGTGACGTGGCAAGTGACGTGGCAAGTGGACAATCCACATCTCGTGGCAAGTGACGTGGCAGGTGATGTGGCAAGTGACGTGGCAAGTGGACAATCCACAACTTGTGGCAGGTGACGTGGCAAGTGACGTGGTAGGTGACGTGGCAAGTGACGTGGCAAGTGGACAATCCACATATCGTGGCAAGTGACGTGGCAGGTGATGTGGCAAGTGACGTGGCAAGTGGACAATCCACAACTTATGGCAGGTGACGTGGCAGGTGATGTGGCAAGTGATGTGGCAAGTGGACAATCCAAAACTTGTGGCAGGTGACGTGGCAAGTGACGTGGCAGGTGACGTGGCAGGTGACGTGGCAGGTGACGTGGCAAGTGACGTGGCAAGTGGACAATCCACATCTCGTGGCAAGTGACGTGGCAGGTGATGTGGCAAGTGACGTGGCAAGTGGACAATCCACAACTTGTGGCAGGTGACGTGGCAAGTGGACAATCCACAACTTATGGCAGGTGACGTGGCAAGTGATGTGGCAAGTGATGTGGCAAGTGATGTGGCAAGTGGACAATCCAAAACTTGTGGCAGGTGACGTGGCAAGTGACGTGGCAGGTGACGTGGCAAGTGACGTGGCAAGTGGACAATCCACATCTCGTGGCAAGTGACGTGGCAGGTGATGTGGCAAGTGACGTGGCAAGTGGACAATCCACAACTTGTGGCAGGTGACGTGGCAAGTGACCTGGCAGGTGACGCGGCAAGTGACCTGGCAGGTGACGTGGCAAGTGGAAAATCAACAACTTGTGGCAGGTGACTGGCATGTGACGTGGCAAGTGGACAATCCACTTGTGGCAGGGGACGTGGCAAGTGACATGGCAAGTGGACAATCCACTTGTGGCAGGGGATGTGGCAAGTGACGTGGCGAGTGGACAATCCACAACTTGTGTCAGGTGACGTGGCAAGTGGACAATCCACAACTTGTGGCAGGTGATGTGGCAAGTGGACAATCCACTTGTGGCAGGGGACGTGGCAAGGGACGTGGCAAGTGGACAATCCACAACTTGTGGCAGGTGACGTGGAAAGTGATGTGGCAAGTGGACAATCCACAACTTGTGGCAGGTGATGTGGCTGGTGACGTGGCAAGTGGACAATCCACATCTTGTGGCAGGTGACGTGGCAGGTGACGTGGAAAGTGGTGTGGCAAGTGGACAATCCACAACTTGTGGCAGGTGATGTGGCTGGTGACGTGGCAAGTGGACAATCCACAACTTGTGGCAGGTGGCATGGCAGGTGACGTGGAAAGTGGACAATCCACATCTTGTGGCAAGTGACGTGGCAGGTGATGTGGCAAGTGACGTGGCAAGTGGACAATCCACAACTTGTGGCAGGTGACGTGGCAGGTGATGTGGCAAGTGATGTGGCAGGTGATGTGACAAGTGGACAATCCACATCTTGTGGCAAGTGACGTGGCAGCTGACGTGGCAAGTGACGTGGCAAGTGGACAATCCAAAACTTGTGGCAGGTGACGTGGCAAGTGACGTTGCAGGTGACGTGGCAAGTGACGTGGCAAGTGGACAATCCACATCTCGTGGCAAGTGACGTGGCAGGTGATGTGGCAAGTGACGTGGCAAGTGGACAATCCACAACTTGTGGCAGGTGACGTGGCAGGTGATGTGGCAAGTGATGTGGCAGGTGATGTGACAAGTGGACAATCCACATCTTGTGGCAAGTGACGTGGCAGCTGACGTGGCAAGTGGACAATCCAAAACTTGTGGCAGGTGATGTGGCAGGTGACGTGGCAAGGGACGTGGCAAGTGGACAATCCACATATCGTGGCAAGTGACGTGGCAGGTGATGTGGCAAGTGACGTGGCAAGTGGACAATCCACAACTTATGGCAGGTGACGTGGCAGGTGATGTGGCAAGTGATGTGGCAAGTGGACAATCCAAAACTTGTGGCAGGTGACGTGGCAAGTGACGTAGCAGGTGACGTGGCAAGTGACGTGGCAAGTGGACAATCCACATCTCGTGGCAAGTGACGTGGCAGGTGATGTGGCAAGTGACGTGGCAAGTGGACAATCCACAACTTGTGGCAGGTGACGTGGCAGGTGATGTGGCAAGTGATGTGGCAGGTGATGTGGCAAGTGGACAATCCACATCTTGTGGCAAGTGACGTGGCAGCTGACGTGGCAAGTGACGTGGCAAGTGGACAATCCAAAACTTGTGGCAGGTGATGTGGCAAGTGACGTGGCAGGTGACGTGGCAAGTGACGTGGCAAGTGGACAATCCACATATCATGGCAAGTGACGTGGCAGGTGATGTGGCAAGTGACGTGGCAAGTGGACAATCCACAACTTATGGCAGGTGACGTGGCAGGTGATGTGGCAAGTGATGTGGCAAGTGGACAATCCAAAACTTGTGGCAGGTGACGTGGCAAGTGACGTGGCAAGTGACGTGGCAAGTGGACAATCCACATCTCGTGGCAAGTGACGTGGCAGGTGATGTGGCAAGTGACGTGGCAAGTGGACAATCCACAACTTGTGGCAGGTGATGTGGCAAGTGATGTGGCAGGTGATGTGACAAGTGGACAATCCACATCTTGTGGCAAGTGACGTGGCAGCTGACGTGGCAAGTGACGTGGCAAGTGGACAATCCAAAACTTGTGGCAGGTGACGTGGCAGGTGACGTGGCAGGTGACGTGGCAGGTGACGTGGCAGGTGACGTGGCAAGTGGACAATCCATATCTCGTGGCAAGTGGCGTGGCAGGTGATGTGGCAAGTGACGTGGCAAGTGGACAATCCACAACTTGTGGCAGGTGACGTGGCAGGTGATGTGGCAAGTGATGTGGCAGGTGATGTGACAAGTGGACAATCCACATCTTGTGGCAAGTGACGTGGCAGCTGACGTGGCAAGTGACGTGGCAAGTGGACAATCCAAAACTTGTGGCAGGTGACGTGGCAAGTGACGTGGCAGGTGACGTGGCAAGTGAAGTGGCAAGTGGACAATCCACATCTCGTGGCAAGTGACGTGGCAGGTGATGTGGCAAGTGACGTGGCAAGTGGACAATCCACAACTTGTGGCAGGTGACGTGGCAGGTGATGTGGCAAGTGATGTGGCAGGTGATGTGACAAGTGGACAATCCACATCTTGTGGCAAGTGACGTGGCAGCTGACGTGGCAAGTGACGTGGCAAGTGACGTGGCAAGTGACGTGGCAAGTGACGTGGCAAGTGACGTGGCAAGTGGACAATCCAAAACTTGTGGCAGGTGACGTGGCAAGTGACGTGGCAGGTGACGTGGCAAGTGACGTGGCAAGTGGACAATCCACAGCTTGTGGCAAGTGACATGGCAGGTGGCAAGTGATGTGGCAAGTGGACAATCCACAACTTGTGACAGGTGACGTGGCAGGTGATGTGGCAAGTGAACAATCCCCAACTTGTGGCAAGTGACGTGGCAAGTGACGTGGCAAGTGGACAATCCAAAACTTGTGGCAGGTGACGTGGCAAGTGACGTGGCAGGTGATGTGGCTAGTGACGTGGCAAGTGGACAATCCACAACTTGTGGCAGGTGACGTGGCAGTTGGACAATCCACAACTTGTGGCAGATGACATGGCAAGTGACGTGGCAGGTGATGTGGCAAGTCACGTGGCAAGTGGACAATCCACAACTTGTGGCAGGTGCCGTGGCAAGTGACACGCTAAATACAAGTACACTGCAGCTCTCACAGCTGCTGCTACTCACTCTGGTCTCACAAAATTGCTGAAATAGTTAATTTTTGAGCTGGGGAGGGTCTATGATGTTAGCTTAACTAAACGCTTCTAGACGCAAACGCGGTAAAACGCGGTAAAACGCCGCTAAATCGCGGTAAAAATCGCGGCAAAACGCGCGTTTCTAAACGCCGGTTTCAACATGTGTCCAGCAGCGTTTGCATCTGCGTCTCGTGTGCATGAAGCCTAAAAAAGATGTAACATTGTCATCCGAGGAAGGTGAATTAGCAACAATGTCAGACATCACAATGTTCTGTTCTCTATTTTCATTAGGTCCAGATGCATTGTCCACAGGGGGAGAGCCAGCCTCTATCTGAAAAGTCATGGGGGAAACAATGATGGTTTGGGTAGGATGAATTGGAGCTGGGCCATCACACACAGTGGTGGTAGATGATGCAGAAAGATTGGGGGCCTGACAGGCACCTGATGGTCTATTGTAAAATTTATTTAGGGCAAAGAGAAGCTCCTTATTTTTATCTTTTGCATCAGGTTTTTTCTTTTTATTATTGTCCCTGCTGCGTGTTATGTTAATTCGGGAATTGAGGGAGGATAACCTGGTCTGGGGGTGTATGGGATTGTTGGGAACATAACGGCTTGGGAGCCGTAGGCTCATCAATGGGGGGGGGGTTTGGAGCAAGGCATAACATGTTCTGTTGCTCTTTTATCTAACATCATAGGGACTACAGGTACACAATGTGATCAATCTTTTTGTTCCATGTGAAAGTGCGGTTGGAGTTATAATCATCCAAATCTCGTATGAATTTACCCATTTTCATACTGATCAGATTGTCCTCATCCCTTTTGGTATGTTTTTTTAGGACTTCCAGCCAAAGGGAAGGGATGGGGACTGAACAGCTAGCAATTTCCTCTATGATACGAGTTAATTGCAAATATAGTTCATCAAATCTATTAGTTCTATGTGATATTAAAACTCCTATCCATTTGGCTGTACAAAATTCTGCAATATTGGCCCATTCCTTGGAGTTTGTGTCATCCAAGAACATGGGGCAATTTTTCATTACACGCAGACCTCGGAGAGATTTTGGTGTTAATATACTGGGTCAAAAAGAATTTATCCCACCACTGTTGATTTGTGGTTTGGATCATCCTTTCCAATTGTTTGAATTTACCACAGAGGTTCTGGCGTGTTTTACCTCTGAGTTTGGCATCATTAGAAAAATTAACTGGCGATAATAAAAGATAAATTTTATCTAAAATCACACATCTATTACTATCAATAAGAGAGATAATATCCATGATAAAAAACAAATAAATAGAATAAAATTAAAAAACCCAATTATTTATAAAAAATAAAAAATAAAAAAATAAATAAATAAATAAAAAATAAAATAAAATTGCAAAACACGGTTCAGAAAAAAGGGGGAGACACACAAAAAAGAGAAAAAAAAATGCAAAACACTGTTCAGAAAAAGGGGAGACACATAAGAAAAAAAAAAAAAAAGAAAAAAAAAAAAAAAAAAAAAAAAAAAAGGAAGGGGGGGAGGGGGGAGTGAAACAAATTATTTGTATATAAAAAACATGTGAAACACTGTTCAGAAAAAGAAGGAGACACTGTCTGCAGCACAAAGGTTTCTGAATAAAGCACAATACACAAGTAAATGCGCAAAAACAGGGTCAAAGATTTTCCCAATGTCCACCAGTCTCTCACCAATTGAAACCAAAGATCCAATTAAATGAATGAGAGTCCATATTATGAAAAGATCCGTATGGTTATAAATATAAAAGCTACTGTCCAGTAGAACAAAGGAAAGCATTTAAAACCAGGAGCTCCATATCCAGGGCTGCCATCAGTGAAGGACAGAAACCATGTTCCAAAGTCTGTGAAAAAAAGCAAAGGAAGAGGCGCCTCTGGGTGTAGAGATAACAAACACTTTAATTAAAAAAACGCATTTATTTCAGGCAACTCACATTTTGGATGTGGTCTATGAGCATTCAGTCACTTTAAAAGCTGAGCATGGATGTGGTCATCTAGTAGTCCATCAAGCTGAGGCACTGTAGCCGCTAGTGGCCAGGAAGTGGCACAGACGCGGAGAGAGATGACATCATGAGGTGGGTGCGACCGGTTTCGTGAGCGTACAGGCTGAGGTTGTTTGACAGCCGCGCTCCTTCATCAAGCAAGTGGGACAAGAAAAAAGACTGGTATATATAGGCCATGCACAGGAGGAAGGGGAGGAGGCACTTAAAATGCAGGTGCAGAGGATTACAAATCTTAGTTGCAAAAAAAAAAAAAAAAGGGGGGGTGTCAGCGAGAACATGAAATAAGATATAAATGGATTGGAAATGGAAGATGAATAAATAAAATAATAAAGATGATGAATGTAAAAATAAAATTAAAAATAAAATAAATATAACAATAGTACTGAAAAAAAAAAATATATATACAAGACTCATGGGTCAATACAAAGACAGCAATAGATAAATGATAAACACACTATATCACTATATCATAAATAAATTAAAGTTAAACCGACATGATATGGAGAAAAGGGAGGGAGAGAAAAGGAACAATATAAAAATAACTGGCATGAGGAATAAAAACTAGTTGTATAAAAATCATGTATTAAGAACTTACTGCTGATGCAAAAATATAGATATGTATATAGGTCAAAAAATGTATACATATAAACATATATGTACATATGCACATAAAACATAGGAACTATAAAGTATGTACGAGGCGCATGGCTACACAGAGGTGGATGCATCTAGAGCTTTGCGCACACATATTACATGTATATTTATATATACACACGCACACACATACACATATGCACATACATATACAAAAACATGTGCGCGCGCCCTTAACTAATGATGCACGCCAATGATTTAGTTACTATTTTACATCTTAAGGAGAGGGAACGCACATAAAACACATTTGAGCACATATACACATGCGCGCGCAGTATATGCGCTCACATGCCCATGAATATACATGCGCATACACGCGTGCACCACAGGGCAACCATGCACGTCAGTGTTTTCAGATCTATTTATAAGAGGAGAAACGCATATTGTACTAAACATATACTGGTTACGCACATGCGCGCGCACATACCTACACGCGTGTATGCGTGCACACGCGCATAGTCGAAGGTTACTGCAAGGTCAAAAAAGGGAGGGGGAGGGCAGAATCGAACTGGGGGAAGAGATAAAAAAAATAAAAATAAAAAAATAAAAAAATGAATAAATAAATAATACTCCAAGAGGTGAGGGCACATTAGATAACGGTAGAAATTTCTATACTCTCATTGATGCCACCAGGGGAAAGTACATCTAGTGTATATATCCAGTACGTTTCACGTGCACAGAGCTTTTTAAATCTTTCTGCTGCAGGAAGGGCGCTGGAGATTTGCTCAATCACCCAAACTTGAAGGCCTGCAGTGGATTTTTGGTGAACTGTAGCAAAGTGTCGGGGAACACTATGAGGGTCTGTGCCACCCTCTATAAACCTTCTGTGTTCACCGAATCTTGTTCTTAGTGCCCGAATTGTCCGGCCTACATAAAGCAGGCCGCAAGGACAGATAAGGGCATAAACTACATAGTCTGATGAACAATTAAAAAAGTCCTTTAGTTGGTAGGATTTCCCTTTTGTCGTGAATGATTTTTGGCCATGACAGACAAAATGGCAAGTTTTGCATAATGTTTTTTTGCATTGATACATGCCTGTAATAGGTATTAGGACAGGTACATTTGGGGAGATATTATTGGTCTTTAATTTGCTGGGTGCAATTTTGTTTTTCAAGTTGGGAGCTCTCCGGTAGGTAACGGTAGGGTGGGCTGGTAGAATAGTTTTTAAATGGGGATCCTGCTGAAGGATATTCCAGTGTTTAGATAGTATTCCTTCCATCTTTCTGTGCTTAGAGTGAAAGGTTGTAACAAATCTCACAGCACCGACCTTGGGATCTTGGGCAGGTTTTTTTGGTTTTCCCTGAAGGTATGATTCATAAGCCTCATCAATCAGGCCTTCAGGGTATTGTTTATCCAGAAATTTATTTTTGAGATGGGTACTTAATTCAATATAGTCAGACTCTTTGGTACAGTTTTGCCTAAGCCGGAAAAACTGACCTTTTGGGATATTTTTTATCCAGTTCGGATGGTGGCAACTTCTAAAGTGCAAATAGGAATTTCCCGCAGTAGGTTTGGTATAGTTTTTGGCACAAATCTGTTGACCATCGTGACTTAATTCTAAGTCTAGAAATGCCATGGTAGAAGGGTGGGTTACAAACGTAAAGGACAATCCATAGGTATTGTTGTTACAATGTTGGACGAATTGAGAAATCAAGTCTGGAGAACCATCCCAGATGACAATGAGATCATCAATATACCTCCCAAAAAAAACTATATTGGCTGCAAAAGGGTTATCTTTATAGATATGATTATTTTCCCAAAAACCCATTGCGAGGTTTGCGTATGAAGGGGCAAAGTTGGCCCCCATCGCAGTACCTTGCAGTTGCTGATAGAAATCATCATCAAATGTAAAATAATTGTGCGTCAGGCAGAATTCTGTAGCTTTTACAATGAAGTCCGCCTGACGTGGATTGATTAATGGGTCTAGGAGCAAAAATTGCTCCAATGCCATTAATCCAAATGTATGTGGAATTGAAGTGTACAATGAGGAAACATCCAGCGAGAGCCAGACATAAGTTGGTTCCCAACTGTAAGGCTGCAAGAGTTCAAGTAAATGTGTGCCATCACGGGGGTGTGGCCGGATGGAGGTGGGAGTGAGCGAGTGAGTGAGCTGGAGTGATGCCCGGGCTCCCTGTCTAAACCTTGAGTCCCGAATGATGTGTGCCTCCGCCCTCCGACAGGACTGCGCTCTGAGATCGGAGCTCCCTTAAACGTCTCCACCTATCCCTCGTTCGCCGGAGACTATCGAAAAGCTCCGAGAGCCGCCGAGATATTCCGCACAGAGATCTCGTGGAGGTTCGTGCGCCCACGTGACTCCGGGAGCCGAGCCGAGCCGAGCGTCTCCTTCTTAGGAGATTTCGAGAGCCGAGCGTCTACTTCTCAGCGCTGCGGGGATCGCGTGGAAGAGGCTCCGAGACCAGTCTGTACTCAACAGCTTCGCCGACGAGATCCGGCTGAGTGGACCATCGGGGCTCGCCCAGCAGTAACCCTTCCCCCAGAGGCTTGAGGCACTACAAGGTACATTAAGATATATTGGCTTCGGTAAATAGCTTAAGATGGCTGGCAGTCGGCCAGCAAGTGAACTCGATGGGACTTGCAAGTTTGTTAATATCTGCTAGCACAGCTGCATATGGGCGACCCCCGCATGGTTGGATGGTCTGCACTCACCTTTTGCCTTTTTGCTTCGCCTTTTTGCTCCTTTCTTGGAACTACTAGCTGGCAAGTGCTTAGCCTTATAAGATAACTGATGTAGGCTCTTGGTATGTGAGACTTTGATACAAATCTCCTCTTGCCCAGGCATTTATTAGCTGAAAACTAGTTTCTATCTACGCTATTGGTCTACTGCCCTCTCCCTCCCTCCCGTTTTTTTTTTTAATATTACTATGCTTAGTAAAAGAGCTACGGAGGATATGTCGCAGGGGGAGGGAAACCAAAAAACACGCGCAGCCAAGGAAAAATTAAGCCAAGCTTCAGCAGCTTCAAAACTTGAGCGTTTTGCACATGCGACTTCTCCAGGCAGGAAGACACAGCACCATTCATCTGGCCAGCAAAAAACCCAGGGGACACTGGGAGACAGGAGAAGTGTGGGTTACCTGGCAGCCGATTCCGGTACTATACCTCCTGGGGGGGGGGTGAGTGAGCCGCCCCAAGATGAAAATAAGATGTCTCAAAAACCTGCAGGGGGCGGGGAACCTACCCTACGAGAGATCCTGTTGGCGATTAACGAGTGTAAAGCTTCTATCTCTGGTTTTGATAGCCAACTAAGAAACATTCAAAACGAATTACATGCCATGAGCCAATTACTAAGTAGTACCATTGATAGAACAAAGGCACTAGAAGAAAGATTAAGCACGGTGGAGGATGATCTATCCCCCCTACAGAGAGAAATTGCTATGCTTCAGAAACAAATTGCCGCACAAGCTTCTAAAATGGATGATATGGACAATAAGAGTCGTATAAACAATGTGCGATTAATCGGCCTCCCTGAGGGAAGTGAGGGTCCTAACCCTGTAGCCTTTTTGGAGACCTGGTTCAGGGATTTACTGGGGGATGTCCCCTTCTCCTCACTGTCCTGCATTGAAAAAGCCTACAGAGTCCCGGCTCGATCACACCTGGCAGAAGGACGCTGTAGGCCAATGATATTGAAGTTTATTAACTACAATGATCGCATAACTTTGATGCGGAGAGTTAGGGGATTGGGAGACATCTTCCATAGAGGGAGTAGGGTGTCATTCTATCCAGATTTTTCGGCAGACTTACAGAAACGGAGAGCAGAGTTTTTACCTGTTAAACGTAATTTGCAAAAGCACAAGATAGCTTATGCTTTATTGTATCCGGCCCGACTTCGCGTAACTGCTCTGGGTTCAACTTTTTTTTTTAGCTCCCTTTTGGAGGCCACGAACTGGCTCGAGGAACATAGGGAGTCTCTTTAGTGGCTGCTAGTGTTGTAGTGTATTTTTTTCTTTCAGTATTAAGCGTTGGGAAGGGGATGGGGGTGGGGGTGTCCCTCCTTTTTTTTTTTTTTTTTCTTTCTTTTCTTTCTTTTTTTTTTTTTTTTTTTTTTTTTTTTGGGGGGGGGGGGGGGGTGTAGGGAGAGGGTTGAGTAAGTGGAGATAACATATTAACCACTTAGGGAGGGGGGATAAGGTATTACGGATTATTGTGTATTACACGGTGAATTACACTTTGTATAAAGCTTATGTAAAGTATTATCACAGTCATGGGGGGGGGGGGGGAGTGAGGGAGCAGTACCAAGTGAGGGAAAAGGTATGGGGTAAGGGTCAAATAGAAAGTTGGGGGAAAGGAAGACAGGACAATGTGTATAAACTTTATTAGAATTTTCTCACTTTTGAACTTATGTCAATGATTATATGGAGTACTGTGTATGAAGTTTCTGTAAGGGGTGGAGAATAGATATAGGGGTATTATGAGGGGGGGGGGGGTGTGGGTGATGAGGATAAATTCTGTGTATAAATATTACTAGGAATATTTTGCTTATATAATTGTTAAATGAATGAATGGGAAAGTAGAATGCCACTGATTGACACTTGTGAGAGGGATAATTATGGAGGAAGGAATGGGTAAATACTATGGGTTAATGTTTACTATAATAACGTAAAGAAAATTAAATAATAAATTAAATAACACATTAGCTAATCTTAGTCGACGGAAAGAGGTTCTGTAGTTGAGTTGGGAAGGGTGGTTCTTGGGGGGTGGAGGGGGGGGGGGTAATGGGGGGATATCTAGAGCTTAACATTAGAATTATTGAGTTTCTGAAGCTATAGGGCCACTCTCTTCCCCTTCCCCTTTTGCCCTTTTTTTTTTGTTTTTTTGTTTTGTTTTTTCTCTCTTTCTTTTTTCAGATACAATCGGAGCTATGGAGGGACTATGTCCCCACCTGAAACTTGTGTTAAATAAATATGACAGGATTATTGAGGGGGGCGGGGAGCAAGGGTATGTTTTGAATGAGGTATGGTTATACCGGCTGCAATTGAGACCCCTAGGGGTTGCCCTAATGGGCAGGGTTGGGGGGGAGGAGGAAGGGGGGTGAGTCTTCGAACACATGCTGATGGTACCGGGATCGTGGCGGGGAGCGGACTGGGATGGGTGGGTGCTCGGGGGAGGAAGCGGCTCCCTCCCCCGTTGTTTCCCCTCCCATCCCAGAGCAGCTTAGCCGCTGGAGACGATGGGTAGGTGGAACATTATTTCATGGAATGTGAGGGGCCTGGGAGACCCTAGGAAGAGGGGGTCCGTGATGTTGGAGATGGAGAAGAGGGGGCCTGGCCTCCTTTTCCTACAAGAGACCCATTTAACTCCGGCCGCGGCCCCCCATCTTCGTAGTCGGAGCTTCCAGGCATACTATCATTCCTTCTACTCATCGTACTCCCGTGGCGTGAGCGTACTGGTCTGGAGGGGTACAGATTTTGTGTGTAAAGAGTCTCAGGCTGATGGGGAGGGGAGATTTATTTTATTACATTGTTTGATTGGTGGGCAGGAATATGTCTTGGCCAACATTTATATACCCCCCCCCCTTTAAACTGGAGGTTATACATAAATTCTTAATGTTTAGCCTGGGTAAACCAGGGGTTCCATGGTTGATAGCTGGAGATTTCAATGAAACTATGGATAAGAGCCTGGATAGATTCCCCTGCCCAGTGGGGAGTAGAACCAGCCGACTATATGAATTTTTGCTGGAGGTGGGATTAAAGGACATTTGGCGTATGCGACACCCTCAGGATAGGCAGTATTCTTGTTTCTCTAGTACCCATCAGTCACTATCGAGAATAGATATGGGCCTGGGGAATAAGGAGGCATCAGAGCTGGTGGTAGATATGGTATATGAGGCACGTGGGATTTCAGATCATTCCCCCCTAGTGATAACTTTAAGTACGGGAGAGACCCCCCCACGGGGAGAGTGGAGAATAAACCCCGCCTGGCTAGAACTAGTTGACAACTCTAACCTTTTAGGAGCACAGATAGGGGAATTTCTTCAAATTAATGGAGGGACAGCACCACCCGGAATTGTTTGGGATGCCTTAAAAGCCTTCATTAGAGGCTTACTAATACAGAAAATTGCAATAACTAAAAAAAATACTCGAGAGCAAGAGAAAGAAATTAGAAATAATGTTACTCAAGCTGAGAGAGCGTTCGTGGAAGACCCATCGCCAGTCAAACAACAGGCTTGGGTGAACTGCCAACAGATATATAAAATGGCTCTCTTAAAGAAAGCAGAAAATCAACGTATCTTTCAACGCCAATATTACTTTGGTGAAGGAGAAAGGGTGGGTCGAGTTCTTTCTCTATTGGCCCAATCGAACGGCCCTTCTACTGCAATACAAGTAATTAAAACAGAAAATGGAGACCTTGTTTCCAGACCTTCTGAGATCATGAAGGTACTAAGGGATTATTATAGTAAATTATATAAATCGACTATACAGGATCATAGACGATTGGCCATCAACTTTTTGCACCAAATAGATATCCCTATGCTCTCAAACCAGGATAGACTGAATTTGGATCTGCCATTAACGATGGAAGAACTAAAAAGTGCAATGTCTAGTATGTCCAACTATAAATCCCCTGGCCCTGATGGGCTTCCAGTGGAAGTCTACAAGCGATATAGCGAACAGTTGTTGCCGGCATTACTGGAAACATTAAACCATGCATTAGAAAGGGGAGAACTCCCTACCTCAATGTTAGAGGCTAATATCACCTTAATCCTAAAGGAGGGGAAGGACCAACAGGAGATTTCATCGTACCGACCGATATCCCTGTTATGCTCAGACGTTAAAATCCTGGCTAAGGCCTTAGCAATTCGTTTAAACAACTGTATCCATAAATTAATACATCCAGATCAATCCGGGTTTATCCCGGCTAGAACTATTAGCACCAATATTAGGAGGGTTTTCCTAAACCTACAAATACCTAGAGATAATGAAGGCTCGGGGGCTATACTGGCCTTGGATGCTACTAAGGCCTTTGATAGCCTGGAGTGGGGTTACCTCTGGGGGGTTCTGGAACGCTTTGGCTTCGGTCCCGTATTCATCCAATGGGTAAAGTTATTATATGGGGGACCAAGGGCAAAGATTAAAATGGGGACTTTATTCTCCGACACATTTTATTTAGAAAGAGGAACGAGACAGGGGTGCCCGTTGTCTCCCCTCCTGTTCGTATTGGCTATGGAGCCCCTGGCTGTACGGGCGAGATTATGCCCGGACATCCAGGGATTCCGGCGCGGACCGGAGGAGGAGAAGATGGCGTTGTTTGCAGACGACGTTTTGTTCTTTATTGGGGACACGGGCTCTACCCTGAATAATGTGGTGCAGTTGATGGAGGAATTTGGACAACAATCAGGCCTGGTCATTAACTGGAGCAAATCAGCCCTGATGCCACTGTCGGGGTCTGAGGGTCCAACACAATTCAAGGTTCCGGGACTGGAAGTGGTGTCCAAGTTAAAATATCTGGGTATCTGGATCCCTAGAGACATTAATCAGTATGTTGAGGAGAATCTAATACCACTACTGGCAAAGCTGAAGCAAAAGATGGATAACTGGTGTCGCCTCCCCCTCTCTGTAGCTGGCCGCTGTAATCTGGTAAAAATGATTTGGCAGCCCCAGATTTTATACATTCTTCATAATTCCCCAATCTGGATTAACCAGAAGTGGTTTATTAGACTGGAGGCGCTGATTCGTGAGCTAATATGGAGGAAGAGACAGCCTCGTATTAGACTACAGACGTTGCAGCTTTCTGCAGAAAAGGGAGGAGTAGCGATTCCGCATTTAAAGACATATTTTTTGGCAGCCCAGCTCCAGCATTTTACTGGGGCTGGGCTTGAAGGGGGCGGCTGTCCAAATCATAAATTGATGATCATCAAAGCACGTCACAAAACACTAGCTGAAGTCTTGGAGGCTAATTCATTTGCCTGTAGGTGTCCCACCAATGTATTGGCGAGGAAAGTATGGCAGACAACTAAGCAACTTTTGGATTATGAAGGAGTGACTGAGTATACACCCTTATGGGATAACGGAGACCTGGCCGAATTAAATAGTATAGGTAGGCCCCTGGAGTGGGAGAGAAGGGGGATCACTAGATTAGTGCACCTTTACCAGGGAAATCTTATGAAACCTTTTCAGGGTCTTCGTCGGGAATTTGGTATCTCCAATAGAACGTTCTATACATATTTACAAGTGAGACATGGGATACAAGCACAGTATCGTACACTCACCATTGAAAGGACAAAGACCCCCCTACTTCAGGAACTCCTTGATCGAAGGCAGACAAAGGGACAGATCTCTAGGCTATATGCAAAACTTAAGGATAAAGCGCTGAAAGGAGAGGGCCCAGATAAGAGTAGAAGGGGATGGGAGGTGGATTTGGGACCACTCAAGGATGACCAATGGGATAGGATCCTAGCACAGGGGAATCTGGTATCTATTTCCCCGTCACAGCGTATGTCCCATAAGCTCTTTCTATACAGGGCATACTATACCCCTAAAAGAATGTGGAAAATAAGTAGGAACCCTAATGGTAATTGCCCCAGATGTGGGGCATTGGGGGATCTTCTCCATATGGTATAGAAGTGCCCAAAACTTTATCAGTATTGGCTAGAAATTGTACATAGCATCAATAAGATCTTCAATACCACTTTAAAACCGGAAGCTAGTACTTGCCTATTGGGTATTATGGAAGGGGGTAAAATATCCGCTGCAACAGAGACAGCTATACTGAGGTGCCTATATCAGGCCAGACGTTTAATTGCGCTGAATTGGCAGGCAGCGAGCCCCCCAGTATTACATAGCAGCTACAATAGGCCGCCCTGGAGGATTTTGTAAGCTTTTGTGGATCTTAGGCAAGAAATAGAAATATGGTATGGAATAGAAAGGTTTTCGTAGAAATGAACCTTCAGTTTTTGTGATAATACCATCTCGGAGTGCATGGTCAATTAGAATGTCTGCTTCTTTGGAAAAATCAGGGGTGGGGTCCTTTCTAAGTTTTTTATAGGTAGCTTTATTGGAGAGGAGTCGCTGAGCTTCCTTCATGTAGTCAGTCCTGTCTAAAATTACGATGCCTCCCCCTTTGTCTGCAGATTTTATCACCAAGTCATCAGCATGTATGAGGGTTTCAAGTGCTGTGATTTCAGAGGGTGCAAGGTTGTTTTGTTTGGATGTGGTGGTGGAGTTACACATATTGATTAGGTCAGCATAAACTACTCTATAGAACGTTTCCAAGTAAGGCCCTTTTGACTGTGTGGGAAAGAAAACAGATTTTGGCTTGAGAGATGAATGAACTATGGGGGGAGAAGTCGCTAGATGTTGAGTCAATGTTCTGAGCATCTCATCTTCATCTAGACAATCAGTTTCTATGTCCGAAAATTCAGACGTAGATACCAATGAAGCAGAAGGGGTATCACCTGAAGATATACCAGAGGTATTAACAGAAACCACATTCTGTTCTTTATCATGTTTGATGTGGTAGTGCCTTTTCAAAGTGAGGTTGCGAATATACCCATTTAGATCCTTAAAGAGAAGAAAGGGATTGGGTTTGTTAACTGGAGCAAAATTCAGTCCATGGCTGAGGAGAGAGATTTCACTTGAAGATAATGTATGGGAAGACAGATTAAATATTTTTACAGTTTTTGGTATTTCACTGCATTTGTATGACTTGTTTCGTCCTCCTCTGCAGCCTCTTCTATGAGCTTTCTTTTTCTTGAGGCTTGGAGCAGAGGAGGATGTGACACTAAAAAAGATGTAACATTGTCATCCGAGGAAGGTGAATTAGCAACAATGTCAGACATCACAATGTTCTGTTCTCTATTTTCATTAGGTCCAGATGCATTGTCCACAGGGGGAGAGCCAGCCTCTATCTGAAAAGTCATGGGGGAAACAATGATGGTTTGGGTAGGATGAATTGGAGCTGGGCCATCACACACAGTGGTGGTAGATGATGCAGAAAGATTGGGGGCCTGACAGGCACCTGATGGTCTATTGTAAAATTTATTTAGGGCAAAGAGAAGCTCCTTATTTTTATCTTTGTAGCGCTTCAATATTAATAAGTATAATCAACATAAAATAATTAATGTGTAATCAACATAGATTATAGAATAATTAAATACAGAAATTCATATAGTTAATAATTTGAGAAAAGAGTCCATAGGATGGGCACCAATTTCACAATGGAGCTGGTATAGAAATGACTGGACCGTCATAAAGTAAAAACAGGTCACTGGGCAGATATATTCATGTAGGCCAGCTTGTCTGTAAACGTCAAAAGAAGGTAGATAAATACTTCTTACCAGCTCTGTTGGACTCACAAAGTCATATGACAGTTGAGTCTGAAAAGGCTTGAGGTCTCACTCTGGGACCAGAGAGTATATGGAAGGAGGTCCGTTAGACTGGTGGAGGAACTTCAAACAGCTGTGTACTCAATGGCGTGTTTCACAAATGGAACATCAAGGTAGTTTGGAATCCAGCTCAGACACGGTCCATTACACCAATACTCCAATCACCCCAAGTGGGGAGGGAAATGTTTGGGGATTTAAACCACACAGAAGGGAAAAAAGAAAAAAGAGCTCCACATGGTGCGGGTCAAATGATATAAAATGCGGATTTATTGAAGTCAAAAAGTTATTAATGACTTAGTGATCACAAAAATAGAATAAAATAAAGTTAAAAGCAATGTAGGGTGCCAACAGCTATCCCAACGCGTTTCGACATAAAAGTCTTCGACAGGGGCATGTTGGAACCCACCACATTGCTAACAAATATATAAGGGGTCAGAGACAGTTCCGCCTACAAAGGGGCGGAGACTCCTGTCACGGACCGCCTTTCACAAATACAATGAACAATTAAATCAGGTCAAGATAAATATGTTCAGACGCAATAATCAAGTACACATATCATCTAATATAACCCTTCTGTTCACGTAAGTAGTTAATTTAGATTTAGTGATGGTGAAGGATAGATCAAATAACCTATATACCAAGTAAATCAGTTGCATATATTGATCTAAGCCTCTTCCAAAGGTGTCTGATATAACCACAGGGCATATGCAGAAAAACATCTAACACTAATATGGAGTTATTAGCCATACAACATTACCTCAATATAGATTATGTTATACCATCGTCTAGGAGGACTGATTCACATTTGTATTGTATCACAGATGTAACTGAGGGAATCAAGAAAGAGGTATCTCATGATGATCGGTCGTTGTGTAAGTTAGATGTTTCTTGCTTGTTTGTTGGCGGTGTGCAGACGAGAATTGTGTATTCGTAACTATGGTAACTAGTATTACGTATTATTTCATAGGCCAGAGATTCCGATCAGGTGACCGGAAAGCGTCATGGCGTGCAGTGTGGCGGAGAAACCTCCACCAATCACTCGATGTACATATCACATGACAGGATGTGGGAGTGATTGTGGAGGGCAGCCGTCCGCAAAAAAAGGGGCGTATACTTGTAAACGTCAGCTGGTCCATCGCCATGTAGGCCTGTGAGAGCGGGGAGGGGCGTCTAAAATTGGCGCCATTTCCCCTAGTGTACGTCACACGCCGCGGGGCATGGCGAGCGGCGCCAGAACGAGTCTCAGCGTTCAAATGTGTGACGACATTACGCATGCGTCATGGCTTGTGACGCAACTACGTCACTTTATGCGCCGTGATGTGCAAAGAGTCCCAAACATCCGGGACAAGTGAAAAAATATTTATACAGAGGGCGCAGTTACGTCAGGCCGAACCAAATGACAGGTCACGGCGTAACCATAGCGACCAAAAGAACGTCCTGCATTTTAAAAGGCAGAGTATAATAGAGTGAAAAATTAAAGAAAAACAAAAGGGGACTCAAACTTCTTACCAAGATTAGCATGGAGCACTAATGATGGATAAATATAAAAGGTTTAAAAAATATTATGGGTCAGATATTATGCGTTTGAAATACGCACCACTTAGTAAGACAGACCCTGGGGCATCTCAGTCCCTAGGTTAGACTTGGAATGTAATAAATGTAGTATGTACACAGATCATACCAAATAAACAATTAAGAGAACCAGATGTGAATATATGTTTCACAGAGGATGTATACCCCAAATCGCATAAGGTTAAAAAGATGCAATATAATCCCACGTGTTTATGATAAAGGGTGGGGAAAAAATGGGGAACCTGTGGAAAGAAAAGTGAATCGAAATGTAAAGAAATACAATTATATCTATAAGGTTGAGTGACGTGCAAGAAGGACACAGACCAAGGATTATGGAATGTGTAACATGGAGGTAAAATGTTACATGAATTAATATGTAAACATACTAAAAATCCATAGGAAGAGGTGAACAGATAAATCATAAAAAATAAGCAAAAATATGTAGTGCAATATGAAAACTGTGACTGAATTAAGCCTGGTTAATGAAACTATTGATGTCCCAATCTGTGTTCATGCCAAAGGGGGAGTAGCACCTCAATTCATAAATCCAAAATGTCTCGAGGCGCGACACCCCCCTCAGGCATGAATCTCCCCTCCAGTTCGGGACAAATTTATCAATAATTTGAAAGCGTGTGCCCGTAGGGTCTCTATTGTGTTTCTCGAGATAGTGTCTCGGGACCGTGTGTTTATCACAGCCTTTTTTAATTTTGCTGAGGTGTTCGTTGACTCTGATGGAAAAGTTACGAATGGTACGGCAAACATATTGTTGGTTACAAGGACATGTGATCAAGTAGACAATATACCTGGTAGTGCAAGTGGTAAAGTGTTTCATAAGGTACCTGCGTGAAGTGGCTGTGGATGTAAAAGAATCACTTTTCCTTTTACCCAACGTGTTGTGTATGCAGACGTTGCATTTTTTACAGGGAAAGTATCCTTTACTCTGTGGGAAAAATTGTATCGATTTAGGAATATCTATTACGTTGGGGGAGATGTAATTTTGTATTGATCGAGCTCCTCTGTAAATAGTTCCAGCTTTCTCTGGAATTATTCCCCCTAGGACTTTGTCACTACTTAATACCTTCCAGTGCCTATTAATGATTCTCTTTATATCATTATGTTGTGTAGAGAAAGTTGTAAAAAACGACCATTTAAATTTGTCTTTTGTTCCTGTTTTGACTTTCTTTTGTATAAGGGAGGCCCTATCGGTGTGTAAAGCTGCTTTGATATCAGCATCAAGGGCGCATGGATCATAGCCCTTATCCAGGAACCTCTTGCGGATGGTATAAGATTGTGAAATAAAGTCACTAGTATTCGTGCAGTTACGCCTAAGCCTGAGAAATTGGCCACGTGGAATGGAACTAAGCCATTGGCAGTGGTGGCAACTATCAACAGGAATATATCCATTCCGATCCGTTGGTTTGAAAAAAGTTCTCAAGGCCAGGCGTTTCTGCACTACTGTAACCTCTAAATCAAGAAAGTGAATGCTAGTTGTACTGGCCTCAAAGGTCAGCTGTATGCCACGATCATTTCTGTTAAGGGTTGCCATGAAGGTATTAAGAGATGACCTGCTGCCTTTCCACAGGAGGAGGATGTCGTCTATATACCTCGCCCAAAGCACCAATTCTGGCCTATCAAGGGCATAGACGACATCCTCCTCCCACTGGGCCATGAACAAGTTGGCCAGGCTGGGTGCGTACTTAGCCCCCATTGCAACCCCTCTGGTCTGGGTATAAAAATTGCCCTGAAACCAGAAATAATTGTGGGACATGGCGAATTCCAATATTTGCATAAGAAAATTCCTATGTATCACAGGGAGTGTAGAATCTCTGGAAAGGAATAGTTCAACAGCTCCTAAGCCTAAGTTCTGTGGAATGCTAGTATACAACGCAGAAACATCTGCTGTGACTAGAATGAGATCATCGTGGTATTGTACACTCTCAAGTAGTCGAATTGTATCGCCTGTGTCCTGTAAATAGGATGGTATATTCCTTACTAAGGGCTGGAGATAAGAATCTATATATTTGCCTATTCGCGAGGTAATGGAATCTATACCGCTAACAATTGGGCGGCCTGGTGGGTTCACTGAATCCTTATGTATCTTAGGGAGTTGATACACAGTCGGAATCCGTGGAGCCAGTGGGATCATAAATTCTCTCTCTTTCTTATTTAAAATACTCAGAGAGAAACCTTCATCTATGATCTGTGTAAGTTCTTTTTTATATTTAAGGGTAGGATCCCCTGGTAGGGGGCTATAAGTAGTAACGTCACTCAATAGTCTGTTCATTTCATCAATGTAACGTGTTTTGTCTAATACCACTAAGCCACCCCCCTTATCAGCAGGGCGAATGATAAGGTTTTTCTTTTCACATAGAGATTTGAGGCCCTGTGCTATGGAGGGGTCTTGATGTACCCTTTTAATAGGTAACTTATCCAAATCATTTAAAACGAGATTTTTAAAAACATTAATAGATGGGGGTAGAATACCTGGGTTGAACAAAGAGGGATTGCTCAATCCAGAATGTCTGACTGTTGTAGAATCAGGAATCTTGTTGGTTATACTAGGAGAGAACAAAAAATGTCTCTGAATGTGTAACTTGCGAATGAACTTCTGCACGTCAATGAATGTATTAAATTTGTTGAGTTTTCTTGGTGGAACAAATTTAAGGCCCTTATCTAAAATACGTTTTTCACTCACTGATAATGTTGCTGTACTAAGGTTAAAAATGCCCGCGCCTACTGTGTCCGTTTTCTTTTTGTGCTGGATGCGCCTCCCCCCTCTGGTGCCTCGTTTGGTTTTAGGTTTGCCCCACGAATGGGGGTATCCCTGTGAAAATCCTGATGGTAAGGAGGCCCTGGTGGATAATTACGATTATATGGAGGTCTGGAGGGGGGTTCATCATTATATGTCATATAGGGAGGAGGGTCACATTGAAAATCATAATGGTCCTCATCCCTAAGGGGTAGATAACGATTATAGGTGCGAATCGGAGTGCTATGTGGATAGTCATCCCTCCTATGACTATATTTGTCATCTCGCCGAGTTCCGTTATGTTCACGGGGAGTGTGTTGATAGCCACCATTAGTATCACCATGGTGTCTATCTTGACCGTGACTCTGATTGTTTCTACCTCTACCCTTATTTCGGGGTTTGAAGCCTTTACCTTGATGGTTAGGGTATGGTACTTGAGCAGGGGATCTATATGCATAATCATTTGTTCTAGAAGGCCCAATAGGCCTGGGCTGGGGTGGAGGAGGTTCGTAAATCAACCTTCTTTCCATCTCCATAGCTTCAGGCTGTATATTATCTGATGCTGGATTATTACCTGGTTCAGAAACGATTTTTTTCTGCCAATTAAAGACAGAATTGGATTTATAATCATTCACATCACGATTATATTTTTTTTGTTTTTTAGTACGTTGATCTTTTTCCTCTTTCTCTAGATGGTTTTTTAGATTAGAGGATAACGTATTATATTCTGATGTGCCTAATGCTGGTGTAAGTTTTTCTCTAATGTCTTTGATTTCCTTGTCAATGGAGGGTAGCCTAGCCTGTTTCTTATCTATCAAAAAATTCAACAGTTTAATACCCATGTCATTAAAAAAGGTAAACCAGACATCAAACTCCACCTCACCCTGTTGGGGATGTATATCCCAACGTAATCCCCGGGGGACCATCTTTTCCTTGATATATTGCCTCAAAAAGGCGATGTCCCATTGGAGATGAACCTCAGAGACCATCACATTTTTGAGTCTAATAAAAAGGCCACTGACTTCAGTATTGGTGGAATTAGATGTAAATACACCATCAGTATTAAAGGACCTAGAGGTTCTATATTCAAAAATATCCATATGAAGGATAAAGCAGTATAAAACAGGGAGGAAGCTGCAGTGAATAATATGTCACAAAGAAAAATAAAGTAAAAGGGAAAACACTGCGCTAAAGTTAAACCTATAACAAAACGGCCTCAATAGCCAAAAATAGCAGCTAACACTAAAAACAAACAAAGTTCAGCATACAAAGGAAAAAATTTGTGTAGCGCTTCAATATTAATAAGTATAATCAACATAAAATAATTAATGTGTAATCAACATAGATTATAGAATAATTAAATACAGAAATTCATATAGTTAATAATTTGAGAAAAGAGTCCATAGGACGGGCACCAATTTCACAATGGAGCTGGTATAGAAATGACTGGACCGTCATAAAGTAAAAACAGGTCACTGGGCAGATATATTCATGTAGGCCAGCTTGTCTGTAAATGTCAAAAGAAGGTAGATAAATACTTCTTACCAGCTCTGTTGGACTCACAAAGTCATATGACAGTTGAGTCTGAAAAGGCTTGAGGTCTCACTCTGGGACCAGAGAGTATATGGAAGGAGGTCCGTTAGACTGGTGGAGGAACTTCAAACAGCTGTGTACTCAATGGCGTGTTTCACAAATGGAACATCAAGGTAGTTTGGAATCCAGCTCAGACACGGTCCATTACACCAATACTCCAATCACCCCAAGTGGGGAGGGAAATGTTTGGGGATTTAAACCACACAGAAGGGAAAAAAGAAAAAAGAGCTCCACATGGTGCGGGTCAAATGATATAAAATGCGGATTTATTGAAGTCAAAAAGTTATTAATGACTTAGTGATCACAAAAATAGAATAAAATAAAGTTAAAAGCAATGTAGGGTGCCAACAGCTAGCCCAACGCGTTTCGACATAAAAGTCTTCGACAGGGGCATGTTGGAACCCACCACATTGCTAACAAATATATAAGGGGTCAGAGACAGTTCCGCCTACAAAGGGGCGGAGACTCCTGTCACGGACCGCCTTTCACAAATACAATGAACAATTAAATCAGGTCAAGATAAATATGTTCAGACGCAATAATCAAGTACACATATCATCTAATATAACCCTTCTGTTCACGTAAGTAGTTAATTTAGATTTAGTGATGGTGAAGGATAGATCAAATAACCTATATACCAAGTAAATCAGTTGCATATATTGATCTAAGCCTCTTCCAAAGGTGTCTGATATAACCACAGGGCATATGCAGAAAAACATCTAACACTAATATGGAGTTATTAGCCATACAACATTACCTCAATATAGATTATGTTATACCATCGTCTAGGAGGACTGATTCACATTTGTATTGTATCACAGATGTAACTGAGGGAATCAAGAAAGAGGTATCTCATGATGATCGGTCGTTGTGTAAGTTAGATGTTTCTTGCTTGTTTGTTGGCGGTGTGCAGACGAGAATTGTGTATTCGTAACTATGGTAACTAGTATTACGTATTATTTCATAGGCCAGAGATTCCGATCAGGTGACCGGAAAGCGTCATGGCGTGCAGTGTGGCGGAGAAACCTCCACCAATCACTCGATGTACATATCACATGACAGGATGTGGGAGTGATTGTGGAGGGCAGCCGTCCGCAAAAAAAGGGGCGTATACTTGTAAACGTCAGCTGGTCCATCGCCATGTAGGCCTGTGAGAGCGGGGAGGGGCGTCTAAAATTGGCGCCATTTCCCCTAGTGTACGTCACACGCCGCGGGGCATGGCGAGCGGCGCCAGAACGAGTCTCAGCGTTCAAATGTGTGACGACATTACGCATGCGTCATGGCTTGTGACGCAACTACGTCACTTTATGCGCCGTGATGTGCAAAGAGTCCCAAACATCCGGGACAAGCGAAAAAATATTTATACAGAGGGCGCAGTTACGTCAGGCCGAACCAAATGACAGGTCACGGCGTAACCATAGCGACCAAAAGAACGTCCTGCATTTTAAAAGGCAGAGTATAATAGAGTGAAAAATTAAAGAAAAACAAAAGGGGACTCAAACTTCTTACCAAGATTAGCATGGAGCACTAATGATGGATAAATATAAAAGGTTTAAAAAATATTATGGGTCAGATATTATGCGTTTGAAATACGCACCACTTAGTAAGACAGACCCTGGGGCATCTCAGTCCCTAGGTTAGAATTGGAATGTAATAAATGTAGTATGTACACAGATCATACCAAATAAACAATTAAGAGAACCAGATGTGAATATATGTTTCACAGAGGATGTATACCCCAAATCGCATAAGGTTAAAAAGATGCAATATAATCCCACGTGTTTATGATAAAGGGTGGGGAAAAAATGGGGAACCTGTGGAAAGAAAAGTGAATCGAAATGTAAAGAAATACAATTATATCTATAAGGTTGAGTGACGTGCAAGAAGGACACAGACCAAGGATTATGGAATGTGTAACATGGAGGTAAAATGTTACATGAATTAATATGTAAACATACTAAAAATCCATAGGAAGAGGTGAACAGATAAATCATAAAAAATAAGCAAAAATATGTAGTGCAATATGAAAACTGTGACTGAATTAAGCCTGGTTAATGAAACTATTGATGTCCCAATCTGTGTTCATGCCAAAGGGGGAGTAGCACCTCAATTCATAAATCCAAAATGTCTCGAGGCGCGACACCCCCCTCAGGCATGAATCTCCCCTCCAGTTCGGGACAAATTTATCAATAATTTGAAAGCGTGTGCCCGTAGGGTCTCTATTGTGTTTCTCGAGATAGTGTCTCGGGACCGTGTGTTTATCACAGCCTTTTTTAATTTTGCTGAGGTGTTCGTTGACTCTGATGGAAAAGTTACGAATGGTACGGCAAACATATTGTTGGTTACAAGGACATGTGATCAAGTAGACAATATACCTGGTAGTGCAAGTGGTAAAGTGTTTCATAAGGTACCTGCGTGAAGTGGCTGTGGATGTAAAAGAATCACTTTTCCTTTTACCCAACGTGTTGTGTATGCAGACGTTGCATTTTTTACAGGGAAAGTATCCTTTACTCTGTGGGAAAAATTGTATCGATTTAGGAATATCTATTACGTTGGGGGAGATGTAATTTTGTATTGATCGAGCTCCTCTGTAAATAGTTCCAGCTTTCTCTGGAATTATTCCCCCTAGGACTTTGTCACTACTTAATACCTTCCAGTGCCTATTAATGATTCTCTTTATATCATTATGTTGTGTAGAGAAAGTTGTAAAAAACGACCATTTAAATTTGTCTTTTGTTCCTGTTTTGACTTTCTTTTGTATAAGGGAGGCCCTATCGGTGTGTAAAGCTGCTTTGATATCAGCATCAAGGGCGCATGGATCATAGCCCTTATCCAGGAACCTCTTGCGGATGGTATAAGATTGTGAAATAAAGTCACTAGTATTCGTGCAGTTACGCCTAAGCCTGAGAAATTGGCCACGTGGAATGGAACTAAGCCATTGGCAGTGGTGGCAACTATCAACAGGAATATATCCATTCCGATCCGTTGGTTTGAAAAAAGTTCTCAAGGCCAGGCGTTTCTGCACTACTGTAACCTCTAAATCAAGAAAGTGAATGCTAGTTGTACTGGCCTCAAAGGTCAGCTGTATGCCACGATCATTTCTGTTAAGGGTTGCCATGAAGGTATTAAGAGATGACCTGCTGCCTTTCCACAGGAGGAGGATGTCGTCTATATACCTCGCCCAAAGCACCAATTCTGGCCTATCAAGGGCATAGACGACATCCTCCTCCCACTGGGCCATGAACAAGTTGGCCAGGCTGGGTGCGTACTTAGCCCCCATTGCAACCCCTCTGGTCTGGGTATAAAAATTGCCCTGAAACCAGAAATAATTGTGGGACATGGCGAATTCCAATATTTGCATAAGAAAATTCCTATGTATCACAGGGAGTGTAGAATCTCTGGAAAGGAATAGTTCAACAGCTCCTAAGCCTAAGTTCTGTGGAATGCTAGTATACAACGCAGAAACATCTGCTGTGACTAGAATGAGATCATCGTGGTATTGTACACTCTCAAGTAGTCGAATTGTATCGCCTGTGTCCTGTAAATAGGATGGTATATTCCTTACTAAGGGCTGGAGATAAGAATCTATATATTTGCCTATTCGCGAGGTAATGGAATCTATACCGCTAACAATTGGGCGGCCTGGTGGGTTCACTGAATCCTTATGTATCTTAGGGAGTTGATACACAGTCGGAATCCGTGGAGCCAGTGGGATCATAAATTCTCTCTCTTTCTTATTTAAAATACTCAGAGAGAAACCTTCATCTATGATCTGTGTAAGTTCTTTTTTATATTTAAGGGTAGGATCCCCTGGTAGGGGGCTATAAGTAGTAACGTCACTCAATAGTCTGTTCATTTCATCAATGTAACGTGTTTTGTCTAATACCACTAAGCCACCCCCCTTATCAGCAGGGCGAATGATAAGGTTTTTCTTTTCACATAGAGATTTGAGGCCCTGTGCTATGGAGGGGTCTTGATGTACCCTTTTAATAGGTAACTTATCCAAATCATTTAAAACGAGATTTTTAAAAACATTAATAGATGGGGGTAGAATACCTGGGTTGAACAAAGAGGGATTGCTCAATCCAGAATGTCTGACTGTTGTAGAATCAGGAATCTTGTTGGTTATACTAGGAGAGAACAAAAAATGTCTCTGAATGTGTAACTTGCGAATGAACTTCTGCACGTCAATGAATGTATTAAATTTGTTGAGTTTTCTTGGTGGAACAAATTTAAGGCCCTTATCTAAAATACGTTTTTCACTCACTGATAATGTTGCTGTACTAAGGTTAAAAATGCCCGCGCCTACTGTGTCCGTTTTCTTTTTGTGCTGGATGCGCCTCCCCCCTCTGGTGCCTCGTTTGGTTTTAGGTTTGCCCCACGAATGGGGGTATCCCTGTGAAAATCCTGATGGTAAGGAGGCCCTGGTGGATAATTACGATTATATGGAGGTCTGGAGGGGGGTTCATCATTATATGTCATATAGGGAGGAGGGTCACATTGAAAATCATAATGGTCCTCATCCCTAAGGGGTAGATAACGATTATAGGTGCGAATCGGAGTGCTATGTGGATAGTCATCCCTCCTATGACTATATTTGTCATCTCGCCGAGTTCCGTTATGTTCACGGGGAGTGTGTTGATAGCCACCATTAGTATCACCATGGTGTCTATCTTGACCGTGACTCTGATTGTTTCTACCTCTACCCTTATTTCGGGGTTTGAAGCCTTTACCTTGATGGTTAGGGTATGGTACTTGAGCAGGGGATCTATATGCATAATCATTTGTTCTAGAAGGCCCAATAGGCCTGGGCTGGGGTGGAGGAGGTTCGTAAATCAACCTTCTTTCCATCTCCATAGCTTCAGGCTGTATATTATCTGATGCTGGATTATTACCTGGTTCAGAAACGATTTTTTTCTGCCAATTAAAGACAGAATTGGATTTATAATCATTCACATCACGATTATATTTTTTTTGTTTTTTAGTACGTTGATCTTTTTCCTCTTTCTCTAGATGGTTTTTTAGATTAGAGGATAACGTATTATATTCTGATGTGCCTAATGCTGGTGTAAGTTTTTCTCTAATGTCTTTGATTTCCTTGTCAATGGAGGGTAGCCTAGCCTGTTTCTTATCTATCAAAAAATTCAACAGTTTAATACCCATGTCATTAAAAAAGGTAAACCAGACATCAAACTCCACCTCACCCTGTTGGGGATGTATATCCCAACGTAATCCCCGGGGGACCATCTTTTCCTTGATATATTGCCTCAAAAAGGCGATGTCCCATTGGAGATGAACCTCAGAGACCATCACATTTTTGAGTCTAATAAAAAGGCCACTGACTTCAGTATTGGTGGAATTAGATGTAAATACACCATCAGTATTAAAGGACCTAGAGGTTCTATATTCAAAAATATCCATATGAAGGATAAAGCAGTATAAAACAGGGAGGAAGCTGCAGTGAATAATATGTCACAAAGAAAAATAAAGTAAAAGGGAAAACACTGCGCTAAAGTTAAACCTATAACAAAACGGCCTCAATAGCCAAAAATAGCAGCTAACACTAAAAACAAACAAAGTTCAGCATACAAAGGAAAAAATTTGTGTAGCGCTTCAATATTAATAAGTATAATCAACATAAAATAATTAATGTGTAATCAACATAGATTATAGAATAATTAAATACAGAAATTCATATAGTTAATAATTTGAGAAAAGAGTCCATAGGACGGGCACCAATTTCACAATGGAGCTGGTATAGAAATGACTGGACCGTCATAAAGTAAAAACAGGTCACTGGGCAGATATATTCATGTAGGCCAGCTTGTCTGTAAATGTCAAAAGAAGGTAGATAAATACTTCTTACCAGCTCTGTTGGACTCACAAAGTCATATGACAGTTGAGTCTGAAAAGGCTTGAGGTCTCACTCTGGGACCAGAGAGTATATGGAAGGAGGTCCGTTAGACTGGTGGAGGAACTTCAAACAGCTGTGTACTCAATGGCGTGTTTCACAAATGGAACATCAAGGTAGTTTGGAATCCAGCTCAGACACGGTCCATTACACCAATACTCCAATCACCCCAAGTGGGGAGGGAAATGTTTGGGGATTTAAACCACACAGAAGGGAAAAAAGAAAAAAGAGCTCCACATGGTGCGGGTCAAATGATATAAAATGCGGATTTATTGAAGTCAAAAAGTTATTAATGACTTAGTGATCACAAAAATAGAATAAAATAAAGTTAAAAGCAATGTAGGGTGCCAACAGCTAGCCCAACGCGTTTCGACATAAAAGTCTTCGACAGGGGCATGTTGGAACCCACCACATTGCTAACAAATATATAAGGGGTCAGAGACAGTTCCGCCTACAAAGGGGCGGAGACTCCTGTCACGGACCGCCTTTCACAAATACAATGAACAATTAAATCAGGTCAAGATAAATATGTTCAGACGCAATAATCAAGTACACATATCATCTAATATAACCCTTCTGTTCACGTAAGTAGTTAATTTAGATTTAGTGATGGTGAAGGATAGATCAAATAACCTATATACCAAGTAAATCAGTTGCATATATTGATCTAAGCCTCTTCCAAAGGTGTCTGATATAACCACAGGGCATATGCAGAAAAACATCTAACACTAATATGGAGTTATTAGCCATACAACATTACCTCAATATAGATTATGTTATACCATCGTCTAGGAGGACTGATTCACATTTGTATTGTATAACAGATGTAACTGAGGGAATCAAGAAAGAGGTATCTCATGATGATCGGTCGTTGTGTAAGTTAGATGTTTCTTGCTTGTTTGTTGGCGGTGTGCAGACGAGAATTGTGTATTCGTAACTATGGTAACTAGTATTACGTATTATTTCATAGGCCAGAGATTCCGATCAGGTGACCGGAAAGCGTCATGGCGTGCAGTGTGGCGGAGAAACCTCCACCAATCACTCGATGTACATATCACATGACAGGATGTGGGAGTGATTGTGGAGGGCAGCCGTCCGCAAAAAAAGGGGCGTATACTTGTAAACGTCAGCTGGTCCATCGCCATGTAGGCCTGTGAGAGCGGGGAGGGGCGTCTAAAATTGGCGCCATTTCCCCTAGTGTACGTCACACGCCGCGGGGCATGGCGAGCGGCGCCGGAACGAGTCTCAGCGTTCAAATGTGTGACGACATTACGCATGCGTCATGGCTTGTGACGCAACTACGTCACTTTATGCGCCGTGATGTGCAAAGAGTCCCAAACATCCGGGACAAGCGAAAAAATATTTATACAGAGGGCGCAGTTACGTCAGGCCGAACCAAATGACAGGTCACGGCGTAACCATAGCGACCAAAAGAACGTCCTGCATTTTAAAAGGCAGAGTATAATAGAGTGAAAAATTAAAGAAAAACAAAAGGGGACTCAAACTTCTTACCAAGATTAGCATGGAGCACTAATGATGGATAAATATAAAAGGTTTAAAAAATATTATGGGTCAGATATTATGCGTTTGAAATACGCACCACTTAGTAAGACAGACCCTGGGGCATCTCAGTCCCTAGGTTAGACTTGGAATGTAATAAATGTAGTATGTACACAGATCATACCAAATAAACAATTAAGAGAACCAGATGTGAATATATGTTTCACAGAGGATGTATACCCCAAATCGCATAAGGTTAAAAAGATGCAATATAATCCCACGTGTTTATGATAAAGGGTGGGGAAAAAATGGGGAACCTGTGGAAAGAAAAGTGAATCGAAATGTAAAGAAATACAATTATATCTATAAGGTTGAGTGACGTGCAAGAAGGACACAGACCAAGGATTATGGAATGTGTAACATGGAGGTAAAATGTTACATGAATTAATATGTAAACATACTAAAAATCCATAGGAAGAGGTGAACAGATAAATCATAAAAAATAAGCAAAAATATGTAGTGCAATATGAAAACTGTGACTGAATTAAGCCTGGTTAATGAAACTATTGATGTCCCAATCTGTGTTCATGCCAAAGGGGGAGTAGCACCTCAATTCATAAATCCAAAATGTCTCGAGGCGCGACACCCCCCTCAGGCATGAATCTCCCCTCCAGTTCGGGACAAATTTATCAATAATTTGAAAGCGTGTGCCCGTAGGGTCTCTATTGTGTTTCTCGAGATAGTGTCTCGGGACCGTGTGTTTATCACAGCCTTTTTTAATTTTGCTGAGGTGTTCGTTGACTCTGATGGAAAAGTTACGAATGGTACGGCCAACATATTGTTGGTTACAAGGACATGTGATCAAGTAGACAATATACCTGGTAGTGCAAGTGGTAAAGTGTTTCATAAGGTACCTGCGTGAAGTGGCTGTGGATGTAAAAGAATCACTTTTCCTTTTACCCAACGTGTTGTGTATGCAGACGTTGCATTTTTTACAGGGAAAGTATCCTTTACTCTGTGGGAAAAATTATATCGATTTAGGAATATCTATTACGTTGGGGGAGATGTCATTTTGTATTGATCGAGCTCCTCTGTAAATAGTTCCAGCTTTCTCTGGAATTATTCCCCCTAGGACTTTGTCACTACTTAATACCTTCCAGTGCCTATTAATGATTCTCTTTATATCATTATGTTGTGTAGAGAAAGTTGTAAAAAACGACCATTTAAATTTGTCGTTTGTTCCTGTTTTGACTTTCTTTTGTATAAGGGAGGCCCTATCGGTGTGTAAAGCTGCTTTGATATCAGCATCAAGGGCGCATGGATCATAGCCCTTATCCAGGAACCTCTTGCGGATGGTATAAGATTGTGAAATAAAGTCACTAGTATTCGTGCAGTTACACCTAAGCCTGAGAAATTGGCCACGTGGAATGGAACTAAGCCATTGGCGGTGGTGGCAACTATCAACAGGAATATATCCATTCCGATCCGTTGGTTTGAAAAAAGTTCTCAAGGCCAGGTGTTTCTGCACTACTGTAACCTCTAAATCAAGAAAGTGAATGCTAGTTGTACTGGCCTCAAAGGTCAGCTGTATGCCACGATCATTTCTGTTAAGGGTTGCCATGAAGGTATTAAGAGATGACCTGCTGCCTTTCCACAGGAGGAGGATGAAGAGAATCATTAATAGGCACTGGAAGGTATTAAGTAGTGACAAAGTCCTAGGGGGAATAATTCCAGAGAAAGCTGGAACTATTTACAGAGGAGCTCGATCAATACAAAATGACATCTCCCCCAACGTAATAGATATTCCTAAATCGATATAATTTTTCCCACAGAGTAAAGGATACTTTCCCTGTAAAAAATGCAACGTCTGCATACACAACACGTTGGGTAAAAGGAAAAGTGATTCTTTTACATCCACAGCCACTTCACGCAGGTACCTTATGAAACACTTTACCACTTGCACTACCAGGTATATTGTCTACTTGATCACATGTCCTTGTAACCAACAATATGTTGGCCGTACCATTCGTAACTTTTCCATCAGAGTCAACGAACACCTCAGCAAAATTAAAAAAGGCTGTGATAAACACACGGTCCCGAGACACTATCTCGAGAAACACAATAGAGACCCTACGGGCACACGCTTTCAAATTATTGATAAATTTGTCCCGAACTGGAGGGGAGATTCATGCCTGAGGGGGGTGTCGCGCCTCGAGACATTTTGGATTTATGAATTGAGGTGCTACTCCCCCTTTGGCATGAACACAGATTGGGACATCAATAGTTTCATTAACCAGGCTTAATTCAGTCACAGTTTTCATATTGCACTACATATTTTTGCTTATTTTTTATGATTTATCTGTTCACCTCTTCCTATGGATTTTTAGTATGTTTACATATTAATTCATGTAACATTTTACCTCCATGTTACACATTCCATAATCCTTGGTCTGTGTCCTTCTTGCACGTCACTCAACCTTATAGATATAATTGTATTTCTTTACATTTCGATTCACTTTTCTTTCCACAGGTTCCCCATTTTTTCCCCACCCTTTATCATAAACACGTGGGATTATATTGCATCTTTTTAACCTTATGCGATTTGGGGTATACATCCTCTGTGAAACATATATTCACATCTGGTTCTCTTAATTGTTTATTTGGTATGATCTGTGTACATACTACATTTATTACATTCCAAGTCTAACCTAGGGACTGAGATGCCCCAGGGTCTGTCTTACTAAGTGGTGCGTATTTCAAACGCATAATATCTGACCCATAATATTTTTTAAACCTTTTATATTTATCCATCATTAGTGCTCCATGCTAATCTTGGTAAGAAGTTTGAGTCCCCTTTTGTTTTTCTTTAATTTTTCACTCTATTATACTCTGCCTTTTAAAATGCAGGACGTTCTTTTGGTCGCTATGGTTACGCCGTGACCTGTCATTTGGTTCGGCCTGACGTAACTGCGCCCTCTGTATAAATATTTTTTCGCTTGTCCCGGATGTTTGGGACTCTTTGCACATCACGGCGCATAAAGTGACGTAGTTGCGTCACAAGCCATGACGCATGCGTAATGTCGTCACACATTTGAACGCTGAGACTCGTTCCGGCGCCGCTCGCCATGCCCCGCGGCGTGTGACGTACACTAGGGGAAATGGCGCCAATTTTAGACGCCCCTCCCCGCTCTCACAGGCCTACATGGCGATGGACCAGCTGACGTTTACAAGTATACGCCCCTTTTTTTGCGGACGGCTGCCCTCCACAATCACTCCCACATCCTGTCATGTGATATGTACATCGAGTGATTGGTGGAGGTTTTTCCGCCACACTGCACGCCATGACGCTTTCCGGTCACCTGATCGGAATCTCTGGCCTATGAAATAATACGTAATACTAGTTACCATAGTTACGAATACACAATTCTCGTCTGCACACCGCCAACAAACAAGCAAGAAACATCTAACTTACACAACGACCGATCATCATGAGATACCTCCTTCTTGATTCCCTCAGTTACATCTGTGATACAATACAAATGTGAATCAGTCCTCCTAGACGATGGTATAACATAATCTATATTGAGGTAATGTTGTATGGCTAATAACTCCATATTAGTGTTAGATGTTTTTCTGCATATGCCCTGTGGTTATATCAGACACCTTTGGAAGAGGCTTAGATCAATATATGCAACTGATTTACTTGGTATATAGGTTATTTGATCTATCCTTCACCATCACTAAATCTAAATTAACTACTTACGTGAACAGAAGGGTTATATTAGATGATATGTGTACTTGATTATTGCGTCTGAACATATTTATCTTGACCTGATTTAATTGTTCATTGTATTTGTGAAAGGCGGTCCGTGACAGGAGTCTCCGCCCCTTTGTAGGCGGAACTGTCTCTGACCCCTTATATATTTGTTAGCAATGTGGTGGGTTCCAACATGCCCCTGTCGAAGACTTTTATGTCGAAACGCGTTGGGCTAGCTGTTGGCACCCTACATTGCTTTTAACTTTATTTTATTCTATTTTTGTGATCACTAAGTCATTAATAACTTTTTGACTTCAATAAATCCGCATTTTATATCATTTGACCCGCACCATGTGGAGCTCTTTTTTCTTTTTTCCCTTCTGTGTGGTTTAAATCCCCAAACATTTCCCTCCCCACTTGGGGTGATTGGAGTATTGGTGTAATGGACCGTGTCTGAGCTGGATTCCAAACTACCTTGATGTTCCATTTGTGAAACACGCCATTGAGTACACAGCTGTTTGAAGTTCCTCCACCAGTCTAACGGACCTCCTTCCATATACTCTCTGGTCCCAGAGTGAGACCTCAAGCCTTTTCAGACTCAACTGTCATATGACTTTGTGAGTCCAACAGAGCTGGTAAGAAGTATTTATCTACCTTCTTTTGACATTTACAGACAAGCTGGCCTACATGAATATATCTGCCCAGTGACCTGTTTTTACTTTATGACGGTCCAGTCATTTCTATACCAGCTCCATTGTGAAATTGGTGCCCATCCTATGGACTCTTTTCTCAAATTATTAACTATATGAATTTCTGTATTTAATTATTCTATAATCTATGTTGATTACACATTAATTATTTTATGTTGATTATACTTATTAATATTGAAGCGCTACACAAATTTTTTCCTTTGTATGCTGAACTTTGTTTGTTTTTAGTGTTAGCTGCTATTTTTGGCTATTGAGGCCGTTTTGTTATAGGTTTAACTTTAGCGCAGTGTTTTCCCTTTTACTTTATTTTTCTTTGTGACATATTATTCACTGCAGCTTCCTCCCTGTTTTATACTGCTTTATCCTTCATATGGATATTTTTGAATATAGAACCTCTAGGTCCTTTAATACTGATGGTGTATTTACATCTAATTCCACCAATACTGAAGTCAGTGGCCTTTTTATTAGACTCAAAAATGTGATGGTCTCTGAGGTTCATCTCCAATGGGACATCGCCTTTTTGAGGCAATATATCAAGGAAAAGATGGTCCCCCGGGGATTACGTTGGGATATACATCCCCAACAGGGTGAGGTGGAGTTTGATGTCTGGTTTACCTTTTTTAATAACATGGGTATTAAACTGTTGAATTTTTTGATAGATAAGAAACAGGCTAGGCTACCCTCCATTGACAAGGAAATCAAAGACATTAGAGAAAAACTTACACCAGCATTAGGCACATCAGAATATAATACGTTATCCTCTAATCTAAAAAACCATCTAGAGAAAGAGGAAAAAGATCAACGTACTAAAAAACAAAAAAAATATAATCGTGATGTGAATGATTATAAATCCAATTCTGTCTTTAATTGGCAGAAAAAAATCGTTTCTGAACCAGGTAATAATCCAGCATCAGATAATATACAGCCTGAAGCTATGGAGATGGAAAGAAGGTTGATTTACGAACCTCCTCCACCCCAGCCCAGGCCTATTGGGCCTTCTAGAACAAATGATTATGCATATAGATCCCCTGCTCAAGTACCATACCCTAACCATCAAGGTAAAGGCTTCAAACCCCGAAATAAGGGTAGAGGTAGAAACAATCAGAGTCACGGTCAAGATAGACACCATGGTGATACTAATGGTGGCTATCAACACACTCCCCGTGAACATAACGGAACTCGGCGAGATGACAAATATAGTCATAGGAGGGATGACTATCCACATAGCACTCCGATTCGCACCTATAATCGTTATCTACCCCTTAGGGATGAGGACCATTATGATTTTCAATGTGACCCTCCTCCCTATATGACATATAATGATGAACCCCCCTCCAGACCTCCATATAATCGTAATTATCCACCAGGGCCTCCTTACCATCAGGATTTTCACAGGGATACCCCCATTCGTGGGGCAAACCTAAAACCAAACGAGGCACCAGAGGGGGGAGGCGCATCCAGCACAAAAAGAAAACGGACACAGTAGGCGCGGGCATTTTTAACCTTAGTACAGCAACATTATCAGTGAGTGAAAAACGTATTTTAGATAAGGGCCTTAAATTTGTTCCACCAAGAAAACTCAACAAATTTAATACATTCATTGACGTGCAGAAGTTCATTCGCAAGTTACACATTCAGAGACATTTTTTGTCCTCTCCTAGTATAACCAACAAGATTCCTGATTCTACAACAGTCAGACATTCTGGATTGAGCAATCCCTCTTTGTTCAACCCAGGTATTCTACCCCCATCTATTAATGTTTTTAAAAATCTCGTTTTAAATGATTTGGATAAGTTACCTATTAAAAGGGTACATCAAGACCCCTCCATAGCACAGGGCCTCAAATCTCTATGTGAAAAGAAAAACCTTATCATTCGCCCTGCTGATAAGGGGGGTGGCTTAGTGGTATTAGACAAAACACGTTACATTGATGAAATGAACAGACTATTGAGTGACGTTACTACTTATAGCCCCCTACCAGGGGATCCTACCCTTAAATATAAAAAAGAACTTACACAGATCATAGATGAAGGTTTCTCTCTGAGTATTTTAAATAAGAAAGAGAGAGAATTTATGATCCCACTGGCTCCACGGATTCCGACTGTGTATCAACTCCCTAAGATACATAAGGATTCAGTGAACCCACCAGGCCGCCCAATTGTTAGCGGTATAGATTCCATTACCTCGCGAATAGGCAAATATATAGATTCTTATCTCCAGCCCTTAGTAAGGAATATACCATCCTATTTACAGGACACAGGCGATACAATTCGACTACTTGAGAGTGTACAATACCACGATGATCTCATTCTAGTCACAGCAGATGTTTCTGCGTTGTATACTAGCATTCCACAGAACTTAGGCTTAGGAGCTGTTGAACTATTCCTTTCCAGAGATTCTACACTCCCTGTGATACATAGGAATTTTCTTATGCAAATATTGGAATTCGCCATGTCCCACAATTATTTCTGGTTTCAGGGCAATTTTTATACCCAGACCAGAGGGGTTGCAATGGGGGCTAAGTACGCACCCAGCCTGGCCAACTTGTTCATGGCCCAGTGGGAGGAGGATGTCGTCTATGCCCTTGATAGGCCAGAATTGGTGCTTTGGGCGAGGTATATAGACGACATCCTCCTCCTGTGGAAAGGCAGCAGGTCATCTCTTAATACCTTCATGGCAACCCTTAACAGAAATGATCGTGGCATACAGCTGACCTTTGAGGCCAGTACAACTAGCATTCACTTTCTTGATTTAGAGGTTACAGTAGTGCAGAAACGCCTGGCCTTGAGAACTTTTTTCAAACCAACGGATCGGAATGGATATATTCCTGTTGATAGTTGCCACCACCGCCAATGGCTTAGTTCCATTCCACGTGGCCAATTTCTCAGGCTTAGGCGTAACTGCACGAATACTAGTGACTTTATTTCACAATCTTATACCATCCGCAAGAGGTTCCTGGATAAGGGCTATGATCCATGCGCCCTTGATGCTGATATCAAAGCAGCTTTACACACCGATAGGGCCTCCCTTATACAAAAGAAAGTCAAAACAGGAACAAACGACAAATTTAAATGGTCGTTTTTTACAACTTTCTCTACACAACATAATGATATAAAGAGAATCATTAATAGGCACTGGAAGGTATTAAGTAGTGACAAAGTCCTAGGGGGAATAATTCCAGAGAAAGCTGGAACTATTTACAGAGGAGCTCGATCAATACAAAATGACATCTCCCCCAACGTAATAGATATTCCTAAATCGATACAATTTTTCCCACAGAGTAAAGGATACTTTCCCTGTAAAAAATGCAACGTCTGCATACACAACACGTTGGGTAAAAGGAAAAGTGATTCTTTTACATCCACAGCCACTTCACGCAGGTACCTTATGAAACACTTTACCACTTGCACTACCAGGTATATTGTCTACTTGATCACATGTCCTTGTAACCAACAATATGTTGGCCGTACCATTCGTAACTTTTCCATCAGAGTCAACGAACACCTCAGCAAAATTAAAAAAGGCTGTGATAAACACACGGTCCCGAGACACTATCTCGAGAAACACAATAGAGACCCTACGGGCACACGCTTTCAAATTATTGATAAATTTGTCCCGAACTGGAGGGGAGATTCATGCCTGAGGGGGGTGTCGCGCCTCGAGACATTTTGGATTTATGAATTGAGGTGCTACTCCCCCTTTGGCATGAACACAGATTGGGACATCAATAGTTTCATTAACCAGGCTTAATTCAGTCACAGTTTTCATATTGCACTACATATTTTTGCTTATTTTTTATGATTTATCTGTTCACCTCTTCCTATGGATTTTTAGTATGTTTACATATTAATTCATGTAACATTTTACCTCCATGTTACACATTCCATAATCCTTGGTCTGTGTCCTTCTTGCACGTCACTCAACCTTATAGATATAATTGTATTTCTTTACATTTCGATTCACTTTTCTTTCCACAGGTTCCCCATTATTTCCCCACCCTTTATCATAAACACGTGGGATTATATTGCATCTTTTTAACCTTATGCGATTTGGGGTATACATCCTCTGTGAAACATATATTCACATCTGGTTCTCTTAATTGTTTATTTGGTATGATCTGTGTACATACTACATTTATTACATTCCAAGTCTAACCTAGGGACTGAGATGCCCCAGGGTCTGTCTTACTAAGTGGTGTGTATTTCAAACGCATAATATCTGACCCATAATATTTTTTAAACCTTTTATATTTATCCATCATTAGTGCTCCATGCTAATCTTGGTAAGAAGTTTGAGTCCCCTTTTGTTTTTCTTTAATTTTTCACTCTATTATACTCTGCCTTTTAAAATGCAGGACGTTCTTTTGGTCGCTATGGTTACGCCGTGACCTGTCATTTGGTTCGGCCTGACGTAACTGCGCCCTCTGTATAAATATTTTTTCGCTTGTCCCGGATGTTTGGGACTCTTTGCACATCACGGCGCATAAAGTGACGTAGTTGCGTCACAAGCCATGACGCATGCGTAATGTCGTCACACATTTGAACGCTGAGACTCGTTCCGGCGCCGCTCGCCATGCCCCGCGGCGTGTGACGTACACTAGGGGAAATGGCGCCAATTTTAGACGCCCCTCCCCGCTCTCACAGGCCTACATGGCGATGGACCAGCTGACGTTTACAAGTATACGCCCCTTTTTTTGCGGACGGCTGCCCTCCACAATCACTCCCACATCCTGTCATGTGATATGTACATCGAGTGATTGGTGGAGGTTTCTCCGCCACACTGCACGCCATGACGCTTTCCGGTCACCTGATCGGAATCTCTGGCCTATGAAATAATACGTAATACTAGTTACCATAGTTACGAATACACAATTCTCGTCTGCACACCGCCAACAAACAAGCAAGAAACATCTAACTTACACAACGACCGATCATCAGGAGATACCTCTTTCTTGATTCCCTCAGTTACATCTGTGATACAATACAAATGTGAATCAGTCCTCCTAGACGATGGTATAACATAATCTATATTGAGGTAATGTTGTATGGCTAATAACTTCATATTAGTGTTAGATGTTTTTCTGCATATGCCCTGTGGTTATATCAGACACCTTTGGAAGAGGCTTAGATCAATATATGCAACTGATTTACTTGGTATATAGGTTATTTGATCTATCCTTCACCATCACTAAATCTAAATTAACTACTTACGTGAACAGAAGGGTTATATTAGATGATATGTGTACTTGATTATTGCGTCTGAACATATTTATCTTGACCTGATTTAATTGTTCATTGTATTTGTGAAAGGCGGTCCGTGACAGGAGTCTCCGCCCCTTTGTAGGCGGAACTGTCTCTGACCCCTTATATATTTGTTAGCAATGTGGTGGGTTCCAACATGCCCCTGTCAAAGACTTTTATGTCGAAACGCGTTGGGCTAGCTGTTGGCACCCTACATTGCTTTTAACTTTATTTTATTCTATTTTTGTGATCACTAAGTCATTAATAACTTTTTGACTTCAATAAATCCGCATTTTATATCATTTGACCCGCACCATGTGGAGCTCTTTTTTCTTTTTTCCCTTCTGTGTGGTTTAAATCCCCAAACATTTCCCTCCCCACTTGGGGTGATTGGAGTATTGGTGTAATGGACCGTGTCTGAGCTGGATTCCAAACTACCTTGATGTTCCATTTGTGAAACACGCCATTGAGTACACAGCTGTTTGAAGTTCCTCCACCAGTCTAACGGACCTCCTTCCATATACTCTCTGGTCCCAGAGTGAGACCTCAAGCCTTTTCAGACTCAACTGTCATATGACTTTGTGAGTCCAACAGAGCTGGTAAGAAGTATTTATCTACCTTCTTTTGACGTTTACAGACAAGCTGGCCTACATGAATATATCTGCCCAGTGACCTGTTTTTACTTTATGACGGTCCAGTCATTTCTATACCAGCTCCATTGTGAAATTGGTGCCCATCCTATGGACTCTTTTCTCAAATTATTAACTATATGAATTTCTGTATTTAATTATTCTATAATCTATGTTGATTACACATTAATTATTTTATGTTGATTATACTTATTAATATTGAAGCGCTACAAAGATAAAAATAAGGAGCTTCTCTTTGCCCTAAATAAATTTTACAATAGACCATCAGGTGCCTGTCAGGCCCCCAATCTTTCTGCATCATCTACCACCACTGTGTGTGATGGCCCAGCTCCAATTCATCCTACCCAAACCATCATTGTTTCCCCCATGACTTTTCAGATAGAGGCTGGCTCTCCCCCTGTGGACAATGCATCTGGACCTAATGAAAATAGAGAACAGAACATTGTGATGTCTGACATTGTTGCTAATTCACCTTCCTCGGATGACAATGTTACATCTTTTTTAGTGTCACATCCTCCTCTGCTCCAAGCCTCAAGAAAAAGAAAGCTCATAGGAGAGGCTGCAGAGGAGGACGAAACAAGTCATACAAATGCAGTGAAATACCAAAAACTGTAAAAATATTTAATCTGTCTTCCCATACATTATCTTCAAGTGAAATCTCTCTCCTCAGCCATGGACTGAATTTTGCTCCAGTTAACAAACCCAATCCCTTTCTTCTCTTTAAGGATCTAAATGGGTATATTCGCAACCTCACTTTGAAAAGGCACTACCACATCAAACATGATAAAGAACAGAATGTGGTTTCTGTTAATACCTCTGGTATATCTTCAGGTGATACCCCTTCTGCTTCATTGGTATCTACGTCTGAATTTTCCGGCATAGAAACTGATTGTCTAGATGAAGATGAGATGCTCAGAACATTGACTCAACATCTAGCGACTTCTCCCCCCATAGTTCATTCATCTCTCAAGCCAAAATCTGTTTTCTTTCCCACACAGTCAAAAGGGCCTTACTTGGAAACGTTCTATAGAGTAGTTTATGCTGACCTAATCAATATGTGTAACTCCACCACCACATCCAAACAAAACAACCTTGCACCCTCTGAAATCACAGCACTTGAAACCCTCATACATGCTGATGACTTGGTGATAAAATCTGCAGACAAAGGGGGAGGCATCGTAATTTTAGACAGGACTGACTACATGAAGGAAGCTCAGCGACTCCTCTCCAATAAAGCTACCTATAAAAAACTTAGAAAGGACCCCACCCCTGATTTTTCCAAAGAAGCAGACATTCTAATTGACCATGCACTCCGAGATGGTATTATCACAAAAACTGAAGGTTCATTTCTACGAAAACCTTTCTATTCCATACCATATTTCTATTTCTTGCCTAAGATCCACAAAAGCTTACAAAATCCTCCAGGGCGGCCTATTGTAGCTGCTATGGACAGTGTTAGCACTGGATTCAGCCTCTACATAGACCAATTTTTGCAACCCTTAGTCCGCCAATTACAATCGTACATTCGTGATGGCACACATTTACTTGAACTCTTGCAGCCTTACAGTTGGGAACCAACTTATGTCTGGCTCTCGCTGGATGTTTCCTCATTGTACACTTCAATTCCACATACATTTGGATTAATGGCATTGGAGCAATTTTTGCTCCTAGACCCATTAATCAATCCACGTCAGGCGGACTTCATTGTAAAAGCTACAGAATTCTGCCTGACGCACAATTATTTTACATTTGATGATGATTTCTATCAGCAACTGCAAGGTACTGCGATGGGGGCCAACTTTGCCCCTTCATACGCAAACCTCGCAATGGGTTTTTGGGAAAATAATCATATCTATAAAGATAACCCTTTTGCAGCCAATATAGTTTTTTTTGGGAGGTATATTGATGATCTCATTGTCATCTGGGATGGTTCTCCAGACTTGATTTCTCAATTCGTCCAACATTGTAACAACAATACCTATGGATTGTCCTTTACGTTTGTAACCCACCCTTCTACCATGGCATTTCTAGACTTAGAATTAAGTCACGATGGTCAACAGATTTGTGCCAAAAACTATACCAAACCTACTGCGGGAAATTCCTATTTGCACTTTAGAAGTTGCCACCATCCGAACTGGATAAAAAATATCCCAAAAGGTCAGTTTTTCCGGCTTAGGCAAAACTGTACCAAAGAGTCTGACTATATTGAATTAAGTACCCATCTCAAAAATAAATTTCTGGATAAACAATACCCTGAAGGCCTGATTGATGAGGCTTATGAATCATACCTTCAGGGAAAACCAAAAAAAACCTGCCCAAGATCCCAAGGTCGGTGCTGTGAGATTTGTTACAACCTTTCACTCTAAGCACAGAAAGATGGAAGGAATGCTATCTAAACACTGGAATATCCTTCAGCAGGATCCCCATTTAAAAACTATTCTACCAGCCCACCCTACCGTTACCTACCGGAGAGCTCCCAACTTGAAAAACAAAATTGCACCCAGCAAATTAAAGACCAATAATATCTCCCCAAATGTACCTGTCCTAATACCTATTACAGGCATGTATCAATGCAAAAAAACATTATGCAAAACTTGCCATTTTGTCTGTCATGGCCAAAAATCATTCACGACAAAAGGGAAATCCTACCAACTAAAGGACTTTTTTAATTGTTCATCAGACTATGTAGTTTATGCCCTTATCTGTCCTTGCGGCCTGCTTTATGTAGGCCGGACAATTCGGGCACTAAGAACAAGATTCGGTGAACACAGAAGGTTTATAGAGGGTGGCACAGACCCTCATAGTGTTCCCCGACACTTTGCTACAGTTCACCAAAAATCCACTGCAGGCCTTCAAGTTTGGGTGATTGAGCAAATCTCCAGCACCCTTCCTGCAGCAGAGAGATTTAAAAAGCTCTGTGCACGTGAAACGTACTGGATATATACACTAGATGTACTTTCCCCTGGTGGCATCAATGAGAGTATAGAAATTTCTACCGTTATCTAATGTGCCCTCACCTCTTGGAGTATTATTTATTTATTCATTTTTTTATTTTTTTATTTTTATTTTTATTTTTTTTATCTCTTCCCCCAGTTCGATTCTGCCCTCCCCCTCCCTTTTTTGACCTTGCAGTAACCTTCGACTATGCGCGTGTGCACGCATACACGCGTGTAGGTATGTGCGCGCGCATGTGCGTAACCAGTATATGTTTAGTACAATATGCGTTTCTCCTCTTATAAATAGATCTGAAAACACTGACGTGCATGGTTGCCCTGTGGTGCACGCGTGTATGCGCATGTATATTCATGGGCATGTGAGCGCATATACTGCGCGCGCATGTGTATATGTGCTCAAATGTGTTTTATGTGCGTTCCCTCTCCTTAAGATGTAAAATAGTAACTAAATCATTGGCGTGCATCATTAGTTAAGGGCGCGCGCACATGTTTTTGTATATGTATGTGCATATGTGTATGTGTGTGCGTGTGTATATATATATATACATGTAATATGTGTGCGCAAAGCTCTAGATGCATCCACCTCTGTGTAGCCATGCGCCTCGTACATACTTTATAGTTCCTATGTTTTATGTGCATATGTACATATATGTTTATATGTGTACATTTTTTGACCTATATACATATCTATATTTTTGCATCAGCAGTAAGTTCTTAATACATGATTTTTATACAACTAGTTTTTATTCCTCATGCCAGTTATTTTTATATTGTTCCTTTTCTCTCCCTCCCTTTTCTCCATATCATGTCGGTTTAACTTTAATTTATTTATGATATAGTGTGTATATCATTTATCTATTGCTGTCTTTGTATTGACCCATGAGTCTTGTATATTTTTTTTTTCAGTACTATTGTTATATTTATTTTATTTTTAATTTTATTTTTACATTCATCATCTTTATTATTTTATTTATTCATTTTCCATTTCCAATCCATTTATATCTTATTTCATGTTCTCGCTGACACCCCCCCCTTTTTTTTTTTTTTTTGCAACTAAGATTTGTAATCCTCTGCACCTGCATTTTAAGTGCCTCCTCCCCTTCCTCCTGTGCATGGCCTATATATACCAGTCTTTTTTCTTGTCCCACTTGCTTGATGAAGGAGCGCGGCTGTCAAACAACCTCAGCCTGTACGCTCACGAAACCGGTCGCACCCACCTCATGATGTCATCTCTCTCCGCGTCTGTGCCACTTCCTGGCCACTAGCGGCTACAGTGCCTCAGCTTGATGGACTACTAGATGACCACATCCATGCTCAGCTTTTAAAGTGACTGAATGCTCATAGACCACATCCAAAATGTGAGTTGCCTGAAATAAATGCGTTTTTTTAATTAAAGTGTTTGTTATCTCTACACCCAGAGGCGCCTCTTCCTTTGCTTTTTTTCACAGACTTTGGAACATGGTTTCTGTCCTTCACTGATGGCAGCCCTGGATATGGAGCTCCTGGTTTTAAATGCTTTCCTTTGTTCTACTGGACAGTAGCTTTTATATTTATAACCATACGGATCTTTTCATAATATGGACTCTCATTCATTTAATTGGATCTTTGGTTTCAATTGGTGAGAGACTAGTGGACATTGGGAAAATCTTTGACCCTGTTTTTGCGCATTTACTTGTGTATTGTGCTTTATTCAGAAACCTTTGTGCTGCAGACAGTGTCTCCTTTTTCTGAACAGTGTTTCACATGTTTTTTATATACAAATAATTTGTTTCACTCCCCCCTCCCCCCCTTCCTTTTTTTTTTTTTTTTTCTTATGTGTCTCCCCTTTTTCTGAACAGTGTTTTGCATTTTTTTTTTCTCTTTTTTGTGTGTCTCCCCCTTTTTTCTGAACCGTGTTTTGCAATTTTATTTTATTTTTTATTTATTTATTTATTTATTTTTTTATTTATTTATTTATTTATTTATTTATTTATTTATTTATTTATTTATTTTTTTATAAATAATTGGGTTTTTTAATTTTATTCTATTTATTTGTTTTTTATCATGGATATTATCTCTCTTATTGATAGTAATAGATGTGTGATTTTAGATAAAATGTATCTTTTATTATCGCCAGTTAATTTTTCTAATGATGCCAAACTCAGAGGTAAAACACGCCAGAACCTCTGTGGTAAATTCAAACAATTGGAAAGGATGATCCAAACCACAAATCAACAGTGGTGGGATAAATTCTTTTTGACCCAGTATATTAACACCAAAATCTCTCCGAGAGGTCTGCGTGTAATGAAAAATTGCCCCATGTTCTTGGATGACACAAACTCCAAGGAATGGGCCAATATTGCAGAATTTTGTACAGCCAAATGGATAGGAGTTTTAATATCACATAGAACTAATAGATTTGATGAACTATATTTGCAATTAACTCGTATCATAGAGGAAATTGCTAGCTGTTCAGTCCCCATCCCTTCCCTTTGGCTGGAAGTCCTAAAAAAACATACCAAAAGGGATGAGGACAATCTGATCAGTATGAAAATGGGTAAATTCATACGAGATTTGGATGATTATAACTCCAACCGCACTTTCACATGGAACAAAAAGATTGATCACATTCCTAGTAGTTCACATTGTGTACCTGTAGTCCCTATGATGTTAGATAAAAGAGCAACAGAACATGTTATCCCTTGCTCCAAACCCCCCCCATTGATGAGCCTACGGCTCCCAAGCCGTTATGTTCCCAACAATCCCATACACCCCCAGACCAGGTTATCCTCCCTCAATTCCCGAATTAACATAACACACAGCAGGGACAATAATAAAAAGAAAAAACCTGATGCAAAAGATAAAAATAAGGAGCTTCTCTTTGCCCTAAATACATTTTACAATAGACCATCAGGTGCCTGTCAGGCCCCCAATCTTTCTGCATCATCTACCACCACTGTGTGTGATGGCCCAGCTCCAATTCATCCTACCCAAACCATCATTGTTTCCCCCATGACTTTTCAGATAGAGGCTGGCTCTCCCCCTGTGGACAATGCATCTGGACCTAATGAAAATAGAGAACAGAACATTGTGATGTCTGACATTGTTGCTAATTCACCTTCCTCGGATGACAATGTTACATCTTTTTTAGTGTCACATCCTCCTCTGCTCCAAGCCTCAAGAAAAAGAAAGCTCATAGGAGAGGCTGCAGAGGAGGACGAAACAAGTCATACAAATGCAGTGAAATACCAAAAACTGTAAAAATATTTAATCTGTCTTCCCATACATTATCTTCAAGTGAAATCTCTCTCCTCAGCCATGGACTGAATTTTGCTCCAGTTAACAAACCCAATCCCTTTCTTCTCTTTAAGGATCTAAATGGGTATATTCGCAACCTCACTTTGAAAAGGCACTACCACATCAAACATGATAAAGAACAGAATGTGGTTTCTGTTAATACCTCTGGTATATCTTCAGGTGATACCCCTTCTGCTTCATTGGTATCTACGTCTGAATTTTCGGATATAGAAACTGATTGTCTAGATGAAGATGAGATGCTCAGAACATTGACTCAACATCTAGCGACTTCTCCCCCCATAGTTCATTCATCTCTCAAGCCAAAATCTGTTTTCTTTCCCACACAGTCAAAAGGGCCTTACTTGGAAACGTTCTATAGAGTAGTTTATGCTGACCTAATCAATATGTGTAACTCCACCACCACATCCAAACAAAACAACCTTGCATCCTCTGAAATCACAGCACTTGAAACCCTCATACATGCTGATGACTTGGTGATAAAATCTGCAGACAAAGGGGGAGGCATCGTAATTTTAGACAGGACTGACTACATGAAGGAAGCTCAGCGACTCCTCTCCAATAAAGCTACCTATAAAAAACGTAGAAAGGACCCCACCCCTGATTTTTCCAAAGAAGCAGACATTCTAATTGACCATGCACTCCGAGATGGTATTATCACAAAAACTGAAGGTTCATTTCTACGAAAACCTTTCTATTCCATACCATATTTCTATTTCTTGCCTAAGATCCACAAAAGCTTACAAAATCCTCCAGGGCGGCCTATTGTAGCTGCTATGGACAGTGTTAGCACTGGATTCAGCCTCTACATAGACCAATTTTGCAACCCTTAGTCCGCCAATTACAATCGTACATTCGTGATGGCACACATTTACTTGAACTCTTGCAGCCTTACAGTTGGGAACCAACTTATGTCTGGCTCTCGCTGGATGTTTCCTCATTGTACACTTCAATTCCACATACATTTGGATTAATGGCATTGGAGCAATTTTTGCTCCTAGACCCATTAATCAATCCACGTCAGGCGGACTTCATTGTAAAAGCTACAGAATTCTGCCTGACGCACAATTATTTTACATTTGATGATGATTTCTATCAGCAACTGCAAGGTACTGCGATGGGGGCCAACTTTGCCCCTTCATACGCAAACCTCGCAATGGGTTTTTGGGAAAATAATCATATCTATAAAGATAACCCTTTTGCAGCCAATATAGTTTTTTTTGGGAGGTATATTGATGATCTCATTGTCATCTGGGATGGTTCTCCAGACTTGATTTCTCAATTCGTCCAACATTGTAACAACAATACCTATGGATTGTCCTTTACGTTTGTAACCCACCCTTCTACCATGGCATTTCTAGACTTAGAATTAAGTCACGATGGTCAACAGATTTGTGCCAAAAACTGTACCAAACCTACTGCGGGAAATTCCTATTTGCACTTTAGAAGTTGCCACCATCCGAACTGGATAAAAAATATCCCAAAAGGTCAGTTTTTCCGGCTTAGGCAAAACTGTACCAAAGAGTCTGACTATATTGAATTAAGTACCCATCTCAAAAATAAATTTCTGGATAAACAATACCCTGAAGGCCTGATTGATGAGGCTTATGAATCATACCTTCAGGGAAAACCAAAAAAACCTGCCCAAGATCCCAAGGTCGGTGCTGTGAGATTTGTTACAACCTTTCACTCTAAGCACAGAAAGATGGAAGGAATACTATCTAAACACTGGAATATCCTTCAGCAGGATCCCCATTTAAAAACTATTCTACCAGCCCACCCTACCGTTACCTACCGGAGAGCTCCCAACTTGAAAAACAAAATTGCACCCAGCAAATTAAAGACCAATAATATCTCCCCAAATGTACCTGTCCTAATACCTATTACAGGCATGTATCAATGCAAAAAAACATTATGCAAAACTTGCCATTTTGTCTGTCATGGCCAAAAATCATTCACGACAAAAGGGAAATCCTACCAACTAAAGGACTTTTTTAATTGTTCATCAGACTATGTAGTTTATGCCCTTATCTGTCCTTGTGGCCTGCTTTATGTAGGCCGGACAATTCGGGCACTAAGAACAAGATTCGGTGAACACAGAAGGTTTATAGAGGGTGGCACAGACCCTCATAGTGTTCCCCGACACTTTGCTACAGTTCACCAAAAATCCACTGCAGGCCTTCAAGTTTGGGTGATTGAGCAAATCTCCAGCGCCCTTCCTGCAGCAGAGAGATTTAAAAAGCTCTGTGCACGTGAAACGTACTGGATATATACACTAGATGTACTTTCCCCTGGTGGCATCAATGAGAGTATAGAAATTTCTACCGTTATCTAATGTGCCCTCACCTCTTGGAGTATTATTTATTTATTCATTTTTTTATTTTTTTATTTTTATTTTTTTTATCTCTTCCCCCAGTTCGATTCTGCCCTCCCCCTCCCTTTTTTGACCTTGCAGTAACCTTCGACTATGCGCGTGTGCACGCATACACGCGTGTAGGTATGTGCGCGCGCATGTGCGTAACCAGTATATGTTTAGTACAATATGCGTTTCTCCTCTTATAAATAGATCTGAAAACACTGACGTGCATGGTTGCCCTGTGGTGCACGCGTGTATGCGCATGTATATTCATGGGCATGTGAGCGCATATACTGCGCGCGCATGTGTATATGTGCTCAAATGTGTTTTATGTGCGTTCCCTCTCCTTAAGATGTAAAATAGTAACTAAATCATTGGCGTGCATCATTAGTTAAGGGCGCGCGCACATGTTTTTGTATATGTATGTGCATATGTGTATGTGTGTGCGTGTGTATATATATATATACATGTAATATGTGTGCGCAAAGCTCTAGATGCATCCACCTCTGTGTAGCCATGCGCCTCGTACATACTTTATAGTTCCTATGTTTTATGTGCATATGTACATATATGTTTATATGTGTACATTTTTTGACCTATATACATATTATTATTATTATTATTATTATTATTCAGGATTTATATAGCGCCAACAGTTTGCGCAGCGCTTTACAATATGAGGGCAGACAGTACACTTACAATACGAATCGATACAGGAGGGATCAGAGGGCCCTGCTCGTTAGAGCTTACAATCTAGAAGGGAGGGTCAAGTTGAAACAAAAGGTTTTAACTGTGGGGGGATGAGCTGATGGAGAAAATGAAGATACAGTTAGGTGGGGGTAGGGTAGGCTTCTCTGAAGAGAAGTGTTTTCAGGGATCGTCTAAAAGCTAATAAAGTAGGAGATAAGCGGACAGATTGGGGTAGGGCATTCCATAGGATTGGGGAGGCTTTGGAAAAGTCCTGGAGGCGAGTATGGGAGGAGGTGATGAGGGAGCTAGAGAGCAGGAGGTCTTGAGAGGAACGAAGAGGACGAGTAGGTTGGTATTTAGAGACTAAGCCAGTGATGTAGCTGGGGGCAGAGTTGTGGATGGCTTTGTATGTAATTGTTAGTATTTTGAATTTAATTCTTTGGCTGAGCGGGAGCCAGTGGAGGGATTGACAGAGAGGGGTAGCAGACACCGAGCGATTGGTAAGGTGGATGAGTCTGGCAGCGGCATTCATAATGGATTGAAGAGGTGCTAGACTATGTAGAGGTAAGCCAGTGAGGAGGGAGTTGCAGTAGTCAAGGCGAGAGATGACCAGCGAGTGAATTAAGAGCTTTGTTGTCTCATTGGTTAGAAAGGGGCGTATTTTGGAGATGTTGCGGAGGTTGAGGCGGCAAGATTTGGACAGTGATTGGATGTGTTGCTTGAAGGAGAGTTCAGAGTCCAAGACTACACCTAGAATCTTGGCATGAGGGGATGGGCTTATGGTTGTGCCATCAATTTTGACAGTGAGATCAGGGGAAGGGGCATATGGGGGAGGAAAAATTATAAGTTCGGTTTTGGATAGATTGATTTTGAGGAAGTGGTGTGACATCCAGACTGATATTTCTGATAGTAAATTAGTGATACGTGAGGAGACAGAGGGAGTGAGCTGAGGGGTAGAGAGATAGATTTGGGTGTCGTCAGCATAGAGGTGGTATTGGAAGCCATGGGAGGCTATCAGTTGACCCAGAGAGGAGGTATAGATTGAAAATAGGAGTGGTCCAAGGACAGAACCTTGGGGGACCCCAACAGAGAAAGGAAGAGGAGAGGAGGAAGTAGAGTTGTAAGAAACGCTAAAGGTGCGGTTGGATAAGTAGGAAGAGAACCATTGTAGAGTACGGTCACAGAGACCAAAGGTGTGGAGTTTTTTGAGAAGGAGGGGGTGGTCAACTGTATCAAAGGCAGCAGAGAGGTCCAGGAGGAGGAGTACAGAATAATGTCGATTGGTTTTGGCCGTTAGTAGATCGTTTGTTAGTTTTAGGAGAGCAGTTTCTGTGGAGTGTTGGGGACGAAATCCAGACTGAAGGGGATCAAGAAGGCCATTATCAGCGAGGTGGTCACTCAGTCGGTTGTAGACCAGACGTTCGAGTAGTTTGGATAAAAAGGGGAGCAAGGAGATGGGGCGTAGGTTGTTAAGATTGGATGGGTCCAGTGAGGGTTTTTTAAGTATGGGTTTGACAAGTGCATGTTTTAGAGAGTTGGGGAAGATGCCAGAAGAGAGTGAGAGATTGAAGATGTGAGTTAGAGAGTGTAGCATAGAGTCAGAGGGTGAATGTAGCATTTGCGAGGGAACAGGATCCAGAGGGCAGGTGGTAAGGTGGACATTACCAAGTAGTTTAGCAACTTCGTCTATAGTGGTGGGGTTGAAAGAGGGAAGTAATGATTGTGACTGTGGGCATGAAGTGTAAAGCGTGGGGGGTATTAGAACAGTAGAGATCTCTGCGCGAATTGTATCAATCTTCTGTTTGAAGTGATTAGCAATCTCCTGGGCAGTGAGTGAGTTGGTGGGTGGAGGTGGTGGAGGACGAAGTAGAGAGTTGAAAGTAGAGAAGAGTTGACGGGGGCGGGATGATAGGTTGCTGATGAGAGTGATAAAATAGTTCTGCTTGGCAGAGAGGAGGCTAGAATTGTAGTTTTGGAGGGCAGATTTATATTGGTTGAAATCTCTCTGAGACTTGGTCTTGCGCCACAGGCGCTCATGAGCACGACTACGTTTTTTCAAACTTCTAGTGACATCTGTTTGCCAAGGTTGAAGGGGTCGGGGCTTGATCCTGTGTGTGGTGAGGGGGGCCAGAGAGTCCAGAGAGGCCAGAAGTGAAGTGTTGTAGACAGAAGTGGCTAGGTTGGTGCAGGATAGGGGTGAGATTTTGTCGTGGAGGTTGTCAAGAGCAGAGTAGAGAAGGGAAGGCTTGAGATGACGTAGGTTTCTGCGGGTAACTTTAATGCGGTTGGAGGGAGAGGAGGTGAAGGAGAGGGAGAGAGTGAAACTAATAAGGTGGTGATCAGAGAGAGGGAATGGATAGTTAGAGAGGTTGCATGGAGTGCAAAGGTGAGAGAAAACGAGGTCAAGGATATTGCCCCCGGAGTGAGTAGGATCATGTATCCACTGTTTCAGGTCAAAGGAGGAGGTTAGGCTGAGAAGTTTGGAAGGAGCAGAGGTGTTAGTATTAATAGGGATGTTGAAGTCCCCGAGAATGATTGTGGGGATTTCAGAAGAAAGAAAGTAGGGTAGCCAGGCAGAGAAGTCATCAAGAAAAGTTGATACTGGTCCAGGGGGCCTGTAGATCACGGCTATTCTTAAAGAAATTGGCGTGAAGAGACGAATGCAGTGTGCTTCGAAAGAGGAGAGTGACAGAGAAGGAGGTGGCTGAAGTACCTGGAAGGTGCTATGTGGGGCTAGAAGGATTCCAACACCTCCTCCCTTATGTCCATTGGATCTGGGGGAGTGAGTCCAAAGAAGCCCACCATGGGATAGGGCCGCAGAAGATGCAGTGTCTGATTCGTGGAGCCAGGTTTCGGTGACGGCGAGTAGGTTAAATGAGTTGGTGATAAAGATGTCATGGAGAGAGGTGAGTTTGTTGCAGACAGAGCGGGAGTTCCAAAGAGCACAAGAGAAAGGGAGTCTGGACTTGGGAAGAATAGAAATCGGAATTAAATTGTGTTGATTGCGGCTGCTGCCAGAGGGTGCAGGGTGATGGGTACAGTTTAATGATGGAGGTCCAGGGTTTGGGGATATATCTCCAGAAGTCAGGAGAAGCAGGAGGGTGAGGGAGGCAATATGGGAGTGTGATTTATATGAAGGGACATGCCCCAGGGTCTTGGAGACTTTTAGTGTGTGTGGATTTAGAATTAGCAGGAGTTGGTGGGTGCAGTAATAAGGAGAGGACAGGAGTGAGGGTGATATATATATGCTGTGGGGGGGAGAAGTGGGGTGGAGTTGAGATAATTTTAGTAGAGAGGACAGAGCTGTCAGAAGGAGTGGTAGAGAATGCATGTTATAAGGAGAAAGTGCTAAAGGGTTAAACAAGGTCACCTGGTGTCTATGCAGCGTTGTTCAAAGTATTTTCTTGTGTACCTTTGCTTTGTGCATTCGCTGAAGTGCAGAGTCAGAAGTGCTTCCACTTATTGAAATCCCCCACTTGGCGAAAGACCCCCAGCATTAGCTTCCCCCAAAGTGAAGGTTAGCTTTATACTGATAGGGGTGGGGTGTGGGTGGATTTCAATTATCAATCAGGAGGCAATAAAGCTTGGATGGTTAACAGGGCTAAATTCTAACTTCAGAAACAGGCTAGAAAGAGGGCACTAAAGTTAGAGGGGCCATAATTTTGGGTAAGACAAGGCAGATAATAAAGCATTGTGATTTGGACAGGGATACAGACTGTTGAGCAAAGAAAACATACCAGCATTTCTAAAGACAAACATGAAAGCAGATAGCAGTGTTTCAGTTTTTGGGTGGAGATGGTTCAGTTAGCACATACCAGCATTTTTAAAGACAAACATGAAAGCAGATAGCAGTGTTTCAGTTTTTGGGTGGAGATGGTTCAGTTAGCACATACCTGTAGGGTGAGAGAAGAGATTCTCAGATGAGACAGTCAGATAATCAGATAGTCAGTTAATAAGTGCAGAGTCAGAAGTGCTTCCACTTATTGAAATCCCCCACTTGGCGAAAGACCCCCAGCATTAGCTTCCCCCAAAGTGAAGGTTAGCTTTATACTGATAGGGGTGGGGTGTGGGTGGATTTCAATTATCAATCAGGAGGCAATAAAGCTTGGATGGTTAACAGGGCTAAATTCTAACTTCAGAAACAGGCTAGAAAGAGGGCACTAAAGTTAGAGGGGCCATAATTTTGGGTAAGACAAGGCAGATAATAAAGCATTGTGATTTGGACAGGGATACAGACTGTTGAGCAAAGAAAACATACCAGCATTTCTAAAGACAAACATGAAAGCAGATAGCAGTGTTTCAGTTTTTGGGTGGAGATGGTTCAGTTAGCACATACCAGCATTTTTAAAGACAAACATGAAAGCAGATAGCAGTGTTTCAGTTTTTGGGTGGAGATGGTTCAGTTAGCACATACCTGTAGGGTGAGAGAAGAGATTCTCAGATGAGACAGTCAGATAATCAGATAGTCAGTTAATAAGTGCAGAGTCAGAAGTGCTTCCACTTATTGAAATCCCCCACTTGGCGAAAGACCCCCAGCATTAGCTTCCCCCAAAGTGAAGGTTAGCTTTATACTGATAGGGGTGGGGTGTGGGTGGATTTCAATTATCAATCAGGAGGCAATAAAGCTTGGATGGTTAACAGGGCTAAATTCTAACTTCAGAAACAGGCTAGAAAGAGGGCACTAAAGTTAGAGGGGCCATAATTTTGGGTAAGACAAGGCAGATAATAAAGCATTGTGATTTGGACAGGGATACAGACTGTTGAGCAAAGAAAACATACCAGCATTTCTAAAGACAAACATGAAAGCAGATAGCAGTGTTTCAGTTTTTGGGTGGAGATGGTTCAGTTAGCACATACCAGCATTTTTAAAGACAAACATGAAAGCAGATAGCAGTGTTTCAGTTTTTGGGTGGAGATGGTTCAGTTAGCACATACCTGTAGGGTGAGAGAAGAGATTCTCAGATGAGACAGTCAGATAATCAGATAGTCAGTTAATAAGTGCAGAGTCAGAAGTGCTTCCACTTATTGAAATCCCCCACTTGGCGAAAGACCCCCAGCATTAGCTTCCCCCAAAGTGAAGGTTAGCTTTATACTGATAGGGGTGGGGTGTGGGTGGATTTCAATTATCAATCAGGAGGCAATAAAGCTTGGATGGTTAACAGGGCTAAATTCTAACTTCAGAAACAGGCTAGAAAGAGGGCACTAAAGTTAGAGGGGCCATAATTTTGGGTAAGACAAGGCAGATAATAAAGCATTGTGATTTGGACAGGGATACAGACTGTTGAGCAAAGAAAACATACCAGCATTTCTAAAGACAAACATGAAAGCAGATAGCAGTGTTTCAGTTTTTGGGTGGAGATGGTTCAGTTAGCACATACCAGCATTTTTAAAGACAAACATGAAAGCAGATAGCAGTGTTTCAGTTTTTGGGTGGAGATGGTTCAGTTAGCACATACCTGTAGGGTGAGAGAAGAGATTCTCAGATGAGACAGTCAGATAATCAGATAGTCAGTTAATAAGTGCAGAGTCAGAAGTGCTTCCACTTATTGAAATCCCCCACTTGGCGAAAGACCCCCAGCATTAGCTTCCCCCAAAGTGAAGGTTAGCTTTATACTGATAGGGGTGGGGTGTGGGTGGATTTCAATTATCAATCAGGAGGCAATAAAGCTTGGATGGTTAACAGGGCTAAATTCTAACTTCAGAAACAGGCTAGAAAGAGGGCACTAAAGTTAGAGGGGCCATAATTTTGGGTAAGACAAGGCAGATAATAAAGCATTGTGATTTGGACAGGGATACAGACTGTTGAGCAAAGAAAACATACCAGCATTTCTAAAGACAAACATGAAAGCAGATAGCAGTGTTTCAGTTTTTGGGTGGAGATGGTTCAGTTAGCACATACCAGCATTTTTAAAGACAAACATGAAAGCAGATAGCAGTGTTTCAGTTTTTGGGTGGAGATGGTTCAGTTAGCACATACCTGTAGGGTGAGAGAAGAGATTCTCAGATGAGACAGTCAGATAATCAGATAGTCAGTTAATAAGTGCAGAGTCAGAAGTGCTTCCACTTATTGAAATCCCCCACTTGGCGAAAGACCCCCAGCATTAGCTTCCCCCAAAGTGAAGGTTAGCTTTATACTGATAGGGGTGGGGTGTGGGTGGATTTCAATTATCAATCAGGAGGCAATAAAGCTTGGATGGTTAACAGGGCTAAATTCTAACTTCAGAAACAGGCTAGAAAGAGGGCACTAAAGTTAGAGGGGCCATAATTTTGGGTAAGACAAGGCAGATAATAAAGCATTGTGATTTGGACAGGGATACAGACTGTTGAGCAAAGAAAACATACCAGCATTTCTAAAGACAAACATGAAAGCAGATAGCAGTGTTTCAGTTTTTGGGTGGAGATGGTTCAGTTAGCACATACCAGCATTTTTAAAGACAAACATGAAAGCAGATAGCAGTGTTTCAGTTTTTGGGTGGAGATGGTTCAGTTAGCACATACCTGTAGGGTGAGAGAAGAGATTCTCAGATGAGACAGTCAGATAATCAGATAGTCAGTTAATAAGTGCAGAGTCAGAAGTGCTTCCACTTATTGAAATCCCCCACTTGGCGAAAGACCCCCAGCATTAGCTTCCCCCAAAGTGAAGGTTAGCTTTATACTGATAGGGGTGGGGTGTGGGTGGATTTCAATTATCAATCAGGAGGCAATAAAGCTTGGATGGTTAACAGGGCTAAATTCTAACTTCAGAAACAGGCTAGAAAGAGGGCACTAAAGTTAGAGGGGCCATAATTTTGGGTAAGACAAGGCAGATAATAAAGCATTGTGATTTGGACAGGGATACAGACTGTTGAGCAAAGAAAACATACCAGCATTTCTAAAGACAAACATGAAAGCAGATAGCAGTGTTTCAGTTTTTGGGTGGAGATGGTTCAGTTAGCACATACCAGCATTTTTAAAGACAAACATGAAAGCAGATAGCAGTGTTTCAGTTTTTGGGTGGAGATGGTTCAGTTAGCACATACCTGTAGGGTGAGAGAAGAGATTCTCAGATGAGACAGTCAGATAATCAGATAGTCAGTTAATAAGTGCAGAGTCAGAAGTGCTTCCACTTATTGAAATCCCCCACTTGGCGAAAGACCCCCAGCATTAGCTTCCCCCAAAGTGAAGGTTAGCTTTATACTGATAGGGGTGGGGTGTGGGTGGATTTCAATTATCAATCAGGAGGCAATAAAGCTTGGATGGTTAACAGGGCTAAATTCTAACTTCAGAAACAGGCTAGAAAGAGGGCACTAAAGTTAGAGGGGCCATAATTTTGGGTAAGACAAGGCAGATAATAAAGCATTGTGATTTGGACAGGGATACAGACTGTTGAGCAAAGAAAACATACCAGCATTTCTAAAGACAAACATGAAAGCAGATAGCAGTGTTTCAGTTTTTGGGTGGAGATGGTTCAGTTAGCACATACCAGCATTTTTAAAGACAAACATGAAAGCAGATAGCAGTGTTTCAGTTTTTGGGTGGAGATGGTTCAGTTAGCACATACCTGTAGGGTGAGAGAAGAGATTCTCAGATGAGACAGTCAGATAATCAGATAGTCAGTTAATAAGTGCAGAGTCAGAAGTGCTTCCACTTATTGAAATCCCCCACTTGGCGAAAGACCCCCAGCATTAGCTTCCCCCAAAGTGAAGGTTAGCTTTATACTGATAGGGGTGGGGTGTGGGTGGATTTCAATTATCAATCAGGAGGCAATAAAGCTTGGATGGTTAACAGGGCTAAATTCTAACTTCAGAAACAGGCTAGAAAGAGGGCACTAAAGTTAGAGGGGCCATAATTTTGGGTAAGACAAGGCAGATAATAAAGCATTGTGATTTGGACAGGGATACAGACTGTTGAGCAAAGAAAACATACCAGCATTTCTAAAGACAAACATGAAAGCAGATAGCAGTGTTTCAGTTTTTGGGTGGAGATGGTTCAGTTAGCACATACCAGCATTTTTAAAGACAAACATGAAAGCAGATAGCAGTGTTTCAGTTTTTGGGTGGAGATGGTTCAGTTAGCACATACCTGTAGGGTGAGAGAAGAGATTCTCAGATGAGACAGTCAGATAATCAGATAGTCAGTTAATAAGTGCAGAGTCAGAAGTGCTTCCACTTATTGAAATCCCCCACTTGGCGAAAGACCCCCAGCATTAGCTTCCCCCAAAGTGAAGGTTAGCTTTATACTGATAGGGGTGGGGTGTGGGTGGATTTCAATTATCAATCAGGAGGCAATAAAGCTTGGATGGTTAACAGGGCTAAATTCTAACTTCAGAAACAGGCTAGAAAGAGGGCACTAAAGTTAGAGGGGCCATAATTTTGGGTAAGACAAGGCAGATAATAAAGCATTGTGATTTGGACAGGGATACAGACTGTTGAGCAAAGAAAACATACCAGCATTTCTAAAGACAAACATGAAAGCAGATAGCAGTGTTTCAGTTTTTGGGTGGAGATGGTTCAGTTAGCACATACCAGCATTTTTAAAGACAAACATGAAAGCAGATAGCAGTGTTTCAGTTTTTGGGTGGAGATGGTTCAGTTAGCACATACCTGTAGGGTGAGAGAAGAGATTCTCAGATGAGACAGTCAGATAATCAGATAGTCAGTTAATAAGTGCAGAGTCAGAAGTGCTTCCACTTATTGAAATCCCCCACTTGGCGAAAGACCCCCAGCATTAGCTTCCCCCAAAGTGAAGGTTAGCTTTATACTGATAGGGGTGGGGTGTGGGTGGATTTCAATTATCAATCAGGAGGCAATAAAGCTTGGATGGTTAACAGGGCTAAATTCTAACTTCAGAAACAGGCTAGAAAGAGGGCACTAAAGTTAGAGGGGCCATAATTTTGGGTAAGACAAGGCAGATAATAAAGCATTGTGATTTGGACAGGGATACAGACTGTTGAGCAAAGAAAACATACCAGCATTTCTAAAGACAAACATGAAAGCAGATAGCAGTGTTTCAGTTTTTGGGTGGAGATGGTTCAGTTAGCACATACCAGCATTTTTAAAGACAAACATGAAAGCAGATAGCAGTGTTTCAGTTTTTGGGTGGAGATGGTTCAGTTAGCACATACCAGCATTTTTAAAGACAAACATGAAAGCAGATAGCAGTGTTTCAGTTTTTGGGTGGAGATGGTTCAGTTAGCACATACCAGCATTTTTAAAGACAAACATGAAAGCAGATAGCAGTGTTTCAGTTTTTGGGTGGAGATGGTTCAGTTAGCACATACCTGTAGGGTGAGAGAAGAGATTCTCAGATGAGACAGTCAGATAATCAGATAGTCAGTTAATAAGTGCAGAGTCAGAAGTGCTTCCACTTATTGAAATCCCCCACTTGGCGAAAGACCCCCAGCATTAGCTTCCCCCAAAGTGAAGGTTAGCTTTATACTGATAGGGGTGGGGTGTGGGTGGATTTCAATTATCAATCAGGAGGCAATAAAGCTTGGATGGTTAACAGGGCTAAATTCTAACTTCAGAAACAGGCTAGAAAGAGGGCACTAAAGTTAGAGGGGCCATAATTTTGGGTAAGACAAGGCAGATAATAAAGCATTGTGATTTGGACAGGGATACAGACTGTTGAGCAAAGAAAACATACCAGCATTTCTAAAGACAAACATGAAAGCAGATAGCAGTGTTTCAGTTTTTGGGTGGAGATGGTTCAGTTAGCACATACCAGCATTTTTAAAGACAAACATGAAAGCAGATAGCAGTGTTTCAGTTTTTGGGTGGAGATGGTTCAGTTAGCACATACCTGTAGGGTGAGAGAAGAGATTCTCAGATGAGACAGTCAGATAATCAGATAGTCAGTTAATAAGTGCAGAGTCAGAAGTGCTTCCACTTATTGAAATCCCCCACTTGGCGAAAGACCCCCAGCATTAGCTTCCCCCAAAGTGAAGGTTAGCTTTATACTGATAGGGGTGGGGTGTGGGTGGATTTCAATTATCAATCAGGAGGCAATAAAGCTTGGATGGTTAACAGGGCTAAATTCTAACTTCAGAAACAGGCTAGAAAGAGGGCACTAAAGTTAGAGGGGCCATAATTTTGGGTAAGACAAGGCAGATAATAAAGCATTGTGATTTGGACAGGGATACAGACTGTTGAGCAAAGAAAACATACCAGCATTTCTAAAGACAAACATGAAAGCAGATAGCAGTGTTTCAGTTTTTGGGTGGAGATGGTTCAGTTAGCACATACCAGCATTTTTAAAGACAAACATGAAAGCAGATAGCAGTGTTTCAGTTTTTGGGTGGAGATGGTTCAGTTAGCACATACCTGTAGGGTGAGAGAAGAGATTCTCAGATGAGACAGTCAGATAATCAGATAGTCAGTTAATAAGTGCAGAGTCAGAAGTGCTTCCACTTATTGAAATCCCCCACTTGGCGAAAGACCCCCAGCATTAGCTTCCCCCAAAGTGAAGGTTAGCTTTATACTGATAGGGGTGGGGTGTGGGTGGATTTCAATTATCAATCAGGAGGCAATAAAGCTTGGATGGTTAACAGGGCTAAATTCTAACTTCAGAAACAGGCTAGAAAGAGGGCACTAAAGTTAGAGGGGCCATAATTTTGGGTAAGACAAGGCAGATAATAAAGCATTGTGATTTGGACAGGGATACAGACTGTTGAGCAAAGAAAACATACCAGCATTTCTAAAGACAAACATGAAAGCAGATAGCAGTGTTTCAGTTTTTGGGTGGAGATGGTTCAGTTAGCACATACCAGCATTTTTAAAGACAAACATGAAAGCAGATAGCAGTGTTTCAGTTTTTGGGTGGAGATGGTTCAGTTAGCACATACCTGTAGGGTGAGAGAAGAGATTCTCAGATGAGACAGTCAGATAATCAGATAGTCAGTTAATAAGTGCAGAGTCAGAAGTGCTTCCACTTATTGAAATCCCCCACTTGGCGAAAGACCCCCAGCATTAGCTTCCCCCAAAGTGAAGGTTAGCTTTATACTGATAGGGGTGGGGTGTGGGTGGATTTCAATTATCAATCAGGAGGCAATAAAGCTTGGATGGTTAACAGGGCTAAATTCTAACTTCAGAAACAGGCTAGAAAGAGGGCACTAAAGTTAGAGGGGCCATAATTTTGGGTAAGACAAGGCAGATAATAAAGCATTGTGATTTGGACAGGGATACAGACTGTTGAGCAAAGAAAACATACCAGCATTTCTAAAGACAAACATGAAAGCAGATAGCAGTGTTTCAGTTTTTGGGTGGAGATGGTTCAGTTAGCACATACCAGCATTTTTAAAGACAAACATGAAAGCAGATAGCAGTGTTTCAGTTTTTGGGTGGAGATGGTTCAGTTAGCACATACCTGTAGGGTGAGAGAAGAGATTCTCAGATGAGACAGTCAGATAATCAGATAGTCAGTTAATAAGTGCAGAGTCAGAAGTGCTTCCACTTATTGAAATCCCCCACTTGGCGAAAGACCCCCAGCATTAGCTTCCCCCAAAGTGAAGGTTAGCTTTATACTGATAGGGGTGGGGTGTGGGTGGATTTCAATTATCAATCAGGAGGCAATAAAGCTTGGATGGTTAACAGGGCTAAATTCTAACTTCAGAAACAGGCTAGAAAGAGGGCACTAAAGTTAGAGGGGCCATAATTTTGGGTAAGACAAGGCAGATAATAAAGCATTGTGATTTGGACAGGGATACAGACTGTTGAGCAAAGAAAACATACCAGCATTTCTAAAGACAAACATGAAAGCAGATAGCAGTGTTTCAGTTTTTGGGTGGAGATGGTTCAGTTAGCACATACCAGCATTTTTAAAGACAAACATGAAAGCAGATAGCAGTGTTTCAGTTTTTGGGTGGAGATGGTTCAGTTAGCACATACCTGTAGGGTGAGAGAAGAGATTCTCAGATGAGACAGTCAGATAATCAGATAGTCAGTTAATAAGTGCAGAGTCAGAAGTGCTTCCACTTATTGAAATCCCCCACTTGGCGAAAGACCCCCAGCATTAGCTTCCCCCAAAGTGAAGGTTAGCTTTATACTGATAGGGGTGGGGTGTGGGTGGATTTCAATTATCAATCAGGAGGCAATAAAGCTTGGATGGTTAACAGGGCTAAATTCTAACTTCAGAAACAGGCTAGAAAGAGGGCACTAAAGTTAGAGGGGCCATAATTTTGGGTAAGACAAGGCAGATAATAAAGCATTGTGATTTGGACAGGGATACAGACTGTTGAGCAAAGAAAACATACCAGCATTTCTAAAGACAAACATGAAAGCAGATAGCAGTGTTTCAGTTTTTGGGTGGAGATGGTTCAGTTAGCACATACCAGCATTTTTAAAGACAAACATGAAAGCAGATAGCAGTGTTTCAGTTTTTGGGTGGAGATGGTTCAGTTAGCACATACCTGTAGGGTGAGAGAAGAGATTCTCAGATGAGACAGTCAGATAATCAGATAGTCAGTTAATAAGTGCAGAGTCAGAAGTGCTTCCACTTATTGAAATCCCCCACTTGGCGAAAGACCCCCAGCATTAGCTTCCCCCAAAGTGAAGGTTAGCTTTATACTGATAGGGGTGGGGTGTGGGTGGATTTCAATTATCAATCAGGAGGCAATAAAGCTTGGATGGTTAACAGGGCTAAATTCTAACTTCAGAAACAGGCTAGAAAGAGGGCACTAAAGTTAGAGGGGCCATAATTTTGGGTAAGACAAGGCAGATAATAAAGCATTGTGATTTGGACAGGGATACAGACTGTTGAGCAAAGAAAACATACCAGCATTTCTAAAGACAAACATGAAAGCAGATAGCAGTGTTTCAGTTTTTGGGTGGAGATGGTTCAGTTAGCACATACCAGCATTTTTAAAGACAAACATGAAAGCAGATAGCAGTGTTTCAGTTTTTGGGTGGAGATGGTTCAGTTAGCACATACCAGCATTTTTAAAGACAAACATGAAAGCAGATAGCAGTGTTTCAGTTTTTGGGTGGAGATGGTTCAGTTAGCACATACCTGTAGGGTGAGAGAAGAGATTCTCAGATGAGACAGTCAGATAATCAGATAGTCAGTTAATAAGTGCAGAGTCAGAAGTGCTTCCACTTATTGAAATCCCCCACTTGGCGAAAGACCCCCAGCATTAGCTTCCCCCAAAGTGAAGGTTAGCTTTATACTGATAGGGGTGGGGTGTGGGTGGATTTCAATTATCAATCAGGAGGCAATAAAGCTTGGATGGTTAACAGGGCTAAATTCTAACTTCAGAAACAGGCTAGAAAGAGGGCACTAAAGTTAGAGGGGCCATAATTTTGGGTAAGACAAGGCAGATAATAAAGCATTGTGATTTGGACAGGGATACAGACTGTTGAGCAAAGAAAACATACCAGCATTTCTAAAGACAAACATGAAAGCAGATAGCAGTGTTTCAGTTTTTGGGTGGAGATGGTTCAGTTAGCACATACCAGCATTTTTAAAGACAAACATGAAAGCAGATAGCAGTGTTTCAGTTTTTGGGTGGAGATGGTTCAGTTAGCACATACCTGTAGGGTGAGAGAAGAGATTCTCAGATGAGACAGTCAGATAATCAGATAGTCAGTTAATAAGTGCAGAGTCAGAAGTGCTTCCACTTATTGAAATCCCCCACTTGGCGAAAGACCCCCAGCATTAGCTTCCCCCAAAGTGAAGGTTAGCTTTATACTGATAGGGGTGGGGTGTGGGTGGATTTCAATTATCAATCAGGAGGCAATAAAGCTTGGATGGTTAACAGGGCTAAATTCTAACTTCAGAAACAGGCTAGAAAGAGGGCACTAAAGTTAGAGGGGCCATAATTTTGGGTAAGACAAGGCAGATAATAAAGCATTGTGATTTGGACAGGGATACAGACTGTTGAGCAAAGAAAACATACCAGCATTTCTAAAGACAAACATGAAAGCAGATAGCAGTGTTTCAGTTTTTGGGTGGAGATGGTTCAGTTAGCACATACCAGCATTTTTAAAGACAAACATGAAAGCAGATAGCAGTGTTTCAGTTTTTGGGTGGAGATGGTTCAGTTAGCACATACCTGTAGGGTGAGAGAAGAGATTCTCAGATGAGACAGTCAGATAATCAGATAGTCAGTTAATAAGTGCAGAGTCAGAAGTGCTTCCACTTATTGAAATCCCCCACTTGGCGAAAGACCCCCAGCATTAGCTTCCCCCAAAGTGAAGGTTAGCTTTATACTGATAGGGGTGGGGTGTGGGTGGATTTCAATTATCAATCAGGAGGCAATAAAGCTTGGATGGTTAACAGGGCTAAATTCTAACTTCAGAAACAGGCTAGAAAGAGGGCACTAAAGTTAGAGGGGCCATAATTTTGGGTAAGACAAGGCAGATAATAAAGCATTGTGATTTGGACAGGGATACAGACTGTTGAGCAAAGAAAACATACCAGCATTTCTAAAGACAAACATGAAAGCAGATAGCAGTGTTTCAGTTTTTGGGTGGAGATGGTTCAGTTAGCACATACCAGCATTTTTAAAGACAAACATGAAAGCAGATAGCAGTGTTTCAGTTTTTGGGTGGAGATGGTTCAGTTAGCACATACCAGCATTTTTAAAGACAAACATGAAAGCAGATAGCAGTGTTTCAGTTTTTGGGTGGAGATGGTTCAGTTAGCACATACCTGTAGGGTGAGAGAAGAGATTCTCAGATGAGACAGTCAGATAATCAGATAGTCAGTTAATAAGTGCAGAGTCAGAAGTGCTTCCACTTATTGAAATCCCCCACTTGGCGAAAGACCCCCAGCATTAGCTTCCCCCAAAGTGAAGGTTAGCTTTATACTGATAGGGGTGGGGTGTGGGTGGATTTCAATTATCAATCAGGAGGCAATAAAGCTTGGATGGTTAACAGGGCTAAATTCTAACTTCAGAAACAGGCTAGAAAGAGGGCACTAAAGTTAGAGGGGCCATAATTTTGGGTAAGACAAGGCAGATAATAAAGCATTGTGATTTGGACAGGGATACAGACTGTTGAGCAAAGAAAACATACCAGCATTTCTAAAGACAAACATGAAAGCAGATAGCAGTGTTTCAGTTTTTGGGTGGAGATGGTTCAGTTAGCACATACCAGCATTTTTAAAGACAAACATGAAAGCAGATAGCAGTGTTTCAGTTTTTGGGTGGAGATGGTTCAGTTAGCACATACCTGTAGGGTGAGAGAAGAGATTCTCAGATGAGACAGTCAGATAATCAGATAGTCAGTTAATAAGTGCAGAGTCAGAAGTGCTTCCACTTATTGAAATCCCCCACTTGGCGAAAGACCCCCAGCATTAGCTTCCCCCAAAGTGAAGGTTAGCTTTATACTGATAGGGGTGGGGTGTGGGTGGATTTCAATTATCAATCAGGAGGCAATAAAGCTTGGATGGTTAACAGGGCTAAATTCTAACTTCAGAAACAGGCTAGAAAGAGGGCACTAAAGTTAGAGGGGCCATAATTTTGGGTAAGACAAGGCAGATAATAAAGCATTGTGATTTGGACAGGGATACAGACTGTTGAGCAAAGAAAACATACCAGCATTTCTAAAGACAAACATGAAAGCAGATAGCAGTGTTTCAGTTTTTGGGTGGAGATGGTTCAGTTAGCACATACCAGCATTTTTAAAGACAAACATGAAAGCAGATAGCAGTGTTTCAGTTTTTGGGTGGAGATGGTTCAGTTAGCACATACCTGTAGGGTGAGAGAAGAGATTCTCAGATGAGACAGTCAGATAATCAGATAGTCAGTTAATAAGTGCAGAGTCAGAAGTGCTTCCACTTATTGAAATCCCCCACTTGGCGAAAGACCCCCAGCATTAGCTTCCCCCAAAGTGAAGGTTAGCTTTATACTGATAGGGGTGGGGTGTGGGTGGATTTCAATTATCAATCAGGAGGCAATAAAGCTTGGATGGTTAACAGGGCTAAATTCTAACTTCAGAAACAGGCTAGAAAGAGGGCACTAAAGTTAGAGGGGCCATAATTTTGGGTAAGACAAGGCAGATAATAAAGCATTGTGATTTGGACAGGGATACAGACTGTTGAGCAAAGAAAACATACCAGCATTTCTAAAGACAAACATGAAAGCAGATAGCAGTGTTTCAGTTTTTGGGTGGAGATGGTTCAGTTAGCACATACCAGCATTTTTAAAGACAAACATGAAAGCAGATAGCAGTGTTTCAGTTTTTGGGTGGAGATGGTTCAGTTAGCACATACCAGCATTTTTAAAGACAAACATGAAAGCAGATAGCAGTGTTTCAGTTTTTGGGTGGAGATGGTTCAGTTAGCACATACCAGCATTTTTAAAGACAAACATGAAAGCAGATAGCAGTGTTTCAGTTTTTGGGTGGAGATGGTTCAGTTAGCACATACCAGCATTTTTAAAGACAAACATGAAAGCAGATAGCAGTGTTTCAGTTTTTGGGTGGAGATGGTTCAGTTAGCACATACCAGCATTTTTAAAGACAAACATGAAAGCAGATAGCAGTGTTTCAGTTTTTGGGTGGAGATGGTTCAGTTAGCACATACCAGCATTTTTAAAGACAAACATGAAAGCAGATAGCAGTGTTTCAGTTTTTGGGTGGAGATGGTTCAGTTAGCACATACCAGCATTTTTAAAGACAAACATGAAAGCAGATAGCAGTGTTTCAGTTTTTGGGTGGAGATGGTTCAGTTAGCACATACCTGTAGGGTGAGAGAAGAGATTCTCAGATGAGACAGTCAGATAATCAGATAGTCAGTTAATAAGTGCAGAGTCAGAAGTGCTTCCACTTATTGAAATCCCCCACTTGGCGAAAGACCCCCAGCATTAGCTTCCCCCAAAGTGAAGGTTAGCTTTATACTGATAGGGGTGGGGTGTGGGTGGATTTCAATTATCAATCAGGAGGCAATAAAGCTTGGATGGTTAACAGGGCTAAATTCTAACTTCAGAAACAGGCTAGAAAGAGGGCACTAAAGTTAGAGGGGCCATAATTTTGGGTAAGACAAGGCAGATAATAAAGCATTGTGATTTGGACAGGGATACAGACTGTTGAGCAAAGAAAACATACCAGCATTTCTAAAGACAAACATGAAAGCAGATAGCAGTGTTTCAGTTTTTGGGTGGAGATGGTTCAGTTAGCACATACCAGCATTTTTAAAGACAAACATGAAAGCAGATAGCAGTGTTTCAGTTTTTGGGTGGAGATGGTTCAGTTAGCACATACCTGTAGGGTGAGAGAAGAGATTCTCAGATGAGACAGTCAGATAATCAGATAGTCAGTTAATAAGTGCAGAGTCAGAAGTGCTTCCACTTATTGAAATCCCCCACTTGGCGAAAGACCCCCAGCATTAGCTTCCCCCAAAGTGAAGGTTAGCTTTATACTGATAGGGGTGGGGTGTGGGTGGATTTCAATTATCAATCAGGAGGCAATAAAGCTTGGATGGTTAACAGGGCTAAATTCTAACTTCAGAAACAGGCTAGAAAGAGGGCACTAAAGTTAGAGGGGCCATAATTTTGGGTAAGACAAGGCAGATAATAAAGCATTGTGATTTGGACAGGGATACAGACTGTTGAGCAAAGAAAACATACCAGCATTTCTAAAGACAAACATGAAAGCAGATAGCAGTGTTTCAGTTTTTGGGTGGAGATGGTTCAGTTAGCACATACCAGCATTTTTAAAGACAAACATGAAAGCAGATAGCAGTGTTTCAGTTTTTGGGTGGAGATGGTTCAGTTAGCACATACCTGTAGGGTGAGAGAAGAGATTCTCAGATGAGACAGTCAGATAATCAGATAGTCAGTTAATAAGTGCAGAGTCAGAAGTGCTTCCACTTATTGAAATCCCCCACTTGGCGAAAGACCCCCAGCATTAGCTTCCCCCAAAGTGAAGGTTAGCTTTATACTGATAGGGGTGGGGTGTGGGTGGATTTCAATTATCAATCAGGAGGCAATAAAGCTTGGATGGTTAACAGGGCTAAATTCTAACTTCAGAAACAGGCTAGAAAGAGGGCACTAAAGTTAGAGGGGCCATAATTTTGGGTAAGACAAGGCAGATAATAAAGCATTGTGATTTGGACAGGGATACAGACTGTTGAGCAAAGAAAACATACCAGCATTTCTAAAGACAAACATGAAAGCAGATAGCAGTGTTTCAGTTTTTGGGTGGAGATGGTTCAGTTAGCACATACCAGCATTTTTAAAGACAAACATGAAAGCAGATAGCAGTGTTTCAGTTTTTGGGTGGAGATGGTTCAGTTAGCACATACCAGCATTTTTAAAGACAAACATGAAAGCAGATAGCAGTGTTTCAGTTTTTGGGTGGAGATGGTTCAGTTAGCACATACCAGCATTTTTAAAGACAAACATGAAAGCAGATAGCAGTGTTTCAGTTTTTGGGTGGAGATGGTTCAGTTAGCACATACCAGCATTTTTAAAGACAAACATGAAAGCAGATAGCAGTGTTTCAGTTTTTGGGTGGAGATGGTTCAGTTAGCACATACCAGCATTTTTAAAGACAAACATGAAAGCAGATAGCAGTGTTTCAGTTTTTGGGTGGAGATGGTTCAGTTAGCACATACCAGCATTTTTAAAGACAAACATGAAAACAGATAGCAGTGTTTCAGTTTTTGGGTGGAGATGGTTCAGTTAGCACATACCAGCATTTTTAAAGACAAACATGAAAGCAGATAGCAGTGTTTCAGTTTTTGGGTGGAGATGGTTCAGTTAGCACATACCAGCATTTTTAAAGACAAACATGAAAGCAGATAGCAGTGTTTCAGTTTTTGGGTGGAGATGGTTCAGTTAGCACATACCAGCATTTTTAAAGACAAACATGAAAGCAGATAGCAGTGTTTCAGTTTTTGGGTGGAGATGGTTCAGTTAGCACATACCAGCATTTCTAAAGACAAACATGAAAGCAGATAGCAGTGTTTCAGTTTTTGGGTGGAGATGGTTCAGTTAGCACATACCAGCATTTTTAAAGACAAACATGAAAGCAGATAGCAGTGTTTCAGTTTTTGGGTGGAGATGGTTCAGTTAGCACATACCAGCATTTTTAAAGACAAACATGAAAGCAGATAGCAGTGTTTCAGTTTTTGGGTGGAGATGGTTCAGTTAGCACATACCTGTAGGGTGAGAGAAGAGATTCTCAGATGAGACAGTCAGATAATCAGATAGTCAGTTAATAAGTGCAGAGTCAGAAGTGCTTCCACTTATTGAAATCCCCCACTTGGCGAAAGACCCCCAGCATTAGCTTCCCCCAAAGTGAAGGTTAGCTTTATACTGATAGGGGTGGGGTGTGGGTGGATTTCAATTATCAATCAGGAGGCAATAAAGCTTGGATGGTTAACAGGGCTAAATTCTAACTTCAGAAACAGGCTAGAAAGAGGGCACTAAAGTTAGAGGGGCCATAATTTTGGGTAAGACAAGGCAGATAATAAAGCATTGTGATTTGGACAGGGATACAGACTGTTGAGCAAAGAAAACATACCAGCATTTCTAAAGACAAACATGAAAGCAGATAGCAGTGTTTCAGTTTTTGGGTGGAGATGGTTCAGTTAGCACATACCAGCATTTTTAAAGACAAACATGAAAGCAGATAGCAGTGTTTCAGTTTTTGGGTGGAGATGGTTCAGTTAGCACATACCAGCATTTTTAAAGACAAACATGAAAGCAGATAGCAGTGTTTCAGTTTTTGGGTGGAGATGGTTCAGTTAGCACATACCAGCATTTTTAAAGACAAACATGAAAGCAGATAGCAGTGTTTCAGTTTTTGGGTGGAGATGGTTCAGTTAGCACATACCAGCATTTTTAAAGACAAACATGAAAGCAGATAGCAGTGTTTCAGTTTTTGGGTGGAGATGGTTCAGTTAGCACATACCAGCATTTTTAAAGACAAACATGAAAGCAGATAGCAGTGTTTCAGTTTTTGGGTGGAGATGGTTCAGTTAGCACATACCAGCATTTTTAAAGACAAACATGAAAGCAGATAGCAGTGTTTCAGTTTTTGGGTGGAGATGGTTCAGTTAGCACATACCAGCATTTTTAAAGACAAACATGAAAGCAGATAGCAGTGTTTCAGTTTTTGGGTGGAGATGGTTCAGTTAGCACATACCAGCATTTTTAAAGACAAACATGAAAGCAGATAGCAGTGTTTCAGTTTTTGGGTGGAGATGGTTCAGTTAGCACATACCAGCATTTTTAAAGACAAACATGAAAGCAGATAGCAGTGTTTCAGTTTTTGGGTGGAGATGGTTCAGTTAGCACATACCAGCATTTTTAAAGACAAACATGAAAGCAGATAGCAGTGTTTCAGTTTTTGGGTGGAGATGGTTCAGTTAGCACATACCAGCATTTTTAAAGACAAACATGAAAGCAGATAGCAGTGTTTCAGTTTTTGGGTGGAGATGGTTCAGTTAGCACATACCAGCATTTTTAAAGACAAACATGAAAGCAGATAGCAGTGTTTCAGTTTTTGGGTGGAGATGGTTCAGTTAGCACATACCAGCATTTTTAAAGACAAACATGAAAGCAGATAGCAGTGTTTCAGTTTTTGGGTGGAGATGGTTCAGTTAGCACATACCAGCATTTTTAAAGACAAACATGAAAGCAGATAGCAGTGTTTCAGTTTTTGGGTGGAGATGGTTCAGTTAGCACATACCAGCATTTTTAAAGACAAACATGAAAGCAGATAGCAGTGTTTCAGTTTTTGGGTGGAGATGGTTCAGTTAGCACATACCAGCATTTTTAAAGACAAACATGAAAGCAGATAGCAGTGTTTCAGTTTTTGGGTGGAGATGGTTCAGTTAGCACATACCTGTAGGGTGAGAGAAGAGATTCTCAGATGAGACAGTCAGATAATCAGATAGTCAGTTAATAAGTGCAGAGTCAGAAGTGCTTCCACTTATTGAAATCCCCCACTTGGCGAAAGACCCCCAGCATTAGCTTCCCCCAAAGTGAAGGTTAGCTTTATACTGATAGGGGTGGGGTGTGGGTGGATTTCAATTATCAATCAGGAGGCAATAAAGCTTGGATGGTTAACAGGGCTAAATTCTAACTTCAGAAACAGGCTAGAAAGAGGGCACTAAAGTTAGAGGGGCCATAATTTTGGGTAAGACAAGGCAGATAATAAAGCATTGTGATTTGGACAGGGATACAGACTGTTGAGCAAAGAAAACATACCAGCATTTCTAAAGACAAACATGAAAGCAGATAGCAGTGTTTCAGTTTTTGGGTGGAGATGGTTCAGTTAGCACATACCAGCATTTTTAAAGACAAACATGAAAGCAGATAGCAGTGTTTCAGTTTTTGGGTGGAGATGGTTCAGTTAGCACATACCAGCATTTTTAAAGACAAACATGAAAGCAGATAGCAGTGTTTCAGTTTTTGGGTGGAGATGGTTCAGTTAGCACATACCAGCATTTTTAAAGACAAACATGAAAGCAGATAGCAGTGTTTCAGTTTTTGGGTGGAGATGGTTCAGTTAGCACATACCAGCATTTTTAAAGACAAACATGAAAGCAGATAGCAGTGTTTCAGTTTTTGGGTGGAGATGGTTCAGTTAGCACATACCAGCATTTTTAAAGACAAACATGAAAGCAGATAGCAGTGTTTCAGTTTTTGGGTGGAGATGGTTCAGTTAGCACATACCAGCATTTTTAAAGACAAACATGAAAGCAGATAGCAGTGTTTCAGTTTTTGGGTGGAGATGGTTCAGTTAGCACATACCAGCATTTTTAAAGACAAACATGAAAGCAGATAGCAGTGTTTCAGTTTTTGGGTGGAGATGGTTCAGTTAGCACATACCAGCATTTTTAAAGACAAACATGAAAGCAGATAGCAGTGTTTCAGTTTTTGGGTGGAGATGGTTCAGTTAGCACATACCAGCATTTTTAAAGACAAACATGAAAGCAGATAGCAGTGTTTCAGTTTTTGGGTGGAGATGGTTCAGTTAGCACATACCAGCATTTTTAAAGACAAACATGAAAGCAGATAGCAGTGTTTCAGTTTTTGGGTGGAGATGGTTCAGTTAGCACATACCAGCATTTTTAAAGACAAACATGAAAGCAGATAGCAGTGTTTCAGTTTTTGGGTGGAGATGGTTCAGTTAGCACATACCAGCATTTTTAAAGACAAACATGAAAGCAGATAGCAGTGTTTCAGTTTTTGGGTGGAGATGGTTCAGTTAGCACATACCAGCATTTTTAAAGACAAACATGAAAGCAGATAGCAGTGTTTCAGTTTTTGGGTGGAGATGGTTCAGTTAGCACATACCAGCATTTTTAAAGACAAACATGAAAGCAGATAGCAGTGTTTCAGTTTTTGGGTGGAGATGGTTCAGTTAGCACATACCAGCATTTTTAAAGACAAACATGAAAGCAGATAGCAGTGTTTCAGTTTTTGGGTGGAGATGGTTCAGTTAGCACATACCAGCATTTTTAAAGACAAACATGAAAGCAGATAGCAGTGTTTCAGTTTTTGGGTGGAGATGGTTCAGTTAGCACATACCAGCATTTTTAAAGACAAACATGAAAGCAGATAGCAGTGTTTCAGTTTTTGGGTGGAGATGGTTCAGTTAGCACATACCAGCATTTTTAAAGACAAACATGAAAGCAGATAGCAGTGTTTCAGTTTTTGGGTGGAGATGGTTCAGTTAGCACATACCAGCATTTTTAAAGACAAACATGAAAGCAGATAGCAGTGTTTCAGTTTTTGGGTGGAGATGGTTCAGTTAGCACATACCAGCATTTTTAAAGACAAACATGAAAGCAGATAGCAGTGTTTCAGTTTTTGGGTGGAGATGGTTCAGTTAGCACATACCAGCATTTTTAAAGACAAACATGAAAGCAGATAGCAGTGTTTCAGTTTTTGGGTGGAGATGGTTCAGTTAGCACATACCAGCATTTTTAAAGACAAACATGAAAGCAGATAGCAGTGTTTCAGTTTTTGGGTGGAGATGGTTCAGTTAGCACATACCAGCATTTTTAAAGACAAACATGAAAGCAGATAGCAGTGTTTCAGTTTTTGGGTGGAGATGGTTCAGTTAGCACATACCTGTAGGGTGAGAGAAGAGATTCTCAGATGAGACAGTCAGATAATCAGATAGTCAGTTAATAAGTGCAGAGTCAGAAGTGCTTCCACTTATTGAAATCCCCCACTTGGCGAAAGACCCCCAGCATTAGCTTCCCCCAAAGTGAAGGTTAGCTTTATACTGATAGGGGTGGGGTGTGGGTGGATTTCAATTATCAATCAGGAGGCAATAAAGCTTGGATGGTTAACAGGGCTAAATTCTAACTTCAGAAACAGGCTAGAAAGAGGGCACTAAAGTTAGAGGGGCCATAATTTTGGGTAAGACAAGGCAGATAATAAAGCATTGTGATTTGGACAGGGATACAGACTGTTGAGCAAAGAAAACATACCAGCATTTCTAAAGACAAACATGAAAGCAGATAGCAGTGTTTCAGTTTTTGGGTGGAGATGGTTCAGTTAGCACATACCAGCATTTTTAAAGACAAACATGAAAGCAGATAGCAGTGTTTCAGTTTTTGGGTGGAGATGGTTCAGTTAGCACATACCAGCATTTTTAAAGACAAACATGAAAGCAGATAGCAGTGTTTCAGTTTTTGGGTGGAGATGGTTCAGTTAGCACATACCAGCATTTTTAAAGACAAACATGAAAGCAGATAGCAGTGTTTCAGTTTTTGGGTGGAGATGGTTCAGTTAGCACATACCAGCATTTTTAAAGACAAACATGAAAGCAGATAGCAGTGTTTCAGTTTTTGGGTGGAGATGGTTCAGTTAGCACATACCAGCATTTTTAAAGACAAACATGAAAGCAGATAGCAGTGTTTCAGTTTTTGGGTGGAGATGGTTCAGTTAGCACATACCAGCATTTTTAAAGACAAACATGAAAGCAGATAGCAGTGTTTCAGTTTTTGGGTGGAGATGGTTCAGTTAGCACATACCAGCATTTTTAAAGACAAACATGAAAGCAGATAGCAGTGTTTCAGTTTTTGGGTGGAGATGGTTCAGTTAGCACATACCAGCATTTTTAAAGACAAACATGAAAGCAGATAGCAGTGTTTCAGTTTTTGGGTGGAGATGGTTCAGTTAGCACATACCAGCATTTTTAAAGACAAACATGAAAGCAGATAGCAGTGTTTCAGTTTTTGGGTGGAGATGGTTCAGTTAGCACATACCAGCATTTTTAAAGACAAACATGAAAGCAGATAGCAGTGTTTCAGTTTTTGGGTGGAGATGGTTCAGTTAGCACATACCAGCATTTTTAAAGACAAACATGAAAGCAGATAGCAGTGTTTCAGTTTTTGGGTGGAGATGGTTCAGTTAGCACATACCAGCATTTTTAAAGACAAACATGAAAGCAGATAGCAGTGTTTCAGTTTTTGGGTGGAGATGGTTCAGTTAGCACATACCAGCATTTTTAAAGACAAACATGAAAGCAGATAGCAGTGTTTCAGTTTTTGGGTGGAGATGGTTCAGTTAGCACATACCAGCATTTTTAAAGACAAACATGAAAGCAGATAGCAGTGTTTCAGTTTTTGGGTGGAGATGGTTCAGTTAGCACATACCTGTAGGGTGAGAGAAGAGATTCTCAGATGAGACAGTCAGATAATCAGATAGTCAGTTAATAAGTGCAGAGTCAGAAGTGCTTCCACTTATTGAAATCCCCCACTTGGCGAAAGACCCCCAGCATATCTATATTTTTGCATCAGCAGTAAGTTCTTAATACATGATTTTTATACAACTAGTTTTTATTCCTCATGCCAGTTATTTTTATATTGTTCCTTTTCTCTCCCTCCCTTTTCTCCATATCATGTCGGTTTAACTTTAATTTATTTATGATATAGTGTGTATATCATTTATCTATTGCTGTCTTTGTATTGACCCATGAGTCTTGTATATTTTTTTTTTTTTTTTTTCAGTACTATTGTTATATTTATTTTATTTTTAATTTTATTTTTACATTCATCATCTTTATTATTTTATTTATTCATCTTCCATTTCCAATCCATTTATATCTTATTTCATGTTCTCGCTGACACCCCCCCCTTTTTTTTTTGCAACTAAGATTTGTAATCCTCTGCACCTGCATTTTAAGTGCCTCCTCCCCTTCCTCCTGTGCATGGCCTATATATACCAGTCTTTTTTCTTGTCCCACTTGCTTGATGAAGGAGCGCGGCTGTCAAACAACCTCAGCCTGTACGCTCACGAAACCGGTCGCACCCACCTCATGATGTCATCTCTCTCCGCGTCTGTGCCACTTCCTGGCCACTAGCGGCTACAGTGCCTCAGCTTGATGGACTACTAGATGACCACATCCATGCTCAGCTTTTAAAGTGACTGAATGCTCATAGACCACATCCAAAATGTGAGTTGCCTGAAATAAATGCGTTTTTTTAATTAAAGTGTTTGTTATCTCTACACCCAGAGGTGCCTCTTCCTTTGCTTTTTTTCACAGACTTTGGAACATGGTTTCTGTCCTTCACTGATGGCAGCCCTGGATATGGAGCTCCTGGTTTTAAATGCTTTCCTTTGTTCTACTGGACAGTAGCTTTTATATTTATAACCATACGGATCTTTTCATAATATGGACTCTCATTCATTTAATTGGATCTTTGGTTACAATTGGTGAGAGACTGGTGGACATTGGGAAAATCTTTGACCCTGTTTTTGCGCATTTACTTGTGTACTGGAATCTGGAAGTACCTGGAAGTATTATTTTATATTAGTAATACTTTGTAATACTAAACATTCACAAAAATTACCTAACAAGAAATAAAATCATTTTCAAAAACCTAATTATTATTTTTTTTTGCTTATGAACATATTAAATAAACAAAAACACAATTATGCAAGTTTGCAGATCGGGGGGGTCCTGGTTTTCAAATTTCCATGCTTGTTCTAGATCAGAAGTTTAGAAAGTCCTGGGACCAAATGCAGCCAGGCCATGTATTTTCTAAAGGATGTCAGCAATGGATGTCTTTATAGTTCTACCAGTACACATTAAATATAACATCTTCCTTACAAGGCTCAGATCCTAATTTCTTCAAATAATTACCAAACATAATCAGTTTTTATAAATGCGAGTAATAATTCTTCTGATTTTCTAAAAAATTTATCTTTGATTATATGAACAAAAAATTATATAAAAAAAAAAAAATGTCATACTCAAAGTTGACTTATCATCTATGTGTTATCACACCACAATCACTTTTTGGTCTATTCAAAGAACAGTTATGATGAACTAGAGGTAGTAACCCTAAAAACCAATAAGAAATCATCTATGTCTGGTAACATTAAGGTGAAAGAGGTCTGACTGGTTGTTGAACTAGCCATAGGAGACTTTCTTTTAAAAAAAAAAAGCTTGATCTAAGAAGGCCATGATTAGCAGCTAATGAAGATTGTAATTCACATTTGCCCTTCAAAAAATTCGAATTTCTCTTCTAAAATCCCAGAGGACAGCAAACTAGAAGGGCTTTAGACACTATGAGCACTCTGTAAAGAAAAAAATGTTATATCTAGGCAATGCATCACTATGCCAAGGTCAATTCCCACTATTGCACTACTGACTCCAGTCTTCTGTGGTTCCTCAACTATCAGTGTACGTTGTACCACTGCCCCTCCTTTGCGTCTAAGTCCCTGTGCCATGTGTGCTCCTGTGTCTCTAGTGCACCCCTGTGCCTCCAAGTGCATCCTTTGCACCCCTGTGTCCCCAGTGCATCGCCATGCCTGTCACCAAGTGCATTCCTGTGTCCCCAGTTTACTGCCATGCCTCTCACCAAGAGCACCCCTGTGTCTTCAGTGTGCAGCCATGCTCTCGTCAAAAATTAACTTTTTTTAACATAGGAAACTAAGAGTCAGCTTTCATCCACAAAGCCAGTCTGTGGCCTACTCCTATAATATATAACACCATTAATGCATCTCCATAGCTGTTTACATTTCTCCAAGGGCCAGGAAACTTCAAAAACAACTGCTATTTCAACTTGGAAATGGCCATAAACCATTCTGATATAACATTACTTAGCAGCTTGCTAATAAACAGGGAGCTGCTAAAGAGGACCACTCCAAATCACAGCATGTTTATCCAGGCCTAGGTTATATAACCCATTAAAGCATGTACCAACTAGCTTAATATTCTTTAAGGAAATATACAGCTTTGTATGAGTGTTGCTCCCTTCAAAGGCAGGATTTGCAGCGGGGGGTCAGCAATCCATCTAATGAGATCTACCTGTCGATGGCAGGCAGGTGATGGGTAGATCGCGTCCTTTCCTTGCTATCCCCTGGAACCTGGATAGGAGCGGGAACAGCATTTACTTATACTGATCCTCTGTATCTTTCTTCTGCAGCAGCTGAAAGCTGGCTTCTCCTCCACTCCCTCCTGCCGGCTTTCAACTGCTGCAGGAGGAAGATATAGGGAATTAGTTCCAGTAAATGCCACCCCACCTCCTCATCTATCCAGGTTCCCCTGAAAGCAGTGGAATGCAAATTCAACATTTTCTGGCTGAGCCAAAATTTATACAGTACATATTTCATAATCTCGGTTGTGACTAAAATAGGTTCAGTTTAAGGCTAATTACCCCCATCTTACAAAGTGCAGTGGGGCAATGAGGCACGTTTATACTTCCTAGGAAGGTACATTTCAAGGGTATGTTATGAGTGACCTTGTTTTAAAGGTAAAATATTATTATCTAACAACATATTAGATTGTGACACTCGAAATATTAACACATTTAGATGATTGTATCTGAAGGAGTGGAAGCTGCATTATCATAAACTATTTTAACATTCCCCCGGCCACTCCTTAGACCTCTTCATTGGTTAGGTCCTTTTTGTCAACACATCAGAAGTTCTCCTTTACCATCCAACGAGGAACATCTGCCCAGAGTCTTTTTTATAAGAGCCAAGACCAAGATCCATTTTACGCTGATTGCCCTGACACACTTCAATATATTGCAGTAAAAGTGCCCTGACACTCTGATAGAGGTAATACGCCCCCCAGATGGATGTACTTCAGGTAATGCAGGAAGAGCTTCAGTGATCCCCAAATTCGTGAGAGACCAAATAAGACACAGAGAAACAAACTGAAGTGTATTCATAAGATCTCTAACCTTTACTTAATACCACAGTGACTTATATGCAAAAGAAAGAAGGGAGGGGCTGCGTTTTAATGCATATGTTTCTAAAAGTTTATACAAACTCAGTATTTTCTTATCATGATTAAAACTGCTGAATTTAGTTTAACAAGAACTAGTTGATGATTTTGCTTACAGCAGGATTTCAACAAAATGTAAACACCTTTAGTTTCTTCTACCCCCGGGACCCAAGTGGATCAGAGGAACTCAGAACAGAACATTTTACCCATTCACATATTCTGGCTCAGAAGTCAGCCTCTCAACTTTTCAAGTATGTTTGATCATCAGCAACAAACAAAACATTGATGGATAAAAAATATTACATTATTAATACTTCACGATTGAAACTCTGGGAATTCAAAAGGTAAATATATCCAGACTAGTCACTCTGACTGTTATTCAAACTAACATTCCCATCATATTTTAGTACATCATGGACTCAATATATTCAGCAATTTATTTAGATCCTGGTTACTTAATTTCAGTAACTCTTCAAACATTTTCTTTTTAGTTTCACCCTTCTTTACCAAAATCCCATTATCAATTTTAATTTAACCCCAAACTTTTAGGGAAATATATATGATCAGGAACATGGACCTAATAACCTCTACTCCCAGAACAAGAAAACACAATATGAGACAACTCTTTGTGTACATTTTAAACAAACACTTAAGATACTTTACTAACCTCTTGACGTCCGGGCCATAGCCGAATGATGGCTACAGCGTGGACCTCAATTTCCGGGAGGCCGTCATATGATGGCCTCCCCTTTCGTCGCTCCCTATGCGTGCTCACGAGCGCGCATCGGGGAAATTCTGTGCTGGCCCTATCCCTTGAACACAGCCAATCACAGATCGCTGTAAATGGCCAATCACAGCAGCCATTTACAGCACGATCGGCGTGGCCAATGAGAGATGATCTCAAATGAAAACATATGAGATCATCTCTCATTGTCAGCTCTCTTTCCTGACACAGAGACCGCGTTTGAGAAGAGAGAGGATCTGAAAGCAATCTGTGAGTGTAAAAATACAAATTACAGTGCCAACAGTGCCCAAACAGTGTCCAAACAGTGCCCCATCAGTACAGTGCCCACCTGTGCCAATTGGTGCCCACCTGTGCCAATCTGCGCCAATCTGCCATCGGTGATCAGTGTCCATCTCTGCACATCTTTGCAATCAGTGCACATTTGTGCCCACCTGTGCCACCTCATCGGTGCCCACCTATGCCAATCAGTGCCCATCTGTGCCGCCTCATCAGTGCACATGTGTGCAATCAATCAGTGCACATCTGTGTCGCCTCATCAGTGCACATCTGTGCCCCCTCATCAGTGCACATCTGTTTCGCCTCATCAGTGCCCACCTGTTCCACCTCATCCGTGCCCACCTGTGCCACCTCATCTGGTCCAATCAGTGCACATCTGTGCCGCCTCATCAGTGCACATCTTGGCAATTAATTAGTGCACATCTGTGCCGCCTCATCAGTGCACATCTTGGCAATTAATTAGTGCACATCTTTTCCACCTCATCAGTTTTTCTGCTGAGTTTTTCCTTCAGATTTACCAAAACCATATAACATGAGGTCAAACCTTAAGATTTTCAATTTGTATGCAATCAGGCAGGCCCTTGTACTACATGGTTTTGGTAAATCTGAAGGAAAAAGTCAGCAGAAAATCTGATAGTGTGTATGGGGCTTTACACTACTTTGTTCCTACTTCGGTGAGACTTGTTCTCACATGGTTTTCACTGGTTGCTTGACATTGCATCAAAAATCGCATTGCAAAGTCGCATTGTAAATCACACAACTCTAGGGTTGCAATAGTAGAAACAGAGCCTAACTGAAATAATCAAAATACCCCATGTAGAAACTGAAATTCTACACTAAAAAATTTGTATCTGATCAGATTCCTCAAAAAAAAAAAAAAAAAACATTTGGTACCAGCACATATATGTAATTTAACAGTGACATGTCACATTCCCGGGGCTTCTGGTCTGCGGCCTGTGTCACTGTGGCATTGGGGAGGAGCATATGGACGCCCAAGGACATCCTAGCTCGGTTTGATTATGTTCAGCCAAGCGGGATGTCCGTGTGTTAGCAGCTTTGCCCGCGTATTAGTTTGGGGAGTTTGTCATCAAAGGGCAGTGCGAACGTTCTGTTTTGAACATCGCACTAGCCGTGCTTACGCTGTGTTTTCAGCGTGACGTTGGATGCCGGTGAATACACCGCTGCATTATGGGAAATGTAGTTTCCCGACGCCATCTTGACCCCCTCGCGCATGCGCATTGCTGCTTTAGACGGCCGCATCGAGCCGGTGACGTCAGACGCCGGCTCGATGGACAGCGGCCATATATATTGGGACATGATGTTATCCGGCTCAGTTGTGGAGGAGCCGTGCTAGGAGGAAGTTCATGCCCTAAAAACTGGTCAGTATACAATCTTTAATACTATTTGGCTTGGAACACTTCTTTCTAAGTACTAATTGACTTACCATATATCTTTCTTATTTAGACACCCTGTAAACAGGTTGTTAAACTTGTTGGGTGCGTTATCTTTCAGGGTTTTGCTTACTTTGAAGGGGTTTCTGGACACTTTTTACTGGCTTAATAACAAACTTATGGACCGTAAAAAGGAATCTTTATTTCAGCCTTGTTTATGTAAGTTGATGAATTTAAATAAATTTGCTCCCTTAGTATACAAATAGACAACATGATTAAACAAAAATGATTACTAGATATATTAGAATAATGCTGATATTGCTGCAAGACTATTTACTCTGTAAGATAATTAAAAATGTTAGAATATTGTCCCCTATAAAATACCTTTAAATTACCAAAAATTTTTATATTTTTCTTTATTAATTTGTCCCGATTAGTCGCTGTCTGTGCCCTCCTTGCTATATCACTTGGCTGTCGGGCTTGTTGCCCTGCATCTTCTATATCATCTGGAAAATTTCTTTGGCGTCGATTGGGGTGGTGAAGTGGGGGTAAGCATACCTCTCCATTTTTTGAGCCTTACTCATGTCTGTTAATAACAATATATTTGTTGGTTATATGTATAAAATTATGTCAACAATTGGAATTTGTAAATTTAATTAATGTTTTTTTTTTCTTATTTGATTTTGTTATTTTGGTAGTTGGCTTATCCTCTGATGAAGCAATAAGCGAAACATGTCGGGATAAATCAATCACAACTACCTCAACCATACCTCTTGTTGGACCCCAAAGTTGTATACAATATTTTTAGTATGATTATATAGATTGTCTCTATGTTTTTATGAGATTTGTATAATAAAATATTTATAGTAAAAAACTTTTATCTATATAAACAAAAACGTTATTGTTTTGATTATTGCACCATTAATGTCCCATCTCCCTGGTTTGGTTTTTCCAAAAAAACTTCATTGATATTTCTAAAAGGGATGAGGTGCCATGTAATGGGGTGTTGATGGAGGTTTGAATCAGTTTCTTTTTTGATCATGTCACATTCCCCTTTTAGTGTTTCCAATTAACTATGTATTGGGCATGGGCTTAATGTGTGCCCAACACATTTCATGAATAGACTGACAATAGTTGCAACATTTTAACAATAAACATGTATTTTTAATCTATATAGATAACTTTTCTGAATTAAATCCTTCTTTAACCACTTTCAGACTGGACCATTTTGCTGGCTTAAGACCAGACCACTTTTTGCGATTCGGCGCAGAGTCGCTTTAACTGACAATTGCACCATCGTGCGACGTGGCTCCCAAACAAAATTGACGTCCTTTTTTCCCACAAATAGAGCTTTGTTTTGGTGGTATTTGATCACCTCTGGGTTTTTATTTTTTGCTCTATAAACAAAAAAAAGAGCGACAATTTCGAAAAAAACACATTATTTTTTACTTTGTGCTATAATAAATATTCCCCACAAATACATAAAAAATATTTTTTTTTCCTCAGTTTAGGCCAATGCATATTCTTCTACATATTTTTGGTAAAAAAAATTATAATAAGGGATTATTGATTGGTTTGCACAAAAGTTATAGCATTTACAAAATAGGGAATAGATTTATAGCATCTCTATTATTATTTTTTTTACTAGTAATTTTTATCGTGACTGCGACATTATTGTGGACACATCGGACAATTTTGACACTTTTTTGGGACCATTGTCATTTATACAGCAATCAGTGCTATACAAACAGAAACCTGCGTTACATCAGAGGGGGGCAGGGTCACCCACGCGTCATTGGGGAAGCCAGGCTTTCCCCCCCTGCGCCACAGGGGGCGGGGTCAGGTGATGGGTGGACCCGCCCTCCTCATAAGAAATGTCAGGCTGCTGGGATCCCTGCAGTGTCTCTGCCAGTGGAGACAGAGGATGGATGGACTGCTCTGTGCTGGACTGGAGGGAGAGGTCACCCATCGCTGGATCAGATCAGCCATCGCTGGACCTCGGAGAGATGATCATCCGTTGCTGGATAGCAAGAGTGGATTACCACCACTGGAATCTTTTTAAAAAAAAAATTATTTTTAATAAAGGACTTTTTCAAAAGTATGTCTTTTTTTAACATTCTTTTACACTTTCTTTGTGAAATGTTAGGTACCTCCTTACCATTTCAAACAGGGGGGGGATCTGGGGTCCCTTTGTTATAGGGGACTTCCAGATTCTGATAAGCCCCCCGCCCACAGATCCCCACAATCACTGGCCAGGGTTGTGGGGATGAGGCCCTTGTCCTCGTCAACATGGGGACAAGGTGCTTTGAGGGGTCTGTGACCCCCAAAGCATCCTCCCAATGCTGAGGGCATGTGGCCTGGTACGGTTCAGGAGGGGGGGGGTGCGCTCTCGTCCCCCCTCTTTTTCTGTGGCCTGCCAGGTTGCGTGCTTGGATAAAGGGTCTGGTATGGATTTTTAGGGGGAACTCCACGCCATTTTTCTTTTAAATTTAGCGTGGAGTTCCCCTTAAAATCCATTCCAGACCTGAAGGGTCTGGTATGGATATTTAGGGGGAACCCCACGTCATTTTTTTAAAAATTTGACGTGGGGTTCCCTTAATATCCATACCAGACCTGAAGGGCCTGGTAATTGAATTTAAATGACAGTTCTCTGTATTACGGGGAGCCGACAATTCATTATAGCCGCGAGTGATTTTAAATGACATTTTTTCCTGCAGAAATTACACTTTGTGCCTGGACAGTTCTAAGCATGGGAAACATGCGCCCCTTCACAGGCATACTATACACATCTATTTTATTAGTGTATAATGAACCCAAGAATTGTGCTTAATATAATCCCTATAAAAAACAATAAATCATTACAATAGTGACTTAAATAAATATGACACCATCTAGCATAAAGCCACATGTGCATGAACCATAAAAATCATACTCTGTACGTTTAACAAGACACATGCAGTAAACAATAAAATAAACAAAAATAAAGTGAGAGACGCTAGATCGCCTCTAAATATATCCAAAAATATATATTGTAAGTGAAACAAATGAAAAATAATTAAAAATTAATTGTCTCTAAACATATCATCACAAAAAAGTTCTTATTCACCCGTGAGAACTGAGGGTTAAAAATTGGGCAAAAAAGTTCTTATCCACCCGTGAGAATTAAGAATTAAAAATTAGACATCCATCAGCAGCCAAAACAACCGAAGCAGTCTTCAAAAGGCTGACTGTGATATTCTGCCACCAGAGTGAGTAGAGTTACTTCTTACCAGAAGTCTATGGCATCCCCTTACAGGATGCCACAGAAAGCTTTGCTGAAAGTGTGTCACTTCTAGACCTCAGACCTTCCTGTAGGTGTCCCCCGATAGGCAATCTCCAGGGTCTGATAATCGCACACTCCTCAATCCACCTCCAATAGACTCAAGCCCGTTGGTGTTTTTCTATAAAAGAAATAAAAGGCTCTAATAGCATAAAACCTACCATTTATTGGAAAATGGCTGACCACCAATGTTTACCATCCAACCTGACAGAACTGGAGAGGATCTGCGAGGAGGAATGGCAGAGGCTCCCCAAATCCAGGTGTGAAAAACTTGTTGAATCTTTCCCAAAAAGACTCATGGCTGTATTAGATCAAAAGGGTGCTTCTACTAAATACTGAGCAAAGGGTCTGAATACTTAGCACCATGTGATATTTCAGTTTTTTTTTAATAAATCTGCAAAAATTTCAACAATTATGTGGTTTTCTGTCAATATGGGGTGCTGTGTGTACATTAATGAGGAAAAAATGATCTAAAATGATTCTAACAAATGGCTGCAATATAACAAAGAGTGAAAAATTTAAGGGGGGTCTGAATAATTTCCGTCCCCAATGTAATTTGTATGTATCAGTCTTTACTGTTTTAGGATCTTCAATTTCATTTATGGAGGCTACTTTAGTCCAATCAAATGCGGCTGTGTGTCCAATGACACCATCCACAATCAATCGCATAGCTTCCTTTTTCAAATAGGACAAGGTTGCAGAGGCAGACTGAGTTGGTTTTGGACAATGTTTAACAATGCAGTGGATATCTTCAATATCAATCATCTTTTTCAACATGTCATTTCCTATAGTCATAAAAGAATTGTATTGAGTTCCCTCTATCTCATCATCATCTAGTCTCCTCTGTCTGTTTGGTCAATTTTTTAGTTCCATTTGGCTATCCTGTGGGTATGCAAGTGGGGTATTCATGATAGCAGATCCTACAATTGTTAATCTCTGGAGAAACATATCTCTTACGGAGCTATCTACTTGTTCCTCCTGACTAGAACCTTGTTCGAATCCAGGTGGAGAGGTTGTTGATGAAGAAATGGGGGAATCAGAACCTCCTGAAGCCCCACATTGAGGCTAGCCTCCAGGAGTTCCCAAAACAGGACTTTGTGATATGGGATCTGGTTGGGTGACCACAGGAGCTCTCTGAGACGGCACATTTGTGCTGCCTACAGGTACTCCTCCTCCCTGTGGAGGTGGTTGTGGTGGGGCTGGGGTTCTTTGTTGTACAGCATAATGTCTGGCCAGTAAGTCTATTTTCTCCTTAGTTAAACTGAGGTATACTTTATTATAAGCAAGTGGGGGACCCGGAGCAGTAGCAGACACAGGTACATAAGAAAAAGGGGGTGCTCTAGGACCGGGTCGCTTAACCTTCTCCCCCGGGTAGTGCTTCACATCACATTCCTCTTTGGTCATACATTTTTTTTGGCTTACTGTTCTTTAGCATATTGTAGCCAATTTTCACTATCATTTCTCATGTATTCCATGTCCCACTGTGGGTATCCCTGACCAGGAAAAGCTTTCTTATCCCTGAGACATAAACCTTTTACCATATCCATGTGAAACTCATGATTTGCTTCATCTCTGGGGAAAAGGGTCTGTACTAACCAAAGCTTCTGTCCAGCCCGCCAAATTAGAAACCCAAGGATTTATAAATTCATAATTATTACCACAAACCCTGATTACATAATCTTTACAATTTCCCCTGGGTTTAGGGTACGAGGGAGGTTCTTTACTATGTATTAAAACAGTGACAGTGAGAGTATGCCTGTCTTACCTTACAGGCCTCCTTCTCCCACACAAACAAATTATCTTATACTTCTAATATTTCTTATACTTTATGCGAAAGAAAGAAAAGCGAAAGTAGGTTGGGTCACTGAAGTATAATCCTCATTAACTATTTCAGCTCCTTCCCCAAAAAGGAATGTACATTACTGCATTATTCAATCAAGACCTTCTCAGAGGTACTTTTAGGTGGACTTTCCCAGCGGGAATCCCCTATACCAGGGGTAGGGAACCTTTTTGGCTGAGTGAGCCATGAACGCCACATATTTTAAAATGTAATTCTGCGAGAGCCATACAATATGTTTAAAACAATTTTTTTTTTTATCGATTAATCGACTAATTTCAATTATAACTGTAATATCCACGTCATCTCCCCCACTGTAATATCCACATCTCCCCTGCAATTGTTTGCTTGCTTACCACTACACAGGCAGGCATATCCACGAGCAGTTGAGACAGGTGATGATGACGTCAGGGCGCCGCTCACCTAGGCCGCCGCCGGGTGTACCAAGATGGCCGCAGCTCCGGATCTAGGCCCAAGCTGCGGCCTTTCCTATGGGCTCAATCCACGGATTTCGGATTTCGGATTTTTCTAAATACTGTCCGTCGTACTCGCATTTCGGCGGACAATCCGCCCGTGTGTATGCCAGTCCACCGTACTTTTGAAATGAGCGGACTTTTGCCGCCCGGAGAAAAGTCCGCTCATTTCGAGCGGGTATCCAGGTAGGCGGGGCCCACAAAGGAGACGTCGCTGGCCCCGCCGCCTGGTATGGACTTAAAGGGTCCCCCCCAAGTCCACAGACCCTTGTCCGAGCACGCTACCCGGCCGGCCAGGAAAAGGGGGCGAGCGCTCCCTCATCTACATAAATTTAGTTTGAGATTACATTTAAATCAGAGCTAAGGCAAGATGAACAGTCTTGTCTAAAAGACAAGGTGATTATTTCATCCCACGACTGCTACCATTTGATAGAGGTAATATCCCAGGTGTACTTCAGGTAATGCAGGAAGAGCTTCAGTGACCCCCAAATTCGTAAGAGACCAAATAAGACACAAGGAGACAAGCTGAAGTGTATTCATAAGATCTCTAACCTTTACTGAATACCACAATGGCTTATATGCAAAAGAAAGAAGGGAGGAGCTGTGTTTTAATGCATATGTTTCTAAAGCCGCGTACACACGGGCGGACTGTATGGCCTACTTAGTCCGCCGAAACACATTTCAGCGGACAGTCCACTCGTGTGTGGGCTTCAGCGGACTTTTTCAGCGTGCAGTCCGGCGTACTAAGTATTTCGGATTTTTCTAAATACTGTCCGTCGTACTCGCATTTCGGCGGACAATCCGCCCGTGTGTATGCCAGTCTGCCGTACTTTTGAAATGAGCGGACTTTTCCCGCCCGGAGAAAAGTCCGCTCATTTCGAGCGGGTATCCAGGTAGGCGGGGCCCACGAAGGAGACGTCGCTGGCATGGACTTAAAGGGGAACCCCAACGCCGAAAAAAATCGGCGTGGGGGTCCCCCCCAATTCCACAGACCCTTGTCCGAGCACGCTACCCGGCCGGCCAGGAAAGGGGGGCGAGCGCCCCCCCTCCTGAGCCGTACCAGGCCGCGTGCCCTCAACATGGGGGGTGCCTTGGGGAAGGGGGGGCCGTGCGGCCCCCCCACCCCAAAGCACCTTGTCCCCATGTTGATGAGGACAAGGGCCTCTTCCCGACAACCCTGGCCGTTGGTTGTCGGGGTCTGCGGGCGGGGGGCTTATCGGAATCCGGGAGCCCCCTTTAATAAGGGGGCCCCTGGATACCGGCCCCCCACCCTATGTGAATGAGTATAGGGTACAATGCACCCCTACCCATTCACCTGTAAAATAAAAGTACAAAAAAAAAACACACGAGATAAAATACTTTATTGCACAGCTCCGGGGGGTCTTCCGTCTTCGGGGTCTTCTCGCCGGACTCCTCCGCTATCTTCTTGTAGCTCTTTTGCTAGCGGAGGAGTCCGGCTTTCTTCCTTGCCGCCGGCCTCTTCTCCCGACTTCAGGGGTCTTGTCCCCCTCTTCGGTTCTTCTGCCGGGCCACCGTGCCTTCTTATAGCTCTTTTACAGGCGGTGGCCCGGTCTTCTGTCGCCGCCGCCAGCACCGCCTTCCGTTCTTCTTCTTCTTCTTCTTCTCCTTCTTCTCCAGGAGATGTTGACTCGACGATCTCTCCGGCCACAATGCCAGGGCCGCGCTGCGCGGCCACTCATATAGGGACAAGGGGCGGTGTCACATGGCTTTATGTCACATGGGTTGATGTCACATGGGGACTATGACATCGTAAGGGGGCGGGGTCACCATGTGACACCAACCCATGTGACATAAAGCCATGTGACACCGCCCCTTGTCCCTATATAAGTGGCCGTGCAGCGCGGCCCTGGCATTGTGGCCGGAGAGAGCGTCGAGTCAACATCTCCTGGAGAAGAAGGAGAAGAAGAAGAACGGAAGGCGGTGGTGGCGGCGAAAGAACACCGGGCCACCGCCTGTAAAAGAGCTATAAGAAGGTGCGGTGGCCCGGCAGAAGAACCGAAGAGGGGGACAAGACCCCCGAAGTCGGGAGAAGAGGCCGGCGGCGAGGAAGAAAGCCGGACTCCTCCGCTAGCAAAAGAGCTACAAGAAGATGGTGGAGGAGTCCGGCGAGAAGACCCCCGAAGACGGAAGACCCCCGGAGCTGTGCAATAAAGTATTTTATCTCGTGTGTTGTGTTTTTTTTTGTACTTTTATTTTACAGGTGAATGGGTAGGGGTACATTGTACCCCATACTCATTCACATAGGGTGGGGTCCGGTATCCGGGGGCCCCCTTATTAAAGGGGGCTCCCGGATTCCGATAAGCCCCCCACCCGCAGACCCCGACAACCAACGGCCAGGGTTGTCGGGAAGAGGCCCTTGTCCTCATCAACATGGGGACAAGGTGCTTTGGGGTGGGGGGGCCGCGCGACCCCCCCTTCCCCAAGGCACCCCCCACGTTGAGGGCACACGGCCTGGTACGGCTCAGGAGGGGGGGGGGCGCTCGCTCGCCCCCCTTTCCTGGCCGGCCGGGTAGCGTGCTCGGACAAGGATCTGTTGTGGACTTGGGGGCACCCCCACGCCGATTTTTTTCGGCGTTGGGGTTCCCCTTTAAGTCCATACCAGGCGGCGGGGCCAGCGACGTCTCCTTCGCGGGCCCCGCCTACCTGGAGACACGCTCGAAATGAGCGGACTTTCCTCCGCGTGTGTGGGCGAGTCCGTTCATTTCAAAAGTAGGGCGGATAGTACGGCGGACTTAGTACGCCGTATTAGTCCGCTCAAAAAGTGCCGTGTGTGGTCCGTCGAAAGTATGACGGACTGTCCGTCGGATTGTATGACGGACTAAGTAGGCCATACAGTCCGCCCGTGTGTACGCGGCTTGAAAGTTTATACAAACTCAGTATTTTCTCATCATAATTAAAACTGCTGAATTTAGTTTAACAAGAACTAGTTGATGATTTTGCTTATACAACAGGCTGCTTGACTAGATACCAAGAAATATCTAATGACTTTTGCTGACACAAATTTGGCTTAACCGCAATGTCTCATAGGGTGCAGTTTTATGCAAACTTTTAAGCTGAATATGGTAAAATACAAATACACACAGCAAAATGTTCACTTCTACTGTATATAACTTGGAAGAGGATCTTTAAGATGGAGTCTCAGTTGTTTATACATTCTGGACAATTTGGGTGTTCGTCGAAACAGGCAAACAGCCAGTGTTCGGGCCAAACTTATGCTCCGTCCAAACAGTTTGCCCAACACTGATAATAGGAGGATACACCATCTATCCAATCATTCTGTATCCAATCAAGCAGGCTCTTGCAATTTATCAGGGATATCCAGTGGGCTGCATGCAGCTTGAGCCTATCTGAAGGAATGCTGGGGAAGCCAGACAAATGAGAGAAATAGAGAAGTAGAGAAATGCCTGGGATGCTGTAAAAACCTAGTTGATGGGTGAAGGGTGTTTGCTAATGAGGACAGATCAAATCTACTGTATACTAGGGAGTCTCTGAAGCTTTCTAAGAAATATAGCAAGGGCTGAGGTAGGGCCTTGTTTTCAAATTCAGACAGCTTGTAGTTTTATGCAACCGAGGTACATTAACCTCCCTGGCGGTATGATTCAGTCTGGAATTAGGTGCTGAAAGCGGTACAATTATTTTGCACGGAAATCTGGCTTTTATTTTGTAGTCCTGTAATTCTTAGGAATAACGCTCTTAAATCTGTTCAAACCAGAGTCTAGCAGACATCCCGGGTATGATAAAGTTTATAATATAATAAAGAATAATAAAAATTATTCAATAATGTAATAAAATCCTAAAACACTGAAAAATTGACACTTTTTGGTTGCTATGGACAATCTCCAAATTCCAGGCAGTAAAAAACAGTATTTATAATATAAAAGTGCATGCAGGGCATTGCACAGACCAATAGGGACAAAGGGGGTATGTATTTTTTAATACAGCACTGTAATCTGTAAGATTACAGTGCTGTGTGTGTTTAGTGTGTTTTTACTTTTTTGAATTTGCCACCGTTCTCCGCTCCCGTGCGCCGTAACGTCGCAGGGAACGGAGATCGGCGGCATTCGGCACTGTGAATCGAGCGGAGGACGGCTCGATCGCACAGCGCGGAGGACATCGCTGGATCCAGGGGACAAGGTGAGTAACGCTCCCTGTGTCCTCCCCTGCATTGAGCGAAGCCATCCCGAGTCTGGCTCGGGGTTACCGCTCCTGTCAGTATATTCCTACCCCGAGCCAGACTCGGGATTACCGCTAGGGGGGGTAATGGTATATTGATTGGTACATCAGGTAACGTGACCAGAGTGCTGAGCACAGGACTGCATAATACACAGAGTGCTGGGCACAGGACTGCATAATACACAGAACACTGGGTGCAGGCCTGCATAATACAGAGAGCACTGGGCACAGGACTGCATAATACACAGTGCACTGGGCACAGGACTGCATAATACACAGAGCTCTGGGCACATGACTACAAAATACACAGGGCGTGCTGGGCACATGACTGCTTAATACACAGAGCACTGGGCACAGGACTGCATAATACACAGAGTGCTGGACACAAGACTACATAATACACAGAGCACTGGGCACAGGACTGCATAATACACAGAGCACTGGGCACAGGACTGCATAATACACAGAACGCTGGGCACAGGACTGCATAATACTCAGAGCGCTGAGCACAGGACTACATAATAAACAAAGCACGGGGCACAGGACTGTGACAAATCGCTTCCCACACTTCCGTCAGTATATTGCTTCCTAAGCTCTGGAACCCGAGACCAGTGGATCTGGCTAAGTTAACCCAAGAACCAGACAGTACCAGTTTTTGAGTAAACCAGAATAAGAACTGTTTATTTGAACAAGTATACAGGCTTTTATACACTTGAGAAGGACATTACCCTCTTCTGATCAGAGTACCCTAACAATACAAACTGCACACAGGAATATAATTACAACAACAGACATATACTATAAACATGAGGTTAATTAACCACCTGACCGTCTCCTAGCTCACAACTACAAAACACATTATCATAAGTATAAACACAGAACACCTGCAGACAATAGCAGAGTTAACTAGCACAAACAACAATGGGTTAAAGGCCCTTAGGCGGCACACTACACTTACAATTAACACATTATGGCAGAGGGCACCAGACAGGTGGCTTGCTGATGACTTTAACATCAGCTATGGGTCCCAAGCTGGCAGAGACCATCATGGCCTTTTAAAAAATGTCCTTTTGCATTACATAACAGAACATCTTTCCAAATGCTTGCAGCTCCCTTAAATGCCAGGGCCCAGGGCGTGGCCAAGATGGCGACCAGGACAGAAGCTTAGGTATGGAGGGCAAATTTTATCCTGGTTGATCACCCTAGGCTTGTCTAAACGGGCCAAAAGACAACATAATTCTCCCAGCAGAGGATGACAAGGAGGAAGACACAATCAGGTCTGCAATCCGGGAAGGAGAAGCTGGTCAAAGATGCCGGAGTGGCCACACACGTGGCGGGACTATCTAATATGGCAATGCAAACCACTGACTCTGAGCCAGCTCTTACAGAACAAGCCAACTTCCTGGCTCTGATGCAGGCAATTACTGGATGCCAGTCCACACTCACGTCCAAAATCGACTCCCTGCAGCTGGAGTTGAGCCTTATGAGGAAGGACAATGATAAAATCTGCGGTCGGATGTATGAGGTGGAGCAAAGGGCAGGCGTCATGGAGGACACTGTGAGGGAACATTCAGCAGCCCTGCACTCCATCCACACTCGGCTGAATCATCTTGAGGCGAGAGCTGTGGACACTGAAAATCGGAACCGGAGAAATAATTTACGGATTATAGGCCTACTGGAGGGAGTGGAGGGTGCAGACACAATGGCCTACACGGAACGTCTCCTCCGCATGCTGTTCCCTCAGGCAACGTTTTCGCCCCAGTTCACGGTGGAGAGGGCCCACAGAATGCCGTCTGCCCGGGGGCCTCCGGGCACGCCGCCGTGCACCTTCATTTTACGCTTTTTGAATCTCCGAGACCTGGAAGATGGATACTAACAGACTGGAGTCAGCGTGGCTAATGTTTTTCCTGGACTTCTCCGTGGAGACACAAAGGCTGTACAAATCCTTTGATGGAGTCAAGAAATACTTCCCTGGGTGGTTGATGGAGAAACGACCCGATGTAGCCCGACGCATTTCGACACAATAGGTCATCGACTGGGGCGATGACCCAACGATGACCTATTGTGTTGAAACATGTCGGACTACGCTTATCTTACGCTTCCCACATTGCTTTTAATCTTTTTATGTGATCACATTTTATGTCGCATCTGTTTTACTTTAAGATGTGAATAAAGTTTTAGATAATTTTACTTTTTGTTTTTTACACCATGGGATTGCTCTGAGCCATTCTGGAACCTTTGCTGAGACATTTTCATCACAAGACGTTTGGTGTGGAAAGGCGCTGCTCTCCATGATGGCCGCCTTGTAACCTGGATCGTCTGGCTCCGTCCTCCCTGTGTGCTAGTGGTTCTAGCACTTCAAGCCTGTATGATACATTGCCGTATTGGTACTTGTATCCAACTTATCTGGTAAGAATGTTGACTCGAACATTGCCTGTGCGCCTGTTCACCGAACAGCAAACAATTTGGGGTGTTCGGGGGTGTTCGCAGCAAATTCGAAAAGCCGTGAAACACCCTGTAAAAGTCTATGGGAGAAATCTAAAGTGCTAATTTTAAAGGCTTATATGCAAGTTATTGTCATAAAAAGTGTTTGGGGACCTGGGTCCTGCCCCAGGGGACATGTATCAATGCAAAAAAAAGTTTTAAAAACGGCCATTTTGGAGTGCGCATGCGCGAGGGTTCCAGTATGGCCACGTAAGCCAGGAGCTCCGCGCCACACCGCCTCTCCAGCACTGCTAGCAGGTCACCCAGCCCAGCTACCGAACCCGCGCACCGCACACCGGAACCCCTACCTACCGGTGATCACCCCGATATCACTCCAATGATCCAGGACGGCCGCAGGTCCTGAGGAAGCCGAGTATATTACCGCTGGGTGTACCAAGATGGCCGCCAGACTATAATCACCCATGAGGAGACGCTTCCACCGCTCCGGAGGGTCAAATGAACGCTTTTAGAGGTACCCCTTACCCCCTGTCCAATAAGACCCCCTTGTATGCACAGAACGGTGGCCAGGAGGAGCCTGCAGAGGGTGTTCAGCTCCACCACGCTATCAGGGAGTCACAAGAAGGCCACCGCAGCAGCTACAGCCTCTCAGCCCTCTCCACAGCACCTGGAACTTACTCCAAAACACAAATTTGTCATAGCTCCGGCTATTCTTCATTTCACATCAGGACCACACTGTTTGGGGTCCCCCGCCCAGACCCCCTCCCCTGCCTCGACGGAATCACTACTTAATCAGGCCTTTGGGGACCAAGCCTTATCCCCAGCTGCCCCCCCCCACGCCATGATCACCCCTGGTCCTCAGGGTCCAACCACACAAATCTCCCAGCTGTCCTTGGAAGAACTGTTTATCAAGTTCTCAACACTACTGGATAGGAGTCTCGCGGCAAACGCAGCAGCCATAACGGGAGAAATCAGAGCAGATTTGCAAACTATAGGATCCAGGATGGATGCCATGGAAGACAAAATAGAACAAACTGTGGCAATTTCACATCAAAACACTGGTCTCATTCAAACTTTGCAGGATCAATTAGATACAGCATTCACATGCATTGACGACCTGGAAAATAGGTCCAGGAGACTGAACTTTTTTTTTTTTAAATAATTCATCTTTATTAAGAAAAATTTTCGGTACAAAATAACAATATGTCCCATATTTCACAGAGATCATCATTTCATACATATATAATACAATGGCGAGGGCGTACCCAACCCATACTCACGCCGGGTTCGCCCTACACCCCAATTCCCCCCCAGCCCCCCCCCCACCCTCTTCGAGCACACGCTGCTAGTACCAACCCTTCCTATAATGGTTGGCTGGTTGGGGTGTAATAAACACTCATGGACACAAGGCAATGAGCCGGGGAAGCCGGAGAGAGAAATCCGTCGCCCCCAGCCCATCAGGCATACACTAAGCCACCCTCTCAGTGGACTCCCCTACGGGATATCCCATGTCGATCAGCCAAGGATTCCATATTGCTCCAAATTTTTTAAGATTGTTTTGTTTAATAAACGTTGCTCTCTCACACCAAATGGTGGCGTTAATTGTGTTGACCCATTGTTCGATTGCCGGGGGATTTTTGGCTTGCCAATTTATGGCTATCAGCCGTCTGGCCTGGTACAAACATCTCAGGACAGGTAACTTGATTAGGGGGGGGATACTATCCTCTTCAAGAATCCCCAATAGACATATCCTAGCCTCTGATTTCAAGTTGATCTTATAAATCTTATTTATTCTGAGTACTATTTCTAGCCAGTACCCATACAGTTTTGGGCATTTCCATACCATATGAAGAAGGTCCCCCGTTGCCCCACATCTGGGGCAGCTATCGCTGGGTTTCCTACCCATTTTCCACAATTTCTGGGGAGTATAATATACCTTATTTATTAGAAACAGATGTGATACCTGCTGCGATGGGGATATCGAAACCAATCTCCCCTGTGCAAGAATCTTGTCCCATTGTTCCTGGGTAATCTGGCCCACATCTCCTGTCCACCCCCTCCTACTTTTATCTAGGCCCTCTCCCTTCAGGATCCTACCCCTGATCTTTGTATAAAATCTGGAGATCTGGCCTTTTTCTTGCCTATGATCCATAAGTCCCTGTAGCAGGGGGATTTCAGTCCTTTCAATCTCAAGCGATCCAAATTGAGCTTGAATACCATGCCTCAGCTGTAGATATTTATAGAACGTCTTGTTAGAGACATCGAATTCCTGTCTAAGAGTTTCAAAGGTTTTCATTACATTCCCTTCGTATAATTGCACCAACCTGTTGATGCCCTGCCTGCCCCATTCTAGAGATCTATCTATATTATTTAGTTCGGATAGGTAACGGTTATGCCATAAGGGCGTATAGATAGTTACTCCCACATATCCCATGCTTTGCTTTACCTTATGCCACACCTTCCTCATTAGTATGTTAGTAGGGCCTCTATGGGCAAATGAGTTAGCCTCCAAGGCTTCAAGCAATAGCTTGTGGGGTGTCCCAACCATCATCAATTTATGGTTTGGCGGCCCTCCCTCTTGGAGCCCTGCCCCCTCTAAATGCTGGAGTTGTGCCGCTAAGAAATATGCTCTCAAGTGGGGTATGGCCAATCCTCCCTCCGCTACGGGAAGCTGCATCGTCTGAAGCCCAATCCGGGCATGCCCCTTTTTCCAGATTAGGTCTCGAATAAGAGAATCCATTTTTTGAAACCATTTCTGGTTAATCCAGATTGGGGAATTATGTAGGATATATAATATTTGGGGCTGCCAGATAATTTTTATTAAATTGCAGCGTCCCGCCACGGAGAGAGGGAGACCACACCACCTATTAAGTTTCTGCTTCAGTTTCATTAGTAGTGGTACTAAGTTCTCATTAAGATACTGGTTCACTTCCCCCGAGATCCAAATACCTAGGTACTTCAATCTAGGCACTGTCTCTAGACCAATAACCGTCGGTGACGCCCATTGGACCCCGGATCTGGATAGCGGCAGAAGAGCTGATTTGCTCCAATTAATTACAAGACCAGATTGTTGACCAAACTCCCTCATCATCTGCACTACCCTGTTCAGGGTTGAATCCACGTCTCCAATAAAGAACAGGACATCATCCGCGAACAGGGCAATTTTATCTTCCTCTACTCCGCGCTGGAATCCCCGGATGTCCGGGCTTGATCTGGCCAGGACAGCCAGGGGCTCCATGGCTAGTACAAACAAGAGGGGAGACAGTGGGCACCCCTGTCTTGTACCTCTCTCCAACTGGAAAACCTCGGAAAACTCAGTTCCCATCTTAATTTTTGCCCTAGGTCTATTGTATAGTAGTTTTATCCATTGGATAAAATGAGGGCCAAAACCAAACCTCTCCAACACTCCCCACAGATAGTCCCATTCCAGGCTGTCGAAAGCCTTAGTCGCATCCAAGGCCAGGATAGCTCCCGACCCATCGTTGTCCCTGGGAGTTTGGATATTTAGGAAGACTCTTCTGATGTTAGTGCTGGTTGACCTGCCCGGGATAAAACCTGACTGGTCTGAGTGTATTAGTTTGTGGATGTATTTATTTAGGCGGGTTGCTAGGGCCTTGGCTAGGATTTTAATATCTGAGCACAGCAGAGATATTGGCCGATATGATGAGACCTCCTGTTGATCCTTCCCCTCCTTGAGTATTAGAATTATATTAGCTTCCAGCATCGAGGGGGGAAGTTCACCCACCTCGAATGCATGGTTCAATGTTTCCAAGAGTTCCGGCAGTAGCACTTCACCGTAGCGCTTGTATATTTCTGCCGGCAACCCATCTGGGCCTGGAGATTTATAATTAGGCATTGCGGCCACTGCTTCTTTTAACTCCTCCAGCGTAAGTGGTAGGTCAAGACTCAATTTATCCTGCTCTGGTAATGTTGGGATTGCTGCTTGGAGTAAAAAGTCAGTGGCGGGGCTGCCTTGACCCCGCAATGCTGATTTATATAAGTCGTTGTAGTAGTCATGGAGTACTCCCATAATTGCAGGGGGGCTAGAAATGAGATCGCCATTTGGTGACTTAATCACCTGGACTGTTGTAGGCGAGCTGTTGGATTGGACCAAAAGGGAGAGGGCTCGTCCCACCCTCTCTCCTTCGCCAAAATAGTGCTGGCGTTGAAAGATTCGCCTATTCTCTGACTTTTTTAAAAGGGATATTTTATAGACTTGCCTTCTGACTTACAGGGGATGGAGCTTCTATATATGCCCTCTCCGCCAGAGCAACTCTATTTCGTATTACTGACTCCTGTTCTCGGGCTTTCCTTTTAATTATTGCAATTTGTTGAATTAGTGTGCCTCTAATATAGGCTTTTAGGGAGTCCCAGACCATTCCGGATGAAGCTGAGCCCTTGTTTATTTGAATATATTCCCCTATCTTATCCAGAAAGGGGGAAGAACTATCCATTAGCTCCAACCAGCCAGGATTTATCCTCCACTCCCCTAAGCCTGTTCTGGTTCCCAGGCTCACAGTCATGGACAGGGGGGAATGATCTGAAACCCCCCTTGCCCCATATTCTATTTCCTGTACCACCTCTACTGCCTCTTTATTACCCAAGGCCATGTCAATTCTTGATAGTGTGTGATAGGTCCTAGAAAAGCAGGAGTATTGTCTCTCTTGAGGGTGTCGTGTTCGCCATAGGTCGCACAATCCTATTTCGGACAAGAATCCCTGCAATTGCCCTGCTCTAGCCCCGTCGGGTTTGGGAAACCTATCCAGGCTCCCATCTAGTATTTCATTAAAATCGCCTAATACTATCCACGGGACTCCCGGCTTATTCAGGCAAAACACCAACAGTTTATACATAACCTCCAGCTTAAAGGGCGGGGGGATGTAGATGTTGGCTAGAATATAGTGTTGCCCTCTCATGAGACCATATAGAAAGACAAATCTCCCCTCCTCATCAATAGAGGACTCTTTACACAGGAAAACCGTACCCTTCCTAACTAAAACGCTCACACCTCTTGAATATGATGTATGGAAGGAGTGGTAATAAGACTGGAATTTCCGATTGTTTAGCTGTGGTGCTGTGCTGGGGGTTAGGTGCGTCTCTTGTAAAAAGAGTAAACCAGGGCCGTCTCTCTCTGTTTCGATCATGACCGCTGCTCTTTTCTTTAAATCTCCCAGCCCCCTCACATTCCATGAAACAATACTTACACTATTCATAAACCTTGGTAATTGCCAGGTTAATTGGGGGCAGGGGGGGAGAGGGGGAGGCCCACGACAGGCCCCCTCCCCTCTCCCACCCATATTCCCCCTCAGCCCCCCATACCCACAGCGTGTGCTCGAAGTTCCCCCCATCCCTCCCTCCCCCCTCCCACCCCTACCCACCCAACACCCTCCCCCTCCCCCCTACCCCCACTCCTCTTCCCATCAGGGCATCCCCTAGGGGTTCCTACCGTGGCCCTCTTATACATTCACCCCGGAGCTCAGGGCGCCCTACCCCGCCTCCCCACCCCTCTATTACACCTAGAAACCCGTCTTATCTGTTTCCGCCCCTGATATTTACCCAGCACAGTCTAGACCCATCGTTCGGTTAAGCCCATCTCCTAAAACCGCAAGGAGAAGGAAAAAAAAAAAAAGGGGGGGGAGGAGGAGAAGGAGGGGGCCTGCATCGGGAGAATCTCTAGCAGGTAACCCATCCATACACCTCCTTCACTATTTCAACCTACATGAACCCTAATTTCAAAACAACAGCAAGTTATACCGTTTCACCGAGTGGCAATATTTAGTGCTTCTTATCTCCTAAAACCTTTACACGTACTAAACTAGTGGCGCTATTGTTCATTTCGCCCAAATATGGTGAGAGGAGAAAAAAAAAAGGAGGGGGGGGGGGCCATGCATAGCCTCCACCTATCTAATAAATATCACATTAGTTAATTAGTGTCCCTAGTGTCCCATAAATTGCTAAATACTCCAACTCTAGTCTATAAATATCATTTGTGCTTATGATAATATGCATATAGTGTCATTTTTCCTTCATGTAAATCTCGTATTTACTCTCCATATAACAGTGTCCCAAATTGCATAAAATACCACTTCTAAGCTTGTGATTCTGTTTGTGCATTCAATCCTATTAATTAGTTGCTACTTCCTATAAATCTCAACTTAAACTTGAAGAAGGGAGAAAAAAAAAAAAGGAACAAGAGGGGAAGAAGAGGCAGGAGGAAGGGGGGACCAAGAGGGATCCCCAGCTGGACGAACCCAAAAACGCTGGAAAACACTAAAGGTCCCCTTTATGTTCCTCCAGCCACCGCCTCGCCTCATTTGGGGTACTAAAGAAAAGGGTTGAACCCAGGGCGGTCATGCGTAATCGGGCCGGGTATAACAAAGCATAAGCTATATTGTGTTCTTGAAGGGTTCGCTTAATAGGGATAAATTCGGCCCTCGGCTTCTGTAGGTCTGGTGAGAAATCCGGGTAGAATGACACTCTAGTCCCCTTGTAGAGAATGTCCCTTAATTCTCTGACCCTTCTCATCAAAATAACTCGATCATTATAGTTCACAAATTTCAGTATCAGCGGCCTAGTGCGGCCCTCTAGTGGCCTAGCTCTAATTGGCACTCTATGTGCCCTTTCTATAGCAAAGAGTGCTGAAAAAGAGTCATCTCCCAGAAGTTCTCTAAACCAGTTTTCCAAGAAGGCGATAGGGTTAGAGCCCTCACTCCCCTCTGGTAGGCCAATCAGGCGTATGTTGTTCCTGCAATTTCTGTTCTCTATTTCATCTATTTTTGATGACTGGCTAGTAATCTGCTTCTGTAGCCCAATTATTTTTTGCTGAAGTGGATGAAGCTCGTCCTCAATCGTGCTTAGTCTTTCCTCAAGTGCTGTGGTTCTCTCCACGGTATTACTCAACAATTGACCCATGGAGTGTAAGTCCATCTTAATGCTAGTTAGCTGATTATCCAGGCCGCGGATAGAGTCTTTACATTCATTGACTGCAGCCAATATATCACGCAGCGTAGGTTCACCTTCCCCTATTGATGGAGGTATTGCTGGGCCTATTGCATTGTGTATTGCCGTGTCATCTGCTAGCGCCGGGTTGTTTGCTTTATTTCCGATAGGTGACGCGATAGGATTTGATGCTAGTTGGCTAATGCTTCTCCTATCCGAGGGCGCCCCTTGTGACCTTGCTTGCCCAGCTATCTGATGGTGTCCTTTCCTGGTTGGTGAAGTTGTATGAGCATAGCGTTCGAGTTTTGCAGCGGCTGCCGCTGAGGCCTGGCTAGCTTTTTCTTTGCTCGCGCGGGTTTTTAAATTCCCGTCACTATGTAGTGAGTCCTCCGTAGCCCTTTTGCTAAGCATGGTCTTCCCCTAGGAGCAGTTTAGCTAATAATGTAGCGATAATATAGAGATTATATACCAAAGGTAGGTAGGGCCCTTAAGTCTCTCTAGCCTCTGTGTGGTTTCAATGGAATACAATGCAAATAACACAGCGCCCTTGGTCCAAGTGCTCACCCACCTCCGGATCAATGTGATCACAGACCTTGGTTCAGTGTGGGTGCCGTGTAATACCAAGTAACCTGAGTTATACAGTGCCTTTGATCCCTTGCTTCCTTGTTTCAACCTTCAACAATCCGAGCCAATAATTAGGGTTTTACTGGTCAGGGAACGGGTAAGGAGGAGGAGGGGGGGTGTTAACTGCATATAGTCTTGATTGTTACCAGTGCTCATACCAAATAAGCCTTGCCACCTACGTTTTGGCTATGTTGCTCTCTCCTCGCCCCCCCCCTCGTTGCCCCGTGTTACCGCTTAGCCTGGGCCGTTGCCACAGGCTACTGTAGTGCTTCACTTCGTTGCTCCGGCTTCCGAGGTCTCCGGTCTTTAAGCAGGTTTCAAAACGCCCGCCGCCGCACTGCGCTGCGTGTACAGTCTCACGATGACTCGAACCAGTGGCGTGGCTTCCCTTCGAGTCCTCTCGGCTACCTTCGGCAACCTTCGGCTACCTTCGGGGACCTTCGGGGATGCTGTTCGCTCTGCGCTGCTCCACGGAAGACACTGTAGAGGGATCTCGCGATAGCTCGACCCGCCGCGAGATCTTCCACCGCCAGCCTCAGGAACACGGACACCACTCCTCTTCAGGCAGCCACCGCAGGTTATTGTAGGAGAAGAAGAGATAGAACGGGCATGGTATGTGCTGCTTCTTACTCAAAGTTGAGCATTGCCTCTAGGCTTCTAGCGAGGGAGCAGAGGGAGACGAGGCCCGGGCGTCCGCTCACTCACTCACTCACTCACTCTCTCATCCGACCACGCCCCCTCCCAGGAGACTGAACTTTAGAAGATGTATCAACGGCAACACAGGATTTAATCCGGACTCTTGTCCCCAACATCCCAGCAGCTTGCCTGGAGCTAGACAGAGTCCACAGAGCCATGGGACCCCCCTGGAAGGACGGGTCTCCCAGAGACGTCATTGCTAAACCTCTTTACTATGCTGTGAAGGAGGCGGTGATGAAACAAGCCAGAACCCTTCCGCAAATCTCCTGCCAAGTACACCCAGTGCAAATATTTGCTGACATTTCCCCTGCTACCATCCAAAGGAGAAGATCCTTGAAGCCGCTCCTGATGGCCATGGCCCAAAAAGACATTAAGTATAAATGGGCCTTCTCGTTTGCTGTACGATTTACACTCAAGGACCAGCCCTACTCCTTTTCCACATTTGAATCTGGAGAAAAGCTACTTCTGAAATTGAATGTGATAGCTCAAGAATGGAAATGGAAGCTGCCGCTCCCGCCTCAATTTCCAACAAACACCCTCCACTAACTGGATCTCCAAACCCACTGTGGAGCAAAACCAAATTCAGAAGATCTTCCAACCACGGACCCCCCTGAACTATCCAGGCTCCTGTTTTCTGTCTCTCCTCAGGGATGTAGTTCCTAGAAGTATTTTTTCTTAGACCTTGAGGGTCGAAAGGCCTCCCAGTCCTCCCTCAATGGGGGCACTGATACCATTTTGTTCCCCCTAGACTAAGGGGCCATTTTCTTCCCTTATACTTAATTATTCCCCCACCGGGACTTGAGTTACATTTATCTTCTTCCCAACCCCCCCTTTTTTTTGTAGCTATAACTTTACACCTGACTATAGTAATTGAGGCTTGAGGCCTCTTGGGTGGCACATTTAATGTTTTGCTGTTTATGCCTGTTGGCTTTTGCCTAATTATCTTGTTACTTGTTTAAACCCAGCGGGTTAACAAGTGCTGGGGCGCGGCGTGAGCCACATGCACCTCCTCCTACCTTTTCGACTACCTAAGTTGTCGGAAGGGTCGGACGACCAACCCTAGGGTTGGCATTTCTTTTACATATCTCACAATTGACTGTGAGATGACCACAGTTCTCCTTCCTTCCCTCCTGGTCTTCTTTCCACCAGGGGGGGGACACTCTTTTTCCAACTTGCTTCTAATTCTTTCATACTTTTCTCCCCCTTCCTACCTCGGAGCATCACTCACTCACTTTCTATTTTTCAGATTTGACGGCGTTCCGACTCATCACAAGGGCTCTCACAATCAACAAACGACCACGACTTTCTCGGCTAACGCCACCTTCTTTACTCCCCGGGAGGGTAAGTGATGTGCCTAAAAGTAGCTCTCCCCATCTAAGGGTCCATGGCTGATCATGCAAAACATACCTGGAGGGTAGCTTCTCACAATGTACAAGGTATAAACTCCCTCTTAAGCGTAAAAAAAATCTTTAACTCATATAAATCCTCCAAAATAGATATCCTTCTTCTACAGGAAACCCACTTCCCTATTAAGTGTAATCCCACTTATTTACACTCGCACTACAATAGATTCTTCCTTGCTAACGCAGCAAACAAGACCAAGGGGGTAGCAATAGTTTTTGCCAAATCCTGTAACTTTCAAGTAATATCCGAAACCAAAGATCCCAACGGTAGATACCTGCTAGTGAAAGGCACATTGGATGGCCACCTTTATTCATTTATATCCTACTACTCCCCTAACAAGGGACAAGCAGCTTTCTCCAGACGTCTTTTCTTGCACCTCACTCCCCAACTAGAGGGGACAGTCATACTCGGGGGGGATTCCAACACGGCTTTTGACCAGGGACTAGACAAATCTAGACCCTTGGGAACTCAACTTACTCGCCCCTCTAATGAGAGCCTCAAACTAGCGAAATTGATACACGAACAGGGATTGGCGGATGTCTGGAGAGAACTAAACCCCACCAAAAGAGATTACACCCACTTTTCCCATCCCCACAATTCTTACGCCAAGATTGATCATCTTCTAGTAAAATCCTCATCTATCCCTCTCATACTCAAATCAAAAATTATTGATTCCACCCTGTCAGACCATTCGTTTGTGGTCATGAATATCCGTTCCCACTTCAATAGACCGGGCCAGAAACAATGGAGGCTCAATGAGTCCATCCTCTCAGATCCCGTTAGGGTCTCAATGCTAGCCGATTCCATTAAGGAGCACTTTAAATTTAATGACTGTGAGGATGTCTCGGCGGAAACACTTTGGACGGCTCATAAAGCCTTCATAAGGGGGGAACTCATCAGACTGTCATCTATCATTTAAAAAGAACGAGAGGCAGCTATTAAGAAATTAGAAAAAGAATATGATTCCCTTAAGACACGACATAAACAAAATCCGGACCATAATCTGCTCCCTCAACTGGACAGGATCAGGCTGGAATTGAACCTAGCCCTAACTGCCAAAGCCGAAAAACAACTAAGATGGTCTCAAAACCGATTCTATACACAAGGTGATAAAATGGACTCTATGTTAGCTGCCAAATTATCTCCCAGACTCAAAACACATGCGTTACCAAAGATTCTAATCCCAGGACAAGGCCCCACAGCTAACCTCTCAAAGATACTTGATACATTCGCGGAGTTCTACAATAAACTATACTCACCAAACCCGGCCCCTACTGATCACTCCATCGATGCATTCCTAAACGGCCTTCCTATCCCACAACTTTCTTCGGACCATAGAGATAGTCTTGAAACTCCTTTTACAACGGAAGAAGTCTTAGCAGCAATCAAAACCCTAAAAACGGGCTCGGCCCCCGGGCCGGATGGCTTATCCAATCCTTATTACAAAAAGTTTGCTGACACCTTGGCCCCTTATCTCTCCAAATTTTTTAACCATGCCACGAAGGGAAACCCACTTGATCCTCAGCTGAATGCAGCGCTGATAACCGTCATCCCAAAACCTGATAAGAACCCGGAAGAGGTCGGGAACTATCAACCAATCTCTTTGATTAATTGTGATATTAAAATACTGACCAAAATCCTAGCCACCCGGATAGCAAATTTCATTAATGCGTATGTGCACAAGGATGAAGTGGGTTTCATTCCAGGCAGGCAGGGCCCAGATCAGATAAGGAGAACCATTGATATTATGTCTATTCTTCAAACGAACTGGGATGGTGGCCATAAACAATCGGGCATGCTACTCTCGCTTGACCTACAGAAAGCCTTTGATTCAGTCTCCTGGCCCTACATCTTTGCTATCCTCCGCAAATAGGGCTTTGGACAACGTTTTTTAGGCCTAATACAGGCACTTTACTCTACCCCTACAGCAAGGATCCGAAATTCAAGGCTTTTACTCTAAACCCATAGAAATAAGACAAGGGACCAGGCAAGGATGCCCATTGTCCCCACTAATCTTCGCAATGGCGATTGAGACTCTTGCTATCGCTACAAGACAAAATCAAGACATAAAAGGGGTATCATGCGGGTCTCATACTCACAAATGTGCCCTTTTTGCAGACGATATCATGCTATTCATCACCTCGCCCATAACTTCCTTGCTCAACCTAAGTTCCCTGCTAGCTACCTTCTCCAAGATGTCAGGCCTCCAGGTGAACTACAGTAAATCCCAAGCTCTCAACGTCTCCCTAAATTCCTCCACTGTGGATCTCTTAAAACAGAACTTTCAAATTCCAATGGAATGATTCCTCCATCAGATACCTAGGTATCAATTTTGCAGCAAAGATAGAGACCTTATACAGCCATAACTATCCCCCGATGTACCGTAAGCTAGAAACAGACCTACAGACTTGGTCAGAACTCCCCATATCTTGGCTAGGTAGGATACACACTGTTAAGATGACACTATTGCCCAGATTTCTGTACCTGTTTAGATCTCTCTCAATCCCCATTCGCAAGGATCATATCTCTACCCTCCAAAGCAATATTCTTCCACACCTGTTCCGATATTACCAAGCAGCTAGGCTGACACAGTTATCCGTGATTTACTCCAAATATGAGAAACCACTACTTTTACCCTAGACTTCCTACTGTGGACCCCCAGAAAAACAGACCCGCAATCCTATCCCCAACCCTCTCGCATTCATTTAAACTTATTCCTTGCGCTATTCTACCTCCTTGGTCTCAACAATGAAACCACTAACCCACATATTTAACAACCCTCGCTTCCCTCCATGGCACAATGTGTTAGCCTTCAAATAGTGGGTCGATAAGGGCCTATATAGGATAGGACACTTCTTTACAGCAACAGGACCAATCACCTTAAAATTTTGCATCAAGAAACTAGACCTCCCTAAGACCGAGATATTTCGGTTCCATCAAGTTCAACATTTCCTACACTCACTCTACAAAGGGGACTCAAACCCCCTGACCTTTACAGAATATGAACTATGGTGCGGTCAAGCCATGGACCAGAAGGGGGGGATCTCCTTGGTGTACACATCACTCACCACTCCCAGTGCAAAGGCGCCCTATATGGCTGCTTGGGCAACTGACTTTTCTTTTCAATGGCCATTGGAAAAATAGCACTCGATGGGGGCCAAATCCTTCCAAGGTATGCTCAATACCAACCTTATGGAAGCAGGGACAAAAGTACAAACCAGATGGTATTACACGCCGGCCAGAATTGCATCCATGTTCCCAACAGCTAGCCCCCTCTGTTTCAGAGGCTGCCAGCTCACAGGGACAATGCCTCACATCTGGTGGGAATGTCCAAGAATTCGCCCCTTCTGGAAGAAGGTTTTCAATCTGATGGAAAGGCTGGTTAAATCCCCTATTCCCAGGTCCCCCATGGTGGCTCTCATTAATGAACCAATTCCTCATCTTTCTAAACCCTCCAGCAGACTGGCCCAATTTGTGCTTCTGGGAGCCAAAATCTCCATAGCCAGGAACTGGAAGGAACCAGGGGTTTCTTTTACAATAGCCAAGAGAAAGATTTCCTGGGTAATGTCTCAGGAGAGGCTGGCCAGTCTGCTGGAGGACTCCTCTGATAGATTTATAGCCACCTGGGAGCCCTTGGCCTGATTAATGGGTCTTTCCAACTTTCCATATGTGTGAGCTCCTCTTATTGAATCGTGAGCGAGTAGTGATGCTATAAAAGGAATATTTAATGGGCTGATATGCTGGCTAGACAGGTGAGCCCTGGTATTGGACAGACACTTTTCTTTATTCTCTTTTCATACATATACTCTTTTTACAACAAAATCACTCCCAGTAGTCAAGCTAGTCCTTACCAGACATACTTGATTATTAAGCCGCACGGCTACCCTACAGTCCAGGGACCGATCAAACCGGTGTATATTTAATGCCTGTACTTTATTACATATTCTCCACGCTTTTTATGTACAAATGAGACGATATATTGTCATGTTTACTGTATGGATGCTATTCTGTAACAAATAAAGACTTTTGAAAGTAAAAACGTGAAACAATAAAAGTGTGCCTGTGAAGGGGGCATGTTTCCCATGCTTACAACTGACCCTGCACAAAGTGTAATTTCTGCAGGAAAAAAGTAATTTAAAATCACTTGCGGCTATAATGAATTGTCGGCTCCCAGGAATACAGAGAACAGTCATTGAAAGTCATTGATAAAAAATTTTTTTAAAAAGCGTGGGGTTCCCCCAAATTCAATTACCAGGCCCTTCAGGTCAAAGAAAATGGAGTGGAGTTCGCCCTAAAAATCTATACCAGACCCTTTATCCTGGCAGGCTGCAGGAAAATGGGGGGGACGAGAGAGCGCCCCCCCTCCTGAACCATACCAGGCCACATGCCCTCAACATTGGGAGGAGGGCCTCATACCCACAACCCTGGCCGGTGGTTGTGGGGGTCTGCAGGTGGGGGCTTATCAGAATCTGTAAGCCCCCTTTAACAAGGAGACCCCCAGATCCTGCCCCCCCACTGTTTGAAATGGTAAGGGGGTACAAAAGTACCCCTACCATTTCTCAAAGAAAGTGTAAAAAAATTTTTAAAAACACACACACACACACACACACACACACACACCGTTGCAAAAGTCCTTTATTAAAAAAAAAAAAAAAAAAAGATTCCAGCGGCGGTAAACTGTCTCAGCCAATGGATTTGCACAAAGTAAAAAGAATAAATCAATTTGATACAAACATTATACAATGCAGTATATACCAATGCACGCATCAGATAACCCAACGCGCGTTTCGCGAAATCATTGCTCGCTCATCAGCGGTGGATATGGATCAAATGTATCTAAATAGACAAAAAGATGTGTCACAGTGGTAAATGTCAATGGCAATGGCAGAATGGGCCAGAGCAAAATGGCCCAATACTTACCAATGAACAAAACCAGGGTATCCATCGCTGAACCCCCAAATTATTCTTTTTACTTGGTGCAAATCCATTGACTGAGCCAGTATGCTATATTATCCATGTATGTACAATTATTTTAATAAACACTTATACTACTATTACTTGTGTTACTCAGTGGCTAACTGTGTTCTCATCGGTGCCCACCTATGCCAATCAGTGCCGCCTCATCAGTGCACATCTGTGCCCCCTCATCAGTGCACATCTGTTCCGCCTCATCAGTGCCCACCTGTTCCACCTCATCAGTGCCCACCTGTGCCACCTCATCTGTGCCAATCAGTGCACATCTGTGCCACCTCATCAGTGCACATCTTGGCAATTAATTAGTGCACATCTTTTCCACCTCATCAGTGCCCATCTATGCAACCTCATCAGTGCCCTTCTGTGTCACTTTATCAGTTAAAACACCTTTTAACTTCAATAATGTAAGGATAGGCATTGATACAATTAAAACAAGGCTCTAATGCTCTGTTTCCACTACAGCAAGTTGCTGTGCGACTTGACACATGTGAAGTCGCATGAGAAGTCAAAACCCATATATTTAAATGGTCCCCATTTTTATTGTTGCGACTCAAGTCACAGCGACGCCAAAAAAGGTTCTAAAGCCCCATACACACTATCAGCTTTTCTGCTGAGTTTTTCCTTCAGATTTACCAAAACCATATAACATGAGGTCAAACCTTAGGAATTTCAATTTGTATGCAATCAGGCAGGCCCTTGTACTACATGGTTTTGGTAAATCTGAAGGAAAAAGTCAGCAGAAAATCTGATAGTGTGTATGGGGCTTTACACTACTTCGGTGAGACTTGTTCTCACATGGTTTTTACTGGTTGCTTGACATTGCATCAAAAATCGCATTGCAAAGTCGCATTGTAAATCACACAACTCTAGGATTGCAATAGTAGAAACAGAGCCTAACTGAAATAATCAAAATACCCCATGTATAAACTGAAATTCTACACTAAAAAATTTGTATCTGATCAGATTCCTCAAAAAAAAAAAAAACATTTGGTACCAGCACATACATGTAATTTAACAGTGACATGTCACATTCCCCTTTTAGTGTTTCCAATTAACTATGTATTGGGCATGGGCTTAATGTGTGCCCAACCCATTTCATGAATAGACTGACAATAGTTGTGTAATGGAAATTTGTAGGTTCTGTATATAATTGTATTCTATTTTATATGTATTGCACAATGCCCTCACTGTGCACACGGCACTAATAATGTTTTCAGTACATGTTTTGCATTCTTTCGAGTTCTGATTAGAATAAGCCTGCCTATGTAACGCCCCTTGTTACCATAAACGTACAATTGTAATATTAATGTGATACCTACGTAATCATGTGTATAAAAGCCTTCAAATGCATCATAATAAAGGAGAACGGTTATTTGGAAAGATGCTGAGCGTATCTTTTGTGTCTGTTCCCTACCGCAGTTGTTATCAATTTGGAACCACTAATCAATATGAGGATAGGAGTTGCCTATCATCAAAATATCAATTTCAGGTGGCGAAGCCAGCCCAGCAGGGGTTATCAGGTGACCCTGAGTATCCGAAACGAGGAGCTTGAGACGATCTGGGAATTTCTGATAATCAGCCGGCTGAGGTAAGCCTTTTGCTTACATTTGAGTTATCAGACTTCCTTGATCGGTAAGGCATTTTCGGGACAAAGGGTACCTATTTTACACCCCTTAATCGAACTGTATTGATTAGTGGTTATTTGTTATGTTGTCACTGTCTACTGTCCATCAGAGTGTTATAGAGAAAGGAAAGAATAGTGATGTTCACAGGTATATGTAGTACATCTGCTAGATAAAGTAGTTTAGAGGCAAAAGGGTATAGGCACACGTAGAGAAGACTGGCCAGTCATTATGGGCATTAAATTAAAGGGGTTGTAAAGGTAAATGTTTTTTCACCTTAATGCATTCTATGCATTAAGGTGAAAAAACATCTCACACTGCCGGCGCCCCCAGTCCCCCCGTTTTACTTACCTGACCCCTCGAAAATCCCGCGCTCGCCCCCGCCGTCCTCTTCGCCGCTCAGCCTGGCCGCTAATTGGCTGTAGTGGATGGATTGAAAGCAGCGCAGCCATTGGCTCACGCTGCTGTCAATCACATCCAATGACGCAGCGCGCCGGGGGGCGGGGCCTTGTGATACAGCGAGCGGCTATAGCCGCCGGCTGTATCACGGGAGCGCGCCCGCAGTGCTTCTCACCAATGCGAGGGAGCTCGCATTAACGTGAGAAGCACCTGCGGGAGGAAGCAGAGACAGCCGCCGAGGGACCCCAGAAGAGCAGGTTCGGGGCCACTCTGTGCAAAACGAGCTGCACAGTGGAGGTAAGTATGACATGTTTGTTATTTTAAAAAAATAACATTTTTTACTTTACAACCCCTTTAAGTAAGGGAATGAAGGGTAAGAGACCCTCAAAAATGCCCAGCGCAAGAGGAGCGCTATATATGAACCGAAGGTGCGGTTCCGCCTATACTGAGCCCCTAGATTAATGGTTAAAGTGGACAGGGATCCACAAAGGGTAACTGGGTTACCACCAAAGTCCACAGGGACAAAGAATCATGCAGAGTATACAGCTAGAGAAACAGCTATCTATGTGAGCAGGACGGATCAAGAGTGACATTAACACTAGACAGAAAGGAACTTTTTGATGTTAAGTTGTGGGATGAATTTGGGGTAAAGCACTACAACTAGTAAAGTCAAGAAACAGTAATGAGAGTTAAAACAGAATCCTTTATATGCTGTCAGAGAGGGAAGATGGGATGAGCACTATAGCTGCCCGTCTGATCATAGAAGGTACAGTATGTGAAGTATGGTATTACAATACATTGGATGCAAAGGATATCAGAACAAAATAAAGAAAGCAGAAATTTAAGCAAGAAAGTATTAAAAAGTGTTAAAAGAAAGTGAGAGAATGATAGGCCTATGTTGTGTACAAATGTGAATAATGTAAGCGATTTTAGAGATATATTTGAGTATGTTTGTGAATGCTGGAACCTTTAGTTCTATCGCTTGTATCATGTCCGCAGATGTAACCCCCTCCTTTGTGCTCTCCTGAAAGAATGTGGCTGGCATGAGAGGTTGGTGATAAGCTGGAAGGACACCATGCCAATTTCAGTTTTTTAGACAAAACATTTATAACAAAATGTGCCGGGTTAACGAATCTAATGATAAACAATGTGATCACAATTATTTTTTAATCTGTTTTCCAAACATGGTAAAATGAAGGTTACAAATTAACCGTGTCTTACACAATTTGAATAGCCTTTGATAGTGGAAACAGTGCATTAAAAAAAAAAAAAAAAGAGAGAAATTAAGTAATATGTCCCCCTTTAAGGACATTTATCTGTGCATATATATTTGTGTGTGATATTGAAATTATCATATGAGTATTAATTTCTAATATGAGTTTAACAATTTTATTAATAAATATAGATATATTGAAACTGGTTTAGACAACCTTTGGTTGGAAATAAAATCAAGGTTAAAGTGGGGTACCCCCTAAAAAAAAAAAATTAAAAGTCAGCAGCTACAAATACTGCAGCTGCTGGCTTTTAATAATCGGACACTTACCTGTCCCGGGTTCCAGCGATGCGGGGGAACGAAGCCCCCCCCTCGCTCCCTGCTCCGCTCGCGGCGCCGTCATGCATACTGTGGGCACCCGGCTGTGGCTTCACAGCCGGGCACCCACTGCGCATGCGCGAGCGGCGCAGGGCGCCGTGATACGCCGTACAGTCACCTGGGACACGTGACAGGTCCCAGGTGAATGTGCGGCGCGAGGGGAAGTGATGTCACCAGCCCGGGCAATGAAGAAGGCAGACTACGAGGGACCCCCTAGCAACCGGTATTTAGAGGTGAGTAAAAATTTTTTTTTTTGCCAATTATTTTTTTTTTATTTTTTTTAAGAATTTTAAGTAGTTTTATTTTTTGGGGGGCAACTCCACTTTAATGGGGAAATTGGTAAAAAATTGAATTAGTTTAGATTAAGATAACAATTTTGTAATTTTACATTTATTGAGTGGAAGGAAAAACAGATTAAGATGAGGTTGTTGATTTGAATACAGCTGCAATAATGTTTAACAAAGCCAAGATGTATGGGATACATAAGGAAGTTTTCGACAGAAATGAAATCTTAAAGTCTGATAATAACTTAATGTGCGGTCCATGATGTGAGAGTAATAATAACATGTAAATATAACAGACCCATCACATCAAGTCCATACATCCTGTTAGGATAGCTGCTGCCTGCAGCCAGTTGGTTTATAGTTTTTGATGGCCGAGTGCTTTCTGGTCCGTCATACATATTGTTGGTCCTTGTGTTTTTATGTATTTTTATTTTTGAAATCCAAAGCAGAATGTGTGGATTGTGAAATGATGTGCCCCTTTTTCCTTATAATGCAGTGGGTATAAGTAGAAGAATACTTAGGGTTTATGGAAATCTCTGCATGACTGCAGGGTATTCTTATCATTTATTATAATATTGCCAGGAAAAAGTTGTCTTTTTGAAACATGAAACTGGAGTTCTTACACAAACAGCATGATAGAAAACAAGCCATTGTTATATTTATGCAAGCTGGACCCAGTAATGAAGGGTTCACCCCGATAGATCAGAGCTGTAGCTTTATGCAAAGTTGCTATTAGACAAAGTTACAGATATTATTTTGGTTGAATATTTCATTTTTTTTTTTTTTAAAGACAATTTTATTGAAGAGAAATAGTAGGCACAAAAGTATAAATGCGGAAACGTACAAAGAGAGATCCCCAACAATTGGAGAGTTAAGATGTCAACAAACGTACAGATAACACATCAAATAAAACAAGCAATGAGTTTGATAAGGCTATGCATATAGAAAGACCCTAATTGGGGGGGGTGAGTAGGCATTAAGAAGGGCATAAGAGGGGTTTGGAATTGTCCGCAACTTGAAGCTAGGAAGATAGCTGCCTTAGTCAGGTAAGGGAATCCATCTGGGGGATACAGGCTGGGCCCAAGGAGCGAGGAGGTGGATCCTTTCCAAAAAGAGTCTAGGGGTAACTGATAGGACAAGTCAGGTAATGAGTTTCTTAGGTCGTATCGTGCGGTAGCTAGATAGAGCGGCCTGGGTAGGGTCTGCATTGGTAGAGTGTTGGGGGTTCGTGTCCGTGAGATATAGCGGAAGGTGTGTGTGCCTAGGTCGAAGCATCTGGGATTAGGAGTCTTACAGGGGAGGGGGGGACAGAAGGGAGAGGGTGTCGAAGAGAAGAGAGAGAAAGTGGTAGAAAGGAGAGGGGAGGAGAAGGAGGGCAATGGGGACTAGAGGCAGACGGGGGGGGAGCAAAGGTACAGGGTAGATTGGAGCTGTCTGGGGTCCCCTTTCCCAGGGCCCCCCGAAGCATATAGAATAGCATGTAGAACAACTTTTTGTTTGCTTTTGTATTTCGGCGACCTCAAGATTAGCAAGTACTAGGTTAAAGAAGTCTGAGTAGAAAGCCTGTGATGGAAAGTGCCAAATGCAAAGTGCGGAATGTAAAAAATGTAAAAAAAAATGTAAAAAATGTAAAATGTCCCCCTCATCACACATTCAAGTAATCGGCAGTGGTCTGGAAGTGTTTCCAACAGGCCCATTTTGTGCTAAATTTGGAAGGGGTGTCTCTGGATATATGAATCAATTCTTCCTTTTCAGCTATTTTGTTGATTCTGGAGAACCACTCTTTCAGGGAGGGAATTTCGGAGGTGCCCCAGTGAATAGGTATGCACTGTTTGGCTGCGTTGAGCATGTGCATGGCTAGAGAGCCATGGTAAGTTCGTCTCGGTAGAGGCGAAAGGTGGAGAAGGCATTGGGCTGGGGTTGGGTCAATGTTATAGGTGGTAATTTGGGAGACGAGACTGCACACTTCTCTCCAGAAATTATGTATTGAGGGACAGGACCACCAAATGTGAAGTGGTGTACCCCTGTCTTGGTTGCACCTCCAGCAGGTGTCAGTGGCATTGGGGGCAAATTTGTATAGTAGAGAGGGTGTACGGTACCAACGGGATTGTATTTTATAGCCGTTTTCTTGGGTGCTAACATTCAATGATCCCTTATGAATGGTTTGAAAAATGGCGTCCCACTGTTCATCACTTATTGATAAGGCAAGGTCTTCCTCCCAACGTTTGCATGCTAAGGTGGAGCCGGGACGCTCCCCATCAAAAAGCAAGTTATGGGTAAGCGCAATGAGATGCCTTTGGGGGGTGGATTGGGTGCACAGGATTTCGAACGGAGTAAGTGCCCTAGAGCATTGCGAATTTGTGTCTAGCGATCGTAGGTAATGAGCGATCAATAGGTAGGTCCAAGGAGGGATGGGTGGTCTATCCGTGTTATTAGCGATGGTCGAGGCTGGGATGAGTGACCCTTTCTCAAAAAAGTGGCAAGCGTTCAACGTGTCTCTTGGCCAGTTGTCTGTCAGGAAATCTGGGGATATGCCAGGCGGAAAGTCTGGGTTGCATTTAATCGGGGTTAGGGGTCCTGGAATTGATGAGACTTTCGTGTGAGTACAGATGTGTTGGAAGCATTTCAGTGTCGGGCGTATAAGGGGGTGGAGGGTGGCCGTGATGGGTACATGAGACGGTTTCATCCAAGGCAAGGAGGCGAGTGGGCGAGAGGAGAAGGAGGCCTCTAGAGAGACCCATTCTTTGTGAGGGTCGCGAACATTCCAGTCAACTATTCTAGTTAAATGGACTGCCCTATAATAGTTGAGTATGTTTGGGAAGCCCAGACCCCCAAGGAGCTTAGGGCGTGATAGGGTCCGGAGGGAAATTCTAGGCGTTCGGCCTCCCCACAAGAACTTCGAACAGATGGAGTTGTACGTTTTAAAGAACGTTTGGGGGACTTGTATAGGGACTGTTTGGAGAATATATAGTAGGCGAGGCAGGACATTCATCTTGAGGACCGCGATTCTGCCGAACCAAGAGAGAGATTGTTTGTTCCAACGTTTAAGATCGTCCGTAATAGTTTGGAGGATGGGGAGATGGTTTTTAGCATATAGGTCAGTTAACTTTCTAGAAATTTGTGTGCCCAGGTAGGTAATGGAGTCACTCTTCCAGCAGAAGGGGAAGTTCGCTTCACATTGTGCTTGGATCTCCTCAGGTAGAGAGATGTTCAGGGCGTAAGACTTGGAAAAATTGATTTTAAGGTTAGAAATGGCTTGAAATTTCTTAAACTCTGATAGAACAATTGGGAGCGTAGTAATAGGGTTCGTGAGGAACATCAATATGTCGTTTGCGAATGCCGCATATTTACATTCTTTAAGTGGGGTAAGAATGCCCTTAATATCATTGTTTAGTGAAAGGGTTTGGGGGAGGGGTTCTAGGGTTAGAATGAATAGGATCGGGGAAAGGGGACACCCTTGCCTCGTACCGTTTCCGATGGGGAAGGCGTCTGACAGAGTACCATTGACCCGGACCCTTGCAGAAGGGGTAGAGTATAAAGACATGATCATGGACATCATGTGAGGACCAAGGCCCAGATTATGGAGCACTGCTTCCATGTAGTCCCATGCCACTCTGTCAAACGCCTTCTCCGCATCAAGAGACAGGAAGAAGGCCTGCTGTTCAGTTTGTGTTATCATGTGGTGGATATTAATGGATTTCAGGGTGTTGTCCCTGGCTTCACGTCCGGGAACAAAACCTACCTGGTCTGGGGAGATGAGGGTTGGGATGAATGGAAGGAGTCTGTTGGCTAATATTTTGGCAAAAAGTTTGACGTCTACATTGAGTAGGGAAATTGGTCTATAACTGCTCGTGGTTGTTGGGTCCTTATCTGGTTTGGGTATAACGGTGATATGGGCTTCTAAGATTCCTCGGGGGAGGGATTTGGATGTTGGGATAGAATTGAAGGCCTTAAGAAAGGGGGACTGAAGTGTCTCGGCAAATAATTTGTAATACGCTGAAGTCAGGCCGTCGGGTCCAGGGCTCTTGCCCGGTTTCATTTGTTTGACTGCTTGAAGCCATTCCGCCGCCGAAATTGGTGCTTCCAACGACTGGAGGGCGTCAGAGGGAACTTTTTGAAGAGGAAGTCTAGAAAGGTACGTATGAAAGTCGTGTAGACGTTTTTGGGGGTCTGGAGGGTGCGGGCAGTCGGAGTTAAGGTTATATATATAGGGAGGTATAATAGCGTTCGAATTCCCGTGCTATTTCTGCGTTCGTTTCAAGGGTGGAGCCGGTAGGAGAGTGGATACGGTGTATCGTCTGTTTGGCCTTTTTTGATTTAAGCATGCGCGCCAGTAAGCGGCCTGATTTGTTGCCATGTTCATAAAAGAAATTCTGTGAGAGGGCAAAGGATTTCCTCGTCTGGTAGCCTAATATGTCTTGGATCTGGGTGCGGGTATCTATTAGTTCGGAATGGGCGTCCTCTGCTAGGGTTCTTTTGTGTTTCGTTTCAAGGGATCTGAGTTTCGCAAATAGGGTTGTCAGTGTGGCCGCTCTCTCTTTCTTGCGGGCAGAGGCAAGGGAGATAAGTTTGCCCCTAACCACGCATTTATGTGCCTCCCATTGCGTGAGGGGGGAAACGTCTGGAGTGTCATTGTCTAAGAAATAGTGGGATAGGCAGTCTCTAATTTCCTTAACTCTAAGTTCGTCTGTTAGGATATTCGCATCTAGTCTCCATATAGAGGTTCGTTCAAGCCTTTCAGGAAAAGTAAATAGAGCCGTGATCGGATGATGGTCAGAGATCGTCATGGGTTCTATAGAGGCTTTGGTTAAATGGTGTAAATCCTGTTGGGAGACCATGAGGTAATCGATACGTGAGTACCTGTTGTGAGGGGCAGAGTAGAAGGTGAAATCTTTATCTCTAGGATGAAGCGTTCGCCACGCGTCATGTAGTAATAGTTGATGAAGGCTTTTCCTGATCTGTTTGAGTGCACGGAACGGTAAGCTGGAGGTCCCGGAGGACGTGTCCAGCAGGGGGTCTAAGGGGGCGTTAAAGTCGCCTCCAAGAATCAGCATCCCTTCAGAGAAAGAGCTAAGTTGATGCAATATATTCCAGAAAAAGGTTACTTGGGAGGTGTTAGGGCTGTATATGTTCGCTAGCGTAATCTTCCTCTTTTTAAATGTACCCTTGAGAAATAAGAATCTGCCATTCGCATCTGCTAGAGTGTCTAGAATCTGGAAGTCGATGTGTTTGGAGAGAAGTATGGAGACTCCTTTGCTTTTAGAAGTGGGACATGTTGCGTGAAATTCCACTGGGAAGGTGTGATTGGACAATTTAGGGGTAGACTTAGAGCAAAAATGGGTTTCCTGCAGGAAAACAACATCTGCTTTCAGTTTCTGCATCATCAATCGTGTCTGATGACGTTTCTCCGGAGTGTTTAATCCCTTTGCGTTTAGGGAGACAAGCTTCAAGGACAAGTTTGCTATGCATTGCGAAGAAGGGGACATTTCGTCGGAGGTCGGAGGCAAAAGTTGTGTACAATGCTTGGAAAGAGGAGGCCCTGGGAAGGGGGAGAAGCAGCAAGAGAAGGAGAAAGAGGAAAGAGAAGAGGGGGGGAAGGGAGGCGGGTAGAGACTGGTATACGGAAGAGAGGGTCAGGTATGTGGAGAGGTAGGTAGAGGGGCTAGGGAATGAGACCGGTGGGTGGGTTGAACCAGTCAACCCTCGGAGTACCGATAAGGGCACCGGTTGGGTCAACACTGACTACCAGCGTCTGTTGCTCGGGGGTGGCGGACGGAGTTACACGAGTTGTAGAGGGGTCCCGTCACTGCGAGACCGAAATGAGTGAGTGGAGGCAAGTAAGGGTGGTACATGGCCTGAGTTCTAAGGGGAGCCAACAGCAATAGCTTAAAGAAATCATAATGGAAATCTGGAAAGGGTGTGGTACGGGTTGGAGATCATTGGTGTAGTCCTAGAGTCCGGGGGTTAAAATGAGAATGGCGAGTGTCTAGTCAGGGTGGCACAAGGCACATTCCGGGTGAATGACAATGGCTTAGGGGGTTCGTCGTCGCATATGTTGCAGGCCTAGGGAGGGTTACGGAAAGGGTAGCAGTCATGACCTTTAGGTGAAAGGATGGAAGTATTCCGGGTAGGGTGTCTCGGGGATATCTAGGTCCCTAGGTCTGGCTAGAGAGAGGGGAGGGCTGGATACGTCAGGAGGGTAAGCATGTGGACAAAGCATGCGGAGTCAGGTATAGGCATAGGTCTGGTACAGGTCGAAAAGGTCAGGGGCAGCGAACCAGGGTAGAGTCCGTGGAGGGAGTGCTTCAGAACATAGTATGTAGGCGAAAAGCAATCTTAATCTTAAACCGTTAGACAAGAAATGATCCAAAGCAGAAATACAAGATGGCACAATAGAATGCTTTAACATGTGAAACAGAGATGAGAATAGGCACAAAAGGTAACAGTAAATAACAGTAAATAACAGTAAATGCCATATCTGGGAGACATAATAAAATCATACAACAACATCAGTAGGTACTTGCCACAACCGGAGCCGGGAGTGGCAGGGTAGTCAATCGAAAACTAACTAAGCAGCAGGTGCAGTTTGGAGGGAGGGTCCCATGTATGGGAGCAGTCCCTACTCAAGACGTTAGGGGAATTAGGTTATCTAGTCAAGCTACGGCGTTGCCGCCGTAAGGGAATTCTTCCCAGATGAGAAGGTGTGACCCTTCCTCAGTCACCACCCCCTCGCCATGGCCCCCCCTCACGAATAACGTGAGGATGGGGCCGTGGAAGTGTGTTCCTCCTCCTCCCCCCACCCCTTAATACTTATGCATATCACCTGTCCCTGATCACAGTATTTGGGAGTGGTACTAGCGCTGTCCCTCTATCGCGTAAAGTGCGATACAGGCGTCTCATGCCCCAATGTGTAACGCTGGGTACCAGGTGCAAAATAAGTAGTAATCAAATATGTGCAAATGCCCTGTGGGGCGAAAGGTTGTTCTTACCCGACACCACACTCCCGACTCCTTAGTAGACAATAATGCGGCATGAATCAGGTCGTGAGCGAGCTGCAGAGTCTATGTGCATATAAACAAAAAAGGGAAAAACCAGAGAGGTAACCAAGGGGGGGAGAGGAAGAGGAGGTGGGGGGGGTTGAGGGGAGAGGGGCGAGGGAGGGGGGGAGAAGGGCGAGGGAGGGGGGGGAGTAGGGCGAGGGAGGGGGGGAGCTGGACGAGAAGGCTGCAACCTGGGTCAAGCATGGAATGTCTGAGGTAAATCAGGACGTGCTATGAGAGCCACACCAGGACTGCAGAGGGCAAGAAAGTAAGGGGGAGAGGACCAACGTCCAAGGCGGCCCGGTGTACACCTCAGTTATACGGGACACTTTAGGAAGTTCCTGATAAGGGTAGATGTGAAGAGCCACGAGATAAAAAGTCATAGGTTAGCAATATCGGGTTCTTAGAGTACGTACAAGTAGGCTTTCCTAGTCTGTGAGGAGAGAAGCTTTCGCAGGGAGGAAATGGGTATGGCGATCTTCCCGGTGCTTAAATAAGGGCAGCAAAGGAGAGTCTCAAGGGGACTGCACGGTGTAGGGGCGGTTCCGGCTGGTGTTCGTGCTGGGTGGGTAGAATCGGCAAGTATCGTTGTCTCCAGGAAGGGGCAAGTTCTGTTTCAGCTAAGAGGCCGCAAAATGACGGCCCGCATTCGTAACAACAGGTGCCAAGCAGTGTACAGAGCTAGAGAAATGTACCTTAGTTATGGCGGGGCCTGCGATGAGCAGGTGAAGCCGTGGGACTGCCATTTCTCGGTGGGGTGGCGTTCCTCTGTGGAGGGCGGTGGAGAGGGGGTTGGTGCATGGGCCTGCGACGTCTGCCAAGGGCGTAGTTGCCTGCTTCATCTACACCCTCCATTGAAGTCGCCCTGTGAAGTGTAGGAAATCTGAAGTCACTGTACCAGTCTGGCAGGTCCACGTGGGGCAGGTCTAGGGCAGCACAGAAATGGTCGAGATCTTCCGGAACTCTCAAATTTTCTGTGTGACCTTGATGGGAAACAGAAAGGCAAAAGGGATACTTCCAGCGATAAGGGATGGCCCTGTTCCTCAAAATTTCCAGTAACGGTCGGAGTTCCCTTCTACGTTGGAGTGTGATGTTAGACAGGTCCTGGAATATTTTAATATTCACTCCTCTGTGTACGATTTGGTTCCTATCTCTGGCCTTGCGAAGGATTTCCTCTTTCAAGGGGAAGTCTGTCAGGCAACAGACAACATCTCTCGGGGGGTCAGTGTCGCGGCCCCTGGGGCGTAGGGCCCTGTGAATGCGCTCAAATACAATGGGATTGTCCGGGGGTCTTTCGAGTAGGTCATTAAATATATCAACTACCCGCTGGGTTAGAAGAGTAGGGTCCAGGGATTCAGGAATACCTCGCACTCGTAGGTTTCGACGTCTCCCCCGGTTGTCAAGGTCCTCCATGTGCCTGTTAATGTCTCTGAGGTGGATGGCATGAGACTCAGTGAGCTGTTGTAATTGGCAGAGGGAGGAATCATGGCAGGCCTGTGTCGCTTCAATATCCTCTACTCGCAGCGTCATAGATTGGATATCAGTCCGAAGGTCTGATATGGCTGCAGAAAGGGTATGTTTAATGTCAGCTGCGACACTGCGCAGATCCTCTAGGCTGATCGGTGGCTGATCTCTGGCGTCCGGTTCGGGCCTAGCGCGGATCGGGCTCCTGCTGTGGGATCGCGGCCTACTCGAGGCCGCGGCTCGGGTACCGCCAGTAGGCCGGGACCGGAATATCTCCGGGATTTGTCTGGCGGGGGGAGCGTCGGGCTCCGGTGGCGACCGGGAGCGTGTCGCTGACATGTTATAGTGGCGAGGGGCTCAAAATGAGTGAGTATGACCACCGCAAACTTGCCTGGTTGTTTGTAGCTGGGTCTCTTGGACGGGAGCTCCGGGTTCAAGCGGCCATCTCGGAACAGCGCCAAGCCACGCCCCCTCTATTTCATTTTTAATGGTCCAATATTCTGTACAGCAAATATATAGCTAACTAAATGTTTGTCTAATGAAAGGTTCAAAATATGAATTTGTTTTGTGTGTTTATGTACAAATTTAACAATGAAAAATGTGTACATTTGAATCCAGCCACCTTATTGCCTCTATTGGAGGAGGCTGGAGACAAAGAAAAAGCACATGTGTTAAATTGATGACGTAGGAATCAGATGCTGTGAGCCCAGTGCAGGACACACTCCCTGAAGACCTGAGTATTTACTTTTTTGTAGTGTTATTCCTGGTTTTATACTGAGGATGAGGTTTATCACCCAGAAGGATTCCCTGTATTCAGAGTCATTGGATCCTTTTTCCCCAGCTCAAGAAGCAGAGCTCCATGTTTTAGAAAAGCCTGTGAGCTATAAAAAGAGTATATATTTATGTAGATAGTCGAGATATAGAGAGCTTTTGGATCCATTTGAAGGGCCAGAAGTTTGTTTTTACTTCGGCGGGTAAACCAATCAAGCATGCCAAGATAATTTTATCAGCTGTTTTCAGCCTTCCAGGTTCTTGCTGAGGCAGCCATACTAACAGTAAAACTCACACATGGAAGCAGACCAGGTGACTCTAAGGATGCTGCATTTACAGCCCCGGACACTTGCTGGGTCTGTGCAACTCACAGATTCCACCCCAGTTCTGGCCCAGTATAGCTGGGATTAATAATTCAACTTTAAGGACCCCAGAACGAGAAGAACAAGTGGTCCACAGAGGGCAACTTCTTACGAAACAAGACTTTGGAAAAGGTGATCATTTATGTCTGCCAGTGACTCTTTTCCCTTCAGCTTGACACATGGACCGTGTCATCAGTCACAAGTAGTTATGGCTGCCTTAGTAAATGAGCGTGGGATAGAGCCAGGGTTCTCCACAGTTGTTTTATAACATACCACTTCTTGTTTTACCTGTTACCAAAGGTGTTACCAAAAGCTGAACATCCCTTCCAGAGATAACAAAAAGATATATCCAGATGCCCAAGTCAGGAATCTTACGAGTATGTATTTTGTTTGTATGGACATGTTTTCTGGATGTCCAGTGGCAAATGCTACTGCAAAGGATACAGTAAAAAAGGTGTTCTCAGAAGTAGTTTTTAAGTGCAGAGTGCAGAATCTACAGAGAGTAACAGAGGAAATCATTTTTATGGGAGAGTCCTTACTAGAAGTTTTGAGGTTTTATTTTTACACCCCCTGCTGTCTACAATGTAGTGGACAAAGTAGAGTAAGGAACTAGAAAACTTTTGCCTGAATGTTTTATTATATTTTATCAAGCCCGTAGGGGGATGTTGGACTCTCTCCCTATGGGATTTGGTTTGGGAGTGTGTTACTCACTTGCTTATATTTTGTCTCAGCAGCTGAAGTCCTCCATTCGGATCTCACAGAGAATGTTGCTGATTTTTTAAGGTTTTTGACAAACTCATTTATGTGTTTTCTCCCCAATTCCAGATCCTAAAAGTTTGGAAGGATCTAAAACTAAAGCCAGTTGACTTGTGGATTGTTAAGAGACATTTATATATAAGGAAATGTGTGGAGACTCAATACAGCATCTATTTCATGTACAGTTTTGCAAAACTTGAAAGAAAAGTCACCTGGATCCACACCAGACACTGCAAAAATGACTAAATGAAAGAAATCTCTGTGTTTGATTTGTTTCCCTCTTGCGATCACAGTCTAGGGTACTTTTTGATTCAATTACTTTAATTGTAAGGGATATATATATTTGAAAAGTAGTTTAGCCATGTTGAAGTCATATTTGTCTTTTGTACCTCTTCCATTTTATGTAGAATTGTCTGTGTTTACATATGCTGATAAGTCAGCATACCAGCAATTAAGCTAAAAGGCCATTCTGGCCACAGGAGTGTACAGCCAGTACTCTGTAAATATGTCTTATCAATCATTTGTTTTTCACAGTGAAAAGTCATTTTGTAATGAAAAAAGCTGCTCAGCTATTATTTTCTCCACAATGGAGTTTTTGCCTCTTTGGCCAGGACTACCTCCACCTAAGCGTGTGGAGGTTCCAGGTTAAAGGTGATAGCAGGTATGGTTAGTGATCAAAATATCGATCAAAAGAGAGGAGACTGTAATGGAAATTTGTAGGTTCTGTATATAATTGTATTCTATTTTATATGTATTGCACAATGCCCTCACTGTGCACACGGCACTAATAATGTTTTCAGTACATGTTTTGCATTCTTTCGAGTTCTGATTAGAATAAGCCTGCCTATGTAACGCCCCTTGTTACCATAAACGTACAATTGTAATATTAATGTGATAGCTACGTAATCATGTGTATAAAAGCCTTCAAATGCATCATAATAAAGGAGAACGGTTATTTGGAAAGACGCTGAGCGTATCTTTTGTGTCTGTTCCCTACCGCAGTAGTTATTAATTTGGAACCACTAATCAATATGAGGATAGGAGTTGCCTATCATCAAAATATCCATTTCAGTTGCAACATTTTAACAATAAACATGTATTTTTAATCTATATAGATAACTTTTCTGAATTAAATCCTTCTTTAACCACTTTCAGACTGGACCATTTTGCTGGCTTAAGACCAGACCACTTTTTGCGATTCGGCGCAGAGTCGCTTTAACTGACAATTGCACCATCGTGCGACGTGGCTCCCAAACAAAATTTACGTCTTTTTTTTCCCACAAATAGAGCTTTCTTTTGGTGGTATTTGATCACCTCTGGGTTTTTATTTTTTGCTCTATAAACAAAAAAAAGAGCGACAATTTCGAAAAAAACAAATTTTTTACTTTGTGCTATAATAAATATTCCCCACAAATACATAAAAAAATTTTTTTTTTCCTCAGTTTAGGCCAATGCATATTCTTGTACATATTTTTGGTAAAAAAAATCATAATAAGGGATTATTGATTGGTTTGCACAAAAGTTATAGCATTTACAAAATAGGGGATAGATTTATAGCATCTCTATTATTATTTTTTTTACTAGTAATGGCGACAATTTTTATATCGTGACTGCAACATTATTGTGGACACATCGGACAATTTTGACACTTTTTTGGGACCATTGTCATTTATACAGCAATCAGTGCTATACAAACGGAAACCTGCGTTACATCAGAGGGGGGCAGGGTCACCCACGCGTCATTGGGGAAGCCAGGCATTCCCCCCCTGCGTCACAGGGGGCGGGGTCAGGTGATGGGTGGACCCGCCCTCCTCATAAGAAATGTCAGGCTGCCGGGATCCCTGCAGTGTCTCTGCCAGTGGAGACAGAGGATGGATGGACTGCGCTGTGCTGGACTGGAGGGAGAGGTCACCCATCGCTGGATCAGATCAGCCATCGCTGGACCCCGGAGAGATGATCATCCGTTGCTGGATAGCAAGAGTGGATTACCACCACTGGAATCTTTTTCAAAAGTATGTCTTTTTTTAACATTCTTTTACACTTTCTTTGTGAAATGTTAGGTAACCCCTTACCATTTCAAACAGGGGGGGATCTGGGGTCCCCTTGTTATAGGGGACTTCCAGATTCTGATAAGCCCCCCGCCCACAGACCCCCACAATCACCGGCCAGGGTTGTGGGGATGAGGCCCTTGTCCTCGTCAACATGGGGACAAGGTGCTTTGAGGGGTCTGTGACCCCCAAAGCATCCTCCCAATGCTGAGGGCATGTGGCCTGGTATGCGCGCTCTCGTCCCCCCCGCTTTTCCTGTGGCCTGTCAGGTTGCGTGCTTAGATAAAGGGTCTGGTATGGATTTTTAGGGGGAACTCAACGCCATTTTTTTTTAAATTTGGCGTGGAGTTCCCCTTAAAATCCATACCAGACCTAAAGGGTCTGGTATGGATATTTAGGGGGAACCCCACGTCATTTTTTTTTTAATTTGACGTGGGGTTCCCCTTAATATCCATACCAGACCTGAAGGGCCTGGTAATTGAATTTCAATGACAGTTCTCTGTATTACGGGGAGCCGACAATTCATTATAGCCGCGAGTGATTTTAAATGACATTTTTTCCTGCAGAAATTACACTTTGTGCAGGGACAGTTCTAAGCACGGGAAACATGCGCTCCTTCACAGGCATACTATACACATCTATATTATTAGTGTATAATGAACCCAAGAATTGTGCTTAATATAATCCCTATAAAAAACAATAAATCATTACAATAGTGACTTAAATAAATATGACACCATCTAGCATAAAGCCACATGTTCATGAACCATAAAAATCATACTCTGTACGTTTAACAAGACACATGCAGTAAACAATAAAATAAACAAAAATAAAGTGAGAGACGGTAGATCGCCTCTAAATATATCCAAAAATATATATTGTAAGTGAAACAAATTAAAAATAATTAAAAATTAATTGTCTCTAAACATATCATCACAAAAAAGTTCTTATTCACCCGTGAGAACTGAGGGTTAAAAATTGGGCAAAAAAGTTCTTATCCACCCGTGAGAATTAAGAATGAAAAATTAGACATCCATCAGCAGCCAAAACAACCGAAGCAGTCTTCAAAAGGCTGACTGTTTGTGATATTCTGCCACCAGAGTGAGTAGAGTTACTTCTTACCAGAAGTCTATGGCATCCCCTTACAGGATGCCACAGAAAGCTTTGCTGAAAGTGTGTCACTTCTAGACCTCAGACCTTCCTGTAGGTGTCCCCCGATAGGCAATCTCCAGGGTCTGATAATCGCACACTCCTCAATCCACCTCCAATAGACTCAAGCCCGTTGGTGTTTTTCTATAAAAGAAATAAGAGGCTCTAATAGCATAAAACTTACCATTTATTGGAAAATGGCTGACCACCAATGTTTACCATCCAACCTGACAGAACTGGAGAGGATCTGTGAGGAGGAATGGCAGAGGCTCCCCAAATCCAGGTGTGAAAAACTTGTTGAATCTTTCCCAAAAAGACTCATGGCTGTATTAGATCAAAAGGGTGCTTCTACTAAATACTGAGCAAAGGGTCTGAATACTTAGCACCATGTGATATTTCAGTTTTTTTTTTTTTTTTATAAATCTGCAAAAATGTCAACAATTATGTGGTTTTCTGTCAATATGGGGTGCTGTGTGTACATTAATGAGGAAAAAAATGATCTAAAATGATTCTAACAAATGGCTGCAATATAACAAAGAGTGAAACATTTAAGGGGGGTCTGAATAATTTCCGTCCCCAATGTAATTTGTATGTATCAGTCTTTACTGTTTTAGGATCTTCAATTTCATTTATGGAGGCTACTTTAGTCCAATCAAATGCGGCTGTGTGTCCAATGACACCATCCACAATTAATCGCATATCTTCCTTTTTCAAATAGGACAAGGTTGCAGAGGCAGACTGAGTTGGTTTTGGACAATGTTTAACAATGCAGTGGATATCTTCAATATCAATCATCTTTTTCAACATGTAATTTCCTATACTCATAAAAGAATTGTATTGAGTTCCCTCTATCTCATCATCATCTGGTCTCCTCTGTCTATTTGGTCAATTTTTTAGTTCCATTTGGCTATCCTGTGGGTATGCAAGTGGGGTATTCATGATAGCAGATCCTACAATTGTTAATCCCTGGAGAAACATATCTCTTACGGAGCTATCTACTTGTTCCTCCTGACCAGAACCTTGTTCGAATCCAGGTGGAGAGGTTGTTGATGAAGAAATGGGGGAATCAGAACCTCCTGAAGACCCACATTGAGGTGAGCCTCCAGGAGTTCCCAAAACAGGACTTTGTGATATGGGATCTGGTTGGGTGACCACAGGAGCTCTCTGAGACGGCACGTCTGTGCTTCCTACAGGTACTCCTCCTCCCTGTGGAGGTGGTTGTGGTGGGGCTGGGGTTCTTTGTTGTACAGCATAATGTCCAGCCAGTAAGTCTATTTTCTCCTTAGTTAAACTGAGGTATACTTTATTATAAGCAAGTGGGGGACCCGGAGCAGTAGCAGACACAGGTACATAAGGAAAAGGGCGTGCTGTAGGACCGGGTCGCTTAACCTTCTCCCCCGGGTAGTGCATCACATCACATTCCTCTTTGGTCATACAATTTTTTTGGCTTACTGTTCTTTAGCATATTGTAGACAATTTTCACTATCATTTCTCATGTATTCCATGTCCCACTGTGGGTATCCCTGACCAGGAAAAGCTTTCTTATCCCTGAGACATAAACCTTTTACCATATCCATGTGAAACTCATGATTTGCTTCATCTCTGGGGAAAAGGGTCTGTACTAACCAAAGCTTCTGTCCAGCCCGCCAAATTAGAAACCCAAGGATTTATAAATTCATAATTATTACCACAAACCCTGACTACATAATCTTTACAATTTTCCCTGGGTTTAGGGTACTAGGGAGGTTCTTTACTATGTATTAAAACAGTGACAGTGAGAGTATGCCTGTCTTACCTTACAGGCCTCCTTCTCCCACACAAACAAATTATCTTATACTTCTAATATTTCTTATACTTTATGCGAAAGAAAGAAAAGCGAAAGTAGGTTGGGTCACTGAAGTATAATCCTCATTAACTATTTCAGCTCCTTCCCCAAAAAGGAATGTACAGTACTGCATTATTCAATCAAGACCTTCTCAGAGGTACTTTTAGGCGGACTTTCCCAGCGGGAATCCCCTATACCAGGGGTAGGGAACCTTTTTGGCTGAGAGAGCCATGAACGCCACATATTTTAAAATGTAATTCTGCGAGAGCCATACAATATGTTTAAAACAATTTTTTTTTTTTTTATCGATTAATCGACTCATTTCAATTATAACTGTAATATCCACGTCATCTCCCCCACTGTAATATCCACATCTCCCCTACGATTGTTTGCTTGCTTACCACTACACAGGCAGGCATATCCACGAGCAGTTGAGACAGGTGATGATGACGTCAGCGCGCCGCTCACCTAGGCCGCCGCCGGGTGTACCAAGATGGCCGCAGCTCCGGATCTAGGCCCAAGCTGCGGCCTTTCCTATGGGCTCAATCCACGGATCGGCACACCACGCAATCCACGGATTGAGAGGTGAGAGCCAGATGCAGATATCAAAAGAGCCGCATCTGGCTCGAGAGCCATAGGTTCTCTACCCCTACCCTATACTTTCAAAGGCGGATTTTCCCAAAAAATCCCCTATACACCAAGGCGTGGTTTATCTCCCTCATCTACATAAATTTAGTTTGAGATTACATTTAAATCAGAGCTAAGGCAAGAGGAACAGTCTTGTCTAAAAGACAAGGTGATTTTTTCATCTCACGACTGCTACCATTTGATAGAGGTAATATCCCAGGTGTACTTCAGGTAATGCAGGAAGAGCTTCAGTGACCCCCAAATTCGTAAGAGACCAAATAAGACACAAGGAAACAAGCTGGAGTGTATTCATAAGATCTCTAACCTTTGCTGAATACCACAGTGGCTTATATGCAAAAGAAAGAAGGGAGGAGCTGTGTTTTAATGCATATGTTTCTAAAAGTTTATACAAACTCAGTATTTTCTTATCATAATTAAAACTGCTGAATTTAGTTTAACAAGAACTAGTTGATGATTTTGCTTATACAACAGGCTGCTTGACTAGATACCAAGAAATATCTAATGACTTTTGCTGACACAAATTCGGCTTAACCGCAATGTCTCATAGGGTGCAGTTTTATGCAAACTTTTAAGCTGAATATGGTAAAATACAAATACACACAGCAAAATGTTCACTTCTACTGTATATAACTTGGAAGAGAATCTTTAAGATGGAGTCTCAGTTGTTTATACATTCTTGACAATTTGGGTGTTCGTCGAAACAGGCAAACAGCCAGTGTTCGGGCCAAACTTATGCTCGGTCCGAACAGTTTGCCCAACACTGATAATAGGAGGATACACCATCTATCCAATCATTCTGTATCCAATCAAGCAGGCTCTTGCAATTTATCAGGGATATCCAGTGGGGTCCATGCAGCTTGAGCCTATCTGAAGGAATGCTGGGGAAGCCAAACAAATGAGAGAAATAGAGAAGTAGAGAAATGCCTGAGATGCTGTAAAAACCTAGTTGATGGGTGAAGGGTGTTTGCTAATGAGGACAGCTGGTAAACTCCTTCCTGTGACTCACTGGTTCCTTTGTCTCAAATCTACTGTATACTAGGGAGTCTCTGAAGCTTTCTAAGAAATATAGCAAGGGCTAAGGTAGGGCCTTGTTTTCAAATTCAGACAGCTTGTAGTTTTATGCAACCGAGGTACATTAATGGTATATTGATTGGTACATCAGGTAACGTGACCAGAGTGCTGAGCACAGGACTGCATAATACACAGAGTGCTGGGCACAGGACTGCATAATACACAGAGCACTGGGTGCAGGCCTGCATAATACAGAGAGCACTGGGCACAGGACTGCATAATACACACTGCACTGGGCACAGGACTGCATAATACACAGAGCTCTGGGCACATGACTACAAAATACACAGGGCGTGCTGGGCACATGACACTGGGCAAAGGACTGCATAATACACAGAGTGCTGGACACAAGACTACATAATACACAGAGCACTGGGCACAGGACTGCATAATACACAGAGCACTGGGCACAGGACTGCATAATACACAGAACGCTGGGCACAGGACTGCATAATACTCAGAGCGCTGAGCACAGGACTACATAATAAACAAAGCACGGGGCACAGGACTGTGACAAATCGCTTCCCATACTTCTGTATATTGCTTTCTAAGCTCTGGAACCCGAGACCAGTGGATCTGGCTAAGTAAACCCAAGAACCAGGCAGTACCAGTTTTTGAGTAAACCAGAATAAGAACTGTTTATTTGAACAAGTATACAGGCTTTTATACACTTGAGAAGGACATTACCCTCTTCTGATCAGAGTACCCTAACAATACAAACTGCACACAGGAATATAATTACAACAACAGACATATACTATAAACATGAGGTTAATTAACCACCTGACCGTCTCCTAGCTCACAACTACAAAACACATTATCATAAGTATAAACACAGAACACCTGCAGACACCTGCAGACAATAGCAGAGTTAACTAGCACAAACAACAATGGGTTAAAGGCCCTTAGGCGGCACACTACACTTACAATTAACACATTATGGCAGAGGGCACCAGACAGGTGGCTTGCTTGCTTTAACATCAGCTATGGGTCCCAAGCTGGCAGAGACCATCATGGCCTTTTAAAAAAATGTCCTTTTGCATTACATAACAGAACATCTTTCCAAATGCTTGCAGCTCCCTTAAATGCCAGGGCCCAGGGCGTGGCCAAGATGGCGACCAGGACAGAAGCTTAGGTATGGAGGGCAAATTTTATCCTGGTTGATCACCCTAGGCTTGTCTAAACGGGCCAAAAGACAACATAATTCTCCCAGCAGAGGATGACAAGGAGGAAGACACAATCAGATCTGCAATCCGCGAAGGGGAAGCTGGTCAAAGATGCCGGAGTGGCCACACACGTGACGGGACTATCTAATATGGCGATGCAAACCACTGACTCTGAGCCAGCTCTTACAGAACAAGCCAACTTCCTGGCTCTGATGCAGGAAATTACTGGATGCCAGTCCACACTCATGGCCAAAATCGAATCCCTGCAGCTGGAGTTGAGTCTTATGAGGAAGGACAATGATAAAATCTGCGGTTGGATGGATGAGGTGGAGCAAAGGGCAGGCGTCACGGAGGACACTGTGAGGGAACATTCAGCAGCCCTGCACTCCATCCACACTCGGCTGAAACATCTTGAGGCGAGAGCTGTGGACACTGAAAATCGGAACCGGAGAAATAATCTACGGATTATAGGCCTACTGGAGGGAGTGGAGGGTGCAGACACAATGGCCTACACGGAACGTCTCCTCCGCATGCTGTTCCCTCAGGCAACGTTTTCGCCCCAATTCACGGTGGAGAGGGCCCACAGAATGCCGTATGCCCGGGGGCATCCAGGCACGCCGCTGTGCATCTTCATTTTACGCTTTTTGAATTTCCGAGACTGCGACCTGATCCTTAGAGGGGCCTGGAAGATGGATACTATCAGACTGGAGTCAGCGTGGCTAATGTTTTTCCTGGACTTCTCCGTGGAGACACAAAGGCTGTGCAAATCCTTTGATGAAGTAAAGAAATACTTCCCTGGGTGGTTGATGGAGAAACGACCCGATGTAGCCCGACGCATTTCGACACAATAGGTCATCGACTGGGGCGATGACCCAACGATGACCTATTGTGTTGAAACATGTCGGACTACGCTTATCTTACGCTTCCCACATTGCTTTTAATCTTTTTATGTGATCACATTTTATGTCACATCTGTTTTACACAGCCCAGCTACCGAACCCGCGCATCGCACACCGAAACCCCTACCTACCGGTGATCACCCCGATATCACTCCGACGATCCAGGACGGCCGCAGGTCCTGAGGAAGCAGAGTATCTTACCGCGGGGTGTACCAAGATGGCCGCCAGACTATAATCACCCATGAGGAGACGCTTCCACCACTCCGGAGGGTCAAATGAATGCTTTTAGAGGTACCCCTTACCCCCTGTCCAATAAGACCCCCTTGTATGCACAGAACGGTGGCCAGGAGGAGCCTGCAGAGGGTGGTCAGCTCCACCACGCTATCAGGGAGTCACAAGAAGGCCACTGCAGCAGCTACAGCCTCTCAGCCCTCTCCACAGCACCTGGAACTTACTCCAGATCACAAATTTGTCATAGCTCCGGCTATTCTTCATTTCACATCAGGGCCACACTGTTTGGGGACCCCCGCCCAGACCCCCTCCCCTGCCTCGACGGAATCACTACTTAATCAGGCCTTTGGGGACCAAGCCTTATCCCCGGCTGCCCCCCCATGCCATGATCACCCCTGGTCCTCAGGGTCCAACCACACAAATCTCCCAGCTGTCCTTGGAAGAACTGTTTATCAAGTTCTCAACACTACTGGATAGGGGTCTCACGGCAAACGCAGCAGCCATAACGGGAGAAATCAGAGAAGATTTGCAAACTATAGGATCCAGGATGGATACCATGGAAGACAAAATAGAACAAACTGCGGCAATTTCCCATCAAAACACTGGTCTCATTCAAACTTTGCAGGATCAATTAGATACAGCATTCACACGCATTGACGACCTGGAAAATAGGTCCAGGAGACTGAACTTTAGAAGATGTATCAACGGCAACACAAGATTTAATCCGGACTCTTGTCCCCAACATCCCAGCAGCTTGCCTGGAGCTAGACAGAGTCCACAGAGCCATGGGACCCCCCTGGAAGGACGGGTCTCCCAGAGACGTCATTGCTAAACCTCTTTACTATGCTGTGAAGGAGGCGGTGATGAAACAAGCCAGAACCCTTCCGCAAATCTCCTGCCAAGTACACCCAGTGCAAATATTTGCTGACATTTCCCCTGCTACCATCCAAAGGAGAAGATCCTTGAAGCCGCTCCTGATGGCCATGGCCCAAAAAGACATTAAGTATAAATGGGCCTTCTCGTTTGCTGTACGATTTACACTCAAGGACCAGCCCTACTCCTTTTCCACATTTGAATCTGGAGAAAAGCTACTTCTGAAATTGAATGTGATAGCTCAAGAATGGAAATGGAAGCTGCCGCTCCCACCTCAATTTCCAACAAACGCCCTCCACTAACTGGATCTCCAAACCCACTGTGGAGCAAAACCAAATTCAGAAGATCTTCCAACCACGGACCCCCCTGAACTATCCAGGCTCCTGTTTTCTGTCTCTCCTCAGGGATGTAGTTCCTAGAAGTATTTTTTCTTAGACCTTGAGGGTCGAAAGGCCTCCCAGTCCTCCCTCAATGGGGGCACTGATACCATTTTGTTCCCCCTAGACTAAGGGGCCATTTTTTTCCCTTATACTTAATTATTCCCCCACCGGGACTTGAGTTACATTTATCTTCTTCCCAACCCCCCCTTTTTTTGTAGCTATAACTTTACACCCGACTATAGTAATTGAGGCTTGAGGCCTCTTGGGTGGCACATTTAATGTTTTGCTGTTTATGCCTGTTGGCTTTTGCCTAATTATCTTGTTACTTGTTTAAACCCAGCGGGTTAACAAGTGCTGGGGCGCGGCGTGAGCCACATCCGCCTCCTCCTACCTTTTCGACTACCTAAGTTGTCGGAAGGGTCGGACGACCAACCCTAGGGTTGGCATTTCTTTTACATATCTCACAATTGACTGTGAGATGACCACAGTTCTCCTTCCTTCCCTCCTGGTCTTCTTTCCACCGGGGAGGGCACTCTTTTTCCAACTTGCTTCTATTTCTTTCATACTTTTCTCCCCCTTCCTACCTCGGAGCATCACTCACTCACTTTCTATTTTTCAGATTTGACGGAGTTCCGACTCATCACAAGGGCTCTCACAATCAACAAACGACCACGACTTTCTCGGCCACCTTCTTTACTCCCCGGGAGGGTAAGTGATGTGCCTAAAAGTAGCTCTCCCCATCTAAGGGTCCATGGCTGATCATGCAAAACATACCTGGAGGATAGCTTCTCACAATGTACAAGGTATAAACTCTCCTCCTAAGCGTAAAAAAATCTTTAACTCATATAAATCCTCCAAAATAGATATCCTTTTCTACAGGAAACCCACTTCCCTATTAAGTGTAATCCCACTTATTTACACTCGCACTACAATAGATTCTTCCTTACTAACACAGCAAACAAGACCAAGGGGGTAGCAATAGTTTTTGCCAAATCCTGTAACTTTCAAGTAATATCCGAAACCAAAGATCCCAACGGTAGATACCTGCTAGTGAAAGGCACATTGGATGGCCACCTTTATTCATTTATATCCTACTACTCCCCTAACAAGGGACAAGCAGCTTTCTCCAGACGTCTTTTCTTGCACCTCACTCCCCAACTAGAGGGGACAGTCATACTCGGGGGGGATTCCAACACGGCTTTTGACCAGGGACTAGACAAATCTAGACCCTTGGGAACTCAACTTACTCGCCCCTCTAATGAGAGCCTCAAACTAGCGAAATTGATACACGAACAGGGATTGGCGGATGTCTGGAGAGAACTAAACCCCACCAAAAGAGATTACACCCACTTTTCCCATCCCCACAATTCTTACGCCAGGATTGATCATCTTCTAGTAAAATCCTCATCTATCCCTCTCATACTCAAATTAAAAATTATTGATTCCACCCTGTCAGACCATTCGTTAGTGGTCATGAATATCCGTTCCCACTTCAATAGACCGGGCCAGAAACAATGGAGGCTCAATGAGTCCATTCTCTCAGATCCCGTTAGGGTCTCAATGCTAGCCGATTCCATTAAGGAGCACTTTAAATTTAATGACTGTGAGGATGTCTCGGCGGAAACACTTTGGACGGCTCATAAAGCCTTCATAAGGGGGGAACTCATCAGACTGTCATCTATCATTAAAAAAGAACGAGAGGCAGCTATTAAGAAATTAGAAAAAGAATATGATTCCCTTAAGACACAACAAAATCCGGACCATAATCTGCTCCCTCAACTGGACAGGATCAGGCTGGAATTGAACCTAGCCCTAACTGCCAAAGCCGAAAAACAAATAAGATGGTTTAAAAACCGATTCTATACACAAGGTGATAAAATGGACTCCCAGACTCAAAACACATGCGTTACCAAAGATTCTAATCCCAGGACAAGGCCCCACAGCTAACCTCTCAAAGATACTTGAGAGTTCTACAATAAACTATACTCACCAAACCCGACCCCTACTTATCACTCCATCGATGCATTCCTAAACGGCCTTCCTATCCCACAACTTTCTTTGGATCATAGAGATAGTCTTGAAGCTCCTTTTACAACGGAAGAAGTCTTAGCAGCAATCAAAACCCTAAAAACGGGCTCGGCCCCCGGGCCGGATGGCTTATCCAATCCTTATTACAAAAAGTTTGCTGACACCTTGGCCCCTTATCTCTCCAAATTTTTTAACCATGCCACGAAGGGAAACCCACTTGATCCTCAGCTGAATGCAGCGCTGATAACCGTCATCCCAAAACCTGATAAGAACCCGGAAGAGGTCGGGAACTATCACCCAATCTCTTTGATTAATTGTGATATTAAAATACTGACCAAAATCCTAGCCAATGGCAGATTTCATTAATGCGTATGTGCACAAGGATCAAGTGGGTTTCATTCCAGGCAGACAGGGCCCAGATCAGATAAGGAGAACCATTGATATTATGTCTATTCTTCAAACGAACTGGGATGGTGGCCGTAAACAATTCGGGCATGCTACTCTCGCTTGACCTACAGAAAGCCTTTGATTCAGTCTCCTGGCCCTACATCTTTGCTATCCTCCACAAATGGGGCTTTGGACAACGTTTTATAGGCCTAATACAGGCACTTTACTCTACCCCTACAGCAAGGATCTGAATTCAAGGCTTTTACTCTAAACCCATAGAAATAAGGCAAGGGACCAGGCAAGGATGCCCATTGTCCCCACTAATCTTCGCAATGGCGATTGAGACTCTTGCTATCACTACAAGACAAAATCAAGACATAAAAGGGGTATCATGCGGGTCTCATACTCACAAATGTGCCCTTTTTGCAGACGATATCATGCTATTCATCACCTCGCCCATAACTTCCTTGCCCAAGCTAAGTTCCCTGCTAGCTACCTTCTCCAAGATGTCAGGCCTCCAGGTGAACTACAGTAAATCCCAAGCTCTCAACGTCTCCCTAAATTCCTCCACTGTGGATCTCTTAAAACAGAACTTTAAATTCCAATGGAACGATTCCTCCATCAGATACCTAGGTATCAATTTTACAGCAAAGATAGAGACCTTATACAGCCATAACTATCCCCCGATGTACCGTAAGCTAGAAACAGACCTACAGACTTGGTCAGAACTCCCCATATCTTGGCTAGGTAGGATACACACTGTTAAGATGACACTATTGCCCAGATTGCTATACCTGTTTAGATCTCTCCCAATCCCCATTCGCAAGGATCATATCTCTACCCTCCAAAGCAAAATTCTTCCACACCTGTTCCGATATTACCAAGCAGCTAGGCTGACACAGTTATCAGTGATTTACTCCAAATATGAGAAACCAGACTGGATCCATATAGAGAAACAGGCAGTCCCTACTTTTACCCTAGACTTCCTACTGTGGACCCCCAGAAAAACAGACCCGCAATCCTATCCCCAACCCTCTCGCATTCATTTAAACTGATTCCTTGCGCTATTCTACCTCCTTGGTCTCAACAATGAAACCACTAACCCACATATTTAACAACCCTCGCTTCCCTCCAGGGCACAATGTGTTAGCCTTCAAATAGTGGGTCGATAAGGGCCTATATAGGATAGGACACTTCTTTACAGCAACAGGACCAATCACCTTAAAATTTTGCATCAAGAAACTAGACCTCCCTAAGACCGAGATATTTCGGTTCCATCAAGTTCAACATTTCCTACACTCACTCTACAAAGGGGACTCAAACCCCCTGACCTTTACAGAATATAAACTATGGTGCAGTCAAGCCATGGACCAGAAGGGGGGGATCTCCTTGGTGTACACATCACTCACCACTCCCAGTGCAAAGGCGCCCTATATGGCTGCTTGGGCAACTGACTTTTCTTTTCAATGGCCATTGGAAAAATAGCACTCGATGGGGGCCAAATCCTTCCAAGGTATGCTCAATACCAACCTTATGGAAGCAGGGACAAAAGTACAAACCAGATGGTATTAAATGCCGGCCAGAATTGCATCCATTTTCCCAACAGCTAGCCCCCTCTGTTTCAGAGGCTGCCAGCTCACAGGGACAATGCCTCACATCTGGTGGGAATGTCCAAGAATTCGCCCCTTCTGGAAGAAGGTTTTCAATCTGATGGAAAGGCTGGTTAAATCCCCTATTCCCAAGTCCCCCATGGTGGCTCTTCTTAATGAACCAATTCCTCATCTTTCTAAACCCTCCAGCAGACTGGCCCAATTTGTGCTTCTGGGAGCCAAAATCTCCATAGCCAGGAACTGGAAGGAACCAGGGGTTTCTTTTACAATAGCCAAGAGAAAGATTTCCTGAGTAATGTCTCAGGAGAGGCTGGCCAGTCTGCTGGAGGACTCCTCTGATAGATTTATAGCCACCTGGGAGCCCTGGGCCTGATTAATGGGTCTTTCCAACTTTCCATATGTGTGAGCTCCTCTTATTGAATCGTGAGCGAGTAGTGATGCTCCCCCCCTTCTCTCCCTCCCCTCTGTCCCCCGTCTTTTTTTTCTCTCTTTTCTCGTCTCTACCTTTTCTCTCTCTATCTCTTCTCCGTGTTAAGGTTAGTCTGGAAAGGACTATAATTATTTGTAAACGTCTCATGGGCAATGCTTGATGGTCAGCATTAAGAGTCCTCTGAGACTTGCTATTGTACTTTCTACCCAGCAGATGAGCCGAGGAATATTTAATGGGCTGATATGCTGGCTAGACAGGTGAGCCCTGGTATTGGACAGACACTTTTCTTTATTCTCTTTTCATACATATACTCTTTTTACAATAAAATCACTCCCAGTAGTCAAGCTAGTCCTTACCAGACATACTTGATTATTAAGCCGCACGGCTACCCTACAGTCCAGGGACCGATCAAACCGGTGTATATTTAATGCCTGTACTTTATTACATATTCTCCACGCTTTTTATGTACAAATGAGACGATATATTGTCATGTTTACTGTATGGATGCTATTCTGTAACAAATAAAGACTTTTGAAAGTAAAAACGTGAAACAATAAAAGTGTGCCTGTGAAGGGGGCATGTTTTCCATGCTTACAACTGACCCTGCACAAAGTGTAATTTCGTCAGGAAAAAAAGTAATTTAAAATCACTCGCGGCTATAATGAATTGTCGGCTCCCAGGAATACAGAGAACAGTCATTGAAAGTCATTGACAAAAAAATTTTTAAAAAAGCGTGGGGTTCCCCCAAATTCAATTACCAGGCCCTTCAGGTCAAAGAAAATGGAGTGGAGTTCCCCCTAAAAATCCATACCAGACCCTTTATCCTGGCAGGCCGCAGGAAAATAGGGGGGGACGAGAGAGCGCCCCCCCTCCTGAACCATACCAGGCCACATGCCCTCAACATTGGGAGGAGCGCCTCATACCCACAACCCTGGCCGGTGGTTGTGGGGGTCTGCAGGTGGGGGCTTATCAGAATCTGGAAGCCCCCTTTAACAAGGAGACCCACAGATCCTGCCCCCCCCCCCACTGTTTGAAATGGAAAGGGGGTACAAAAGTACCCCTACCATTTCTCAAAGAAAGTGTAAAAAAAATTTTTAAAACACACACACACACACACACACACACACACACACACACACCGTTGCAAAAGTCCTTTATTAAAAAAAAAAAAAAAAAAGATTCCAGCGGCGGTAAACTGGCTCAGCCAATGGATTTGCACAAAGTAAAAAGAATAAATCAATTTGATACAAACATTATACAATGCAGTATATACCAATGCACGCATCAGATAACCCGACGCGCGTTTCGCAAAATCATTGCTCGCTCATCAGCGGTGGATGCGGATCAAATGTATCTAAATAGACAAAAAGATGTGTCACAGTGGTAAATGTCAATGGCAACGGCAGAATGGGCCAGAGCAAAACGGCCCAATACTTACCAATGAACGAAACTAGGGTTTCCATCGCTGAACCCCCAAATTATTCTTTTTACTTTGTGCAAATCCATTGACTGAGCCAGTATGCTATATTATCCATGTATGTACAATTATTTTAATAAACATTTATACTACTATTACTTGTGTTACTCAGTGGCTAACTGTGACCATTTAAAGTCCCAGGGCGACTCTCCTATTTTTGTATATGTATATAGGGATGGAGGCGTATCACTGGTGACTGCAGACCTTTTATTTTGTTTCTAATACATATCCTCCGGGCAGTATCCAGGTCCCCATACAAATTGTATGGCCAATAATTTGCATACAAGCCTTCAATGAGGACTTCTGATTTTATAGGTTCGAGCCCAATTGACTTGACAATTCACTCATATGCTTATGTGACAGTCATTAGCTCGCTTTCCATTTGCATGTCCACCCAGTTGAAGTCTTAATTGACTTTAATTGGGTGCTATTAAATGTAGACCGCCCATACTTGCTGGGAATCTCAGTAAATGACCCCCATTGTGTGCAGTTTGGTGAAATTCAAATTACGCAATTACTTGACTAGTTATAAACAGAAGAAATGCATTACCAGGCCTTTGAACTCTTTTGAATCTACTGTATGTGTTTATGAGGTAAACCTGTCCAAAGGTCTACTTCCCTATCTTATGCCTGGCTACAACAATCAAAAATTAAAGCACCTCATTGATTGGAGAGTCGGCCCTGTGAGCTAACTTCTCTGACAAACAATGGCAATGAGCTTGCATCATGGCACACAAATGCTCCCTTAGCAGCCGCACTCAAGGAACATCATGTAAAATGTTAACCCAGTGGTAGGCTGTTTAGGTTAAAGTCAAGAGTTGGTTTCCACAAACATCTGATATTTGTTGGAAATCTGATAATATCTCTAGTTTCCATAAAACATGAAATACTTGGTTAAATTTTAAGTTTTGTGATACCTATACTAATTTAAAGATCTGGGCACGTGATGTGATTTGAGAAGTCCTGATTTTGATTTTGATTCTACTATCACCTGAAATAGTGTCTACGCAAATTCCCCTGGAAAGGATGTTACACTTTAGGAAAGATTCAGATAATGAATGTTGCTTTTCCTATGTTATATCAACATACAGAACCCCTTTCCTGATACTTACGCCTCCGTACTAATTTTTCTATATTTTACTTTACTACATTATACTTAATTTTTATGTAGTTCATGACTTGTTAATATGATCTATCTCTTCTCTCAGGTTTATTTTGTTTTTTTTCTCTCCTTTATGAAACTTCGATATTACGCTGAGGGAATACTTTATAAGATCATCGTTTACTTTTGCTGATCACTTGCTACGATGATCTGTAAGCTATATAAAATAACATTTTGTTGTTTTGAAAACTTTGCCCCTCTTTTAGTCTTTTTGATTGTATTGTATTGATTGTATTGAACCTTTCATGATTATTGAATATTTTAGCTTTGTTACTGTAGTCAAAACTTGTCTTAGCTGCTTAACTTTTTTTGTTATAATTAAGCTTTCAATGAACTTGGTAATGTGAAAAAAAGATCTATACTCAATCAAAAAAGTTAACAAAAAAATAATAAAACACGGGACTCAAGGACCACTTGGTCTTTTTTCTGCCGCCACTTTTCTCTGTTTCTATGTTTCATATAAAAGGAAGCAAATAAATTTTTGGTATATATAACGTTCCCTCATTTTGATATGTTTGTGCTTTCTGTGACAGCATATTACCATGTCAGGACACATGAGGGCGCCTCTGATTCTAGAGATGTACTTGAATACTGTTGTTACTACATATTTTCTTAAATTGACAAGATTGTTTTCTTACTCTTGTGATGTAGAGATATATTGCTTTGAGGAAATGCATATAAAAATATATTCAGCCTAAAAGGAAGCAAAATGTATGCATGTGTATAGATCAGCCTTTCTCAACCTTTTCAACACAGAGGAACCCTTGATATAACTTTCCAGTCTCAAGGAACCCCTGCTAAAAATGACTAAGTCTGCAACCCATGATACATTAGTGTGATGGTCAGTGGTATGCATGCCCCTTACACTTGTGGTCACTGAGAAGTATTACCCCCTTACAGATAGCTAAAATGATCAATGGTGTCACTGGAAACTTATCTGAGAGGCAGAAATTCTAATTTCTCGAGGAACCCCTAGCAACCTCTGGAGGAACCCTAGGGTTCCACTGAACCCTGGTTGAGAAATCCTGGTATAGATAAATGTATTTATTTCCTTATTTTATTTAGTTGCGTATTTATTTATTTTTTGTTTTGTCAATAGGGTTAAAAAGAAATTGCAGATGTGTAATTTTTATTATGGTTTCTTTTTATTTTAATGTGCTTTTTTTTTTTAAAACTCATAACCTGAGTACTTTGTAGACATCAGTGAACACCATCAAGCCATTGTGCTATGTACACTGAGACAATAGCCAGTTTTTGACAAGTCCTTTATTAAAAAGGTCTCCTTCACCTTTCCCTACTTCTTCCCCAGTCTTCTCCTTCCCCGATTGTTCCTCCAGTCTTCTCCTTCCTCCTCCGGTCTTCTCCTTACCTCACTTCTTACTCTGGTCTTCTCCTTCCTACAGTCTTCCTCTGGCTTCTTCTTCCCCCACAGACCCCAACAACCACCGGGATGTTGGAAAGGTGCCTTGTCCTCATCAACATGGGGACAATGTGCTGTGGGGAGGACTCCAAAGCCCCCTCCCCATGTTGAGGGCATGCAGCCTGGTATGGTTCAGGAGGGGGGGCACTCGCTCTTCTTTCCCTTTCTTGACCTCAAGGCTGCATGCTAGGATAAGGGTCTGGTATGGATTTTGGGGGGGACCTACGCCAATTAACAAAAAAAAAGTTTACATCTATATTGCCAAAAATATGTATGGATGGCAATAATTTTGCTATTTTGTGTGCCACATCCAGAATTGTAAACCAAAGATTAGACAACTCCTAGCAGTGGACTTTTTAGGCACGTACAACAGATATCAAATATATAAACTATAAACAGAAGTTTAATTAAAATGATATTATAAAAAAAACTTTCTTGATCATACATCACGGGAGACAGGAGCTCATTACATAGAGGGTTATATAGTCACCTCTGGTGATTGGACACTGGTTAACCCCAATTAAGGAGAATTCCTCCCCTATATAACCCCTCCCATATGGGAGGCACCTCAGTTTTTTCGCCAGTGTCTATGGTGGTTGGTCACATAAAACATGTGCTATGAAGAAAGCTCTGTGCAAGTCCCTGCGGGGGCCTAAGGGCTACAACAAACCGGAACCATATCTCGGGCCGATATTTGACTCCCAAGATGGTATGGTACCCGGGCCTCGTCATCCGAAGAAACAAGGTTTGGCCTGTAAGTCCTCTCCTATTGGAAGACTGGGCTCTGGGAAAACCAGACTTGGTGTACTGTTTACATAGTGGCATGAAAGTTTCTGGCAGAGTCTTTTACAAGGTCCAGGTAGGAGGTTCTTCTGAGAAAGAACCCCAAAAAAACCTGAAGGTTGGCACACTCTGCCCGCCGTGATGAGTGAAGGCTGGAATCTGTCTGTTTCAGCAATTCCTGCGGCAAGGACAGGTAAGGGAAGTTAATCCTATATATAATTATATTATGAATTTATTCATTTGAATAGTAGTATGTCTTACTTGGTTTCCACCACTAGAGGGAGTAAGAGCAGCCTGATGCATACTTACATGCCTTTCAGTACACACGCTCAGGGAAGCCTGGTTCTCCAGAGGTCTCACGTCTCCACTGCAGTCCATGCCACAATAATGTAATACAGGGGTCCCACGTAGTCTGAGGGTCCCATGCAGCTCTGATGGAGATTCCTTTTCTCCCCTGGATTCCGGCGGTCCTCGTGCATGCGCGCGCGTGTGCACACGCGGCGAGTGCGCTCCCGGGCTAATGGAGGAGGGGGGAGTGTGGTTGTGAGCCGTGCATGTTGGTGTGCACGGCACTGTACTGCGCAGGCGCCAGGCGGCAGTTTTTAAAAGCCCAGAGCGTCAGGGGGCTGTAAGTGTGAGACACAGGAGCTGTGGGCAGTAAGCATCCCAGGGGATTGGATCCAGGCAAACCTAAGACAACTACTCAGCATCAGGTTGTGCAGTATTAAGCATATATATTTATTGTGAGACTTTAAGCACAACAGTGATTGCACTTTATACTAGTACCTCTGCTTTGTAGCTTAGGACTATGTCTCCTCGTAAGAGAGTCTCAGGGGGAGGTAACAAGGGCACTGGTAAATCACCGCCTAGGTCCAGAAGAATCTTTGCACACTTTGGATGTGGTTAGGGCAATCAGTATCTATGTTCAAGCAACGGCTCAGATAAGGAAAACTGATTGCTTATTTATTTTGCCGGAAGGCCCTAGGAAGGGCCAGGCGGCATCACAATCCACTCTCTCAAGGTGGATTAGACAGATTATTTCTCAGGCCTATAGTGTTAAAGGGAAAATCCCTCCTTTTTAAGTGAAAGCACACTCTACTAGGGCTGTAAGTGTTCCTTGGGCAGTGCATCACCAGGCCTCCCTGGCTCTGATCTGTAAGGCTGCAACTTGGTCATCAGTCCACACATTCACCAGATTCTATCAGGTGGATGTCAGAGGGCAAGAGGATATTGCCTTTGGGCGTAGTGTACTGCAGGCTGCAGTTTAGGTCCTTCCGCCCATGGCGGTCTATAATTATGATCTGTGTCTCCCTCCCCTCAATCTGAGCATTGCTTTGGGACATCCCACTATGTAATGAAGCTCCTGTGTCCCGTGATGTATGATCAAGAAAATAGGATTTTTATATACAGCTTACCTGTAAAATCCTTTTCTTGAGACTACATCACGGGACACCAGCCCCTCTTGGGTTTTATGTGGTTTCCTATTGCTTTGCTACAAAACTGAGGTGCCTCCCATATGGGAGGGGTTATATAGGGGAGGAATTCTCCTTAATTGGTGTTAACCAGTGTCCAATCACCAGAGGTGCCTATATAACCCACTATGTAATGAAGCTCCTGTGTCCCGTGATGTACTCTCAAGAAAAGGAATTTACAGGTAAGCTGTATATAAAAATCCTATTTTATAAAACAAGGAATGCATAAACAAGCTAATAATGTGTATATACAACAAACGCTTAAAACACCCTATGAGTTTCGGAGAGCGCGTCCCCTTTTAGATATAAAGCGTAGAACAATTCTATAAAAAAAAAATTGAATAGTATATGTTAGAAGGATACAGAACATGAACGGGTACATCTATCATATGCATATTTATATTTTTATGTATGCACTTACATATTCAAAAACGTGTATTGAATAAGCATTCCATGAGACTTGTAATTAAAAACAGTCAGACAGGATGGATATAGCCAATGGTTACTTTACTTTCAAGAAACTCCCAATGTAGTCATCTTAACAAAAAAGAGGGCTGAAATAGCTGTGAGATGTTGATAGAAGACCAAACCCCCCCAACCCCAGTAATGGTGGTTAGATGGGAAAAAACCCCAGAGAAACACTGGGGCAAAGCAGTCAGTCTTGCAAATACTGAAAAAAAGCATATTTTGATCTCATCAAGAGGAAAGAATTTCCCCATGCGATTTTGGATCAGTAATTAAAATGTACAAAAAGATCCCACATTGTCAAAAAGAGAAAAAAATGTAAAATGAAAAAAATTCCGTACCTGAGAGTATGGTAATAGTGATACTGACGAACAAAGGCAGCTCCTAATAAAAATTATATTTTATTATTATTAAACTTTAGAAAAAAAAAAAGAATTTATTTGAAAAGGGTGTTTTTGTTTTATTTGATATATATATACTTGACATCAAAAGTACATCATATCAAAATTCACAAGATTTATATAGCATCAAATCCATGAATTTTTAATAAAAATTATTGTAAACAAAAAATGTATTTTTAACTAAAATTTTAATGTAATATGAATTTCATTAGACATCAAGCCTATATATCAATTTTAAATAATTTTATAATTAGTTAGAAAGATATATTTGTATATAGGAAATCAAATCCATATTTGATATATATACTTGACATCAAGATTATATCATATCAGAATTCATCAAGCCTATGAATTTTTAGTAAAAAGCTATCAATTAATATCTTAATATAGTATAAATTTATTTAATTGGATATCAAGCGCATATATCATTTTTTTTATAATTAATTAGAAAAATATATTTGTATATAGCTATCAATTAATATCTTAATCTAGTATAAATTTATTTTAATTGGGTATCAAGCCCATATATCAATTTTTATGATTAATTAGAGAAATATATTTGTATATACAGTGGTGTGAAAAAGTGTTTGCCCCCTTCCTCATTTCCTGTTCCTTTGCATGTTTGTCACACTTAAGTGTTTCGGAACATCAAACCAATTTAAACAATAGTCAAGGACAACACAAGTAAACACAAAATGCAATTTGTAAATGAAGGTGTTTATTATTAAAGGTGAAAAAAAATCCAAACCATCATGGCCCTGTGTGAAAAAGTGATTGCCCCCCTTGTTAAAACATACTATAACTGTGGTTGTCCACACCTGAGGTCAATTTCTCTAGCCACACCCAGGCCTGATTATTGCCACACCTGTTCACAATCAAGGCATCACTTAAATAGGAGCTGCTTGACACAGTAAGGTCCACCAGAAGATCCTTAAAAGCTACACATCATGCCGAGACCCAAAGAAATTCAGGAACAATTGAGAAAGAAAGTAATTGAGATCTATCAGTCTGGAAAGGGTTATAAAGCCATTTCCAAAGCTTTGGGAATCCAGCGAACCACAGTGAGAGCCATTATCCACAAATGGCGAAGACATGGAACAGTGGTGAACCTTCCCAGGAGTGGCCGCGACGACTCATCCAAGAGGTCACAAAAGACCCCACAACAACGTCCAAGGAACTGCAGGCCTCACTTGCCTCAGTTAAGGTCAGCGTTCATGCCTCCACCATCAGGAAAAGACTAGGCAAAAATGGCCTGCATGGCAGAGTTCCAAGGAGAAAACCACTGCTGAGCAAAAAGAACATCAAAGCTCGTCTCAATTTCTCCACAACACATCTTGATGATCCCCAAGACTTTTGGGACAACATTCTGTGGACCGATGAGACAAAAGTGGAACTCTTTGGAAGGTGTGTTTTGCTGCTTCAGGACCTGGAAGACTTGCCGTGATAAAAGGAACTATGAATTCTGCTGTCTACCAAGAGATCCTGAAGGAGAATGTCCGACCATCTGTTCGTGTACTCAAGCTGAAACGAACTTTGGTTCTGCAGCAGGACAATGATCCTAAACACACCAGCAAGTCCACCACCGAATGGCTGAAGAAAAACAAAATGAAGACTTTGGAGTGGCCTAGCCAAAGTCCTGACCTGAATCCTATTGAGATGTTGTGGTATGACCTTAAAAAGGCCGTTCATGCTCGAAAACCCTCTAATGTAACTGAATTAGGACAATTCTGCAAAGATGAGTGGGCCAAAATTCCTCCAGGACGCTGTAAAAGCCTCATTGCACGTTATCGCAAACGCTTGGTTGCAGTTGTTGCTTCTAAGTATGGCCCAACCAGTTATTAGGTTTAGGGGGCAATCACTTTTTCACACAGGGCCATGATGGTTTGGATTTTTTTTCACCTTTAATAATAAACACCTTCATTTACAAATTGCATTTTGTGTTTACTTGTGTTGTCCTTGACTATTGTTTAAGTTGGTTTGATGTTCCGAAACACTTAAGTGTGACAAACATGCAAAGGAACAGGAAATGAGGAAGGGGGCAAACACTTTTTCACACCACTGTAGGAAACCAGGTCCATTTTTGTTTTTATGACTTGGCACCAAGATTATGTCATATCAAAATTCATAAGATTTATAAGACATCAATTTTTTTTATGAAAAATTATTTAATACAGTATGAATTCATTTGAGTAGATATCAAGCCCATATATCAATTTTAAATCGTTTTATAATTCATTCGAGAGATATATTCTTATATGTAGAAAACAAAGTAAAAAAAAAATATATATATATATATATATTTTTTATTGCTTTAAACTAAGCCAACAAAGGGAGGTACCTTTAATTTGGGTCCATCAAACATATAACCGTCCGTCACGGCGTCCAACACCCAAGTGTGGTGGATGTCAGACGGACGGTTAATGTGTCTTTTTATATTAACCCCTCTCCAATCAGCTGGGGCAACAAATTGCGGCAGCTGGTGGAGAGGGAGGGGAGACTGAATGCATGTCTGCTCCCAGAGTGGTGTGCGCGCCGCCCTGTCCACAGTGCGCGTGCGTACGCACGTTGGAATGAGGCCACACCCACTCCACCAGCCGACACTGTAGGCTTCCCACAGCGGACAGCACATGTCCGGTGGGGATGCCCAGGGGAGAGCAGTCACAGATGATGTAAGTGACTGTTCTCTCCCATAAACGCCACCACAGGTTGAATGGCCTGGGCAGCTTAGTGTGATCTCCCGGGCAGCCCACATATTCGGGGGAGGAGGGCATGATCATAGGGCAACAGCCAGGCCGGCCACAATGAAAAACTGCATAAAAAAGAAGCATATAAAGCGGGGTTTACTGGAAAGAAGAAAACCGTCGGCCATATTATTAATACATATGTGTATAATGTGCATACAGAACATAACTGCAAATCACATTATTTTGTAGTGTTTTAAAAATAAACAATATAATAATTAAAGAGTCATAATCCAAAGTCAACCAAAAATAATTTTTTTTTTACAGAAGAACATATATGTAGAGGAGCATTGTTATACATTCACTATAAGTTTATTATGTATATATGCATATACCACAATAGCATATATTGCATCTACATACATACAGCATTATATCAATCGGGATGGTAGGTCATATCTAGAATACATTGGTACATTGTACGGGTAGTTGTAAAATCAAATGCATATTATGCAGACACTACAATAATAATGTGGAAGACATATTTCTAATTCATAGACTAATGTTCACAGAGGGAATGAAGGGATATATAGTATGTAAGTTCATGATTTTTTAAACCTGTATTAATCAATATCAATTGTCCCTCAATTGATAACAGAAGGGGCATGTGTCTTGAAGATGTACCTAGATATTATTATTAGGTGGTCTATAGATAAGAAGTCACCATTGGGGTAATTATTTCTCCATTCCACCCAAGGAGAACCACTCAAGGAAGGGTTTAAACCAGATGGTTTTGTTTAAGCCTGGGGGTTGTGTATGAATCCATTGGGATTCCAGTTGTAGGAGCGCCTTGTTCCAGTCCCCCCCGCCGGGGTCAGGGTGTACACGGTCCAATATAAGGAATTTTATTTTAGGGAATTTCCCATTGTGTACTGTACTAGCATGTCTTCCTAAAGGGAGGTCAGGAACATATACTTAAAATGTGTCTAAATGCCCTTCACCAAAATTCCACTTTCGTTTTGCCAATATAGAAGCATGTACAATCACATAATAATAGGTAGACCACCCCCAAACGTCTTGTAATTGGCAAAATGCCTGGGGTGAAAAATCCGACCATTGGGCAGCCTGGGGTTCCTTTGAACCAACATGTACTGGCAGTAATGACATTTATGACATATAAACGTCCCTTTGTATTTACTAAGGATGAGCCGAACACCCCCCTGTTCGGTTCACACCAGAACCTGCAAACAGACCTAAGCTTCGTTTGAACTTTAGAACCCTATTAAAGTCTATGGGACTCGAACGTTCACAATCTAAAGTGCTAATTTTAAAGGCTAATATGCAAGTTACTGTCCTAAAAAGTGTTTGGGGACCTGGGTCATACCCCAGGGGACATGGATCAATGCAAAAAAAAGTTTTAAAAACTGACGTTTTTTCAGGAGCAGTGATTTTAATAATGATTAAAGTGAAACAATAAAAGTGTAATATTCCTTTAAATTTCGTACCTGGGGGGTGTCTATAGTATGCCTGTGAAGGGGCGCATGTTTCCTGTGCTTAGAACTGTCCCTGCACAAAGTGTCATTTGTGCAGGAAAAAAGTCTTTCAAAATTACTTGCGGCTATATTGTCGGCTCCCGTAATACAGAGAACACTCAATGAGTGTTCTCTGTATTAGCCGACAATTCATTAATTATCCCCCCAGATCCCGGCCCCCCCCTGTTTGAAATGTTAAGTACCCCTACCATTTCACAAAGAAAGTGTGAAAATGGTTAAATAAGACAGACACACTTTTGAAAAATTCCTTTATTTAAAATAAAAAAAATAAAAAAAAGATTCCAGCGGTGCTAATCCACTCTTGCTATCCAGCGATGGATGATCATCTCTCTGGGGTCCAGCGATGGCTGATCTGATCCAGGGGGATCTCTCAGTCCAGCGCTGTCTATACATCCGTATTTTGTCTCCACTGTGGAGACACTGCGGAGATCTCAGCGCTGACATTTCTTATATTAGAAGGGCGGGGCCACCCGTTACCTGACCTGCCCCCTCTGACACTGGTGAGGGGAGCCAGGGATTCCCTAATGACGTATGGGTGACCCCGCCCCCTCTGATGTAACAGAAACCTGCGTTACATCAGAGGGGGGCGGGGGCACCCATAAGTCACTGGGGAACCCCATAGGGGTCAGGTGACGGATGGCCCCGCCCTCCTAATATAAGAAACGTCAACGCTGGGATCCCCACAGTGTCTCCGCAGTGGAGACAGAAGACGGATGTATGGACAGTGCTGGACTGAGAGATCCCTGGTCGCTGGATCAGATCAACCATCGCTGGACCCCGGAGAGATGATCATCCATCGCTGCATAGCAAGAGTGGATTAGCACCGCTGGAATATTTTTTTTATTTTTAATAAAGGAATTTTTCAAAAGTGTGTTTGTCTTATTTAACCATTTTTACACTTTCTTTGTAAAAAGGTAGGGGTATTTTTGTACCCCCTTACCATTTCAAACAGGGGGGGTGGGATCTGGGGGTCCCCTTGTTAAAGGGGGCTTCTAGATTCTGATAAGCCCCCCGCCCGCAGACCCCCACAACCAACGCTCAGGGTTGTGGGGATGAGGCCCTTCTCCACACCAACATGGGGACATGGTGCTTTGAGGGGTCACAGACCCCCAAAGCATCCTCCCAATATTGAGGGCATGTGGCCTGGTACGGTTCAGGAGGGGGGACGCTCTCTCGTCCCCCCCTCTTTTCCTGCGGCTTGCCAGGTTGCGTGCTCGGATAAAGGGTCTGGTATGGATATTTAGGGGGACCCCCACGTCAATTTTTTTTTTAATTTGACACGGGGGTTCCCCTTTATATCCATCCTGAAGGGCCTGGTAATTGAATTTAGGGGAATCCCCACACTTTTTAATTTTTTTTATTTTTTATCAATGAATGAATTGTCGGCTAATACAGAGAACACTCATTGAGTGTTCTCTGTATTACGGGAGCCGACAATATAGCCGCAAGTGATTTTAAAAGACTTTTTTCCTGCACAAATGACACTTTGTGCAGGGACAGTTCTAAGCATGGGAAACATGCGCCCCTTCACAGGCATACTATAGACACCCCCCAGGTACGAAATTTAAAGGAATATTACACTTTTATTGTTTCACTTTAATCATTATTAAAATCACTGCTCCTGAAAAAACAGCAGTTTTTAAAACTTTTTTTGCATTGATCCATGTCCCCTGGGGCAGGACCCGGGTCCCCAAACACTTTTTAGGACAGTAACTTGCATATTACCCTTTAAAATTAGCACTTTAGATTTCTCCCATAGACTTGTACAGGGTGTTCCGGCTTTTCGAATTTGCAGCGAACAGCCCAAATTGTTCACTGTTCGCTGAACAGGTGAACAGGCAATGTTCGAGTTGAACATGAGTTCGACTTGAACTCAAAGCTCATCCCTAGTATTTACAATGAGTCTTATCAGTTTCACCTCGAAATTCGCTCTTAACCACCCTATCTCTGATAGATGTAATGCGTTTGAAGGTGAAGAGAGGCTCTCTCATTTGTAGAGATGCCTTTCTGAATGAACGTTTCTATATCTATATTGCTGGGAGTCGGCAATACATTACAGCAACGAGCAAGTTTAAATTACACTTTTTCCTTCCGAAATTTAATTATTGTTGGGGCATGTTCTACACATCATACTTATGCGCCACTTTACAGGCAGACTAAGGGGACCCCCCCCAGGCATGATATTTAAAGGAATATGTAATTTTTATTGTTTTACTTTAAATATCATTAAAATCACGGCTCCTTTAAAAACGATAGTTTTAGAAACTTTTTTTTTTGCAGTGATACACTTCCCCTGGGCAGTACCCAGGTCCCCATACACATTTTATGGCCAATAATTTGCATATAAGCATTCAATGAGGACTTCTGATTTTGTAGGTTCGAGCCCCATTGACTTGACAATTCCCGCATATGCTGATGTGACAGTCATGTTCGCCAACAATAGCTCGCTTTGCATTTGCATGTCCACCCAGTTGAAGTCTTAATTTACTTTAATTGGGCGCTATAAAATGTAGAGCGCCCATACTTGCCGGAAATCTCAGTAAATGACCCCCATTGTGTGCTGGTTTGTGAAATAAAAGCTTACGCCTCTTTGAAGGAAGATTGCAATGTGCCAAACTTTCCTTTCTGGCCTTATTTCCAATTATGCAAATACCTGACTAGTTATAAAAAGAAGAAATGCATTACCAGGCTTTTGAACTGTTTTGGGTCTATGTGTTTATGAGGTAAACCTGTCCAAAGGGCTACTTCCCTATCTCATGCCTGGCTACAACAATCGAAAATTCAAGGACCTCATTGATTGAAGAGTCTATGGGAATCGGCCCTGCAAGTTAACTTCTCTGACAAACAATGGCAACGAGCTTGCATAATGGCACACAAATGCTCCCTTAGAAGCCGCACTCAGGGGACATCATATAAAATGTTAACCGAGTGGAATACTGTTTAGGTTAAAGTCAAGAGTTGGTTTTCACAAACATCTGATATTTTCTGGAGATCTGATAATATCACTAGTTTCCATAAAACATGAAATATGTGGTTTACTTTCAAGTTTTCCATGTCAAAAGTATTTTATTGGAGTACAAAAGAATATATACAAAAGAATATATACAAATAACATAAATAGATTAGAACATGTTCAATGAAAGGAAGCTCATTGGTTAATATACAAATATGAATTATTTGCAATAAAATGAAACAACACAATTTATAATGAATGATGTGTTTAACACTCCATTTATTTTGAGAGAGAAAAAAAAAGAATTAGAAATGTAAGATCTATTAAGATAATTATCCTGTTAGTTTGAGTAACCAGAGATATTATTATTTGGATAAAGATTAAAGCTTCACATTCATAAAAGGAGGTAATATATAAGGAAAATGAATAAAGAGTGATAAAGAGGAAAGGTGGGGGAAGAAGAGAGAGAGAAAATTAAAGAAAAAAGAGAAGACGAGTCCGCGAGGCTAGGCCGAGAGACACTGCTGTGACCTAAGTTAAAGTGAGTCAACGACTGTTACCGACCATTTAATCTACCATGGCAGGAATACATTTTTGTCTATAGTTGGTATTGAATAAGTAATCCAAGGTTGCGCTGTGTTTTTTTTTAAATTTGGGGATCGTGTCCATTTCAATAGCTATCATCTTGGCATTGGTCATGAAGTAATTCATTTTGGCTTTTACTTAATTCGGAGCTAATTACGGTGTTTTCCAAGCTTTTGCTAAGGTTTGTTTAGCTGCTGTTAAGAGATACACTAACAGTTTAAATTCGGAATGTGTTATAAAGTCGGGCTTCAAGTTGAGTAAAGCTATTGCTGGATCAACAGGACCTGTTATACCAAGCAATATAGTTGCTATTTTAAATATTTCCATCCAAAATGTTTGAGCCACTGAACACGACCACCAGATATGAAAATACGTGCCCAAATCTGAACAACCTCGGAAACAATGTGCCAGATAATTCTGTACATATTTTGCTACTCTGGCCGGAACCTGATATCATCTTGTCATCACTTTATAATTAGCTTCAACCGCTAATATGTTAGGGGAAGCTGTTTTAATTGTGGACCAGATTTGGTTCCAATCTGATGTATCAAGTGTGCACTCCAGGACTTCTTCCCATTTCCGGACATAAGGTGGTTTATTCTTACTAGAATAGACTAGTAAGTGAAAATATATTGTAGATATTATACCTCTGGCATGTGGATTTTTCTCACAAATGTTTTCAAAACTAGACATGTGTTAATGAGGATGTTGTGCTTACTAATGGTGTATAGAAATTTTTAATTTGGAGATATCTAAATATTTCCGATTGCGGTAAACTGTACTTTTCACACATAGTTGCGAAATGGATAAATGACGAGGAATGTATGAATGTATACATATTTAGAACATTTCGGAATGTCCATTCTTTGAAAGATTTAGGGGATACCCATGCTGGATAGAACACAGGGTTTTTATAAAATAACAATAGCGGATTGTGTAAAGATTGTAGCTGAATACTTTTTTTGAATCTTTACCAAAGGGATATATAATGTTTGGTGATAGGATTCCTTAAGTCTTTTCGATCTTTTGATGTGATCCATATAGATTAGATATTGGTATAGGGTCACAGTCTGTGGCTTCAATTGATACCCATAATGGAGCTTCTTGATAAGCATGGTATTTAGTAAGGCTTGTTATATGAGCAGCCCTATAATAATGTGCAAAATTGAGGCAACCTAGACCACCATTAAGGTTAGGGAGATAAAGTGTATGCATCTGGATTCTTGGTTTGGATGAACCCCATATAAATGACGTAACTTTTCTTTGTAGTATTCTTAAGTGATGAGCTGGGATTGGGATTGGTAGTACTCTAAATAAATAAAGTAGTTTCGGTAGTATCGTCACTTTTACTGAGTTGATTCTTCCGAACCATGATAGTGGAAGCTGTGACCATGAATTCAATAAGTTTGAAAGTTTTTAAAAAATTTGGGGATAGTTGACTTTTAAATAGATCCTCTAAGGATGCTGTTAGGTGTATTCCTAAATATGGGATTGATTTGTCCGACCATGTACAGGGAAGATACATTTTTGCAGAATTTAGTTCTATGTTTGAGAGAGAGACATTTAGCGCAAGGCATTTTTGGGGATTTATATGTAAGCCAGAAATATTGGCAAATTTATTAAGGGTTGAGATTAGATTTGGGCTTGACATTTGTAGGAAGGAAAGGAATAGGAGGATGTTGTCTGCAAAAAGGCAGAACTTATGTTGGTAACCTCCTATTTCGATTCCAGTTATACTTGGGTTTGATCTGATTGATTGCACAAGTGGTTCTATTAAAAGGGTGAATAATAAAGGAGAAAGAGGGCATCCTTGTCTTGTGCCTCTTTCTATGTTAAAAAGGTTGCATTTATAACCTGCGTATTTGACGTAGGCTCTTGGTTTGTTATAAAGTGCAATTATCCATTTTATAAAATTTGGGCCAAATCCCCATTTCTGTAGTATATATTTTATATAGAGCCATGAGATGGAGTCAAAAGCTTTCTTTATGTCAAGTGAGAGAAAGCAGGTGGGGATACATCGCTTTTTAGCAATATGCGCTAAAAGGGTCGCTCTACGCACATTATCTCTTGCCTGTCGAGAAGGTATGAAGCCCACTTGGTCTCGATGCACCAGGGTACCAATGATCATATTTAAACGTGAAGCTAGGACTTTTGCTAAGATCTTGATGTCTATATTTAGCATGGAAATAGGGCGGTAGTTTGAACTTAAGGTATCATCCGATTGTGGTTTAGGTATCATACATATGGTTGCTAACAATGATTCTTGTCTAAAGGATTTGTCTTTTAATAAGTCATTGAATGCTTCAGCTAGCAAGGGGGATATAATAGAGTATGATAATAGAGAGCTGAGAAACCATCCAGTCCAGGCCTTTCGTTTCATTTTAGTGTTTTAATAGCTGTTGTTACTTCATCCCCAGAAATGGGTTTTTCTAGTGATGATATTTGGGAATCAGTCATTTGGGGCAGATTTAGATTTGAGAAGAAGGAGTCAGCGGTATCAGTATTAAATGCGTTGGATTCTGTATATAATGTTTTCAAATGAGTACTGAATTTTTGTACAATTTTAAGGGGATTACTAGTGTATATATTGTCTGCTATTTTAAGTCTAATAGGTCTAACGTTTTTATTAATAGAATTTAGGGCCCTTGCTAAGTAAGTGCTTGGTTTGTTGGAATTCTTATAAAATGTGTGTTTGGTTCTACGTAGAGATTTATCAGCTGATTCTGTTAGAAAGAGGTTGTATCCTAAGCGTGCTTTTTCTAAGCGAGTTTTTGCCTTAGAGGTTGGATTATTCTGAAAGTCAAGGAAGGATGTATTGAATTCTGTCTCTAGTTGTCGTGTGAGTTTTATGCATTCACGCTTAAGTTCTCCTGTTTGACGTTTTATTACTCCTCTTAAAACTGGTTTGTGTGCCTCCCATAGCGTTAGTGAGGAAATGTCATTATTGGTGTTGTGTATTAGATAATCTTTTAGAGCCTGTTGAATTTTAAGGCAGTGTGAGGGGTGTTTAAGAAGTATGTTTGGAAGATACCATGTTGGATCATGCCCCATGGGTATAACAGAAGCCACCAAGGTAAAGACAGCATTTCGATCAGACCAATGTATGGGAATAATGTTGGAGGTAATTATTCCAGGTACCATCCCTTTTGTTATAAATATGTGATCTATGCGACTAAACATTTGGTGAGGGTTAGAAAAATATGTGTAATTTCTTTTTGTTGGGTTAGATTCTCTCCAAGAGTCAATAAGATTGTGTCTAGAAAGGAGCTGAAGCTAAAGTGTTTTTGTCGTGAGCTCTTGGAGAGGTGTATGGGGTTCTGTCCAGAAACAGAAAGACAACCTGGTTAGAGTCACCACACACAAAAATTGACCCCATTTTATGGGTATTAATAACTTGGAATTGGTGTCATAAAAAGGGTATAGGTTGATAATTTGGTGCGAAGTAAGAGACCACAGTTACAGCTGTGTCCATAATATACCCCGTTAGAATTATGTAACGACCCTCCGGATCTTTGATTTCCGCGTGCTTATTAAGTGGAGTAGTACGATGGAATGCAATAAGCGTGCCTCGTTTTTTAGTGAGCGCTGATGCTGTGTATACCTGTGGGTAAGAGATATTAAAAAATTTAGGAGTTGAGGTCAGGTTAAAATGAGTTTCTTGCAAACACACAATGTGTGCTTTTTAGTATGAAATTATCAAAATGCTTTTATACGGCACATTTAAACCTTGTACAATTAAAGAGGAGAGCCAGCTTTAAAAAAAAATTTTTAAAAATCAGCAGCTGCAAACACTGTAGCTGCTGACTTTTAATAAGCAGACTAACCTGTCCAGGGCCTTACCTGTTACATGTCGGCTGCCCGAGGCTGACCCGTCCCTCGGCTCTTGGGTCCTGGCGCCGCCATTTTAACTAAGGGAAACAGGCAGTGGAGCCTTGCGGCTTCACTGCCCATTTCCTACTGCACATGCGTGAGTCGCGCAGCGCTTTGTGAATGGGGCGCGCTGTGTTCTGGGACACACAGTTCCCAGAAAACACAGCGCCCTATTACCCAGAAGACGCCGCATGGAGGAGAGAAGACCGAAGATCACCGTGGAGGAGGAAGAGGCAGATTAGGACGATAAGCCTAGCAACAGGCCTTTCTGGTAAGTTTAAAAAAAAAAATCATTTTTATGAGACCCCATATCTCACTGTAAAGAGGACCTGTCATGCCTATTCCTATTACAAGGGATGTTTACATTCCTTGTAATAGGAATAAAAGTAATGAACAAAAATTATTTTTGGGGAAAAAAAATGTCAAACTAAAATAAATAAAGTAAAATGAACAATAAAAAAGAAAAAAAAAATTAAAGCGCCCCTGTCCCCATGTGCTCTCATGCAGAAGCGAACACATATGTAAGTCCCGCCCACATATGAAAACGATGTTCAAACCACACATGTGAGGTATCAATCCGAACGTTAGAGCGAGAGCAATAATTTTAGCCCTAGACCTCCTCTGTAACTCAAAACATGTAACCAGTAAAAAATAATGTAAAGCGTCGCCTATGGGGATTTTTAAATAGTGACGTTTGGCGCCATTCCACGAGCGTGTGCAATTTTGAAGGGTGACATGTTAGGTATCTATTTACTCAGCTTAACTTCATCTTTCACATTATGCAAAAACATTGGGCTAACTTTACTGTTTTGTTTTTTTTAAGCACAAAACTGTTTTTTTTTTCAAAACGCATTAAAAAAATTGCTGCGCAAATACAGTGCGTGATAAAAAGTTGCAACGACCACCATTGTATTCTCTAGGGTCTTTGCTAAAAAAACATATATAATGTTTTGGGGTTCTATGTAATTTTCTAGCAAATAAATGATGATTTTTACAGGTAGGAGAGAAATGTCAGAATTGGCCTGGGTGCTCCAGAACGCCTGATGGCGCTCCCTGCATGTTGGGCCTCTGTATGTGGCCAGGCTGTGTAAAAGTCTCACACATGTGGTATTGCCATACTCGGGAGTAATAGCAGAATGTGTTTTGGGGTGTAATTTGTGGTATGCCTATGCTGTGTGTGAGAAATAAACTGACAATTTTGTAAAAAAAAAAAGGAAAAAAAATCTTGATATTGCAAAGAATTGTAGGAAAAAATGACAACCTCAAAAACCTCCCCATGCCTCTTACTAAATACCTTGGAATGTCTTCTTTCCAAAAAGGGGTCATTTGGGGGGTATTTTTACTTTTATGACATGTTAGGGTTTCAAGAAATGAGATAGGCCATCAGTCCTTCGGGTGTGATCAATTTTCAGATATTGGCACCATAGCTTGTGGACTCTATAACTTTCACAAAAACCAAATAATATCCACCAATTTGTACTTATTTTTACCAAAGATATGTAGTAGTATAAATTTTGGCCAAAATTTATGAAGAAAAATTACTAATCTGCTAAATTTTATAACAGAAACGAAGAAAAATTCATTTTTTTTTACAGAATTTTTTGTCTTTTTTCTTTTATAGCACAAAAAATAAAAAACCAAGCGTTGATTAAATACCACCAAAAGAAAGCTCTATTTGTGTGAAAAAAAGGACAAAAATTTCATATGGGTACTGAGTAATTGTCATTCAAAATGTGAGTGCACTGAAAGCTGAAAATTGGTCTGGTTATTAACCTCCCTGGCGGTGATCCCAAGTCTGGCTCAGGTTGGGATTTTATTTCCACGAGCGGTAACCCCGAGCCAGACTCGGGATCGCATCGCTGGATACAGGGAGGACACAGAGAAGTTACTTACCTTGTCCCCTGGATCCAGCGATGTCCTCCGCGCTGTGTGATCGAGCTGTCCTCCGCTCGATTCACACAGTGCCTGTGTCACGGTCGTTCCGCTACCCCGATCGTACAGAAGAGACTTACCTGCAGGGTTCCTGTACGACGGGATCTCCGACGCCCTCGGACGCGGGTTGACGCGAACAAACACGCGCGGGTGCACGCAGGTTCCAACAGACGTTCGCAGGTGCGCGTCAACACAAGCGGGCGTTCGCACCGTACGGACGTGCGCGGGGTCACGAGCGTAACCACGGCCACCTGCGGGGGTACGCAAACGGGCCGTACGACCAATCCTGGTGCCCAATAGACTATTTAAGGCCACAGCTCCTGCTCCTCGGCGCTGTTCGGTCTACAGCGTTCCTGAGACTTCTGCTGTCTGTTTGTGATTGTGTTCCTGATATTATACCCGACCTGTTCCTGGACTCTGCCTGTATTCCGCCTGCCCTTGACCTTTTGCCTGACTGACCACGCCTCTGCCTCCCGCTTCTGTACCTCCGCTGCCAGATAGTTACCGACCCAGCCTGATTGACTACGCCTGCCTGCCCGAAGTCCGGCACCCGTTGTCTCTGCCACCTTGCCGGTCCACTTGTGCCAGCCGTCCAGCAGTCCTTGACCGACATCCAGCGCCGGGTGCACCTGCCGTTCCAGTTACCATCTGTTCCAGCTGTATCCGCTATCTGCTATCCGGCTAGGCACTTGTGTCCTCCGGGCTCCTGAGCCCCTGTCTCCATCACCAGGGGCTCGAGAGCCGGAGGTTTACGAGGCGCCGCTCCCTGCACGTTGGGGCTCTCTAACCAGGTACGTGACAGCCTGAATGCTGCCGAGCTCCGTTCCCTGCGACGTTACGGCGCACGGGAACAGAGAACGGCGCCAAATTCAAAAAAGTAAAAGTACAGATTACAGTACTGTATAAAAAATACACACCCCCTTTGTCCCTAGTGGTCTGTGCAGTGCCCTGCATGCACTTTTATATTATAAATACTGTTTTTTATGGCTGGAATTTGGAGGTTGTCCATAGCAACCAGAAAGTGTCCCCTTTTCAGTGTTTTAGGATTTGATTACATTATTGAATATTTTTTATTATTATTTATTATATTTTAAACTTTATCATACCCGGGATGTCTGCTAGACTCCGGTTTGAACAGATTTAAGAGAGTTATTCCTAAAGCCGCGTACACACGTAGCCGTCTGTCCGACGTACTTAGTCTGGCGGACTTCCCGCCAGACTGTCCGTCGGACTTTCCAAACGGGCTACTTGCCCACACACGGCACTTTTTCAGCGGACTAATACGGCGTACTAAGTCCGCCGTACTATCCGCCCTACTTTTGAAATGAACGGACTCGCCCACACACGCGGAGGAAAGTCCACTCATTTCGAGCGGGTCTCCAGGTAGGCGGGGCCCGCGAAGGAGACGTCGCTGGCCCCGCCGCCTGGTATGGACTTAAAGGGGAACCCCAACGCCGAAAAAAATCGGCGTGGGGGTCCCCCCAGGTCCACATCAGACCCTTGTCCGAGCACGCTACCCGGCCGGCCAGGAAAGGGGGGGTGAGCGAGCGCCCCCCCCTCCTGAGCCGTACCAGGCCGCGTGCCCTCAACATGGGGGGTGCCTTGGGGAAGGGGGCCGCGCGGCCCCCCCACCCCAAAGCACCTTGTCCCCATGTTGATGAGGACAAGGGCCTCTTCTTGACAACCCTGGCCGTTGGTTGTCGGGGTCTGCGGGCGGGGAGCTTATCGGAATCCGGGAGCCCCCTTTAATAAGGGGCCCCCCGGATACCGGCCCCCCACCCTATGTGAATGAGTATGGGGTACAATGTACCCCTACCCATTCACCTGTAAAATAAAGTACAAAAAAAAAACACAACACACAAGGGTTAAAATAGTTTATTGCACAGCTCCGGGGGTCTTCCGTCTTCGGGGGTCTTCTCGCCGGACTCCTCCGCTATCTTCTTGTAGCTCTTTTACTAGCGGAGGAGCCCGGCTTTCTTTCCCGCCGCCGCCCTCTTCCGACTTCGGGGGTCTTGTCCCCCTCTTCGGTTCTTCTGCTGGGCCACCGCGCCTTCTTCTAGCTCTTTTACAGGCGGTGGCCCGGTCTTGACAGAGCGATCACTTGTAAACAAACAAACCTCCCTCCCCCTCTCTGTACCGATCAGTACAGCGGAGGGAGAAGAGATCGGTATCAGCAGCACTGTGGGCTGCATCTGCAGTGCCCACATCGCTGCTCACCGAAATTTAACCTCTTAATTCCCTGCCAATACTCTGCAATACTCTGCCATACCCTGCCAATCCCTGCCAATACTCTGCATTACCCAATACTCTGCAATACTCTGAATTACCCAATACTCTGCAATACCCTACCAATACTCTGCATTGCCCAATACTCTGCAATACCCAATACTCTGCCATACCCTGCCAATACTCTGCACTACCCAATACTCTGCAATGCCCTGCCAATACTCTGCCATACCCTGCCAATACTCTGCATTACCCAATACTCTGCAATACCCTGCCAATACTCTGCCATACCCTGCCAATACTCTGCATTATCCAATACTCTGCAATACCCTGCCAATACTTTGCATTACCCAATACTCTGCAATACCCTGCCAATACTCTGCAATACACGCCAATACTCTGCAATACCCAATACCCTGCCAATACTCTGCAATACCCACCAATACTCTGCAATACCCTGCCAATACCCTGCTAATACTCTGCAATACCCTGCCAATACTCTGCCAATACTCTGCCATACCCTGCCAATACTCTGCCATAACCTGCCAATACACTACCATACCCAATACCCTGCCAATACTCTGCAATACCCTGCCAATACCCTGCCAATACTCTGCAATACCCTGCCATTTTTTTATTTTTTATTTTTATTTCAGGCTTCCCAGCCTAGAGGTGAGATGTGGGGTCTTATTGACCCCATATCTCACTGTAAAGAGGACCTGTCATGCCTATTCCTATTACAAGGGATGTTTACATTCCTTGTAATAGGAATAAAAGTAATGAAAAAAATTATTTTTGGGGAAAAAAAATGTCAAACTAAAATAAATAAAGTAAAATGAACAATAAAAAAGAAAAAAAAAATTAAAGCGCCCCTGTCCCCATGTGCTCTCATGCAGAAGCGAACACATATGTAAGTCCCGCCCACATATGAAAACGATGTTCAAACCACACATGTGAGGTATCAATCCGAACGTTAGAGTGAGAGCAATAATTTTAGCCCTAGACCTCCTCTGTAACTCAAAACATGTAACCAGTAAAAAATAATGTAAAGCGTTGCCTATGGGGATTTTTAAATAGCGACGTTTGGCGCCATTCCACGAGCGTGTGCAATTTTGAAGGGTGACATGTTAGGTATCTATTTACTCAGCTTAACTTCATCTTTCACATTATGCAAAAACATTGGGCTAACTTTACTGTTTTGTTTTTTTTTAAGCACAAAACTGTTTTTTTTTTCAAAACGCATTAAAAAAATTGCTGCGCAAATACAGTGCGTGATAAAAAGTTGCAACGACCACCATTGTATTCTCTAGGGTCTTTGCTAAAAAAACATATATAATGTTTTGGGGTTCTATGTAATTTTCTAGCAAATAAATGATGATTTTTACAGGTAGGAGAGAAATGTCAGAATTGGCCTGGGTGCTCCAGAACGCCTGATGGCGCTCCCTGCATGTTGGGCCTCTGTATGTGGCCAGGCTGTATAAAAGTCTCACACATGTGGTATTGCCATACTCGGGAGTAATAGCAGAATGTGTTTTGGGGTGTAATTTGTGGTATGCCTATGCTGTGTGTGAGAAATAAACTGACAATTTTGTAAAAAAAAAAAGGAAAAAAAATCTTGATATTGCAAAGAATTGTAGGAAAAAATGACAACCTCAAAAACCTCCCCATGCCTTTTACTAAATACCTTGGAATGTCTTCTTTCCAAAAAGGGGTCATTTGGGGGGTATTTTTACTTTTATGACATGTTAGGGTTTCAAGAAATGAGATAGGCCATCAGTCCTTCGGGTGGGATCAATTTTCAGATATTGGCACCATAGCTTGTGGACTCTATAACTTTCACAAAAACCAAATAATATCCACCAATTTGTACTCATTTTTACCAAAGATATGTAGTAGTATAAATTTTGGCCAAAATTTATGAAGAAAAATTACTAATCTGCTAAATTTTATAACAGAAACGAAGAAAAATTCATTTTTTTTACAGAATTTTTTGTCTTTTTTCTTTTATAGCACAAAAAATAAAAAACCAAGCGTTGATTAAATACCACCAAAAGAAAGCTCTATTTGTGTGAAAAAAAGGACAAAAATTTCATATGGGTACTGAGTAATTGTCATTCAAAATGTGAGTGCACTGAAAGCTGAAAATTGGTCTGGTTATTAACCTCCCTGGCGGTGATCCCAAGTCTGGCTCGGGTTGGGATTTTATTTCCACGAGCGGTAACCCCGAGCCAGACTCGGGATCGCATCGCTGGATACAGGGAGGACACAGAGAAGTTACTTACCTTGTCCCCTGGATCCAGCGATGTCCTCCGCGCTGTGTGATCGAGCTGTCCTCCGCTCGATTCACACAGTGCCTGAATGCCGCCGAGCTCCGTTCCCTGCGACGTTACGGCGCACGGGAACAGAGATCGGCGCCAAATTCAAAAAAGTAAAAGTACAGATTACAGTACTGTATAAAAAATACACACCCCCTTTGTCCCTAGTGGTCTGTGCAGTGCCCTGCATGCACTTTTATATTATAAATACTGTTTTTTATGGCTGGAATTTGGAGATTGTCCATAGCAACCAGAAAGTGTCCCCTTTTCAGTGTTTTAGGATTTGATTACATTATTGAATAATTTTTATTATTATTTATTATATTTTAAACTTTATCATACCCGGGATGTCTGCTAGACTCCGGTTTGAACAGATTTAAGAGAGTTATTCCTAAAGCCGCGTACACACGTAGCCGTCTGTCCGACGTACTTAGTCTGGCGGACTTCCCGCCAGACTGTCCGTCGGACTTTCCAAACGGGCTACTTGCCCACACACGGCACTTTTTCAGCAGACTAATACGGCGTACTAAGTCCGCCGTACTATCCGCCCTACTTTTGAAATGAACGGACTCGCCCACACACGCGGAGGAAAGTCCACTCATTTCGAGCGGGTCTCCAGGTAGGCGGGGCCCGCGAAGGAGACGTCGCTGGCCCCGCCGCCTGGTATGGACTTAAAGGGGAACCCCAACGCCGAAAATAATCGGCGTGGGGGTCCCCCCAGGTCCACATCAGACCCTTGTCCGAGCACGCTACCCGGCCGGCCAGGAAAGGGGGGGTGAGCGAGCGCCCCCCCTCCTGAGCCGTACCAGGCCGCGTGCCCTTAACATGGGGGGTGCCTTGGGGAAGGGGGCCGCGCGGCCCCCCCACCCCAAAGCACCTTGTCCCCATGTTGATGAGGACAAGGGCCTCTTCTTGACAACCCTGGCCGTTGGTTGTCGGGGTCTGCGGGCGGGGAGCTTATCGGAATCCGGGAGCCCCCTTTAATAAGGGGGCCCCCGGATACCGGCCCCCCACCCTATGTGAATGAGTATGGGGTACAATGTACCCCTACCCATTCACCTGTAAAATAAAGTACAAAAAAAAACACAACACACAAGGGTTAAAATAGTTTATTGCACAGCTCCGGGGGTCTTCCGTCTTCGGGGGTCTTCTCGCCGGACTCCTCCGCTATCTTCTTGTAGCTCTTTTACTAGCGGAGGAGCCCGGCTTTCTTTCCCGCCACCGCCCTCTTCCGACTTCGGGGGTCTTGTCCCCCTCTTCGGTTCTTCTGCTGGGCCACCGCGCCTTCTTCTAGCTCTTTTACAGGCGGTGGCCCGGTCTTCTGCCGCCGCCGCCTTCCGTTCTTCTGTCCTTCTCTTCTTCTTCTTCTTCAGATGTTGCCTCGCCGAGTCCTCCGCTCACAATGACAAGGGGCGGGGTCTTCAGTTGATGTCACATGGGTTGATGTCACATGGTGACCCCGTCCCCTTACGAGGATGCTGGGACTGTCGCCATGTGACATCAACCCATGTGACATCAACCCATGTGACATCAACCGAAGACCCCGCCCCTTGTCCCTATATAAGTTGCCGCGTGCCCGGTCCCCGTCATTGTGAGCGAAGGACTCGGCGAGGCAACATCTGAAGAAGAAGAAGAAGAAGAGAAGGACAGAAGAACGGAAGGCGGCGGCGGCGGCAGAAGACCGGGCCACCGCCTGTAAAAGAGCTAGAAGAAGGTGCGGTGGCCCGGCAGAAGAACCAAAGAGGGGGACAAGACCCCCGAAGTCGGAAGAAGAGGCCGGCGGCGAGGAAGAAAGCCGGGCTCCTCCGCTAGTAAAAGAGCTACAAGAAGATAGCGGAGGAGTCCGGCGAGAAGACCCCCAAAGACGGAAGACCCCCGGAGCTGTGCAATAAACTATTTTAACCCTTGAGTGTTGTGTTTTTTTTGTACTTTATTTTACAGGTGAATGGGTAGGGGTACATTGTACCCCATACTCATTCACATAGGGTGGGGGGCCGGTATCTGGGGGCCCCCTTATTAAAGGGGGCTCCCGGATTCTGATAAGCCCCCCCGCCCGCAGACCCGGACAACCCTGGCCGTTGGTTGTCGGGGTCTGCGGGCGGGGGGGCTTATCGGAATCCGGGAGCCCCCTTTAATAAGGGGGCCCCCAGATACCGGCCCCCACCCTATGTGAATGAGTCCCTTGTCCTCATCAACATGGGGACAAGGGGCTTTGGGGTGGGGGGGCGCGCGGCCCCCCTTCCCCAAGGCACCCCTCATGTTGAGGGCACGCGGCCTGGTACGGCTCAGGAGGGGGGGCGCTCGCTCGCCCCCCTTTCCTGGCCGGCCGGGTAGCCTGCTCGGACAAGGGTCTGATGTGGACCTGGGGGGACCCCCACGCCAAATTTTTTCGGCGTTGGGGTTCCCCTTTAAGTCCATACCAGGCGGCAGGGCCAGCGACGTCTCCTTCGCGGGCCCCGCCTACCTGGAGACCCGCTCGAAATGAGCGGACTTTTCTCCAGGCGGGAAAAGTCCGCTCATTTTAAAAGTACGGCGGACTTGCATACACACGGCCGGTTTGTGCGCCGAAATGCGAGTCCGGCGGTAAGATTGGAGTGTAAAACTACTTTCTAAGTCCGCCGTACTTTCGGGTCAAAAAAGTATGCCAGAGGCTACACACGGGGGGATTGTCCGGCGGACTTGAGTTTGCCGGACCTTTCCACCCGCTTGTTTGATCGTGTGTACGTGGCATAAGAATTACAGGACTACAATATAAAACGCCAAATTTCCATGCAAAGTAATTGTACCACTTTCAGCACCTAAAACCAGAATGAATCATACCGCCAGGGAGGTTAAGGGTGTTTAAGTGCCCAGTGGTCAAGTGGTTAAATAAAGACATATGTTGAAGAGTTAGGATAATATAGTAATGAAAATTAGGTTATCCTGTGTTTTAACTGTTTACTGATAAATTAAAAGAGATGGTATGTTATAAGTTCAGTAGATAAATTCAGTAATTCAAATTCATTACTATTTCCCACTATGTATAGCCTCAATAAGGAACGTTTAGATACTGATTCTGAGGAGAATTCATCAATCCATGGCATCTCCTTGTCCTTGTTGTGCGGGTGCGAATCGTCCTCTTTTGTGTGTATGGATATTACCATTTCTTGACTCAGATAGTGGCGTATTTCGGAGGGAAGAGGCAAAAGCTGATCTCCTTCTTGAAGCGGAGGTTACAGGCTTCCCATCGATTAGGTTGAGGTCCTGGAGTGCTTGCTGTAATTCTTCAGGGGTTCTACAGGAGAATCTGGACCTTTGATGGGTAAAACGTAGGGAGAATGGGAAGCCCCACTGATATTTGATAGAATGATGTTGAAGTTCCAACAATTGAGGTTTCATTTCCCTTCTCTTGGATATTGTTAATTGGGAGTTGTCCGCAAATGGCTGAAAATTGTGACCTTGAAAAGTAAAGTTGTTTTTTTCCCTTGCTGCATATAAAAGTTGTTTGGTTCTGTAAAAGTGAAATTTTGCAATAAAATTTCTAGGGGGGCCATCAGCTTTTTGGGGCGTAAGAGCTCTGTGTACTCTGTTTATTTCCAATCTTTCCACGGGAATAATTGGTTGGAGTTCCGGACAGAGAGCTGTGATAGTTGATTGAAGATCTGTAATTGATTCAGGTAATCCTTTGAGTACTGTCCGTGATACTTTTTTTATTTGCACTAACATACAATTTTTCAGGACAAGCTTTCGGGGTATGTCCCCTTCTTCAAGGTCCAAGCAGTACTGAATCAGTACTGCTTGGACCTTGAAGAAGGGGACATACCCCGAAAGCTTGTCCTGAAAAATTGTATGTTAGTGCAAATAAAAAAAGTATCACGGACAGTACTCAATTTTCTCTGTCACAATTGCACTAATACGGCTACAATCACATTAGGTAATCCTTTGAAACGCAGATTAGACCTTCTGGCTCTGTTTTCAAAATCTTCTAGTCTGTTCTGCAATGTAATATTTTCCTCTTTGAGGTTTTCCAATTCAGAGTAAATATCATGTGTAGAATTTTCAATTTCTTCAACTTTTTATTCCAGTGTTTTTGTTCGTCTTCCCAGCTCTCTAATTTCTTTAATGAGATTATTTGTTATTTGGTCTGAGGTTTGTTGCAGCGCTTTATGAAGCATTTTTTCAAAATTGCTTCAGAATGCTTGAAGGGGTGGCAGAATCCTGTTGTGAGGTGTTTGGCATTTTTAACCCCTTCTCGCCGAGCGTACGCAGATGTGCGGACTCGGGTCCCGGGGGTTATACCGGGATGATGCCCGCACTGTACCGTTTTTCACAGCGGGCGATTGGCTATCCAGCCATAACAACCGATGCGGCTAAAAACTGTTATGCCGGAGGAGCGGGAGGGGACCCTCCCGCCGCCTCCCGCCGCTGTTACCGGTGCTCCCGCTCAATCGGGAGCACCGATTCATGATCCGATGTTTCAGGCTGCTGGGCAGGGACTGGAATGAAGCAGTAGGTGGCTTCATTCCAGTCTCCTGATAGTAAACACGGAAGCGACGTCATGCCAATGGCGCCGGTTTTAAAAGAATATACAGTATTCAGAATCGCCATTTTTGTGTATTTTAGACCCCCAATCTCTCCATAAAGTGTACCTGTCACCACCTATTACTGTCACAAGGGATGTTTACATTCCTTGTGACAGCAATAAAAGTGATCACATTTTTTTTTTTTTTTTAAACAATTTATTCATTTTAAAATAAATAAAAAAAATATATATTTTTTTTTTTTAAAGAGCCCGCCGTCCCCGTGAGCTTGCGAAGCAAAGAAAACGCATACGGAAGTCGTGCCCGCATATGTAAATGGTGTTCAAATCATGTGAGGTATTGCCGTGATCGTCAGAGTGAGAGCAATAATTCTAGCACTAGACCTCCTCTGTAACGCTAGCCTGGTAACCGTAAAACATTTTTAAAGCGTCGCCTATTGAGATTTTTAGGTACCGTACTTTGTCGTCATTCCACGAGTGCGTGTAATTATAAAGTGTGACATGTTTGGTATCTATTTACTCGGCGTAACATTATCTTTCCCATTATGCAAAAAAATTGGGATCATTTTACTGTTTCGTTTTTTTTTTAATTCATGAAAGTGTCCCTTTTCCCAAAAAGTTGAGTTTAAAACACCACTGCGCAAATACCGTGTGACATAAAATATTGCAACAATCGCCGTTTTATTCTCTAGAGTCTCTGCTAAAAAATATATATATCATATTTGAAGGTTCCAAGTAATTTTCTAACAAAAAATATGGATTTTAACTTGTAAACACCAAATGCCAAAAATAGGTCCCCTGAAGAAATAACTTTAGGCAGCTCCAGTTTATTTTTCTTGTCTGAGGTAAATTTACCTGAGGAGACTGGCGCTTTTTTTTCAGTATGTTTCAGAGTGTCACTTTTAAGTTTGTTTTTTTGTCTTGTTCCGGAAATCTCCCAATACCATTCTTATATAGAAATGTTCCCCTCACCTCTCTGGATGATATTAGAATGGTGTGTTGTTATTCTTTGTCCGTGCGCTGTTATTATATTTCGGTTTCTTTCCCTCACAGAGCGGAGCTCTAGCCCGAAGTTACCACCGTGCTAGCTCTCTACTTTCAAGTTTTCCAACACCTATACTAATTTAAAAGATCTGGGCACTTGATGTGATTTGAGAAGTCCTGATTTTGATTTTGATTCTATTATCATCTGAAACTTTGTCTACACAAATTCCCCTGGAAAGGATTTTACACTTTAGGAAAGATTCAGTTAATGAATGTTGGTTTTCCTATGTTACATGTTTCCTATCAACATACAGAACCCCTTTCCTGATACTTACACCTCCATACTAATTTTTCTATATTTTACTTTGCTACATTATACTTTATTTTTATGTTGTTCATGGCTTGTTAATATGATCTATCTCTTCTCTCATGTTTGTTTTTTTTGTTTTGTTTTTCTCTCCTTTATGAAACTTCGATATTACGCTGAGGGAATACTTTATACGATCATCGTTTACTTTTGTTGATCACTTGCTGTGATGATCTGTACTCCATATAAGATAACATTTTGTTGCTTTAACAACTTTGCCCCTCTTTTAGTCTTTTTGATTGTATTGTATTGATTGTATTGAATCTTCCATGATTCTTTAATATTTTGGCTTTGTTACTGTAGTTAAAACTTCTCTTAGCTACTTAACTTTTTTTGTTATAATTAAGCTTTCAATAAACTCGGTAATGTGAACAAAGATCTATACTCAATCAAAAAAGTTAACAATAAAACAAACAAAAAAATAATAAAACACGGGTCTCAAGGACCACTTGGTCTTTTTTTTATGCCGCCACTTTTCTCTGTTTCTATGTATCATATAAAAAGAAGCAAAATAAATTTTTGGTGTATTTAACGTGCTCTCATTTTAATATATTTGTGCTCTCTGTGACAGCACATTGCCATGTCAGGACACATGACGGCTCCTCTGATTCTAGAGAATTACTTGAATACTGTTGTTACTATATATTTTCTTAAATTGACAAGATTGTTTTCTCACTCTTATGATGTAGAGATATATTGCTCTAAGGAAATGCATTTAAAAATATATTAAGCCTAAAAGGAAGCAAAATATATGCGTGTGTATAGATAAATGTATTTATTTCTTTTTTTTTTTTTTTTAGTTGCTTATTTATTTATTTTTTGTTTTGTCCAATGAGATTAAAAAGAAATTGGAGATTTGTAATTTGTATTATGTTTTCTTCTTATTTTAATGTGATTTTTTTACATCATAACCTGAGTGCTTTTTAGACATCAGTGCACACCACCAAGCCATTGTGCTAAGTAAACTGAGACCTGCATAATAGTGTAGTGGTTACAATTGCCGACACCCGGCTATGAAAAAAATCCAGAACAAAAACAACGTGCGCCCCCCCTAACCCAGTCCATACCAGGCTCTTCAGGTCTAGTCTGGATTTTAAGGGGAACCCCATGCCAAAATTATAAAAAAATTGTGTGGTTCCCCCCAAAATCTAGACCAGACCCTTAACTGAGCATGCAGCTAGGCATATCAGGAAAGGGAGGGGATGAGAAAGCACCCCCCCTCCTGAACCATACCAGGCCGCATGCCCCCAACATGGGGGAGGGGTGCTTTGGGACGGGGGCTCTGCCCCCACAATGAAAAAGAACCTTGTCCACACGTTAATGAGGACAAGGGCCTCTTCCAGACAACTCTGGCCGGTGGATGTTGGGGTCTGCTCGCGTGGGCTTATTGGAATCTGGTGCCCCCAGATGCCGGCCTCCCCCTATGTGAACGAGTATGGGGTAAATTGTACCCCTACCCATACACCAAAAAAAAGTAGTGTAGTGTGACAAAAGACAATAGCCAGTTTTTAACAAGTTTTCCTCCGGCATCTTCTTCCCCCGCAGACCCCAACAACCACCAGCCACGGTTGTTGGAAAGAGGCCTTGTCCTCATAAACATGGGCATAATGTGCTTTGGGGAGGACCCCAAAGCCCCCTACCCATGTTGAGGGCATGCAGCCTGGTATGGTTCAGGAAGGGGGGTTCTCACTCATCCCCCCCTTTCTTGACCTCCAGGCTGTATGCTAGAATAAGGGTTTGGTATGGATTTTGGGGGTGACCTACGCCAATTTAAAAAAAACATTTTTTACATCTATATTGCCGGGAGTCGGCAATACATTACAGCAACAAGCAAGTTTAAATGAAACTTTTTCCTTCAGAAATGTAATTATTGCTGCGGCATGTTCTGCACATTGTACATATGCGACACTTGACAGGTAGACTAAGGGGACCCCCCAGGCATGATATTTAAAGGAATATGTCATTTTTATTGTTTTATTTTAAGCATCATTAAAATCACTGCTCCTTTAAAAACAATAGTTTTAGAAACTTTTTTTTGCATTTTTTTGCATTGATACAGTACCCAGGTCTCTATACACATTTTATGGCCAATAATTTGCATACAAGCCTTCAATGAGGACTTCTGATTTTGTAGGTTTGAGCCCCATTGACTTGACAATTCCAGCATATGCTGATGTGACAGTCATGTTCGCCGACAATAGCTCGCTTTCCATTTGCATGTCCACCCAGTTGAAGTCTTAATTGACTTTAATGGGGCACTATAAAATAAGTAGAGCGCCCATACTTGCCGGGAATCTCAGTAAATGACCCCATTGTGTGCAGGTTGGTGAAATAAAAACTTACGCCTCTTTGAAGGAAGATTGCAATGTGGCAAACTTTCCTTTCTGGTCTTATTTCCAATAACGCAAATACCGGACTAGTTATAAACAGAAGAAATGTGTTACCAGGCCTTTGAACTCTTTTGAATCAATGTGTTTAGGAGGTAAACCTGAACAAAGAGCTACTTCCCTATCTTATGCCTGGCTACAACAATCGAAAATTCAAGGACCTCATTGATTGAAGAGTGTATGGGAATTGGCCCTGGAAGCTAACTTCTGTGACAAACAATGGCAACGAGCTTGCATCATGGCACACAAATGCTCCCTTAGCAGCTGCACTCAGAGGACATCATATAAAATGTTAACCCAGTGGTATGCTGTTGCTTAACTCTGGGAGGTCGTGCAGTGACGCCCCTCCCCCCCAGGATCCCACTCTCGCACGCCCCACCCTTCATGGATCATGGTAAACGGGCGCTCAAATGAGGGAACGGTCACTTGTAAACAAACCGCCGTCATGTCATAATGCCGGTTCCTCTCTCCCCTCTCTGTACTGATCGGTACAGTGTGAGAGGGGAGAGATCATGGCAGCAGCGCTGTGGGCTAGATCTATAGTGCCCACAGCGCTGCTCTGTAACAATTGACACTGCAATACCCTGCCAATACTCTGCAATACCCAGCAATACCCTGCCAATACTCTGCAATACCCAGCAATACCCTGACAATACTCTGCAATACCCAGCAATACCCTGCCAATACTCTGCAATACCCAGCAATACACTGCCAATACCCTGCAATACCCTGCCATACCCTGCCATACCCAGTAATACTCTGCAATACCCAGCAATACCCTTCCATACCCTGCAATACCCTGCCATACTCTGCAATACCCAGAAATACCCTGCCATACCCAGCAATACCCTGCCATACTCTGCAATACCCAGCCATACTCTGTGATACCCTGCAATACCCAACCATAGTCGGTGATACCCTGCAATACTCAGCCATACTCGGTGATACCCTGCAATACCCAGCCATACTCTGCAATACCCAGCCATACTCTGCAATACTCTGTGATACCCAGCCATACTCTGCAATACCCAGTCATACTCTGCAATACCCAGCCATACTCTGCAATACTCTGTGATACCCAGCCATACTCTACAATACCCAGTCATACTCTGCAATACTTGGTGATACCCAGCCATACTCTGCCATACCCAGCCTTACCCAGTCATACTCAGCAATACCCTGCCATACTCAGCCATACCCAGCCATACTCAGCCATGCTCGGCTATGCTCAGCCATGCTCAGACATACTCGGCTGTACTCGGCCTCTGTGTGTGGCCAGGCTGTGGAAGTCTCACACATGGGGTATCGCCGTACTCAGGAAGAGTAGGAGAATCTATTTTGGGATGTCGAAAGATATTTGGGATCAGATGGCGCAAAGAATCAGTCACTGTATAGTCTCTATTTGAGTATGAGTATTTTAAAATGTCAATAACAATAGCATTTGTAATAATATAGGAGAAGCACCGTCGGCAGCAACAGTCTTGAGAGGAGAAGCAGGGCTCTCTAAAGATTTTGAAAACACAAAAAACAGGGAGAAGGTGCGCCAGACTAAGTGCAGTATAAACGATAAAGTATTTATTAAAATAAAAAACATACGGCCAAATGGCTACTCACAAAGGTCAGAGTGATTTAGGCATGTAAATTAGATAGGGATGTATCCATGTCTCAATCCGGTCCACGGGGTTTGCAGAGCTGATGGAGTATAAAAGCAGACAGGGGGGACGACAATAGGCTTGCCTCTGTGTTCCAAAAGCTGATTTGGAGCAGCACCTCTGTATTTCTAATAGTTTTCATCGGTTTCCAGCTTTGTTAAGCGTCCGGATGGTCGGATGGCCGGAACCAGAAGTGCGTTCCAGCGTGGAACGCAAGCTCTGGGATCCGGAAGTGACGCGTGGGCCAATCAGAAGACGCGTTTCACAACTTCAGTTGTTTCCTCAGTTCTAGTATTCTAGACAGGAAGTGATGCATATATACACAAAAGGAGGGGCTGACCTGTGTTACTATTGGACAACGGACTTGTATAGATATATTACCAGGCAAATAACTGAATGAAATGAGAATAAATAAAATTGACTGTAGCATCTCAAAATAATATTAAAACATTATACATATAAAAAATTTTTTATATATATAAAATATATAATTTAAAGCATGTGGGCAGCACTATATGAGAACATATAAATACTCTTATATATATTTAGGAGAGGGACTGAGATTTTTGTATGTACATGTGTGTATGGGACTATATATTGGTGATAACCGCAACCATTTTATATAAATAAAGGGGAATAGGATGATAGGGATAGAGGAGATGGGGAAGGGAGAAAATGAAATGAAAAAAAGAGAGTAGAGAAATGAAAATGAATATAAATATGAAAAAAATATAATAGAAAAATATATATAATAAAATAAAATAAAAAAATAAAAAAATTAATTATTAAAAATAAAATAAAATAAAATAAATAATAAAAATAAAAAGTAAAAATAATAATAAGGGGAAAATTGAAGGAAAAAATAATAAATAAATAATAAAAATAAATAAAAAATAAAAATGAGGGAAAAATAGTAATAATACTATTATATGAAGATGATAATAAAATTGAGAACTAATAGAATAAAGATAGAAATGAAAATAAAAATAATAATGAAAATAAAAATAAATATAAAAATAAACAGATATATATAAAAAAATGAAAAATAATAAAAATGTAAGGATAAGAATAAAAATAAAAATAAAAATAAAAATAAAAATAACCAAGAAAATAAAAACAGTAAGAATGAAAAAAGTAAATAACAACAAAGTGGAGAATATTTTGTGATGGAGTTGAAATAATAATGGAAAAAGGTAATAGATATGGGATAGATATACTAGTACAACAGAGGTAAGACTGGAACTCCAGAGAGAGGCCGTGGGTAGTTGGAAGTATAAAATATAATGTACTATATTATAAAGTATGAAAAGGAAGGAGTCTGTGTGTAGTCTGATCCGTTTGGGAATTGGGAAACACTATGAGGGGAAGGTATTAGAGAACCGTATGAACTTCAATCTCTTCATTTAATCCGTGTGGTGTCAAAGTATTTAAAGAGTATATCCAGTATGTTTCTTGTTTGCAGAGGCGTTGGAATCTCTCTGCCGGAGTGAATTTTTCGGATATTGCTTCAACTATCCAGACATTCAAATCAGTAGTATTTTTTTGATGGTGTGTTTCAAAGTGTCGTGCGACACTGTATTTGGGATTTGCAACCTCAACCGCACGCCGGTGTTCACCAAACCTAGCTCGGAGGGCCCTGATGGTTCTACCCACATACAACAGACCGCAAGGACAAGAGATACAATAAACCACATATGAAGTGGAGCAATTATAAAAAGAATTAAAAGTGAAGGTCTTTCCATTATGTGTGAATGATTTCTTACCATGGGTGACATTTTGACAAGTAAGGCAAAGAGCTTTTTTACATTGAAACATTCCTAACAATGGAATTAATGTAAGTTGTTTCATCGTCTGATTTTTCCATGAAGTAGAAAATTTAGTTTTACTGGGGGCTATCTGACCTTTGATGCTCGGGGCCCTGCGGTAGGTAAACTTTGGTTTATCTGATATACATTGAGATAGGTGAGGATCTTGTTTGAGAATGGACCAGTGTTTTTTGATAATATTTTCCATTTTTTTAAAACTAAAGTGGTACTGAGTGATAAAACGAGTGGTATTTTCAGGAAGCTGTTTTTTAGATACAGGCACATTTTCGCTTAGGTATGAATTACAGGCCTCCTCAATAAGTTGAGGAGGATAACCTTTGTCTTGGAATTTTTTCTTTAATAGTGTACTTTGAGAGGTGTAGTCTTCTAGTCTGGTGCAATTCCGTCTCAGGCGATGGAACTGACTTTTAGGTACATTATTTTTCCACCTAGGGTGGTGGCAACTCGAATAATGTAGAAAAGAATTTCCTGCTGTGGGCTTTGTATAGTTTTTAGCTGTAATAGTGTGGTCTCGATGAAATAATTCCAAGTCAAGAAAGCATATGGAGTCCGGATTCTTGACACAGGTAAATGTTAGCCCAAAAGTATTCTTATTGCAATACGTGACAAAATCTTCTACCAAGGTTGCAGGGCCATCCCAAATGACAATGATATCATCGATGTAACGACCATAGAAGACCAGGTGTTCCGAAAAGGGGTTGTCAGCCGATAGGCACCTGGTCTCCCATAGTCCCATCGTAAGATTGGCATAGCTGGGGGCAAAATTAGCCCCCATAGCTGTGCCTTGTTTTTGCAAATAATAATCACCATCAAAAGTGAAATAGTTGTGCTCTAAGCAAAAGCGAGTGGCAAGAAGAATAAAGTTAATTTGTTGTACATTTAGAGGGGAATCATTCTGAAGGAAATGGGCAACTGCCTGGAGGCCAACATTATGGGGTATTGAGGTGTATAAAGAGCATACATCCAATGATACCCACATATATGTTGGTTCCCAGGTATAAGGACTAAGCAGTTCTATTAAGTGGGTCCCATCTCGAATATAAGACGGGAGGCCTTGAGCCAGAGGTTGTAGAAAATGATCTATATAGAGTGAATAGCTGGTGGTGATACTATCCATTGAGGCTACTATAGGGCGACCAGGTGGATTATTGGCATCTTTGTGAATTTTGGGGAGGTGGTACAAGTAGGGTACTTGATAAAATGATTTTTTGAAAAAAGCGGCTTCAGTTTTACTCAAGGTACCTTCCAAGAATGCTTGGGTAACAATAACCTTGGATTCTTCCATGAACCTCGGTAATGGATCAGCTTTGAGTTTTTCATAAGTTTTGTTATCAGAAAGGAGTCGATGTGCCTCACTCATATAATCCACTTTATCTTGTATCACTATCCCTCCCCCTTTATCTGCTGGTCTTATGATAAGATTCTTGTTGTTTTTGAGGGATTTCAATGCCTGGCGTTCCAGGGGGCTAAGATTGTTCTGAGAATAGTGAGGCTTAGAGGATTCGGATGCACAAAGGTCTGTAAGTTCTTGAAAAACTACTTGATAAAATGTGGATAGATAGGGGCCTTTAGATTGGGTAGGATTGAAGATTGATTTAGGCCTAAAAGGAGTATGGATTATAGGAAGAATGGGCTGGGAATATTGAGACCACATGGAAAGGTCATCAGAATCTTCTGAGTTCCATAGGTCACAAAGATCCTGGAATGCCTGCTGTTCAGCAAGAGTGTTTGTGGGACTATTTGTCTCTATAGGAGTGGTACTGGCATTGGGAATGGATTTCATGTTATAGTGTCTCTTAAGGGTTAAATTCCGAATAAATTTATTAAAATCTTTAAAAATGGTGAAAGAATTGGGGTATGTCGTAGGAGCAAAGTTGAGGCCTCTAGATAATAATGCGAGTTCTTGTACATTAAGAATGGAAGAAGATAAATTGTAAATTTTTACAGTTTCCGAAGTTTTTCTGGGCGAGGTAGATTGTGATTTGTGTTTCCCCCCTCTCTTACCTCTTCTACATGTTTTCTTTTTGATGTTATTGGAGAGGAATTGAGAAGGGGGGTCTGCACTAAAAAAGAAACTGGGATAGACGTCATAGGGCCTCCAAAGGTAACTGGAGATGTATCAGATGAGAGTAGTCCTATACGTTCTGGGGATGAAGGTATTGATATACTAATTGGATCGATAGAATCAGTAATAATCATATTTGTGGTGGATATAGTTGTTGGTTCCACAATTGCAGGGTTGTTGGTTACTAGTGTACTGGTGGTATGGCTTGGCATACTATTGACACTTTTAGAGCTTTTTTTGCTTTTTTGGGGGGGAACTTTAATATTTGGTATCAGGGGTGGGATATTAGGCAAAGGAGGCAATGGAGCTATACTGGAAGAGGAGAGCAAAGATGTTGTACTAGATTTTGGGGGATCTAAGATCATAGTATTATTGGTTATCTGGGTTTTACTGTGTGGCAATGATGGAGTAGGTAAAGAAGGAAAAAGAGGCGGGGGAGGAGGAAAGGACTGGTTAGCCTTCCTTTTCCAGTTGTAGATCCTATTATGAGTATAGTCATCTACATCTCGCCGAAATTTGCCTAATTTACTCTGTATCAGGGAATCTTCATCTTTTTTAGTATTAATTTTGAAGGTATAGTACCATTCCATAGGTAAAAGGGGCTGAATGGAATGTAGTTGCGAGATGTTATTTTCGATCTTTTTACGAAGAATATGATATCTATTATCTCTATGGCTGATCAAAATTTTGATCCATTTTTGAGTACAAAACTCAGCAACCCCTGTCCATTCAGTGCGTAAATCAGTGTCTAAAAAGGAGCAACTTTTTTGGATGCGGAGTCCACGGGGCGAAATTTTAGATTGAAAATATTGTTTCAGAAAAAAACAATCCCACCATTGTAGGTTAGCAGACTTGGTGAGATCTTCTATTCGTCTCATCCGAGTACAAGCATCCCTATATTTGGTCTCTGGCCAGGTACGGGAATGTGTTTTAGAGCAGAAAAAATTGGGTGGAAACAGAGTGTATAGGTCCTCCAATATATCATATTTATGTTTTTCTATTTGGTCTATAATCTCCATATCGAGGAGATAAGTATCTATACTATGAACCGTGTAATACAATGTAACGCAGGTTTAAAACAATACAAAATATAGAAATAAATAAATATATACATATATACATATACACATACACACATATATATATATATATATATATATGTACACATACACATAAAATAATAATGTGAGTAATAAAATAACATACAATTCATAAAGGCATTAACAGGATTAATCTGCAGCACATCTAAAAAAGCTTCAAAACATATAAGAATAGAAAGATATTTGGGATCAGATGGCGCAAAGAATCAGTCACTGTATAGTCTCTATTTGAGTATGAGTATTTTAAAATGTCAATAACAATAGCATTTGTAATAATATAGGAGAAGCACCGTCGGCAGCAACAGTCTTGAGAGGAGAAGCAGGGCTCTCTAAAGATTTTGAAAACACAAAAAACAGGGAGAAGGTGCGCCAGACTAAGTGCAGTATAAACGATAAAGTATTTATTAAAATAAAAAACATACGGCCAAATGGCTACTCACAAAGGTCAGAGTGATTTAGGCATGTAAATTAGATAGGGATGTATCCATGTCTCAATCCGGTCCACGGGGTTTGCAGAGCTGATGGAGTATAAAAGCAGACAGGGGGGACGACAATAGGCTTGCCTCTGTGTTCCAAAAGCTGATTTGGAGCAGCACCTCTGTATTTCTAATAGTTTTCATCGGTTTCCAGCTTTGTTAAGCGTCCGGATGGTCGGATGGCCGGAACCGGAAGTGCGTTCCAGCGTGGAACGCAAGCTCTGGGATCCGGAAGTGACGCGTGGGCCAATCAGAAGACGCGTTTCACAACTTCAGTTGTTTCCTCAGTTCTAGTATTCTAGACAGGAAGTGATGCATATATACACAAAAGGAGGGGCTGACCTGTGTTACTATTGGACAACGGACTTGTATAGATATATTACCAGGCAAATAACTGAATGAAATGAGAATAAATAAAATTGACTGTAGCATCTCAAAATAATATTAAAACATTATACATATAAAAAATTTTTTATATATATAAAATATATAATTTAAAGCATGTGGGCAGCACTATATGAGAACATATAAATACTCTTATATATATTTAGGAGAGGGACTGAGATTTTTTATGTACATGTGTGTATGGGACTATATATTGGTGATAACCGCAACCATTTTATATAAATAAAGGGGAATAGGATGATAGGGATAGAGGAGATGGGGAAGGGAGAAAATGAAATGAAAAAAAGAGAGTAGAGAAATGAAAATGAATATAAATATGAAAAAAATATAATAGAAAAATATATATAATAAAATAAAATAAAAAAATAAAAAAATTAATTATTAAAAATAAAATAAAATAAAATAAATAATAAAAATAAAAAGTAAAAATAATAATAAGGGGAAAATTGAAGGAAAAAATAATAAATAAATAATAAAAATAAATAAAAAATAAAAATGAGGGAAAAATAGTAATAATACTATTATATGAAGATGATAATAAAATTGAGAACTAATAGAATAAAGATAGAAATGAAAATAAAAATAATAATGAAAATAAAAATAAATATAAAAATAAACAGATATATATAAAAAAATGAAAAATAATAAAAATGTAAGGATAAGAATAAAAATAAAAATAAAAATAAAAATAACCAAGAAAATAAAAACAGTAAGAATGAAAAAAGTAAATAACAACAAAGTGGAGAATATTTTGTGATGGAGTTGAAATAATAATGGAAAAAGGTAATAGATATGGGATAGATATACTAGTACAACAGAGGTAAGACTGGAACTCCAGAGAGAGGCCGTGGGTAGTTGGAAGTATAAAATATAATGTACTATATTATAAAGTATGAAAAGGAAGGAGTCTGTGTGTAGTCTGATCCGTTTGGGAATTGGGAAACACTATGAGGGGAAGGTATTAGAGAACCGTATGAACTTCAATCTCTTCATTTAATCCATGTGGTGTCAAAGTATTTAAAGAGTATATCCAGTATGTTTCTTGTTTGCAGAGGCGTTGGAATCTCTCTGCCGGAGTGAATTTTTCGGATATTGCTTCAACTATCCAGACATTCAAATCAGTAGTATTTTTTTGATGGTGTGTTTCAAAGTGTCGTGCGACACTGTATTTGGGATTTGCAACCTCAACCGCACGCCGGTGTTCACCAAACCTAGCTCGGAGGGCCCTGATGGTTCTACCCACATACAACAGACCGCAAGGACAAGAGATACAATAAACCACATATGAAGTGGAGCAATTATAAAAAGAATTAAAAGTGAAGGTCTTTCCATTATGTGTGAATGATTTCTTACCATGGGTGACATTTTGACAAGTAAGGCAAAGAGCTTTTTTACATTGAAACATTCCTAACAATGGAATTAATGTAAGTTGTTTCATCGTCTGATTTTTCCATGAAGTAGAAAATTTAGTTTTACTGGGGGCTATCTGACCTTTGATGCTCGGGGCCCTGCGGTAGGTAAACTTTGGTTTATCTGATATACATTGAGATAGGTGAGGATCTTGTTTGAGAATGGACCAGTGTTTTTTGATAATATTTTCCATTTTTTTAAAACTAAAGTGGTACTGAGTGATAAAACGAGTGGTATTTTCAGGAAGCTGTTTTTTAGATACAGGCACATTTTCGCTTAGGTATGAATTACAGGCCTCCTCAATAAGTTGAGGAGGATAACCTTTGTCTTGGAATTTTTTCTTTAATAGTGTACTTTGAGAGGTGTAGTCTTCTAGTCTGGTGCAATTCCGTCTCAGGCGATGGAACTGACTTTTAGGTACATTATTTTTCCACCTAGGGTGGTGGCAACTCGAATAATGTAGAAAAGAATTTCCTGCTGTGGGCTTTGTATAGTTTTTAGCTGTAATAGTGTGGTCTCGATGAAATAATTCCAAGTCAAGAAAGCATATGGAGTCCGGATTCTTGACACAGGTAAATGTTAGCCCAAAAGTATTCTTATTGCAATACGTGACAAAATCTTCTACCAAGGTTGCAGGGCCATCCCAAATGACAATGATATCATCGATGTAACGACCATAGAAGACCAGGTGTTCCGAAAAGGGGTTGTCAGCCGATAGGCACCTGGTCTCCCATAGTCCCATCGTAAGATTGGCATAGCTGGGGGCAAAATTAGCCCCCATAGCTGTGCCTTGTTTTTGCAAATAATAATCACCATCAAAAGTGAAATAGTTGTGCTCTAAGCAAAAGCGAGTGGCAAGAAGAATAAAGTTAATTTGTTGTACATTTAGAGGGGAATCATTCTGAAGGAAATGGGCAACTGCCTGGAGGCCAACATTATGGGGTATTGAGGTGTATAAAGAGCATACATCCAATGATACCCACATATATGTTGGTTCCCAGGTATAAGGACTAAGCAGTTCTATTAAGTGGGTCCCATCTCGAATATAAGACGGGAGGCCTTGAGCCAGAGGTTGTAGAAAATGATCTATATAGAGTGAATAGCTGGTGGTGATACTATCCATTGAGGCTACTATAGGGCGACCAGGTGGATTATTGGCATCTTTGTGAATTTTGGGGAGGTGGTACAAGTAGGGTACTTGATAAAATGATTTTTTGAAAAAAGCGGCTTCAGTTTTACTCAAGGTACCTTCCAAGAATGCTTGGGTAACAATAACCTTGGATTCTTCCATGAACCTCGGTAATGGATCAGCTTTGAGTTTTTCATAAGTTTTGTTATCAGAAAGGAGTCGATGTGCCTCACTCATATAATCCACTTTATCTTGTATCACTATCCCTCCCCCTTTATCTGCTGGTCTTATGATAAGATTCTTGTTGTTTTTGAGGGATTTCAATGCCTGGCGTTCCAGGGGGCTAAGATTGTTCTGAGAATAGTGAGGCTTAGAGGATTCGGATGCACAAAGGTCTGTAAGTTCTTGAAAAACTACTTGATAAAATGTGGATAGATAGGGGCCTTTAGATTGGGTAGGATTGAAGATTGATTTAGGCCTAAAAGGAGTATGGATTATAGGAAGAATGGGCTGGGAATATTGAGACCACATGGAAAGGTCATCAGAATCTTCTGAGTTCCATAGGTCACAAAGATCCTGGAATGCCTGCTGTTCAGCAAGAGTGTTTGTGGGACTATTTGTCTCTATAGGAGTGGTACTGGCATTGGGAATGGATTTCATGTTATAGTGTCTCTTAAGGGTTAAATTCCGAATAAATTTATTAAAATCTTTAAAAATGGTGAAAGAATTGGGGTATGTCGTAGGAGCAAAGTTGAGGCCTCTAGATAATAATGCGAGTTCTTGTACATTAAGAATGGAAGAAGATAAATTGTAAATTTTTACAGTTTCCGAAGTTTTTCTGGGCGAGGTAGATTGTGATTTGTGTTTCCCCCCTCTCTTACCTCTTCTACATGTTTTCTTTTTGATGTTATTGGAGAGGAATTGAGAAGGGGGGTCTGCACTAAAAAAGAAACTGGGATAGACGTCATAGGGCCTCCAAAGGTAACTGGAGATGTATCAGATGAGAGTAGTCCTATACGTTCTGGGGATGAAGGTATTGATATACTAATTGGATCGATAGAATCAGTAATAATCATATTTGTGGTGGATATAGTTGTTGGTTCCACAATTGCAGGGTTGTTGGTTACTAGTGTACTGGTGGTATGGCTTGGCATACTATTGACACTTTTAGAGCTTTTTTTGCTTTTTTGGGGGGGAACTTTAATATTTGGTATCAGGGGTGGGATATTAGGCAAAGGAGGCAATGGAGCTATACTGGAAGAGGAGAGCAAAGATGTTGTACTAGATTTTGGGGGATCTAAGATCATAGTATTATTGGTTATCTGGGTTTTACTGTGTGGCAATGATGGAGTAGGTAAAGAAGGAAAAAGAGGCGGGGGAGGAGGAAAGGACTGGTTAGCCTTCCTTTTCCAGTTGTAGATCCTATTATGAGTATAGTCATCTACATCTCGCCGAAATTTGCCTAATTTACTCTGTATCAGGGAATCTTCATCTTTTTTAGTATTAATTTTGAAGGTATAGTACCATTCCATAGGTAAAAGGGGCTGAATGGAATGTAGTTGCGAGATGTTATTTTCGATCTTTTTACGAAGAATATGATATCTATTATCTCTATGGCTGATCAAAATTTTGATCCATTTTTGAGTACAAAACTCAGCAACCCCTGTCCATTCAGTGCGTAAATCAGTGTCTAAAAAGGAGCAACTTTTTTGGATGCGGAGTCCACGGGGCGAAATTTTAGATTGAAAATATTGTTTCAGAAAAAAACAATCCCACCATTGTAGGTTAGCAGACTTGGTGAGATCTTCTATTCGTCTCATCCGAGTACAAGCATCCCTATATTTGGTCTCTGGCCAGGTACGGGAATGTGTTTTAGAGCAGAAAAAATTGGGTGGAAACAGAGTGTATAGGTCCTCCAATATATCATATTTATGTTTTTCTATTTGGTCTATAATCTCCATATCGAGGAGATAAGTATCTATACTATGAACCGTGTAATACAATGTAACGCAGGTTTAAAACAATACAAAATATAGAAATAAATAAATATATACATATATACATATACACATACACACATATATATATATATATATATATGTACACATACACATAAAATAATAATGTGAGTAATAAAATAACATACAATTCATAAAGGCATTAACAGGATTAATCTGCAGCACATCTAAAAAAGCTTCAAAACATATAAGAATAGAAAGATATTTGGGATCAGATGGCGCAAAGAATCAGTCACTGTATAGTCTCTATTTGAGTATGAGTATTTTAAAATGTCAATAACAATAGCATTTGTAATAATATAGGAGAAGCACCGTCGGCAGCAACAGTCTTGAGAGGAGAAGCAGGGCTCTCTAAAGATTTTGAAAACACAAAAAACAGGGAGAAGGTGCGCCAGACTAAGTGCAGTATAAACGATAAAGTATTTATTAAAATAAAAAACATACGGCCAAATGGCTACTCACAAAGGTCAGAGTGATTTAGGCATGTAAATTAGATAGGGATGTATCCATGTCTCAATCCGGTCCACGGGGTTTGCAGAGCTGATGGAGTATAAAAGCAGACAGGGGGGACGACAATAGGCTTGCCTCTGTGTTCCAAAAGCTGATTTGGAGCAGCACCTCTGTATTTCTAATAGTTTTCATCGGTTTCCAGCTTTGTTAAGCGTCCGGATGGTCGGATGGCCGGAACCGGAAGTGCGTTCCAGCGTGGAACGCAAGCTCTGGGATCCGGAAGTGACGCGTGGGCCAATCAGAAGACGCGTTTCACAACTTCAGTTGTTTCCTCAGTTCTAGTATTCTAGACAGGAAGTGATGCATATATACACAAAAGGAGGGGCTGACCTGTGTTACTATTGGACAACGGACTTGTATAGATATATTACCAGGCAAATAACTGAATGAAATGAGAATAAATAAAATTGACTGTAGCATCTCAAAATAATATTAAAACATTATACATATAAAATTTTTTTTATATATATAAAATATATAATTTAAAGCATGTGGGCAGCACTATATGAGAACATATAAATACTCTTATATATATTTAGGAGAGGGACTGAGATTTTTTATGTACATGTGTGTATGGGACTATATATTGGTGATAACCGCAATATGTTAGGAATGTTTCAATGTAAAAAAGCTCTTTGCCTTACTTGTCAAAATGTCACCCATGGTAAGAAATCATTCACACATAATGGAAAGACCTTCACTTTTAATTCTTTTTATAATTGCTCCACTTCATATGTGGTTTATTGTATCTCTTGTCCTTGCGGTCTGTTGTATGTGGGTAGAACCATCAGGGCCCTCCGAGCTAGGTTTGGTGAACACCGGCGTGCGGTTGAGGTTGCAAATCCCAAATACAGTGTCGCACGACACTTTGAAACACACCATCAAAAAAATACTACTGATTTGAATGTCTGGATAGTTGAAGCAATATCCGAAAAATTCACTCCGGCAGAGAGATTCCAACGCCTCTGCAAACAAGAAACATACTGGATATACTCTTTAAATACTTTGACACCACATGGATTAAATGAAGAGATTGAAGTTCATACGGTTCTCTAATACCTTCCCCTCATAGTGTTTCCCAATTCCCAAACGGATCAGACTACACACAGACTCCTTCCTTTTCATACTTTATAATATAGTACATTATATTTTATACTTCCAACTACCCACGGCCTCTCTCTGGAGTTCCAGTCTTACCTCTGTTGTACTAGTATATCTATCCCATATCTATTACCTTTTTCCATTATTATTTCAACTCCATCACAAAATATTCTCCACTTTGTTGTTATTTACTTTTTTCATTCTTACTGTTTTTATTTTCTTGGTTATTTTTATTTTTATTTTTATTTTTATTTTTATTCTTATCCTTACATTTTTATTATTTTTCATTTTTTTATATATATCTGTTTATTTTTATATTTATTTTTATTTTCATTATTATTTTTATTTTCATTTCTATCTTTATTCTATTAGTTCTCAATTTTATTATCATCTTCATATAATAGTATTATTACTATTTTTCCCTCATTTTTATTTTTTATTTATTTTTATTATTTATTTATTATTTTTTCCTTCAATTTTCCCCTTATTATTATTTTTACTTTTTATTTTTATTATTTATTTTATTTTATTTTATTTTTAATAATTAATTTTTTTATTTTTTTATTTTATTTTATTATATATATTTTTCTATTATATTTTTTTCATATTTATATTCATTTTCATTTCTCTACTCTCTTTTTTTCATTTCATTTTCTCCCTTCCCCATCTCCTCTATCCCTATCATCCTATTCCCCTTTATTTATATAAAATGGTTGCGGTTATCACCAATATATAGTCCCATACACACATGTACATAAAAAATCTCAGTCCCTCTCCTAAATATATATAAGAGTATTTATATGTTCTCATATAGTGCTGCCCACATGCTTTAAATTATATATTTTATATATATAAAAATTTTTTTATATGTATAATGTTTTAATATTATTTTGAGATGCTACAGTCAATTTTATTTATTCTCATTTCATTCAGTTATTTGCCTGGTAATATATCTATACAAGTCCGTTGTCCAATAGTAACACAGGTCAGCCCCTCCTTTTGTGTATATATGCATCACTTCCTGTCTAGAATACTAGAACTGAGGAAACAACTGAAGTTGTGAAACGCGTCTTCTGATTGGCCCACGCGTCACTTCCGGATCCCAGAGCTTGCGTTCCACGCTGGAACGCACTTCCGGTTCCGGCCATCCGACCATCCGGACGCTTAACAAAGCTGGAAACCGATGAAAACTATTAGAAATACAGAGGTGCTGCTCCAAATCAGCTTTTGGAACACAGAGGCAAGCCTATTGTCGTCCCCCCTGTCTGCTTTTATACTCCATCAGCTCTGCAAACCCCGTGGACCGGATTGAGACATGGATACATCCCTATCTAATTTACATGCCTAAATCACTCTGACCTTTGTGAGTAGCCATTTGGCCGTATGTTTTTTATTTTAATAAATACTTTATCGTTTATACTGCACTTAGTCTGGCGCACCTTCTCCCTGTTTTTTGTGTTTTCAAAATCTTTAGAGAGCCCTGCTTCTCCTCTCAAGACTGTTGCTGCCGACGGTGCTTCTCCTATATTATTACAAATGCTATTGTTATTGACATTTTAAAATACTCATACTCAAATAGAGACTATACAGTGACTGATTCTTTGCGCCATCTGATCCCAAATATCTTTCTATTCTTATATGTTTTGAAGCTTTTTTAGATGTGCTGCAGATTAATCCTGTTAATGCCTTTATGAATTGTATGTTATTTTATTACTCACATTATTATTTTATGTGTATGTGTACATATATATATATATATATATATATGTGTGTATGTGTATATGTATATATGTATATATTTATTTATTTCTATATTTTGTATTGTTTTAAACCTGCGTTACATTGTATTACACGGTTCATAGTATAGATACTTATCTCCTCGATATGGAGATTATAGACCAAATAGAAAAACATAAATATGATATATTGGAGGACCTATACACTCTGTTTCCACCCAATTTTTTCTGCTCTAAAACACATTCCCGTACCTGGCCAGAGACCAAATATAGGGATGCTTGTACTCGGATGAGACGAATAGAAGATCTCACCAAGTCTGCTAACCTACAATGGTGGGATTGTTTTTTTCTGAAACAATATTTTCAATCTAAAATTTCGCCCCGTGGACTCCGCATCCAAAAAAGTTGCTCCTTTTTAGACACTGATTTACGCACTGAATGGACAGGGGTTGCTGAGTTTTGTACTCAAAAATGGATCAAAATTTTGATCAGCCATAGAGATAATAGATATCATATTCTTCGTAAAAAGATCGAAAATAACATCTCGCAACTACATTCCATTCAGCCCCTTTTACCTATGGAATGGTACTATACCTTCAAAATTAATACTAAAAAAGATGAAGATTCCCTGATACAGAGTAAATTAGGCAAATTTCGGCGAGATGTAGATGACTATACTCATAATAGGATCTACAACTGGAAAAGGAAGGCTAACCAGTCCTTTCCTCCTCCCCCGCCTCTTTTTCCTTCTTTACCTACTCCATCATTGCCACACAGTAAAACCCAGATAACCAATAATACTATGATCTTAGATCCCCCAAAATCTAGTACAACATCTTTGCTCTCCTCTTCCAGTATAGCTCCATTGCCTCCTTTGCCTAATATCCCACCCCTGATACCAAATATTAAAGTTCCCCCCCAAAAAAGCAAAAAAAGCTCTAAAAGTGTCAATAGTATGCCAAGCCATACCACCAGTACACTAGTAACCAACAACCCTGCAATTGTGGAACCAACAACTATATCCACCACAAATATGATTATTACTGATTCTATCGATCCAATTAGTATATCAATACCTTCATCCCCAGAACGTATAGGACTACTCTCATCTGATACATCTCCAGTTACCTTTGGAGGCCCTATGACGTCTATCCCAGTTTCTTTTTTAGTGCAGACCCCCCTTCTCAATTCCTCTCCAATAACATCAAAAAGAAAACATGTAGAAGAGGTAAGAGAGGGGGGAAACACAAATCACAATCTACCTCGCCCAGAAAAACTTCGGAAACTGTAAAAATTTACAATTTATCTTCTTCCATTCTTAATGTACAAGAACTCGCATTATTATCTAGAGGCCTCAACTTTGCTCCTACGACATACCCCAATTCTTTCACCATTTTTAAAGATTTTAATAAATTTATTCGGAATTTAACCCTTAAGAGACACTATAACATGAAATCCATTCCCAATGCCAGTACCACTCCTATAGAGACAAATAGTCCCACAAACACTCTTGCTGAACAGCAGGCATTCCAGGATCTTTGTGACCTATGGAACTCAGAAGATTCTGATGACCTTTCCATGTGGTCTCAATATTCCCAGCCCATTCTTCCTATAATCCATACTCCTTTTAGGCCTAAATCAATCTTCAATCCTACCCAATCTAAAGGCCCCTATCTATCCACATTTTATCAAGTAGTTTTTCAAGAACTTACAGACCTTTGTGCATCCGAATCCTCTAAGCCTCACTATTCTCAGAACAATCTTAGCCCCCTGGAACGCCAGGCATTGAAATCCCTCAAAAACAACAAGAATCTTATCATAAGACCAGCAGATAAAGGGGGAGGGATAGTGATACAAGATAAAGTGGATTATATGAGTGAGGCACATCGACTCCTTTCTGATAACAAAACTTATGAAAAACTCAAAGCTGATCCATTACCGAGGTTCATGGAAGAATCCAAGGTTATTGTTACCCAAGCATTCTTGGAAGGTACCTTGAGTAAAACTGAAGCCGCTTTTTTCAAAAAATCATTTTATCAAGTACCCTACTTGTACCACCTCCCCAAAATTCACAAAGATGCCAATAATCCACCTGGTCGCCCTATAGTAGCCTCAATGGATAGTATCACCACCAGCTATTCACTCTATATAGATCATTTTCTACAACCTCTGGCTCAAGGCCTCCCGTCTTATATTCGAGATGGGACCCACTTAATAGAACTGCTTAGTCCTTATACCTGGGAACCAACATATATGTGGGTATCATTGGATGTATGCTCTTTATACACCTCAATACCCCATAATGTTGGCCTCCAGGCAGTTGCCCATTTCCTTCAGAATGATTCCCCTCTAAATGTACAACAAATTAACTTTATTCTTCTTGCCACTCGCTTTTGCTTAGAGCACAACTATTTCACTTTTGATGGTGATTATTATTTGCAAAAACAAGGCACAGCTATGGGGGCTAATTTTGCCCCCAGCTATGCCAATCTTACGATGGGACTATGGGAGACCAGGTGCCTATCGGCTGACAACCCCTTTTCGGAACACCTGGTCTTCTATGGTCGTTACATCGATGATATCATTGTCATTTGGGATGGCCCTGCAACCTTGGTAGAAGATTTTGTCACGTATTGCAATAAGAATACTTTTGGGCTAACATTTACCTGTGTCAAGAATCCGGACTCCATATGCTTTCTTGACTTGGAATTATTTCATCGAGACCACACTATTACAGCTAAAAACTATACAAAGCCCACAGCAGGAAATTCTTTTCTACATTATTCGAGTTGCCACCACCCTAGGTGGAAAAATAATGTACCTAAAAGTCAGTTCCATCGCCTGAGACGGAATTGCACCAGACTAGAAGACTACACCTCTCAAAGTACACTATTAAAGAAAAAATTCCAAGACAAAGGTTATCCTCCTCAACTTATTGAGGAGGCCTGTAATTCATACCTAAGCGAAAATGTGCCTGTATCTAAAAAACAGCTTCCTGAAAATACCACTCGTTTTATCACTCAGTACCACTTTAGTTTTAAAAAAATGGAAAATATTATCAAAAAACACTGGTCCATTCTCAAACAAGATCCTCACCTATCTCAATGTATATCAGATAAACCAAAGTTTACCTACCGCAGGGCCCCGAGCATCAAAGGTCAGATAGCCCCCAGTAAAACTAAATTTTCTACTTCATGGAAAAATCAGACGATGAAACAACTTACATTAATTCCATTGTTAGGAATGTTTCAATGTAAAAAAGCTCTTTGCCTTACTTGTCAAAATGTCACCCATGGTAAGAAATCATTCACACATAATGGAAAGACCTTCACTTTTAATTCTTTTTATAATTGCTCCACTTCATATGTGGTTTATTGTATCTCTTGTCCTTGCGGTCTGTTGTATGTGGGTAGAACCATCAGGGCCCTCCGAGCTAGGTTTGGTGAACACCGGCGTGCGGTTGAGGTTGCAAATCCCAAATACAGTGTCGCACGACACTTTGAAACACACCATCAAAAAAATACTACTGATTTGAATGTCTGGATAGTTGAAGCAATATCCGAAAAATTCACTCCGGCAGAGAGATTCCAACGCCTCTGCAAACAAGAAACATACTGGATATACTCTTTAAATACTTTGACACCACATGGATTAAATGAAGAGATTGAAGTTCATACGGTTCTCTAATACCTTCCCCTCATAGTGTTTCCCAATTCCCAAACGGATCAGACTACACACAGACTCCTTCCTTTTCATACTTTATAATATAGTACATTATATTTTATACTTCCAACTACCCACGGCCTCTCTCTGGAGTTCCAGTCTTACCTCTGTTGTACTAGTATATCTATCCCATATCTATTACCTTTTTCCATTATTATTTCAACTCCATCACAAAATATTCTCCACTTTGTTGTTATTTACTTTTTTCATTCTTACTGTTTTTATTTTCTTGGTTATTTTTATTTTTATTTTTATTTTTATTCTTATCCTTACATTTTTATTATTTTTCATTTTTTTATATATATCTGTTTATTTTTATATTTATTTTTATTTTCATTATTATTTTTATTTTCATTTCTATCTTTATTCTATTAGTTCTCAATTTTATTATCATCTTCATATAATAGTATTATTACTATTTTTCCCTCATTTTTATTTTTTATTTATTTTTATTATTTATTTATTATTTTTTCCTTCAATTTTCCCCTTATTATTATTTTTACTTTTTATTTTTATTATTTATTTTATTTTATTTTATTTTTAATAATTAATTTTTTTATTTTTTTATTTTATTTTATTATATATATTTTTCTATTATATTTTTTTCATATTTATATTCATTTTCATTTCTCTACTCTCTTTTTTTCATTTCATTTTCTCCCTTCCCCATCTCCTCTATCCCTATCATCCTATTCCCCTTTATTTATATAAAATGGTTGCGGTTATCACCAATATATAGTCCCATACACACATGTACATAAAAAATCTCAGTCCCTCTCCTAAATATATATAAGAGTATTTATATGTTCTCATATAGTGCTGCCCACATGCTTTAAATTATATATTTTATATATATAAAAAATTTTTTATATGTATAATGTTTTAATATTATTTTGAGATGCTACAGTCAATTTTATTTATTCTCATTTCATTCAGTTATTTGCCTGGTAATATATCTATACAAGTCCGTTGTCCAATAGTAACACAGGTCAGCCCCTCCTTTTGTGTATATATGCATCACTTCCTGTCTAGAATACTAGAACTGAGGAAACAACTGAAGTTGTGAAACGCGTCTTCTGATTGGCCCACGCGTCACTTCCGGATCCCAGAGCTTGCGTTCCACGCTGGAACGCACTTCCGGTTCCGGCCATCCGACCATCCGGACGCTTAACAAAGCTGGAAACCGATGAAAACTATTAGAAATACAGAGGTGCTGCTCCAAATCAGCTTTTGGAACACAGAGGCAAGCCTATTGTCGTCCCCCCTGTCTGCTTTTATACTCCATCAGCTCTGCAAACCCCGTGGACCGGATTGAGACATGGATACATCCCTATCTAATTTACATGCCTAAATCACTCTGACCTTTGTGAGTAGCCATTTGGCCGTATGTTTTTTATTTTAATAAATACTTTATCGTTTATACTGCACTTAGTCTGGCGCACCTTCTCCCTGTTTTTTGTGTTTTCAAAATCTTTAGAGAGCCCTGCTTCTCCTCTCAAGACTGTTGCTGCCGACGGTGCTTCTCCTATATTATTACAAATGCTATTGTTATTGACATTTTAAAATACTCATACTCAAATAGAGACTATACAGTGACTGATTCTTTGCGCCATCTGATCCCAAATATCTTTCTATTCTTATATGTTTTGAAGCTTTTTTAGATGTGCTGCAGATTAATCCTGTTAATGCCTTTATGAATTGTATGTTATTTTATTACTCACATTATTATTTTATGTGTATGTGTACATATATATATATATATATATATGTGTGTATGTGTATATGTATATATGTATATATTTATTTATTTCTATATTTTGTATTGTTTTAAACCTGCGTTACATTGTATTACACGGTTCATAGTATAGATACTTATCTCCTCGATATGGAGATTATAGACCAAATAGAAAAACATAAATATGATATATTGGAGGACCTATACACTCTGTTTCCACCCAATTTTTTCTGCTCTAAAACACATTCCCGTACCTGGCCAGAGACCAAATATAGGGATGCTTGTACTCGGATGAGACGAATAGAAGATCTCACCAAGTCTGCTAACCTACAATGGTGGGATTGTTTTTTTCTGAAACAATATTTTCAATCTAAAATTTCGCCCCGTGGACTCCGCATCCAAAAAAGTTGCTCCTTTTTAGACACTGATTTACGCACTGAATGGACAGGGGTTGCTGAGTTTTGTACTCAAAAATGGATCAAAATTTTGATCAGCCATAGAGATAATAGATATCATATTCTTCGTAAAAAGATCGAAAATAACATCTCGCAACTACATTCCATTCAGCCCCTTTTACCTATGGAATGGTACTATACCTTCAAAATTAATACTAAAAAAGATGAAGATTCCCTGATACAGAGTAAATTAGGCAAATTTCGGCGAGATGTAGATGACTATACTCATAATAGGATCTACAACTGGAAAAGGAAGGCTAACCAGTCCTTTCCTCCTCCCCCGCCTCTTTTTCCTTCTTTACCTACTCCATCATTGCCACACAGTAAAACCCAGATAACCAATAATACTATGATCTTAGATCCCCCAAAATCTAGTACAACATCTTTGCTCTCCTCTTCCAGTATAGCTCCATTGCCTCCTTTGCCTAATATCCCACCCCTGATACCAAATATTAAAGTTCCCCCCCAAAAAAGCAAAAAAAGCTCTAAAAGTGTCAATAGTATGCCAAGCCATACCACCAGTACACTAGTAACCAACAACCCTGCAATTGTGGAACCAACAACTATATCCACCACAAATATGATTATTACTGATTCTATCGATCCAATTAGTATATCAATACCTTCATCCCCAGAACGTATAGGACTACTCTCATCTGATACATCTCCAGTTACCTTTGGAGGCCCTATGACGTCTATCCCAGTTTCTTTTTTAGTGCAGACCCCCCTTCTCAATTCCTCTCCAATAACATCAAAAAGAAAACATGTAGAAGAGGTAAGAGAGGGGGGAAACACAAATCACAATCTACCTCGCCCAGAAAAACTTCGGAAACTGTAAAAATTTACAATTTATCTTCTTCCATTCTTAATGTACAAGAACTCGCATTATTATCTAGAGGCCTCAACTTTGCTCCTACGACATACCCCAATTCTTTCACCATTTTTAAAGATTTTAATAAATTTATTCGGAATTTAACCCTTAAGAGACACTATAACATGAAATCCATTCCCAATGCCAGTACCACTCCTATAGAGACAAATAGTCCCACAAACACTCTTGCTGAACAGCAGGCATTCCAGGATCTTTGTGACCTATGGAACTCAGAAGATTCTGATGACCTTTCCATGTGGTCTCAATATTCCCAGCCCATTCTTCCTATAATCCATACTCCTTTTAGGCCTAAATCAATCTTCAATCCTACCCAATCTAAAGGCCCCTATCTATCCACATTTTATCAAGTAGTTTTTCAAGAACTTACAGACCTTTGTGCATCCGAATCCTCTAAGCCTCACTATTCTCAGAACAATCTTAGCCCCCTGGAACGCCAGGCATTGAAATCCCTCAAAAACAACAAGAATCTTATCATAAGACCAGCAGATAAAGGGGGAGGGATAGTGATACAAGATAAAGTGGATTATATGAGTGAGGCACATCGACTCCTTTCTGATAACAAAACTTATGAAAAACTCAAAGCTGATCCATTACCGAGGTTCATGGAAGAATCCAAGGTTATTGTTACCCAAGCATTCTTGGAAGGTACCTTGAGTAAAACTGAAGCCGCTTTTTTCAAAAAATCATTTTATCAAGTACCCTACTTGTACCACCTCCCCAAAATTCACAAAGATGCCAATAATCCACCTGGTCGCCCTATAGTAGCCTCAATGGATAGTATCACCACCAGCTATTCACTCTATATAGATCATTTTCTACAACCTCTGGCTCAAGGCCTCCCGTCTTATATTCGAGATGGGACCCACTTAATAGAACTGCTTAGTCCTTATACCTGGGAACCAACATATATGTGGGTATCATTGGATGTATGCTCTTTATACACCTCAATACCCCATAATGTTGGCCTCCAGGCAGTTGCCCATTTCCTTCAGAATGATTCCCCTCTAAATGTACAACAAATTAACTTTATTCTTCTTGCCACTCGCTTTTGCTTAGAGCACAACTATTTCACTTTTGATGGTGATTATTATTTGCAAAAACAAGGCACAGCTATGGGGGCTAATTTTGCCCCCAGCTATGCCAATCTTACGATGGGACTATGGGAGACCAGGTGCCTATCGGCTGACAACCCCTTTTCGGAACACCTGGTCTTCTATGGTCGTTACATCGATGATATCATTGTCATTTGGGATGGCCCTGCAACCTTGGTAGAAGATTTTGTCACGTATTGCAATAAGAATACTTTTGGGCTAACATTTACCTGTGTCAAGAATCCGGACTCCATATGCTTTCTTGACTTGGAATTATTTCATCGAGACCACACTATTACAGCTAAAAACTATACAAAGCCCACAGCAGGAAATTCTTTTCTACATTATTCGAGTTGCCACCACCCTAGGTGGAAAAATAATGTACCTAAAAGTCAGTTCCATCGCCTGAGACGGAATTGCACCAGACTAGAAGACTACACCTCTCAAAGTACACTATTAAAGAAAAAATTCCAAGACAAAGGTTATCCTCCTCAACTTATTGAGGAGGCCTGTAATTCATACCTAAGCGAAAATGTGCCTGTATCTAAAAAACAGCTTCCTGAAAATACCACTCGTTTTATCACTCAGTACCACTTTAGTTTTAAAAAAAATGGAAAATATTATCAAAAAACACTGGTCCATTCTCAAACAAGATCCTCACCTATCTCAATGTATATCAGATAAACCAAAGTTTACCTACCGCAGGGCCCCGAGCATCAAAGGTCAGATAGCCCCCAGTAAAACTAAATTTTCTACTTCATGGAAAAATCAGACGATGAAACAACTTACATTAATTCCATTGTTAGGAATGTTTCAATGTAAAAAAGCTCTTTGCCTTACTTGTCAAAATGTCACCCATGGTAAGAAATCATTCACACATAATGGAAAGACCTTCACTTTTAATTCTTTTTATAATTGCTCCACTTCATATGTGGTTTATTGTATCTCTTGTCCTTGCGGTCTGTTGTATGTGGGTAGAACCATCAGGGCCCTCCGAGCTAGGTTTGGTGAACACCGGCGTGCGGTTGAGGTTGCAAATCCCAAATACAGTGTCGCACGACACTTTGAAACACACCATCAAAAAAATACTACTGATTTGAATGTCTGGATAGTTGAAGCAATATCCGAAAAATTCACTCCGGCAGAGAGATTCCAACGCCTCTGCAAACAAGAAACATACTGGATATACTCTTTAAATACTTTGACACCACATGGATTAAATGAAGAGATTGAAGTTCATACGGTTCTCTAATACCTTCCCCTCATAGTGTTTCCCAATTCCCAAACGGATCAGACTACACACAGACTCCTTCCTTTTCATACTTTATAATATAGTACATTATATTTTATACTTCCAACTACCCACGGCCTCTCTCTGGAGTTCCAGTCTTACCTCTGTTGTACTAGTATATCTATCCCATATCTATTACCTTTTTCCATTATTATTTCAACTCCATCACAAAATATTCTCCACTTTGTTGTTATTTACTTTTTTCATTCTTACTGTTTTTATTTTCTTGGTTATTTTTATTTTTATTTTTATTTTTATTTTTATTCTTATCCTTACATTTTTATTATTTTTCATTTTTTTATATATATCTGTTTATTTTTATATTTATTTTTATTTTCATTATTATTTTTATTTTCATTTCTATCTTTATTCTATTAGTTCTCAATTTTATTATCATCTTCATATAATAGTATTATTACTATTTTTCCCTCATTTTTATTTTTTATTTATTTTTATTATTTATTTATTATTTTTTCCTTCAATTTTCCCCTTATTATTATTTTTACTTTTTATTTTTATTATTTATTTTATTTTATTTTATTTTTAATAATTAATTTTTTTATTTTTTTATTTTATTTTATTATATATATTTTTCTATTATATTTTTTTCATATTTATATTCATTTTCATTTCTCTACTCTCTTTTTTTCATTTCATTTTCTCCCTTCCCCATCTCCTCTATCCCTATCATCCTATTCCCCTTTATTTATATAAAATGGTTGCGGTTATCACCAATATATAGTCCCATACACACATGTACATAAAAAATCTCAGTCCCTCTCCTAAATATATATAAGAGTATTTATATGTTCTCATATAGTGCTGCCCACATGCTTTAAATTATATATTTTATATATATATAAAAAAAATTTTATATGTATAATGTTTTAATATTATTTTGAGATGCTACAGTCAATTTTATTTATTCTCATTTCATTCAGTTATTTGCCTGGTAATATATCTATACAAGTCCGTTGTCCAATAGTAACACAGGTCAGCCCCTCCTTTTGTGTATATATGCATCACTTCCTGTCTAGAATACTAGAACTGAGGAAACAACTGAAGTTGTGAAACGCGTCTTCTGATTGGCCCACGCGTCACTTCCGGATCCCAGAGCTTGCGTTCCACGCTGGAACGCACTTCCGGTTCCGGCCATCCGACCATCCGGACGCTTAACAAAGCTGGAAACCGATGAAAACTATTAGAAATACAGAGGTGCTGCTCCAAATCAGCTTTTGGAACACAGAGGCAAGCCTATTGTCGTCCCCCCTGTCTGCTTTTATACTCCATCAGCTCTGCAAACCCCGTGGACCGGATTGAGACATGGATACATCCCTATCTAATTTACATGCCTAAATCACTCTGACCTTTGTGAGTAGCCATTTGGCCGTATGTTTTTTATTTTAATAAATACTTTATCGTTTATACTGCACTAAGTCTGGCGCACCTTCTCCCTGTTTTTTGTGTTTTCAAAATCTTTAGAGAGCCCTGCTTCTCCTCTCAAGACTGTTGCTGCCGACGGTGCTTCTCCTATATTATTACAAATGCTATTGTTATTGACATTTTAAAATACTCATACTCAAATAGAGACTATACAGTGACTGATTCTTTGCGCCATCTGATCCCAAATATCTTTCTATTCTTATATGTTTTGAAGCTTTTTTAGATGTGCTGCAGATTAATCCTGTTAATGCCTTTATGAATTGTATGTTATTTTATTACTCACATTATTATTTTATGTGTATGTGTACATATATATATATATATATATATATGTGTGTATGTGTATATGTATATATGTATATATTTATTTATTTCTATATTTTGTATTGTTTTAAACCTGCGTTACATTGTATTACACGGTTCATAGTATAGATACTTATCTCCTCGATATGGAGATTATAGACCAAATAGAAAAACATAAATATGATATATTGGAGGACCTATACACTCTGTTTCCACCCAATTTTTTCTGCTCTAAAACACATTCCCGTACCTGGCCAGAGACCAAATATAGGGATGCTTGTACTCGGATGAGACGAATAGAAGATCTCACCAAGTCTGCTAACCTACAATGGTGGGATTGTTTTTTTCTGAAACAATATTTTCAATCTAAAATTTCGCCCCGTGGACTCCGCATCCAAAAAAGTTGCTCCTTTTTAGACACTGATTTACGCACTGAATGGACAGGGGTTGCTGAGTTTTGTACTCAAAAATGGATCAAAATTTTGATCAGCCATAGAGATAATAGATATCATATTCTTCGTAAAAAGATCGAAAATAACATCTCGCAACTACATTCCATTCAGCCCCTTTTACCTATGGAATTGTACTATACCTTCAAAATTAATACTAAAAAAGATGAAGATTCCCTGATACAGAGTAAATTAGGCAAATTTCGGCGAGATGTAGATGACTATACTCATAATAGGATCTACAACTGGAAAAGGAAGGCTAACCAGTCCTTTCCTCCTCCCCCGCCTCTTTTTCCTTCTTTACCTACTCCATCATTGCCACACAGTAAAACCCAGATAACCAATAATACTATGATCTTAGATCCCCCAAAATCTAGTACAACATCTTTGCTCTCCTCTTCCAGTATAGCTCCATTGCCTCCTTTGCCTAATATCCCACCCCTGATACCAAATATTAAAGTTCCCCCCCAAAAAAGCAAAAAAAGCTCTAAAAGTGTCAATAGTATGCCAAGCCATACCACCAGTACACTAGTAACCAACAACCCTGCAATTGTGGAACCAACAACTATATCCACCACAAATATGATTATTACTGATTCTATCGATCCAATTAGTATATCAATACCTTCATCCCCAGAACGTATAGGACTACTCTCATCTGATACATCTCCAGTTACCTTTGGAGGCCCTATGACGTCTATCCCAGTTTCTTTTTTAGTGCAGACCCCCCTTCTCAATTCCTCTCCAATAACATCAAAAAGAAAACATGTAGAAGAGGTAAGAGAGGGGGGAAACACAAATCACAATCTACCTCGCCCAGAAAAACTTCGGAAACTGTAAAAATTTACAATTTATCTTCTTCCATTCTTAATGTACAAGAACTCGCATTATTATCTAGAGGCCTCAACTTTGCTCCTACGACATACCCCAATTCTTTCACCATTTTTAAAGATTTTAATAAATTTATTCGGAATTTAACCCTTAAGAGACACTATAACATGAAATCCATTCCCAATGCCAGTACCACTCCTATAGAGACAAATAGTCCCACAAACACTCTTGCTGAACAGCAGGCATTCCAGGATCTTTGTGACCTATGGAACTCAGAAGATTCTGATGACCTTTCCATGTGGTCTCAATATTCCCAGCCCATTCTTCCTATAATCCATACTCCTTTTAGGCCTAAATCAATCTTCAATCCTACCCAATCTAAAGGCCCCTATCTATCCACATTTTATCAAGTAGTTTTTCAAGAACTTACAGACCTTTGTGCATCCGAATCCTCTAAGCCTCACTATTCTCAGAACAATCTTAGCCCCCTGGAACGCCAGGCATTGAAATCCCTCAAAAACAACAAGAATCTTATCATAAGACCAGCAGATAAAGGGGGAGGGATAGTGATACAAGATAAAGTGGATTATATGAGTGAGGCACATCGACTCCTTTCTGATAACAAAACTTATGAAAAACTCAAAGCTGATCCATTACCGAGGTTCATGGAAGAATCCAAGGTTATTGTTACCCAAGCATTCTTGGAAGGTACCTTGAGTAAAACTGAAGCCGCTTTTTTCAAAAAATCATTTTATCAAGTACCCTACTTGTACCACCTCCCCAAAATTCACAAAGATGCCAATAATCCACCTGGTCGCCCTATAGTAGCCTCAATGGATAGTATCACCACCAGCTATTCACTCTATATAGATCATTTTCTACAACCTCTGGCTCAAGGCCTCCCGTCTTATATTCGAGATGGGACCCACTTAATAGAACTGCTTAGTCCTTATACCTGGGAACCAACATATATGTGGGTATCATTGGATGTATGCTCTTTATACACCTCAATACCCCATAATGTTGGCCTCCAGGCAGTTGCCCATTTCCTTCAGAATGATTCCCCTCTAAATGTACAACAAATTAACTTTATTCTTCTTGCCACTCGCTTTTGCTTAGAGCACAACTATTTCACTTTTGATGGTGATTATTATTTGCAAAAACAAGGCACAGCTATGGGGGCTAATTTTGCCCCCAGCTATGCCAATCTTACGATGGGACTATGGGAGACCAGGTGCCTATCGGCTGACAACCCCTTTTCGGAACACCTGGTCTTCTATGGTCGTTACATCGATGATATCATTGTCATTTGGGATGGCCCTGCAACCTTGGTAGAAGATTTTGTCACGTATTGCAATAAGAATACTTTTGGGCTAACATTTACCTGTGTCAAGAATCCGGACTCCATATGCTTTCTTGACTTGGAATTATTTCATCGAGACCACACTATTACAGCTAAAAACTATACAAAGCCCACAGCAGGAAATTCTTTTCTACATTATTCGAGTTGCCACCACCCTAGGTGGAAAAATAATGTACCTAAAAGTCAGTTCCATCGCCTGAGACGGAATTGCACCAGACTAGAAGACTACACCTCTCAAAGTACACTATTAAAGAAAAAATTCCAAGACAAAGGTTATCCTCCTCAACTTATTGAGGAGGCCTGTAATTCATACCTAAGCGAAAATGTGCCTGTATCTAAAAAACAGCTTCCTGAAAATACCACTCGTTTTATCACTCAGTACCACTTTAGTTTTAAAAAAATGGAAAATATTATCAAAAAACACTGGTCCATTCTCAAACAAGATCCTCACCTATCTCAATGTATATCAGATAAACCAAAGTTTACCTACCGCAGGGCCCCGAGCATCAAAGGTCAGATAGCCCCCAGTAAAACTAAATTTTCTACTTCATGGAAAAATCAGACGATGAAACAACTTACATTAATTCCATTGTTAGGAATGTTTCAATGTAAAAAAGCTCTTTGCCTTACTTGTCAAAATGTCACCCATGGTAAGAAATCATTCACACATAATGGAAAGACCTTCACTTTTAATTCTTTTTATAATTGCTCCACTTCATATGTGGTTTATTGTATCTCTTGTCCTTGCGGTCTGTTGTATGTGGGTAGAACCATCAGGGCCCTCCGAGCTAGGTTTGGTGAACACCGGCGTGCGGTTGAGGTTGCAAATCCCAAATACAGTGTCGCACGACACTTTGAAACACACCATCAAAAAAATACTACTGATTTGAATGTCTGGATAGTTGAAGCAATATCCGAAAAATTCACTCCGGCAGAGAGATTCCAACGCCTCTGCAAACAAGAAACATACTGGATATACTCTTTAAATACTTTGACACCACATGGATTAAATGAAGAGATTGAAGTTCATACGGTTCTCTAATACCTTCCCCTCATAGTGTTTCCCAATTCCCAAACGGATCAGACTACACACAGACTCCTTCCTTTTCATACTTTATAATATAGTACATTATATTTTATACTTCCAACTACCCACGGCCTCTCTCTGGAGTTCCAGTCTTACCTCTGTTGTACTAGTATATCTATCCCATATCTATTACCTTTTTCCATTATTATTTCAACTCCATCACAAAATATTCTCCACTTTGTTGTTATTTACTTTTTTCATTCTTACTGTTTTTATTTTCTTGGTTATTTTTATTTTTATTTTTATTTTTATTTTTATTCTTATCCTTACATTTTTATTATTTTTCATTTTTTTATATATATCTGTTTATTTTTATATTTATTTTTATTTTCATTATTATTTTTATTTTCATTTCTATCTTTATTCTATTAGTTCTCAATTTTATTATCATCTTCATATAATAGTATTATTACTATTTTTCCCTCATTTTTATTTTTTATTTATTTTTATTATTTATTTATTATTTTTTCCTTCAATTTTCCCCTTATTATTATTTTTACTTTTTATTTTTATTATTTATTTTATTTTATTTTATTTTTAATAATTAATTTTTTTATTTTTTTATTTTATTTTATTATATATATTTTTCTATTATATTTTTTTCATATTTATATTCATTTTCATTTCTCTACTCTCTTTTTTTCATTTCATTTTCTCCCTTCCCCATCTCCTCTATCCCTATCATCCTATTCCCCTTTATTTATATAAAATGGTTGCGGTTATCACCAATATATAGTCCCATACACACATGTACATAAAAAATCTCAGTCCCTCTCCTAAATATATATAAGAGTATTTATATGTTCTCATATAGTGCTGCCCACATGCTTTAAATTATATATTTTATATATATAAAAAAATTTTTATATGTATAATGTTTTAATATTATTTTGAGATGCTACAGTCAATTTTATTTATTCTCATTTCATTCAGTTATTTGCCTGGTAATATATCTATACAAGTCCGTTGTCCAATAGTAACACAGGTCAGCCCCTCCTTTTGTGTATATATGCATCACTTCCTGTCTAGAATACTAGAACTGAGGAAACAACTGAAGTTGTGAAACGCGTCTTCTGATTGGCCCACGCGTCACTTCCGGATCCCAGAGCTTGCGTTCCACGCTGGAACGCACTTCCGGTTCCGGCCATCCGACCATCCGGACGCTTAACAAAGCTGGAAACCGATGAAAACTATTAGAAATACAGAGGTGCTGCTCCAAATCAGCTTTTGGAACACAGAGGCAAGCCTATTGTCGTCCCCCCTGTCTGCTTTTATACTCCATCAGCTCTGCAAACCCCGTGGACCGGATTGAGACATGGATACATCCCTATCTAATTTACATGCCTAAATCACTCTGACCTTTGTGAGTAGCCATTTGGCCGTATGTTTTTTATTTTAATAAATACTTTATCGTTTATACTGCACTTAGTCTGGCGCACCTTCTCCCTGTTTTTTGTGTTTTCAAAATATTTTGGGATGTCATTTTTGGTATGTACATGCTATGTGTTAGAAATATTGTATAAATGGACAACTTTGTGTTAAAAAAAAATGCGTTTTAACCACTTCCCACCTGCCGGCCGTCATATGACATCCTTGATTTTGTGCGGGGATATCTGAATGATGCCTGCAGATACAGGCATCATTCAGATATCAGCTTTTTCAGCCAGCTATTCCCTACACCATAAGGATGATCATAGGGGCTGTTTCACTGCTTGTTCGTTATTACGGGAGGGGAGAGGGGACATCCCCCCTCCCACCGCCCTCCGGTGCTTCTACTGACTCACCGCTACGACCGAAGCCAGGATCTTTTTTTTTATTTTTTTTATTTCAATATTTCAATAATAATAATATTTCAATCATATACACCGCTTTGTACTTATTTTTACCAAATATATATAGTAGTATAAATTTTAGCCAAAATTTATGAAGAAAAATTACTAATTTGCTAAATTTTATAACAGAAACGAAGAAAAATTCATTTTTTTTACAGAATTTTCAGTATTTTTTCTTTTATAGCGCAAAAAAAACAAAAAAACAGCGGTGATTAAATACCACCAAAAGACAAAGGAAAGCTTTGTTTATGGAAAAAAAAAAAAAATTTGTATAGGTACAGTGTTGCATGACTAAGTAATTGTCATTCAAAATGTGAGAGCACCACAAAATTGAAAATTGGTCTGGTTAGGAAGGGGGTTTAAGTGCTCAGTGGTCAAGTGGTTAAAGTCAAGAGTTGTTTTATACAAACATCTCATATTTTCTGGAGATTTGGAGATCTGATAATATCTCTAGTTTCCATAAAACATGAAATACTTAGTTTACTTTTAAGTTTTTCTTAACTATACTAATTTAAAAGATCTGGGCACTTGATGTTATTTGATAAGTCCTGATTTTGAATTTGATTCTACTATCACTTGAAGAAACTGTATCTACACAATTTCCCCTGGAAAGGATGTTACACTTTAGGAAAGATTCAGATAATGAATGTTTTTTTTCCTATGTTATATCGACGAGCGCCAAAGAACAGGAAAATCTCTTGTTTACACAGCGGCCTCTTTAAGAGAAAGTCCTGCCTCCTTTGATGGACAGAACAGTCATCCAATGGCGGAGACAAGATTTCCTATTACAGAGGCTGCCGTGTAAACAGGAAATACTCCTGGATTTTAAGGGGAACCCCATGCCAAAATTATAAAAATAAATAGTGTGGGATCCCTCCAAAAATCCAAACCAGACCCTTAACCTAGGCAGGTCAGGAAAGGGAGGGGACGAGTGAGAGCTCCCCCCCTGAACCATACCAGGCTGCATGCCCTCAACATGGGGGAGGGGTGCTTTGGAGCGGGGGCTCTGCCCCCACAAAGCCAAAGAACCTTGTCCCCATGTTGATGAGGACAAGGGCCTCTTCCAGACAACCCTGGCCGGTGGTTGTTGGGGTCTGCACGCAGTGGGTTTATCGGAATCTGGTGCCCCCAGATCCCAACCTTCCCCTATGTGAACGAGTATGGGGTACAACCCCTACCCTTTCACCAAAAAAAGTAGTGTAGTGTGACAAAAGACAATAGCCAGTTTTTGACAAGTCCTTTATTAAAAAGGTCTTCTTCATCTTTCCATTCTTCTTCCTCTGAACTTCTCCTTCACTCGATTGTTCCTCTGGTCTTCTCCTTCCTCCTCCGGTCTTCTCCTTACCCTACTTTTTCTTCTGGTCTTCTCCTCCCTCCGGTCTTCCTCTGGCTTTTTCTTCCCCTGTAGACTCCAACAAGCAGCGCCCAGGGTTGTTGGGAAGAGGCCTTGTCCTCATCAACATGAGGACAAGCTGCTTTGGGGAGGACCTCAAAGCTCCCTCCCCATGTTGAGGGCATGCAGCCTGGCATGGTTCGGGGGAGGGGGGGCGCTTGCTCGTCCCACCTTTCTTGACCTCCAGGCTGCATGCTAGGATAAGGGTGTGGTATAGATTTTGGGGGGGACCTACGCCAATTTTTAATTTTTTAAGCAGAAGAAATGCGTTACCAGGCCTTTGAAATCTTTTGAATTTATGTGTTTACCAGATAAACCTGTCCAGAGGGCTACTTCCCTATCTAATGCCTGGCTACAACAATCAAAAATTAAAGCACCTCATTGATTGAAGAGTCTATGGGAATCGGCCCTGCGAGCTAACTTCTGACAATGGCAAGGAGCTTGCATCATGGCATACAAATTCTCCCTTAGCAGCTGCACTCAGGGTACATCATATAAAATGTTAACCCAGTGGTAGGCTGTTTAGGTTAAAGTCAAGGGTTGGTTTCCACAAACATCTAATATTTTCTGGAGATCTGATAATATCTCTAGTTTCCATAAAACACGAAATACATGGTTTACTTTTAAGTTTTCTGATACCTATATTAATTTAAAAGATCTGGGCCCTTGATGTGATTTCAGAAGTCCTGATTTTGATTCTACTATAACCTGAAATAGTGTCTACACAAATTCCCCTGGAAAGGATGTTACACTTTAGGAAAGATTCAGATAATGAATGTTGGTTCTCCTATGTTATATCAGCATACAGAACCCCTTTCCTGATACTTACTGCTCCGTACTAATTTTGCTACATTATACTTTATTTTTATGTTGTTCGTGGCTTGTTAATATGATCTATCTCTTCTCTCATGTTTGGTTTATTTTTTTCTCTCCTTTATGAAACTTAGATATTACGCTGAGGGAATACTTTATACAAACATCGTTTACTTTTGTTGATCACTTGCTGTGATGATCTGTACTCTATATAAGATAATATTTTGTTGCTTTGACAACTTTGCCCCTCTTTTAGTCTTTTTGATTGTATTGTATTGATCGTATTGAATCTTTCATGATTCTTTAATATTTTGGATTTGTTACTGTAGTTAAAACTTCTCTTAGCTGCTTTCAATAAACTTGGTAATGTGAAAAAAAGATCTATACTCAGTCAAAAAAGTTAACAAAAAAAACAAACAGCAAAAAATAATAAAACACGGGACTCAAGGACAACTTGGTATTTTTTCTGCCGCCACTCGTCTCTGTTTCTATGTTTCATATAAAAAAAAGCAAAATAAATTTTTGGTATATTTAACGTGCGCTCATTTTAATATATTTGTGCTCTCTGTGACAGCACATTGCCATGTCAGGACACATGAGGGCTCCTCTGATTCTAGAGATTTACTTGAATACTGTTGTTACTACATATTTTCTTAAATTGACAAGATTGTTTTCTCACTCTTGTGATGTAGAGATATATTGTTCTAAGGAAATGCAAATAAAAATACATTCAGCCTAAAAGGAAGCAAAATGTATACGTGTTTAAAGATAAATGTATTTATTTCTTAATTTTATTTAGTTGCTTATGTATTTATTTTTTGTTTTGTCCAACGGGGTTAAAAAGAAATTGGAGATTTGCAATTTTTATTATGTTTTCTTTTTATTTTAATGTTAAAATATTACTTGAATAAAGCTATGTATGGTATTGTATAACTGGTTTATTGAGTGTTTTCTGTATTACGGGAGCCGACAATGGAAAGTGATTTTAAAAGACTTTTTTTTCCTTGCGAAATTACACTTTGTGCAGGGACAGTTCTAAGCACGGGAAACATGCGCCCCTTTCACAGGCATACTATAGACACCCCCCAGGTACGAAATTTAAAGGAATATTACACTTTTATTGTTTCACTTTAATCATTATTAAAATAACTGCTCCTGAAAAAACTGCAGTTTTTAAAACTTTTTTTTGCATTGATCCATGTCCCCTGGGGCAGGACCCGGGTCCCCAAACACTTTTTAGGACAGTAACTTTCATATTAGCCTTTAAAATTAGCACTTTAGATTGTGAACGTTCGAGTCCCATAGACTTTAATAGGGTTCTAAAGTTCACACGAAGTTTAGGTCTGTTCGCAGGTTCTGGTGCGAACCGAACAGGGGGGTGTTCGGCTCATCCTTACTCACTACTTTACATTATAGCAAAGTGTCATTTCTTCAGTGTTGTCACATGAAAAGATAGAATAAAATACAAAAATGTGAGGGGTGTAGTCACTTTTGATAGATATATACATAGTATTTATGTATACAGGTATATACAGAGTTTAAATCAAATCAAAACAAAAAATTCCTTACAAGAAATAACTGATGACTTGCTGACAGATTTTTTTTTTGATTTTGTTTTTTAAAGAATGTTGCTTATACTGTTCTTTCTCTACTGCTTGTGATCAATTTGCCGCTCTTCTGTTTCACCATTTCTACCTCTGTTTTTGGATGCCAGTCTCTCTCAAAAGAACAAAGTGTCACCCAGGTAAGAGATGTATGAGATTACTGTAAAAAAAGTGCCAAATCAAGGTATAGGCAGGTTGAATTACCTGTATGTTTTAGTGAGTTAGCTGCTGGACCAGGCCAGAGGAAAGGGTTAACTGTAAGCTCAGTTCCTGGGCTTTTTGGTCTTAGTAAGTCCACTTGCGCTATTAAAAGAGGAAAGACTGAGATCTAGGAATGTTTTGAGCCCTTTTTAGCCCATTTAGTTGGGTATGTTCTCACTCGCGGCAAAACGTACTGGGACTGCTGCTTCTTGCAGTCCACTGAAGACACTGAGACATACAAGCCATGGAAAATGTCAAGATAAGCTCTCTCCTCATGGAGGTATGCCTGGGCAGCCACATTACGGTAGCTAGCTGAGGGAGAAGGATGCTGTTCATATTGAACTGTTATGCTGCAACTTGCTCAGTAAAGCTACATTAACCGTTCAAAGCCTTGTCTGAAGTTATTCAAAGGGGTGAAAGTTGTTCTGGTATATCTAAAGAACCAGGATCCGTAAAAACATTATGAAGTATGAAGTGACACCATTACAAAGGCTTAAATTGGCAAGACAAGACAGAAGAGTATAGTTTCTAAGAGTAACCAAAAACCAGATCAAGGCACAAAGCAAGCAAGTCATTAGGCATGGTACTTGGTAAGGTACCAGGCCCTTCTGTAGCGAGGAGGACGTTGTCTGGCTCCCTCCCTAGAGGTCAGTATCCAATAGCAACCGGATCTGAACTGGCCTGGTCATCAGGTACAAAAAGTGAAGAAGTTATTAAGTGCACTAATGAGGTCTGCCCTAGGTGCAGGGTGGGACCCCATTCTGTTACTGGGAGTGAGGTAATAGAGGTACGCTGGACTGGTGGATTGGGTGCAGGCTCAGCAAGTTTCTCCTAATGTACAATAAAAGTTACAGTGTGTAGTGACACAGGAAAGCATTTTCAGAGAAGCTCCGTGTGTTTTATTAGTGCACACAGTGATGGCTCATCTCTAAGTTGGGGAACTGCCTTAATGTTAGTTTTTTTCACGTGACTGGAGCCTTGATGAGCATGCTCCTTGAGAAATCTACCCTTGCATGCAGGGAGAAGTAGGCCCCACCCATAAAGACCAGCAAGGTCTCACATCTCCCAGTTTTGAAAAAAACCCTTTGATGTGAGATCCTTGTCCCATCTCTACTCTGTGGCCCTGACTAGGATTGTGTTTAGACATCATCCTGTTCTCGGTACTTAAGAATGATAACACCACAGACTGCGCTTCTGTAATCAGATGATTTTTTTTCCAAATATATAAATATTCATACTGAAGAAGTTACTTGTTACTGTGACAACTGTAATACCGCGTACACACGATCCGAATTCCTGATGGAATTCCGACGGAATTCGGCTCAAGCTGTCTTGCCTACACACGGTCACATCAAATTCCGATCGTTTATAATGCGGTGACGTACAACACGTACAACGGGACTAGAAAAAGGAAGTTCAATAGCCAGTAGCCAATAGCTTCTGTCTCATAGCTGAGTCTGAGCATGCGTGATTTTTGGCGTGTCGCAATTGCATACACACGATCGGAATTACCGATAGAATTTTTTTTTCCATCAGGAAGATTGAGAACATGCTATCAATTTTTGGCTGGTGGAAATTCGGACAGCTAAATTTCCGATGGAGCATACACGCGGTTGCATTTTTCCGATGAAAAGCTCTCATCGGTCTTTTTCTGGCCAGAATTCCGATCGTGTGTACGCGGCATAAGGCTTAGTTTACACTTTTAGTCACAGTTAAATGTGGAGCAGCAACAAATATGGAGTTTGAGATTTGTTTGTAACCCCTCTCATAAGCAGCCAGACAGGATTCCACACATACAGAGGTTGGTTCGCGATGTGGCATAAAGGATCCTCCCATTGCAGTACCATTACTGAAAGTGACATATTTCAATGAATGGGGCCATTCCGGAACCACAGTCAAACACTAGCTATTCAGCTGTCAGGAAAAAAAATGGCATTCAGGGGGTAGCTGTATCACCTCCTGAATGGCTGTCAGCTGCACCTGCACTGCTCTTAAAATGGACTACCACAAATCTCTCGTCAAAGAATGACACAGGTATAAACAAGCCCTAAAAGTGTATTTTTTCTCACTTTACAGAGATTTCTCCTACTTCCTAGGACAGAACTCACCAGAGCAAGTTGCGGGTCAAATTATAAACCAGCTCAAGCACTTTTTGCCTCAAAGACCATGCACACTACACCTCTGATGTCGTATGCTACCACAGGTATTTAGACAGTAGGTATCTCCATGACCACCATATTCATGTACAGGAAGAAGAAATTTCCATAGTGTAAAATCACTTAAAAATACATTTATTAAAATCACAAAGTCGAACCATTCACACGTTCTGGTGTCTCCACCGAAACACGTTTATACAGCTTAATCTCTGAGTCCAATCAGCTTCAGTTGTAAACCAAGCCACGAGTCCGATCTGACAAGTATCCTGGCCCTACCCTACGCGTTTCAATTGACATGCTCAAGAAGCCCTTCTGCTAGTTTATAATTTGACCAGCAACTTGCTCTTGTGAGTTCATTTAGTAAGATTGGTGGTGGAGCACATAGGGCGTTTTTGCAACACTCCACTGAATTGGAATAAGAAACATAATCAATGTTGAAGAGCACATCTATTAGTGGCTTGTGGGACTTGATCATTATTTTGATTTGATGTATATGGACTCTGACACTGGACACTTTTCATGCACTCACACTTTATTGTAGAATTATGAATTCATGCACATGTAATACATGCTATTGTATTGGATATATTGCACATGGCATAGGTGACATATATATAATATTTTTACGGTTTTGCACGTTAGGGATTAGCGCTGTTCTTTTTTCATTATATAATATATTTTGAGGCAATCAAATACAGGATAGCAGCTGTTCCCTCTATTTTAACCACTTCAATACCAGGCACTTAAACACCTTCCTGCCCAGACCAATTTTGAGCTTTCTGCTCTGTCGCACTTTGAAAGACAATTGCGCGGTCATGCTACACTGTACCCAAATGAAATTTTTATCAATTTTTTTCCCACAAAAAGAGCTTTCTTTTGGTGGTATTTGATCAACTCTAAGATTTTTATGTTTTGCTAAACAAATAAAAAAATACCGAAAATTTTGAAAAAAAATATGTTTCTTTTTGTTTCGGTTTCAAAACTTTGTAAATAAGTATGTTTTCTCCTTCACTGATGGGCACTGATGGGGCTACACTGATGGGCACTGATAAAGCGGCACTGATGGGCACCAATGAAGTGGCACTGATGAGGTGGCATTGATGGACACTGATATGTGGCACTGATAGGCGGCACTGATGGGCACTGATAGGCGGCACTGATGGGTGGCACTGATGGGTGACACGGATGGGCACTGATAGGTGGCACAGATTGGCACTGATAGCTGGCACGGATTGGCATGGATGGGAGCAGCACAGATGGGCATGGATAGGCGGTACAGATGGGCATGGATAGGCAGCACAGATGGGCATGGATGGGCACTGATAGGCGGCACAGGTGGGCACTGATAGACGGCACAGGTGGGCACCGGTAGGCGGCATTGTATTATGTTATACTGTACTAATGGATGCCAATCAGTGCCAAACAATAATGCATGCCAATCAGTGATGCCCATTGTGGGCACTGATTGGCATCCATTATGGGCACTGATTGGCATCCATTGTGGGCACTGACTGGCATCCCTGGTGGTCTAGGGAGGATTACCTTGTGCTGGGCATCCCTGGTGGTCTGGTGGCATCCCTGGCGGTCCAGTGTGGGCATCCTCGGGGGGCTGCACTGATAAATCGATCAGCACAGACCCCCCTTGTCAGAGGAGCAGCCGATCGGCTCTCCTCTATTCACGTCTGACAGACGCGAGTGAGGAAAAGCCGATCACCGGAGACTCTTTACCGAGATCGTAGTTGCAGGGTGTCAGATTGACACCCCACAACAACGATTGCCGGGGGCGCGCAGTGGCTCAAAATCCTGATCACGTCATATTACATCCGGTCAGGATTTTGAAGCCACTTTGCAGCCGTCAATTGCCTATAGGGCGGGCGGCAAGTGGTTAATATCACTTTATACAAAAAAATATTTTTTTTGGAGTTTTGGACTTATATAACACTTCACATGCATGTAGCAGGGCCAAAAATACCCATTAGAGTCTGGTGATGCAGGTCTTTCTCTTTTTTTTTTAAACAGTGAATAGGGATGAGCTTCGACCATTGCCTGTTCGCCTGTTCACCTGTTCAGCAAACAGTGAACAATTTGGGCTGTTCGCAGCAAATTTGAAAAGCTGAAACACCCTGTACAAGTCTATGGAGAAAGCTAAAATGCTAATTTTAAAGGCTAATATGCAAGTTACTGTCCTAAAAAGTGCTTGGGGACCCGGGTCCTGCCCCAGGGGACATGGATCAATGCAAAAAAAGTTTTAAAAACGACCGTTTTTTCAGGAGCAGTGATTTTAATAATGATTAAAGTGAAACAATAAAAGTGTAATATTCCTTTAAATTTCGTACCTGGGGGGTGTCTGGGGGGGGTGTCTATAGTATGCCTGTGAATGGGCACATGTTTCCCGTGCTTAGAACTGTCCCTGCACAAAGTGTCATTTCGCAAGGAAAAAAAGTCTTTTAAAATCACTTTCCATTGTCGGCTCCCGTAATACAGAGAACACTATATATATTACATTGTTGCTTTATACTACAATATATTCACCTGACATGAATTTTAGTGTGCTGAATTATTTATGGCTTTATTGTTTTATTGATAGTTCTATGACACCTTTTAGAACAGACCTTATTTGACTAATACTTTGGGTAGACCGGTAAACCTGTTTTGAAATTTCTTCAGTAGAAATTTGAACAAAGCACAATAAAAGTAAAATGTTGCCTTTCTTAAAAATGATAATCACACTAAACAGTTGGTTTTAGGTTGATTTTGCTAGGTCTAAATTGTTAAATTGTTAAATGTTCAAAACTCTAATAGCAAGATACTCGTAGGCTTGATTTACACGTGCCCAGTGGAAATACACCTTTTTTTTAAATCTAAAGCTTCCCGTTTTATTTTGTAGTCAACAAAAATGTTCGCGTATCTGTTTTTGTTTTTTTTCCATAAAAATTTTTATTGAGTAAAGAAGTAAATCCATCACAAAGAAATTTGTTTACAGAAGCAAGTAACATCGAATGTGTGGTAGAAAACAGGTTACTTCGACAGGTAACATTGCTGGAAGGTTGGGTTTTGTAGTGGATTAGCGAAAAAAAAAAAAAAAAACGAGAAGATAGCATGTTTTACATCTGGTAAGTGAATATTGGGCTAAAGCATTTTCAACATGTTCAAAAAAAAAAAAAAAACCCATAGAAAAATTTAAAAAAAGGAAAGATTTTGCCTTATCTAAAGGGTTGCAAATCTAAAGAGTCCAAGTGACTCATAATGGTCGTCAGGGGAACTTATTTGTGTTTTTGTGGAGAAAGTGTGTAATGTTTGGCAGTCACTTCCAAGATTAGTCACTGTATCATTGGCACTTATGTGTTAAGAGTACCACGTAGTATGTTGAATGTGGAGAGTCAGTTGAGATCTAAACTGTTGGGGCTTCCAGCTGGGCTGTTTCATCTGAGGTAGGCCTGATCTTTTACACTAGGTAAACGTCTGAATAAGGTATAGAGTTTCTGTATGTCCGTGGTCTGAGTAGGGTTAAAGGGATGAAGGTTGTTGATAGAGGACCATATTGATTTCGGGAGTAAGTTATAAGGGGTCTTGTATATGAGATTGATCCTGGGGTGGTTTATGTCGGGATATTGTGTGGGGGATTTCCTTGTTGTGTGTTAAGGGTGATATGGTCATGGTAATCTTCTGTAGTCTGAAAGTGGATCCAGCAAGCCCATTTTGTGGGTGTGTCGTGAGCGATGCTAATGAGGCGTTCCATTTCGGCTATCCTAACAAGTCTGGTTAGCCATTGTTTGATTGAGGGAGATTGATGGGTCCCCCAACAAACTGGTATTGTCACGTACCTTCTAGTAGCGAGCCCGGATTGCGGAGAGAGGCCTCCCTTACGACTCCCACTACCGGTTTCCTGGCAATGTAACAGGGAACACAGGAGTAAGGAGGGGTACAGGTGCCTGGCAGGATCAACAGATGGGTAGGATGGGTAGGTGAAGTTCAGTGAAGCAGGTAATCACAGTGAATGGATCATCAGGTAGTTTATAGCAGATAACACAGTTCAATGGAGCAGGTAACTTGGTGATAAGCAGTGCAGGGAAGCAGGCCACTTGTAGCAGGTGAACAGTGCAATATACACAAGTACTTGCAGCAGATAAACAGTTCAATATGAGCAGGCACTTGCAGCAGGTGAACAGTTCAATAAGACAAGTGACTTGAAGCAGATGAACAGTGCAATATGACAAGTGGCTTGAAGCAGACAAACAGCGCAATATAAGCAGGTACTTGCAGCAGATAAGCAGTTCAATATAAGCAAGTTACTTGCAGCAGATGACACAGTTCAGTATAAGCAGGTTACTTGCAGCAGATGACATAGTTCAGTATAAGCAGGTTCACCTTTAGCAGACGGATGGATAAAGCAAGCCGGATCGGATATCAGACAGGAACGAAGTACAAGGGAACAGGCAGGAGAATCGTCACAACAAGCCGGGGTCGGGTGCAGGCGGATAGCAGATGGGTCACAGGCAGGCCGGGTCAAACAGGAACAAACAATACGGATCAGGTCTCACAGGTATAACGCTGTAGAGCAGACAGCAAAGACTATTGGCAAGAGGCTAGTTTAAATAGGCCGTTTGGCGCCAACACGGACGCACGCACGCGACCGCGCACGTGCCCGCGCACCTGTGTACGAACGTAAGGGCGTTCGTACGATCGTGCGTACCCGCGACGATCGTAAATCAGAAGACCTGGAGGACAATCTCTTCATGCGATTTTCATGACATTGCCCCCTCCCAAGGGGCAGCCTCCGGATGCCCTTTCGGGCAAACTTTTCCGGATGGGCCCTTTTAAAGGATTGAATCAAGTCTTTCGCATGAATGTTGTCCTCGGGCTCCCAGGAGTTCTCTTCAGGGCCATATCCTTTCCATTTGATTAAGAACTGGTTCTGGTTTCCTCTTCTTCTGGATTTTAGGATGGCTTCTATTTCAAATTCTTCTTCACCATCAACCAAGATCGGATCAGGAGGAGTGGTTTTTCGGTTAGGAAATGGATTGGGGGTGAAAGGTTTCAATAAGGATACATGGAATACCGGATGAACCTTTAGTGAGTCTGGAAGTTCTAGTTCAAAAGCAACTTCGTTAATCTTCCTTTTGACTGAGAAAGGTCCTAAAAACTTGGGACCTAGTTTCCTTGAAGGACACGCCATCTTCAAGTTTACTGTGGATAGCCACCCCAAATCACCAGGTACCAGTACTAACTCCCCTCGTCTCTTCTTGTCAAAGGTTGCCTTGTTGTGCTCTTGAGTTCTAGTCATTGTTTCTTGCAGAAGTTTGTTGTTGGTTGAGAAAAAGTTCATCTTTTTCTGGACCGCTGGTACTGAACATTCAGGAAGGGAGTTGGGTAAAGATGAAGGGTGGAAGCCATAATTGGCAAAAAAGGGTGTCTGTTTGGTGGCAGAATGGAGAGAATTATTATACACAAATTCAGCTACTGGAAGCAGGGAGATCCAATCATCTTGTGCAAAAGAGGAAAAACAGCGTAAATATTGTTCGAGAGTTTGGTTCGTCCTCTCAGTCTGCCCATTGGACTGAGGATGATAGGCGGATGAGAAAGATAACTCAATATTCAAGGCCTTGCAGAGGGACTTCCAGAATCGAGAGGTGAACTGTACTCCTCGATCCGAAACTATATTGGCTGGTACCCCATGGAGCCTAATTATTTCCTTGATAAACACTTGTGCAGTTTCAGAGGCTGAAGGGGTACCCTTCATGGGAATAAAATGTGCCATCTTTGACAGACGATCGACCACCACAAAGATAGTGGTATGATCGTCTGCCGGAGGCAATTCAACAATGAAGTCTAGAGACAGCATTTTCCATGGCCTGTCCGGAACAGACAACGGTTTAAGGAGGCCCCAGGCCTTAGTTTTACAGTTCTTACTTCTAATGCACGTAGTGCAGGTGTTCACGTATTTCCTGCAATCCTCCCGTAACTGAGGCCACCAAAAAGTACGCTGTACCAAATCAATGGTTCTAGTGATACCAAAATGTCCGGCGAGTGCGTGGTCATGACACAGCTCTAGAACAGATACCCGCAGAGTTTCGGGGATGTAGATCTTGTCTTTATACCACAGTAACCCACCTCTGGTTTGTAGTTCCGGTTCTGAAAAAGGTCTTTGTCCCATGGAGGCTTGTCTAAGCCGGGAGAGAAGATCTTCCTGAAGCAGAAGGAAATTCCCAGGAGCGAGAATGGTATCTGGAGGAGAATTTTCCTGGGACTTGTGGAACATCCGTGACAAGGCATCTGGTTTTATATTCTTAGACCCTGGGCGATACGTCACATGGAAAGAGAACCGGGAGAAGAAGAGTGCCCACCTGGCTTGTCTTGGTTTTAGTCTTTTTGCAGATCTTAAGTACTCCAGGTTTTTGTGATCGGTAAATATATATATTGTAGCCCATGCAGGAATTTTAACATATAAACCACTTCTTCTGTTGAACATGATGAAAAATCCTTCAAAACATAGTGTTTCCTTGTAGCTGTGGTTGTAAACTCTTTTCTTCTTCTTGCAATGCTGCCCCGGACCTCCTTGCATGCGTGAGACTTTCCATATGTGTAGAAGCCTTACTGCCTGGGGAACCGAAAGGTAAGTTGTTTAGGAGGATCTATCACACTTTCCACTCTTTTATCTTTCAGTGTTAGTGTCTTACTATATATACATGTAGGGTATTCTGGTAGGATATTGACCAAATGTTGACCTTTCCTTAAATTAAATCTTTCTTGTACCAATTTTTTTTATACATTTTTCTATTTTCAGATATTGAAAATTGTAGTCTAAAATAATGTCAGTCTCAAAATCCTTCTTATTGGAGCCATTCTTCACTGAATCAACTAAAAGTTCCTTTTCCTCCAAAATTCTGACTTTCTCAATGTGTTCAGAAATAAGTGCTCTATCATAACCTTGTAAATATGTTTCCTTGTTCTTACAGATAACGGTCGATCAATGATTTACTGTTAAACCTATCACTTGTCATGTGTGCCTGCACTAGGTATGTTTCCTCTTCTATACAATTTCTGAGGAACTGAATAAACTGCCACTTTGGAATGTTCCCTAGCCACATACTAGCCACATATGATGAAGACAACTTTCTCAAGGAATATATGCATTTCTATCAGAGGGTTAGAAATAACTCAATCTTTTCCATATGTTGTTTCCAGGAGAGTTTTATAGTCTTGTTATTTGTGTCCATCTTCCTTTTGAAGTCTTCCAAGCTTTCCCTTCGTACTTCCTTTATAAACAGGGTATCATTATGTAGCACCCAGCCCACATTTCTGGGGGCCTAGTGATGAACCCCAGAGGCAGGGAGGGCTGACATACTTCTTCAGGGTGCAGGTTACTCACCATAGTGGTTGATGTACAAGATAGAAATTGGGCGCCAGTCACATTTATTCTTGAACAGAGAGAAGTTTATTTCTTATAACAGGAAAAATGTGCTGGAGAGGGGATAGGGCACAGGACCCCGTTAGTCAAAAACAGTAATGATCAGCAGACAGGCAGATAGGCAGTCTCCTTAGGCAAAAATTGGTGAGATAAGGTAGACATCAGTACAGGAAAAGAGCCTTTAAGCTGAACCAGCACATCTGTACTTTGTAGAATAGGCTGTCTCCTATGGTAACTGAACTTAACTCACAGAAGGTGCAGGAATTCTATGGATGGTATCATCTTGATGCATTCCCAGGCTCTCCATGGGTCCCTGTTCCATGCAAGAGTCACCTATGGTAGTAGTACTTCATCTCAGCTTTCCATACCTCTCAGAATTGTATCCAGATGTTTAGTAGGCTTTTGTTAGAATAATCTTGAACACCTGGATAGGCCCGGGATAGATCTAGTAGCCAGGAGAGCACCTGGATAGGCCTCAGGCTTCAGACCTAGCAGCCAGGAGCTGTTTCACACACATCTACCCAGACTGCAGTCTGGGCAGAAAGACCTAGATCACCTGACTCTCCAAATAAATAGCCTCTCCCCAAATTTATAGCGGCCAATTTGATTGGCTGAGAAAGGCATGTTTATTCATAACCTGAATGAATGCACTGTAGCTCATCACACTAATGTCAAAGGCAACAGCACCACCTACTGACAAATGGGAGGAACCACAGATAAAAGGGACTGGGAGAAAAGCCACTAAATACTACAAATTAGCCAGGCTGGCTACAACCCAGCACAACTAAATTTACCTGTAGCCCTGCTTTGGAAAAAGGGTGCTACATTCTCGCCCTACCAAGAAGACTATGTCCTTGGAGTCTGCAAAAGAAAAACACATTTGCTCTCAAGACTGAGAGCGTATGTCCTGGCAAAAAGTGGATAGGGAAGGGTATAGGAAGAGATAAAAGTTGAGTTAAAAACACGAGTGGCATTCCACACGAAAAAAGGTTAGAAATGCAATAACAATGACATTATATCCTGTCTATCTTATCTAATACTATACTCTAAGGATCCGACTACCTCTATCTGTAGCAGAGCGTTGTAATTTAATAAAGATGATATGGCTACCACAGATTCTATACTTGCTCCATAACTCTCCCATTTGGATAGGTCAGACGTGGTTCAAGAGAATATAATCTCTTTTTAGGGAACTGATTTGGAGGAAGGGCCAATCTAGGATTGGATTGCGAACCATACAATTACCAATTAAAGAAGGGGGTAAGGCGGTTCCGCATCCGAGATCAAATTTCCTGGCTTTCCAATTACAATATTTAACGGGCTGTGGAGACCTGGGAGGGGAGAACCCTTTTAATAAAGTGATGATAATGGGGGCCCCACATAGTGGATTGGTAGAGGTCTTAGAGACGGATTCATTTATTTATAGATACCCAACAATAAAATTAGTCCATAAAGTATGGCAGGTAACTGGCATTAAAGGGATATAATGGGGTAACAGAATATACCCCCTTATGGAACAATAAAAATTTGGCAGAAGTAAGGGGTATAGAGAGGCCCAGGGAATGGGAGCGGCAGGGTATTAAACGATTGGTTCAATTATATGAGGACAATCTCATGAAGACGTTCGAGGACTTAAAAAGGCAATTTAATATATCAAATAAGGTATTTTATAAATATCTTCAGATTAGACACACCATCCAAGCACAGTTTAGGTCATAAACCATTGAATGGACTCAGATCCCCACACTTCTAAAAATAATTAAACCAGTCGCAACTAAAGGATTCATTTCTGAGTTGTATGTTAGATTTGGGTCTAGAATAATAAGGGGAGCAGGGCCACCCACGATGAGATTTGGTCTAATTTTCTCCCTCGCAGAAGGTATCCTATTTGTTCTTAATTCATAGAGTCTATTATACCCTCAAAAAAATGTTTCAATTTGCAAGGAGACAAAATGATGAGTGCCCCAGATGTAAGGCACCAGGAGATCTGATCGATATGATATGGAAGTGTCCTAAGCTATTTAGATACTGGGCGGAGATAGTAGCTAGGATAAATAAAATTTTTGGAACCACACTAGAACCGGAGGCCAAGATTTGCCTATTAGGAAGTTTGGAAGAATGTAAAGCCCCGACTGGTGCCATTGAAGTAGTGTTGAGATGCCTGTTTCAGACAAGGAAATTAATAGCACAAAAATGGCAGGCACAGAACTCCCCCCCCCCCCCGACAGTGGAGAGTTGCGGTTGAGACCATTAATTCAATGGTTTGGAGTGAGAGGGTGAGATGTATTAGGCAGGGTAATTATAATTATTTTGAAAGAATGTGGAGGTCTTGGCTGGACGAGATGGGGTACCCCCTATAAGGGGATGGTGAGGGACTCTTTCTTGCTCCTAGCCACTCCCTTATTCTTGCTTTCCGCCCCTACTTGGTCTTGGATGTTTTTCTTTTTTATATTTCTCCTGTCCAGGGAGATGATTTTCCCCTTAACTTCTTGGCCATGTGACTAATAGAAATATATGCATAATTAATAATTGAGTGGTGTATGGGATGGTGGGTGGCAAAGGGTTGGGAGGGATAGGGTAGATAAAATAATAACAGTTTTGTCTTTGGTACTCTGAAATGCTATATATTTTATATCATATTTTCTCTTTTTGATATTTGAAGAATAATAAAAATAAAGTAATTAAAAAAAAACAATAGACTGATACCAAATTCATGCACTTACACAGCTTGCATTAAAAAATAAATTTAAAAGAGAAAATGTTACAGGAGGTTCATTGTTGATATCCTGTTGATATGGAAAGGAGACAGGGAAAGCTTGAAAGACTTTAAAAGGAAGATGGACGCTAATAACAAGAACATAAAACTCTCCCGGAAATAACACGTGGAAATGATTGAATTTCTAGATTTGGTTAGAAAAATGAAGAAAGTAATTATCCACAAGCATTTTTTTCAAATCCTCTGATAGAAATGCATTTCATCAATCAGGAAATTGTCTTCATGATATGTGGCCGGGGAACATTCCAAAGTGTCAGTTAATTTGGTTCCTCAGAAGTTGTACAGAAGAGAAAACATATCTAGTGCAGGCAAGACAGTTATCTGCAAGAATGAGGAAAATATTAAGAATGGTTTTCAGTAAAGGTTTTGATAGGTCATTTATTTCTGAACAGGTTGAGAAGGTAAGATTTATGGAAAGGAACTTTTAATTGATTTGGTTAAAAATGCAACAAAGCCGATTTCTCCCAGTTGATTACCCTCCTGTAACATTTTAATTGTGTTACAGGTAACACTTTCCAGAAAGATTTGACCCCTTTTCTCAAAGGAAGTTAATCAGCGCTCACAGGTAAGTATATCTCCATGGGGTCACTCATCACACGATCTCCCACATGAGGAACGGCTATAAGGCAATCAGCCTTGGACACTTTGATACTCCTCTTTCTTGTGATAATTACTCCACAATCTCAATCACCATTGACATGGGAGAAATATAAAGGATAACCTTAATGTATAGTAATTTTAATCTGCTTATTACATCATGCTCATTTTAATTGTCGTGATGTAAGTGCAATATTTTATTCTTTTAATAAACAGATTCAAATTACTACACTTATGCCCCATACACACGATCGGACATTCCGACCATAAAATCCATTGTATTTTTTCCAATGGATTTTGGCCGAAACTTGTGTTGCATACACACGGTCGCACAAAGTTGTTGGAAAATGCGATCATTCGGAACGAGGTGACGTACAAAACATACGACGGGACTACGTAGAGGCCAGTAGCCAATATTTTTTCTGATCCTGCGTGGCACTTTTTGGGTCGGAATTCTCTACACACGATCGGAAAAAGTCAGATCGGATTTTGTTGTTGGAAAATTTTCCATCCAGCACCCAAGGGGCACACTACATTAAGAGACAGTGCTGATAGCATAAACATGTAAATGTTGTTCCAGCAGCAGGAGGGGAGGGGGCGGGCACTGTCACTAGCTGACAGGCAGGGAGGGGAGAGAGGGGAGAGAGGACAGAGGAGGATTAGGAGAGCTGCGGATGACGGAGGCACGTAAACTGACCATGGTGTTAGGGCTAAGCAGCCATGATATACCGTGGACAATTTACAGGAGGGAGGGTATAGCCAGGCAGGATCAGCCAGGTATTTCAGGTAATACAGGGGGGCAAATTACACAGCATAGGCACTGTGCTGTATAACATTCTTTAACCACTTCCCGCCCAGTCAATAGCAGATTGACACCTGGGAAGTGGTTCTGTTATCCTGGCTGGATGTCATATGATGTCCTTCAGGATAACATGCTGCCGCACTCCCATGCGGGTGCTCATCGTGTCGATCGGTGTTGCGGTGTGTCAGTGTGACACACCTCCACACCGATCTTGGTAACGAGCCTCACGGTTGATCACGAAGTAAACAGGAAAAGCTGTTGATCAGCTTTTCCTCACTCGAGTAGAGGATAGCAGATCGGCGCCTCTCCTGACAGGGAGGGTCTGCGCTGATTGTTTATCAGCGCAGCCCCCCCTCAGATGCCCAAACTGGACCCCCGGGGAAGCCCCCAGGATCACCAGGGATGTGGGCAACAGGTGGATTGCCATGGCCATCCACATGTGCTCAATGTGCACAATCTGTGCCAAGCAGTGCCCACAAATGGGCACTGACTGGCACCATCATGTACAAAATAAAATCAGTGATGCCCAGCAATGCCACCCATTGGTATCATTATTGCCACCCATCAGTGTCCAGCAGTGCCACGTATCAGTGACCACCCATGCCCATCAGTGCCCACCTATCAGTGGCCATCAGTGCCACCCAGTTCCACCCATAAGTACCCATTAGTGCTGCCTATGAGTGCCCATCAGTGCCACCTATCAGTGCCGCCTATCAGTGCCCATCATCAGTGCCCATCAGTGGCACCTCATTAGTACCACCTCATCGGTGCCCATCAGTGCCACCCTATCAGTACTCGTCAGTGCAGCCATATCAGTGCCCATTATTGAAGAAGAAAACTTTTCAAAATTTTCAGTCTTTTTTTATTTGTTGGCGCAAAAAATAAAAATCGCAAAGGCGATCAAATACCCCCAAAAGAAAGCTCTATTTGTGGGAACAAAACAATAAAAAAATTGTTTGAGTACAGTGTTGTAGGACTGCGCAACTGTCATTCAAATTGCTACAGCACTGAAAGGTGAAAATTGGCTTGGGCAGGAAGGTGTCTAAGTGCCTGGTATTGAAGTGGTTAAAGGGACAGGATCCATTTTCTTTTTAGGTTAACAAACGCTTTAAATACAGCTGCAGGGAATGTCCTGGCCATAGCCGACTGGGCACTGATTGGAGTGATAGCTTGGATCTGGGTCCGGATATTTCTGTACTTAATCCCCTTTTTAAGAGCTATTTACATGAGCAGTGCAGAGGAACCCATTGTTAAATGTTTTACATTTTACGCTGGGGTACTGCCCACTCCTTCTTCCCACCCACCCACCTCTATCTGATCACTGGATTAAAAAAAGAAAAAAAAGTAAATGCCCTTTTGACTTAACTTGATGTGGTTGTAAAGGCTGAGGATTTTTGCTTGAAGGTAAAAAAACTGTGTGTTTCTCCCCCCACAACCCCCTCTAATACTCACCTGAGCCCCCTCTCGATCCAGCGATGTGCACAAGAGCCTTGGCTGTCCCAGGACTTCCTCTCCTTATTGGCATCACACTGCTGTCAATCACAGCCAATGAGAAGAGAGTGGGGAATGGGGCCAAGCCGTAGCTCTATGTGTCTTATGGATATATAGAGCAGGGGCTCTGGAGCAAGCATGCACAAGTGGGTCTGAGACCTGTTTCCCAGTTTGGCCAAAAGGAAAAGTGTCCCAATTGGTCACCGAGGAGGAGGGAGGAAACGGAAGCTGCTGCCGCCGTCATTCCCGTGGAGAGCAGGGGAAGGGGAAGCCGCCACCGTGATGACCACAGAGAGCTGGGGAGCCGCCGGTGAAGCGTGGGAGAAGTTCTAGCCAGCATAGATGGGGAGGGGGAACCTGGCATGGTTTGCCGCGGCCTTCGCCCCCAAAAAGATAAAAACAATTACCACTAGACGCCCTGGGTTAGAAGAGAATGAGAGATAGGATTGGGGGAAAAAATATAATTTTTGCAAAGAATGGGGCTTTAAAAACCACTTGCTCATTATACAGCGGCAAGTCGGCATGATCTCACCAACCGTCGTAGCTGTACATCAGTCCCTTTAAGCGGGATAGCAGGCTGCATCGCGGGGGTGCTGATGCTCATGACCGGAGGTCGCGATCACCAACGCCCACGAGCAATCGCGTGCATGAGAAGATGAACAGGGACATGTGTGTGTGTGTGTGTGTGTGTGTGTGTGTGTGTGTGTGTGTGTAAACACACGTCCCTGTTCTGTTCTGTGAGGAAAGTGATTGTGAGTTCCTAATAGCTAGGAACCACAATCTCATTTCCTCTAGGTCAGTCCCCTCCCCCTACAGTTAGAAACAACCCTAGGGAACACAATTAACCCTTTGATCGCCCCCTAGTTTTAACCCCTTCCCTGCCAGTGACATTTTTACAGTAATCAGTGAATTTTAATAGCATTGATCGCTGTATAAATGGTCCCAAAAATGTGTTGCAGTCCCGTTAAAAAAAAAAAAAAGAATTCAGAAATCGCGGCTATTACTAGTAAAAATAATAATAAAAATGCTATCCCCTATTTTGTAGGTGCTATAACTTTTGTGCAAACCAATCAATATACACTTATTGTGATTTTTATTACCAAAAATATGTAGAAGAATACATAATGGCCTAAACTAAGAAAAAAAAACACTTAAAAAATTGCAGCCAGGTCAGTGTCCTTTGCAGCCTTGTCATTGCAGCCTTGCCATTGTCCATTGCAGCTTTGCCAGTGTCCATTGCAGCCTTGTCGTGTCATTTGCAGCCTTGCCATTTAAAAATGGCGCCGCCGAGCAGAGCAAGAATTAATGTGGTGGAAGCCCCTGGGCTTAAATCACTTTCGGGCCCTACCTTCTATACATTACTTTAAATAGAACAAAATGATACATAACTGCCAATAGCCAATCAGAAAACCTCAAGATAAGAAAAAAGGAGAGATGGCGCAAGGAACAATTCCATATAGTCCTAAAATAGTCCCAAATATTATGTATAAGAACAATCATTAGGATTGCTTGGATGGCTGCAACCTGGAGAGCCAAGCACAGCTCTATAAAACAGAAATAGAAAAGGACAAGGTGCGCCAGACTCAGTGCAGTATTAAAGAACTTCTGTTTAATTGGACAAGACAAAACAGCCAAATGGCTACTCACAAAAGTAGATAATATATAAGCGTATAAGTGGGGGATACTGTCCTGGTATTTGTCCTGGGTCCACGATGTAAGCGATCATTCTCAGAGGCACCACAGGAGGATGATGAGAAGCGGTGGTGGTGGTAACTCTTCTCCATGCTTTGTATGTCTCAAGGGCAGTGTAGGCGATGCACGCCGTGCAGTATCGATGGCGTCCGTGAACTGGAAGACAGAGGCCGGAAGTCCGTTCCAAGGTGGAACACAAACACCGCGGACTGGAAGTGACGTCGTGGCCAATGAGATGACGCGTTTTACAGCATTCGCTGTTTCGTCTGATCTAGCTGATCATTCACAAGGTTAGATATATATACACACATGCTTTAGGGAAGTGGCCGGATGTGCGGAAACAACCATATACACAGTAAACAATGTAATTATTAAAAACGAACCAGGAGATTAATAAAAGCAATAAAAATGGATAAAATGATAATTAAATTGTAACTAATATGAAGATATTTAAAATGTAAATGAGCAGGGCCCATGGGGCCCCCTATTGAGTGGGGCCCATGGGCTTGAGCCCAGTCAAGCCCAATGGTAAGCCCAGCCCTGCCGCTGAGATACAGAGCCGGATGTCCTGTGTATCTTGGTGGTGCTCGGTAGCGCTCGGTGGCTCTCACCTGTTCTCGGCCGAGAAGGGCTGAAAGCCGCCGAGAAGCTCACAATCATTGGGGGATCAGTGTACAACAGGCACCCACGATTTCCCCCTGATTTTAAATACAGTATTTGTGGTGAAAAAAGGACGTCAATTTTGTTTTGGGTACAACGTTGCACAACCGCACAATTGTCAGTTAAAGAGATGCAGTGCCGAATCGCAAAAAATGGCCTGGTCATTGGGCAGCCAATTCTTCCGGGGGGTTAAGTGGTTAAACAGTTTAGCTACTGGACTGAAAATGTATCTCGTATTGGTCATTCCACATATAATGTATCCTGTGTCCACCCAGTTTGGGATTTGCTGATTTAGTAGACTTACTGTATAAAATGTTATACAAGCAATGTAAGGAGCAGAAAAAATTTCACTTTCATTGTACTCAAACATTTTTCAGGAAAAGATTGTGATCTTTATTACACAGTTACCCTACAGGAAATATCATCCTGAGGAATTTGTTTATTTAGATTGCCACGTAGGCCAGCATCTTTTCAGTATATATAGAGGCACATTGGAGCTATTGCACTACACCTGATTCAGATTTCTACGTGAGCAAGTCAGTGAATAGAATTACACTTTCAGGTACTATTTGAATTATATTTATATAAATGGTGGAGAGGTGGTTTGCCCTGGGAGGGGGTGGGGGGGGGTCTGTGCTGATGTTGGGGAGGGGGCTTGTCCTGGGGGGTCTGTGCTGATGGCATGGTTTTTCCTGGGAGGTCTGTACTCATGGGGGGCTATATACCCTGATCTGTGAGGCTGAGCTGTATACCCTGATCTGTGAGGCTGAGCTGTATACCCTGATCTGTGAGGCTGAGCTGTATACTCCTGACACTATGGGTGGAAGCAACTGGAATACAGGGGACAGAGTTGGTGGATTATCTAAGGGATGAGGCTTATGAGAAGTGGTAGGGGTCAAAAGGACGGGGTCTGGCGCTCCCCCATCCTAAAACTTCACCAGCCGCCACTGGTAAGGAACATTCTTCCCACTGACGACTATTGTAAGGAACATTTTTCCCACTGATCACCCGAAAGACCCCTTTCACAGTGAAGCAGTTTTTACTTTGTACCCAGCCACCTCTGTGCACTAGAGAGCACTTCCCCCCATGGTACGGAGATAAGTAGAGGGGTGGGGGTGTTCTGTAGTCCTGCCCCAGGGTGACAAATCTGTAATCACTTACAGAACAGTGAATAAGCATGCTCTCCATATGATAGGAAGTATGTTACTGGCAGGATCACCAGGTGAAAATAAAGTAAAAAAAACAAATGCAGTCACCGCATACAGAATAATGACTGGTGAGCTGCAATATGTAAAATTTTTTATTTTGGATTTAGATACTTGTTGATGCAATCCGAATGTATTTGCTTAATGTTACCTATATAAATGACTGCTTAGCCAGATGGCTCTGGTTCCCCTCTGATCCTGGACCCACAGCAGTTCCATGATCTGGACTGATATCATTAATGCTGAACTTCAGACACAAAAACTTTAATTTTAGTATATAAATATAAATCAAAACTTGCAGTGCTCTAAACACTAACTTACATAATTACCTAATAAAGCAATGTAATAAATCATAATAAATGAACTATATGAATAATTTGCAGTGACTTTTCCTGTTTATCAAGTAGATTTTTTCACAAAATAAATGATAATTAAATAAAACAGTGCTTCCTAGGGGTCTAGATATACGATATTGCTGTGTCTTAAGCATTAGGACACAAAAAATGAGAGCTGCATTGTTTAGCATTAGGACACAAAAAATGAGAGCTGCATTGTTTGTAAAATGATTATCACCTAAGATCATCGGCTCCATCTAGTGGCCATAATGCAATATCTTTTTGATTCAGGTATTTTAGGTAAAATGCTGCATTATGGCCACTAGATGGCGCTGATAATCATAGGAGATAATGATATTACAAGCAATGCGGCAATCATTTTTTTGCACCTGTGCGAATGCTTAAGAAATCAACATGGTAAATGTTTTTGTACCTATACCCCCGTGTTTATATTCAGTACAGTCTCTCAATCATGTGTGATCTCAACTGCACTCTGCATGCTCTGCTCCCCAACTTCTCCCTTATTCATGTTCTGAAAAACACTCTCTGATTATATTATTTTCCAAAAACAGAAAGCTATTTGAACCTAATGGACAACATGCATACTTACATAGATCCTAGTTGGACCAATGCAACTATAAAAAATCTGGCACTGCACCGCAAAAAAAAAAAAAGGGAAGGGTAGTGTGCCCCTTTCAACAAAAAAAGTACCAGATATTTCACCTTGTCTGGGTGAGCGAACAGAATGGCAGGAGAACAAACAGAATGTGACTATAAGCAACGGGAGAGCAATTGCCTGCCCTAGGTGTCCTAGAGTGTTCTTAGATGACCTGATTTGTCCTAGATGTCCTAGAGTAGATTTAGTTGTCTTAGAGTATCCCTAGATGTCCTGGAGTAATCATACATGTTCTGGAGAGGCCCTAGATGTCATAGAGTAGAACCAGATGTCCTGGAGTGTTCAAGATGTCCTGGAGGGGCCCTAGATTTCCTAGCGTAGCTTTAGATGCCCTAGAGTAGCCCTAGATAGCCTGAAATGGCCCTAAATGTCCCTGAGTGGCCCTAGATGTCCTAGAGTAGCCCTAGATATTCTGGATTGTTCCTGGATGTCCTAGAGTAGCCCTAGATTTCCTTGAGTAGCCCTATATGTCCTTGAGTGTCCTAGCTGCCCTAGACTAGCCCTAGCTGTCCTGGAATGACTCTAGTTCTCCTAGAATAGACCTATAGTAGACGTCCTAGAGCAGAACAGGAACTTATTTGCTGTAATAGTAATCACAGGTGTTTCTTTCTCTCATACAGACCAGCTGTAATTGGAATATGTCCATTATGAAGGTTCTTTGTCTACTTTTGCTCCATGTGGCATTAGTGACTCCAGGAACACAGATATGCAAAGACCCTGATGAGAATGCCTACTCAATCATCACATGTGGAGCTCCCGGGAAGAACGGCCTACCAGGCTTGAATGGGGCAAATGGAGCAAAGGGTGAACCAGGTAAAAATGAACACAATTTTAATACCAATAATGATCTGTAGCCTAATACTTCACAAGCTGGATTCTGCATACCTCCCAACATTTAAAAATGGGAATGAGGGACACCTACTAGAAAAAGTATGTTGGTATGGGCTATACCCCTGCCACACCCCCTTAAAGGAGATTTAACTAAAAAAAAAAAAAAAAAGATTAGATAAATCCACAAGAACTTTTTTTTTTATACTACCATTCCTTTATATTGGCTTTTAAAATTTGCAGCAATTTAGAAATTGGATGAAAGGTTTAGCACTGGGAAACACTTTTTGAAAGATAAATAGTGCATTTTATATACAACTATATAGATCAGGCCAAAATGAGGGACAAATGAAGAGAAAGGAGGCAAAGAGGGAAATTGCTCCAAATCAGGGACAGTCCCTCCAACTAAAGGGACAGTTGGGAGCCATGATTCTGGAGAACTGGGAACTCCCTTCACTTTTTCTGGAAGTATTACACCAACACGTTATTAAGCAGACTCACACTCTACACTAGCCATAGCAGCCCTCACAGTTGCTTTGAGGCCTGGTGGTGGAAGTGGCACTGTTAAGGGGGTTTTAGAGTAATCTAAACTAGACAACTCAGATTCAGTACTGAATCATTATTGATTGCAGAAGTTGCTGTGGCCTGTGGCCCTGTACCAACCCCCCCCCCCCCCCCCCTCCCGACATTTCTAATCAAGGGTTGATGTCAAAAGTACAGGAAGAGCCTTCCAAATTTTTGTTACTGGTCACAGATCCTCCTTTGCAAGCTGTGCAGTAAGAAGAAGATTTGACTACCTGTTTTGGTATTGTAAGCTTATTGTCCTCAGGAAATGTACCCGGTATGACTAATGTAGTCTTCCTCAGGCTGTACAAAATCCAGAGTCAGAGTGATCTAGAGTATCTCCTTAGTTAAAAACTTATCGCTGTTTATAGTTCTTCAGAAAATATATAATTTAACCTTATTGGATCTTCAGACTTTGGGCTTTTATTTAAAAGTAATCTGGGCAGCTATAGCGTTGCCCAGACACTTTTATGTTTTTGAGGAGAATAGAGGGCACAAGGTCCCTCATTTATGGTTTATAAACTGATGAGCTGTCAAGGTATTGTAGCACCCTCTAGTACAGTGATGGCGAACCTATTGCACACGTACCACAGCTGGCACGCTGAGCCCTCTCTGTGGGTATGCAGCGCGCTGCCAGTATAGGGGAGGGAATCCCCTTGCCAGGCAGTCACTTGCACTGGCAGTCAAAGCGCGGAGAACTGTTGGCCCCAGACTGAGGAGCTGCAGCCCGGATCCATGTCTGCCTGATCTGCCTCCTCCCTAAGATAAGTAGACAAGAGGAGAGGAGGGTAGGGTTGCCACATGTCTAGGATCCCCCTGGACAGTTTGAGTTTGGAATCATGCGTCCAGGTTTCTGACTGCCTGAAACCCGGACATATAATTTAGACTGGTCTATGGCTTCCCAGCAGGGTCGCTGGCTGCAGTTGTCTAAGCTGAGACTGTTACTCTTTCACAGTGCTCAAAGCCAACACTAACAAATCCTCCCCCCAAACACACACACAGAGGAGAGAGAGAGAATCTGCACCTCTTCCCCCCACTCCTATCCCTCTGTCTATGCCCACACTCCAATCCCCGGCACCGTGCCTCAGAAAAGGAAAGTGGGAGCTGGAAATGTTAAGTCTGGCAGCCTTAGATACATCTGGATGAGAGGTTCTGACTGCCAAGAGGTGAGTTCCTCTTTACACCAGAGGCCACAGTGTTTCCCCTTACATCAGAGTCTTCTCCGTACATCAGAGTTCTCAGTGTTCCCCCTTAAATCATGGTTCCTAGAGCACCCCATATGTTAGAGGCCCCAGAGTTCTCCCTTATACCACAGTCTACAGAGTCCCCCCTTACAGTGAAAGGGAACCTTGCGATCTGAATCTGTGGATTCAGATATAAAGGGGGAACTCTGTGGACTCTGATGTAAAGGGGACTCCTGTTATTAACTTCATATGATTAGAAATGTTATTTAATAGGAAAATATATGTAGTTTACACATAAATTGCTGTGCCCGCCTAAAGTGTTAGGGTTTGACTTGAAGAAAAGTTGGCAACCCTAGAGCAGGGGCCAACAGGACTAAAGGGAGTAGAAGGAGACACAGGGGCTTCAGGTAAATTCTGAACTCTGAAGTTTAAATTCAGTTTAATTGCAAACATTTGTCTAACTGTTGACCACTGAATTAAGAAAAATATAATTTTATTCTATATTTAATGTTACAACTGCATTTAAAAACATCATTAGCACATTTTTTGAGGGGGTAAAGGAGGAACCAGAGGGGTCAAAAACTAAGCAGATTCAACTTTAGCTTTTATTCTTTTTTGACTGATTAGGTCCTCCTGGATTACAAGGAATTGCCGGACCACCTGGAGCAAAAGGGGACAGAGGAGCCAATGGGGAGCCAGGTAACTGGGAACTTGAACCCTCTCTTCTTACATGAATGATTTGTATGACTTTAAATGAAAACAAATCTAAAAGCATGGCTTAGTTTTCTCATGGATATTTTAATGATGTGTTTCTAAACCCCGTAGGCTGTGGGGTGGGGAAAGGCCCAGGTGGTAGGGACCCAGAGGGAACTCACGGCACACACAGTGGTTGGAAATACAAAGTTATATTGTCAGACCATTCCAGATACAATAACAGAGTCTATCCAGCAGTATGAAACAAGTGGCAACACTCAGAGCAGTAGGTGGAACTACTGAGTTCTGACGACGATCTCTGTGTTGTCACTCAGCTGGAACCTTTCCCTACGCTAGAAACACTCTCCCTATCAAGCAGGTTACTTTCCCTAACCTAGCCACACTCAAAATGGCAGTGAGGTAGAGCTTTTTTTTAAGTTTTGCCCTCACTAAAGATGGCCACAGAGGTTACCTGGGCGGCAGTTTCCAATCTGACAGCAGCCCACCCAATGACACATATGAAAGCCTAAGAGAAATGAGGAATGCCTATTCCTCTTGTAATCTACTGTCCCTGCATGGTGGATGCAGCAGTGCCACCTGTGTAAGAAGGTCAATCTGCACCAGCCTACACTTCCCGGCTTTGACAGATGCAGTCCTCGGCATCGCTTCTCACAAAACACAATAAAACAGTGAGATTCAACAGCATAAACAGATGGTTAACTGAAAAGAACACAATAACAACAAGCAGTATGTTGTACAACAGAATATTTGGCAAGCAGTTGCCCCCCGGTTAGCCCAAATATGGCAGCAAAACTCGCTGGAATCCTCCAGTTCATCATCAGGATTGTCATTTACTTGAGCTTGCCCAGGAGCTTCAGGTGCTTGGGGGTTATCATGGGTACCCTCACCTGGGCTCTCATTAGTGTCTTCACAGGAGTTCACAAGTTCCTCAGAACTCCTAGAACTTTCCCAGTCCTCTGCTGTGTGATCTTCTAAAGAAGCGGCAGTGGTTTCATCTTTAGACCTGGGATAATCAGTGGGGATCATGTCAATGGGTGGCTGATACCACTCAACTGGACCTCTTTAACAGGGGGAATATTTGCGAGATTAAAATCCTGTGAGTCTGTAGGGGGCTTAATGGAGCTGTCTCCAACCCATACACAGATTCTGATGGAGATGTATCCTGTTGACTTCAGGGTCCTCAGACACCACATTGTATAATTAGAGCAGTGAGAATGGCTGTTTCTCTACCCGGTACAGGATGGTCTCCCACAACGTTTCCAGTCTACTCCCCTTTATAACTTTGGGTTTTTCACTAGCACTCAGTGGCAACAGTTCCAGGGTGGCTTCCTCATCCACCTCCTGATAAGAACCTGCTGTTGAGCCTTGCTCAGCCTTTCCCACTGCTCTTGTACCCATTCCTTGGGCTTTTAGGGGGCAGCTTGCTTTGGCGTGTTTAACAGCAAGTCCGCGGAGAGCCTCTCACTACATCCAAACATGAGGAAGAAGGGAATGTGTTTTTGTAGGCCCAGACAATGTTCCCCTATGTGCTGGTGCCAGTGGTCTCGATCCCCATGCTATAGGGTCCACAGCATACCCAACAGTTTGTGATTAAAGTGTTCCCAGACCCCATTGCCATGTGGATGGTAGGTAGGCATGTGGGACTTACGTATTCCACTTAATCAACACAATTCTGAAAATACCTGGGACTTTAAATTGGGGCCCTGGTCTGATAGGATGCGCTTGGGGCACTTATAGGGCTGAACCACATGATTCCACAACAGCTTACATCGGCAGAGGGCAAGCCTCTAATATATATACTTAGGGTCAGCCTGCTGTGGGAGGAGTTGTCGGGTGGAAGAACTGATTTATGGAGGGTTAGGCTGTCGGGGCCTATCTGGGGGGGGTGGCTTTGGGCCAGAGGTCGGGAGCTGTAAAGGGACCTCTCATACAACCCACATCAAGGGTGTCCTGAACAGAAGCAGGAGAAGGGCAGCGGGGAACATTGCCGGGCAAATCAACAGGAGGGATGCATCCGGGGTCGGTGAGTGACACGCACAGTGAGAAGATCTGGGAGAGACATGCCAGGATTGGATGTAGAGGCAGATGGAGAGACTGTGGTGATACTGGCATTCCAGACAGGTTGCTGCAGCCAGGAGGGCTGGCGGGACTTGCACAGGACTGTTACAGCTAGCACAAGTACTCTTTTTTTTTTCATTGTCATTGGTTGCTACATCAAAGGGGACTGCGTACCCCTGCCAGCAAATGGTGAATCTTAAATTGCTAGGCCTTATTCAGAGTGGGGCCTAGCCATGTGCTAGTTGTACCAGGAATGAAGTATTGCGCATTAGAGAAAGTGGAGTTTACTCAGAAGTGATGTGCTGGAGGAATTGGAGCTTTAGAGACATTCCAATTTAGATTCCAAATACCTTGTTCACCTGAGAAGATCAATTACTTGGGCATCCCATGTTCCCTTTTCCCCTTCCAAATGTAATCCCTCAAATAAAAAACACAAAAACAAGCTGATGGACTGTTCATTGTCTAGAAATGTGTGACTGGAGGTGAATGTGGAACTACTGTACTCAGCGACCCCACGGGGGCACCGCTACACTGTCATCGACACCTCTGGTTAAAATAAAGATCTTTGACTAAAGGATATTTGTAGGATGTTGTTTATTTTGCCCTTCTGCACTCAGTATATAAAGATATAACTTTATAATTTTTTTCCCCACTAACTCTCTCATTAAATATGTTTCATAACTGACAGGACTACAAGGACCGAAAGGGGAAAGAGGAGACAGCATGGGTCCAGGTAAAAGACAATTTTTCTTGAAAGGGAAAGTTTCTTGCTCACATAATTACATGTTGCTTTATTTTAATTCAGTATTAGGCCTCATACACATGGACGTTTTTACAGCCGTGTTTTGGAGCTTTTTTTACAGCTTAAAAACGTCTCTTCATGTTATTCAATGGCCTCACACACACAGGTGTTTTTGAGCTGTAAGTGGCAAAGGGGATTTTAAGTTCCAAAAAACCCCAGGACCAGCGCAGCGAGGGTCTATCGGAATATGGAAGCCCCCTTTAACAAGGGGGCCCCCAGATCCTGGCCCCCCATCCTATGTAAATGAGTATGGGATACATTGTACCACTACCCATCCACCTAAAAAAAGTATCAAAAATAAACACAGTACACAGGTTTTTTTTAAGTGTTTTATTAAAGCAAATTCAGCGTCTCTTCCTATTTCTTCTCCCCTCTCCGGCTCTTCTCCCTCCTTCGGCAATGTCTTCTCCCTCTCCTGCTGGGTCTTCTCTCTCTGCTATCTTCTCGCTCTTTTGCCAGGTCTTCTACCTCTGTTCTTCTTCCAATATTGACTCAATGTGATCTACCGGTGTAATGCTGGGTCCGCCGTGTGCCATGACAGATTGGGGGGGGAACCCACGTCAATTTATTTTTATTTTTTGGCGAGGGGGTTTTCCTTCAAGATGCTCAGCACACAAGTCGCACTGCAAGTCAGATCATCATGATCCGACTTTTGGTGTGACTTCTATTCAAATCAATGGGCTCCCATAGGGAACCATTGATTTTGAATAGAGTCGGGGAAAAGCTGCTAAAATCTAGCGTGGCTAAACATATATTGATGCCAATGCAAAAAGCTGATAAAATGTTATTTTTCACATGCTTTTTTCCTGGCGTCGGTACTAGCTTTACAGCTTGTTTTTTATATCACCCGTGTGTATGAGGCCTTCAATGTAAACTGTTAGCCCGGATCACTTTTATCTAGTTGGCTTTTTTTTAGTGCATTTACATACGTATAAGAAATGGTCCGCATAATGCCTTCCAGTAACCTGGAGTTGCCAAGCCAGTTTTCCAATCCTTGAGATTTTCATGGACAAGATCCAGATGATTTTCACCCCCACCGGTTCTACCACACAGTTCTGCTTCTCTGATGGTGCTAAACCTGGGAAGGAGAATACTTATACTTTGTCCAAGGCCTCAGTACACACGTGGTTGCAGGTGCAATGTGGCAGTTGACTGCATTCACAAGGTCCAAAACACTAGTACTTAGGGGCAAAGGAGGTGCAACAAGGGAAGACTACTGTCCACCATCCCAGACCAATCACTCCACTATTACATCACATACTCCTTCTCCAGACCTTGCTGCTTTCTTCTCTCCCCTTATAAAAGATGTGAATTAAATTAATCCCAATCCTGCAATAATTAGACTGTTTTGCCTAAAAAGGTTCTTCTACTTGATGCACATTTAGGACGTAAGCCAATGAAACATGAATCCTTATAGAATAATTTCCTTTACTGAAATGTAACATAAACAATCCAAACAGTTAGTATAAATGTACAATTCCATATACACAGTAAAAGACAGATTGTACTCAACAAGTCCTCAATCCATATTATTGACAATAGGTTCCGTATAAGGAATAAAACAAAGCAAATATACAGGGGAAGACAGGTTTTCTGATAATCACACTTAAGTTGTAAAAAACCTGATGTAAGCTATACAGTATTATCCCATGATCAGGCCTTTAACTCCAACCTGGGGAGCCCAGAGGATAAACCCACCCTCTCAAGTTCATGCATGTTGTTCAAGACTTCACTCCTTCCAGACTTCACTCTGGCCTAAAGCCCCATCTTTTAAAATCTATAGGGGCCTTGGAGGCTGTACCATATGGAAGAAGTGGGGCTGGCATGTAAAGTAGGTGGTCCCTTTGGCAGGTTATCCAATAAGTGGAGTTAGCCAAAGTGTGATTTACAGGTCCAGGGCTGTAATCTGGCAGCAGCAGACCCCTGTCCCTGATTATCTCTGTGAGGGTATGTCTGTCAGGGCACAGTGTGAGCTGATTGTTAAGGAACAGGGCTGGCCACGGCGTCCTTAACAACCGATGAGTCGTCAGTTGTCAATGGGTTTCCCCGCTGACAGCTAAATAAAAAAACAGCCAAAATTTTAAAAAAATGCATCTGTAGCATATATAGAACAAGCTAAAGAAAAACAGACATTTCTAAAGAAAAAAAAATGAACCAAATCCCATTTAAAATGACTTGCATTTACAATTGCCCACACCCGGCTATTGAGAAAAAAAGAAAAAAAAAACGGGGTCCTCCCCCAGTCCCTTCGGGTCTGGTATGGATTTTAAGGGGAAACCCATGCCCCCAAAATCCATACCCTTATCTGGGCTTGCAGCCTGGCAGGTCAGGAAAGCTGGGGGTGAGCGAGTGCCCCCTTCCCTCCTGAACCATACCAGGCCACATGCCCTCAACATGGGGGGGGGGGGTGCTTTGTGTTGATGGGGGCAAGGGCCTTATCCCCACAACCATGATCAGTGGTTACGGGGGTCTGTGGTCTTATCAGAATCTGGAGGCCCCCTCCCCCATGTCAATGAGTATCGGGTATAGTACCCCTATCCATTCACCAAAAAAGTGTATAAAATAAATAAAAATAACAGAGACGTTTTTGACAAATCCTTTATTAAAAAATAAAAAAAACAGTGTCCCTCAATGTGAATACACCATCAATCAGGCCGCCCGCCGCACCACCGACCCTAGTCAGGGTCACTAGCCTCAGCAGCCCAGCTCTCTCTGGAGACTCCTCAGCAGAAACTTTCTGGAACTTTTTCAGAACATCTCAGACATCACTTTTGGGTACAAGGACCCTTCTTCCTATTTTGGTGGTTGTATGCTTCCACTGCTGATGTTAAAGCCCTAGGAACACATGCAGTCCATACGGTAAATGCTCAGAACTTGTTATTATTTTATGGTGCCCACTACAAACACTGGAAAACTGGAATTCTTAATTCTCAATGTCTCCTGAGCAAAGAAAAGTAGAAAAATATTCTAATGTTTAGTCCTGAACATAAAATTTATTTAGCATATAATACATTCAAATTGATTGTGTGAACTCTTTTCTTAGCTATCGAAAGTCTTAAATTGCAAATTTCTGGTATGGATTCACGGTTGAGAGATCTGCAAGCAAACTTTGAGAATCAGGAAAAAGGTTAGCTGGATGCTTTATACGGGGCTACTTTCAGTTGGGTAATGTATATCGTGTATTTTGGGACAATGGGTAGTTGGGTACGCAGAAGAGACCGTTGCTTTGGACACTTCAGTAGCGGGAGGAGACCTGAAAGAATTGGAGGTCCAACCTATGCTGCTGATGTCCACAGCTCATAGTCAACATCAGTAGTCTACTGAACCAATAATGCAAATGCTCAAAATTTGTGTGGCAAGCTTAAAGTCCAACTCCAGAAAAACTAAAAGCCTTCTCTTGCAGTAGTAATCAAAAAAGCAGTTCATTGGTCTGAAGGCAGAAGACCTTAGACCACAGAAGCATAGGAGAGTTCAGGCTGCAGGGACTGCTCTAGCAGTGCAGAGGAGCCTGCAGGAGTGGAGGATCAGGTTAGTAAAAGTGCTTTACCAAGTTCTCTAGTCATAAACAAGCATTTAACCCTGCCTTGCAGATGCAGCCCTACTACAAGGGATGATTTTAGGTGTCCTGGAGTACATGTTTAGATGAACAAGAGCTACTGCTGAGTCTACAGTTTAGACATCTGGTGGCAGCTGAGCCCTCTAAATGACAATTATTAGATGGAGATCATCAATGGCTGCCACAGTTGTTCACCTACAGCAGGCATGCCCAGAGTCCGACCTGCGGGCTAATTGCGTCCCGCGTTCCAGTTTAATGCGGCCCCACTAGTGATTTGGATATATATATATATATATATATATATATATATATATATATATATATATATATATATATATTTGGCGGACCCTAACAAATCCCACACTCAGGATACCGTATATACCGTATACCCTTATTTTGCTTCACAGTTCTTTATCTAAAATGTAGGTTTTTTTCCGGAAACTTCCCTCTTAGTGAAGGTGCGTGTTATATGCCGATAAATATCCAAATAACACACCCAAGCTCATCCTTAGACTCTTCACCACACACAGCCACAAAGGCAAGATAATTTTCGTTGGACAGTGTATTAGTTAATTTGCTTTTAATTTTAATGGTTCAAAGAATGTCAGGCAAAATGGTCGACCCTCACGCATGTTAAATTCATCAAATCTGTCCCTCTTTGAAAAAAGTTTGGACACCCCTGACCTGCTGGATCCCTTTAACCTAGGGGTGCCCAACCTTTTGAAGAGTAAGGGCCAGACAGAAGGGATTGATCCTCTTCTGTTTTTTTTAGCGGATCAGATTGGAGGTAGTGTAAATGGGCTTACATCTGCTGTTTCATAGAGCTGAATGGAGGATCTGATTGGGTTTGACCGACTGTGTGAAAGGGGCCTAATGCCTTGTACACATGGTCGGACATTCCGACCACAAAAACCGTCTGATTTTTTCAGACGGATTTTGGCCAAAACTTGTATTGCATACACACGGTTGGACAAAGTTGTCGGAAAATTCAGAACGAGGTGACGTTTGTTGCGTACAGTGGGACTACGTAGAGGCCAGTAGCCAATAGCTTTCATCTCATAATTTATTCTGAGCATGTGTGGCACTTTGTCCGCCAGAATTCTCTACAAACGATCGGAAAAAGTCAGATCGGATTTTGTTGTTGGAAAATTGTAGATCCAGCTCTCAAACTTTTTCCATCTGAATTCCCGAAAAAGTCTGATAGAGCGCACACACGATCGGATTTTCCGAAACATAATCAGATCGGACCTTTTTTGTCGGAATTTCCAACTGTGTGTACAGGGCATGATGCCCCATACACACGGTCGGACATTCCGACCACAAAATCCGCCTGATTTTTTCTGACGGATTTTGTCTGAAACTTGTGTTGCATATACACGGTCACACAAAGTTGTCGGAAAATCGTTCTGAACGAGGTGACGTCAAACACATACCTCGGGACTATAAACGGGCCAGTAGCCAATAGCTTTTGTCTCTTAGTTTATTCTGAGCACGCGTGGCACTTTGTCCGTTGGAATTGTCTACACACGATCGGATTTTATATGATCGGACTTTGTTGTCGGAAAATTTTAGATCCTGCTCTCAAACTTTGTGCGTCGGAAAATCCAACAGAAAAAGTCTGATAGAGCCCACACACGATCGGATTTTCCAACAACATAATCCGATCTGACTTTTTCCGTGTGTGCAGGGTATAAGACTGTTTTCACACAAATGCAGCGCAGTGCACCTGTGTCTTTCCTGTGGGTTAGCTACACTTTGCCATAGACTTCTATTATATCCTGCAGGTGTGGTCCACTTTCTGAAAGTGCACCAAACCCGTAGGTAATACGAGAAGTCTATGCCTCAGTGCAGGAATGCATGGGCATATCTGTGCAGTGGTTACTAGGCTGTATTCAAACTGATCCGCAGGTGCAGTTCAGGTGTGCTGCACCTGCGGATCAGTTTGAAAGCAGCCCAGTAACCACTGCACCGTTATGCCCATGCATACACTAATAATATAAGACTGATAATAACTGACCTTTAATAACAATCTTCCATTCAGGTATCGCCTCCTGTTGCTGTCCCAGGCAGAATGCATTTGGTATCACTCCGCCTGTGACAAGAGCCACCGCTATGCAGGAAGCATCAGCTTACACAGCTCTGCTTGCTTTCTCTACCGCCGGCTTCAGTAACAACACAGATGCTCTGGGATGACGGGTCCGCAACCCATGATCTGGATTTGCCAATCCGCCATCCCAGAGAAGGAGGTCGCAGGCCACATCAGAGGGCTCCGCGGGCCACATGTGGCCCCCGGGCCACTGGTTGGGCACCCCTGCTTTAACCTAATAAAAAGTGGCAGATGTTACTTTCTACTATGTGTTCCATGAAATCTCATGATAAAAATGTTTTCTTTTTCCTTTCTTCCCACTATAACACTTTTTTCACTTGGAAAAGACATTGCAAGAATCAGAAAGAAAAACTATATTTTGAATAGTATTGCAGTCACTTACGACGAGGCCAAAGCCACCTGTGCCAGGAACGGAGGTCAGTTGGCCTTACCCCGGACCCCAGAAGAAAACCAAGCCATTTTCTCCCTCCGCAGAACGGTTAACACGCACACATTCTTGGGTCTGAACGACTTGCAGTACGAGGGTAACTTCAGAGATCTGTCTGGACAAGCCATTAGATACTTCAACTGGTACCCAGGTGAACCCAACGACCTTAATAACAATGAGGACTGTGTGGAAATGTGGGATGATGGAAGGTGGAATGATGAGAATTGCGCAAGCAGACGTTTTTTCATTTGTGAGTTTTAAATCAGTGCAAATAATCCAATTCTTAGAATTCATAATCCTCTTTTATCCTTCAAATTCTCCTTTTATAATTTTTCAAAAACCAAACTTTTAGAATCTACATTCCTTTTTTCTCTTGCGCAACTCCATATACCAAGCATTAAAGGGGTTGTAAATCCTTACATTAACCCAGTGAAGTGACTGGCCTCAGATGATACACAGAGATGAAACAAATCTTCCTACTTAAGTTGAACCTGTTTATCTACGGTCCTATATTCTCTACAGACCTTCAAAGTTCAAAATTTATGCAGCTCTTCTGAGCTTTCAGAAAGCAGTGGGGGAGGGGGGGGATGACAACACACACACTGCAGAGCTCAGTGAGGGTATCGCTGAGAGCTGATTGGAGGGAAGATACACTCCCCCTCACACAGCACACAGGAACAGAGCTGAGGCTGTCAATCACAGGCACTTGATGTCAGAAAAAACTTGTCAGAAGTGACTCATACACATAGCAGAGGAATAAAGCAGCAGACAGAAATGACACTTAGTGCTCTGGACTGAGATATGTACAGACTATAGAGGGATATGCTTTGTTCATATTTCATGTCCGAGGTTTACGATCACTTTAATACATTTTGGTGATTGTGTTCGGTTATTCTCCTGAAAAGCATTAAATACATGTGACTATATGAAAAATGACATCTTATTTACGATTTATCACTGTATCTCCAGTTTTGATGTTTCTTCTAAATATGTACCTCTTTCAGAAATGTTTTGCAAAGATAAATAATGCACGGTGACAGTAAGCCAAAACAACCAATCAGAAATAATCTTTTGCTAAGGCAATAAAAGACTAACCGATTACTGAACTTACTAAATAGGACCACACCTGATCTTAGTCTTAAAAATAAAATGGGTTGGTAAATGTTTCTTCACAATTTGTTAATATTTAGTTATATATGTTAGACTTCCTGGGGGTTTAAAATAGGAAGAAACAAGGAAAGGAGGTGCAGGACTCATGGGGATACTCATATCCCTTTGGCTTAGGATGTAGGACTCTGGAAAAAAACTCCTAAAGGTTTGGGCTGCTCCTCGACGCCCATCTATGCTGTTCTCTATCTGCTTGCAACTTAAGGAATGTACCATCACCATTGGGATGACTGACATAATCTAATGTAAATCAACTATGAATCAAATGTGTTCCAATAAAGAGTAAAATGTCTGTCGTTGTGTGGACTCTTCTTTCTCCTAAGCTTAAGTTGGAAACTTTTTCTGAAAACAAACCTTGTGCTGGGTGGGGCTGCTATCGGGGTGATTTCCTGTAAGGCCTAAGAAAGGTATGCAATGGGCTTAGTTTTGTACTGCCGGAGACCCGGGCACATTATTCAGCTCAGACCAGGGGCAATATAGGGTTACGTGAATGGTCATCAATTACTATCACATCATCTGGGCATACACAGAGTGCTAGAGGCTGGCATCTTTTAATACAGGAGATTGCTTTCATGGAGTAGTATTGTTGTATATATTAGTGGATGAGCTTTTTTTTTATTATAGACACACATCACTATCCGACCAGTTCTCTGCCCCCAACCCCCCTCCAGCTTGTATCACCCCCAGACCACTTCATACATCCAGCTGACAGACATCACTCAGAGCTGCTTCTTACCCCCCAGCTGAGGGACATCATTTCATAGTCGCTCCACAGACACAGCACAAAATCCCTCCCCATTCTGCCCCCATCATACCCTCCGCACTCCTCTCCTGTACATACCACCCCATCATACCCTCCGCACTCCTCTCCTGTACATGCTAACCCATCATACCCTCTGCACTCCACTCCTGTACATACTACCCTCATCATACCCTCCGCACTCCTCTCCTGTACATACCACCACATCATACCCTCTGCACTCCTCTCTTGTATATACTACCCCCATCATAACCTCTGTATGCCTCTCTTGTATATACCGCCCCATCATGCCCTCCGCAACTCCTCTACTGTACATACTACCCCCATCATACAATCCACACTCCTCTCCTGTACATACTATCCCCATCATACCCTCCACACTCCTCTCCTGTACATACTACCCCCATCATACCCTCCACACTCCTCTACTGTACATACTACCCCCATCATACAATCCACACTCCTCTCCTGTACATACTATCCCCATCATACCCTCCACACTCCTCTCCTGTACATACTACCCCCATCATACCCTCCACACTCCTCTGCTGTACATACTACCCTCATCATACCCTTCGCACTCGTCTCCTGTACATACTGCCCCATAATACCCTACGCACTCCTCTCCTGTACTTACTACACCCATCATACCCTCAGCACTCCTCTCCTGTACATACTGCCCCATCATACCCTCCACACTCCTCTTCCGTACATGCTGCCCCCATAATACCCTTCAATCTCCTCTCCTGTACATACTGCCCCCATCGGTTCTTGTAGCCCCGGCATGGCCCAGAAAATCCTGGTATGCAGAAATCGTAAAGATGGCAGTGGGGACCCATGGACCCTTGCACCACGTCCAGACATGCTTTTGCAGGGACCAGTGTTTCATCCCTACCTTACAATCTCAATTTAAAGGTTTGGCTATTGAAACCCACATTCTAAAAGATTGGGGGCTTTCAAGCTCAGTGGTGACTACCCTGATCAATACTAGGAAGCCAGCCTCTAGAGTAATTTATTATAGAATCTGGAGGACAAATGTTTCTTGATGCAAATACAAGGGTTGGCATCCTCAGAAGTATGTCATAAGTAGGGATGAGCTCAATGTTCGGGTCGAACATAAGTTCGACTCGAACATCGGGTGTTCGCTGTTCCTCGAAAAACGAACATCATGGGGCGTTTGCAGCAAATTCCAGCACCACAGAATGCCCCATAATGCACTGCGAGATAGCAGTGCATTGCTATATGATGATTGGCTGAAGCATGCACCATGACCTGCATGCTTTGGTCAATCCCAGCGCCCTCTGCTAAGAGAGCCATAATTGGTCAAAGGCAGGGTGCCTTTGGCCAATCATGGCTCACACTATATAAGGCTGCCATCACAGCGGTCCTGTGTAGTGTTGTTGGTGTGGATGGAGAGATAGTGTGATTTAGATTGAGCAGGCAGGTTATTCAGTTAGCTGTAGTGTATTTCATATATATATATATATATATATATATGAAATACACTACAGCTAACTGTCTATATATATATACTACATCCAGTGTAGCCTATATCTGACTGCAGTGCATTCCTGACTGCATCTATATCTGACTGCAGTGCATTTGCTACTACTTTTCTGGTGGTGTACACAGTACACAATACAGTGCAGCTGTAGAGCAGTTGTTACTACACTTCTGGTGGTGTACACAATACAGTGCACCTGTGGTGCAGTTGCTACTACTTTTCTGGTGGAGTACATAGTACTGGGGTGAGCGGCGTGCTGACGTCACCGCATTTCCACGTTGACCAGGAAGGGCAGGCAGTGTAAACAGGAGAGAGCCGGCCGGCTCGTGTTTTTCTATACGCTATACGCTTATACTCTGCTGGAAATTAGTGAGTTGTTACTATATTTTTTACATTTTAATAAAATTTTACGGAGTTATGCTATGGGAGCTTCTCTTTTCTTGTCTTGCTAAATGATCGTGGCGGAACGAGATATACTATAAGAAGGGAGCAGGAAAATTGGAGTTATCAACAGAGCCTAGTAAGGGGACCAGGAACGTACCATTTTGCAAGCTCATATGATCTCCTTAAAAAAGAGATCTTGGCAGCTGGTAAGCCTCCTTTAATTTGGTGGTGGATAATTCCTTTCTTCTCTGGGTGCACCTGCTACGTGTGTAAAGGGTGGTTTTGTAAGTCACCGAAAAGGGATTGAGATTCAGCATCCTATTCATCTTCCCTCTTCTTTGGACTGCTTATATACCTGGAAATGACTACTTTGGCACTATTTTGCAAGCTTTGGGATTTTTGTAAAGAAATTGGAAAGATTATGTCACTTTATAATTTTGTTTTATAAGTTTTAGCGCAGCTATTTTTTCTAGGAGTACATAGTACACAATACAGTGCACCCATAATGCAGTTGCTACTACTTTTCTGGTGGTGTACACAGTACACAATACAGTGCAACCATAGTGCACTTGCTACTACACTTCTGGTGGTTTTCACGGAAGGCCATTCTGGCTCTCGTGGAAGGCAATGTTTTGGCATCGCTGGACAGCAGTAAGGTGCATATGACCTCTGAGTCATGGTCCAGCAGGCATGGACAGGGACGCTACCTTTCTTTCACAGAGCACTGGGTAACTTTGCTGGCAGCTGGGAAGGATACAGGACAGGGTTCAGTATTGTTGGAGCTTGTTCCCACCACCATGCCTCCAAAATGCTAGTGGTGATTCTGCCACAGCTCTTGCCTCCACCCCTCCTCTCCTTCTTCCTCTATGGCCTTTTCTTCTGCAGATTTGTCCTCTGAATCAGTGGTGCTCTGTAAGCGTTCATGGGGCTATGCAAGCACTCAGGCAAAAAGATGGCATGCGATACTTGAGTTGGTCTGTTTAGGCGACAGAAAACACACTGGGGCAGAGATTCTATTCTGTCAGCTCTGCAGGGGCAGGCTCAGAGGTGGTTGACACCACACCAGCTTCAGCCAGGAATGGTTGTATTCAACAATGGCACCAACCTCCTCTCTGCCCTTCGACAGTGACACTTGACTCATGTTACCTGTTTGGATCACATCCTGAATTTGGTGGTGCAGCAGTTCTTGAGCAGGTACCCAGGCTTACAGGATCTCCTGAGGCAGGCCAGAAAAGTCTGTGGCAATTTCTGCTGGTCATATAATGCCAGTGCTCGGCTGGCTGACATTCAAAGGGAATGCAACCCGCCCACCAACCGCCTCATTTGTGACATGGCCACCAGGTGGAACTCAACGTTGGCAATGCTGCAGCAGTTGCACACGCAGCAGAGGGCCATCAATGAGTACCTGTGTGAGTATGGCACCAGGACAGGGGGGAGCTTGGCTTTTTTCATGGTGCCAGTGGCTACTGATCAAGGATGCATGCACTGTCCTGTCACCATTTGAGGAGGTCACAAGGATGGTGAGCAGTGACAATGCATGCATCAGTGATATTGTCCCTCTAGTCTTCCTGTTGGAGCACATGCTTTGTGGAGTAATGGACAGGGCACTTGAGGCAGAACAGCAGAAGAAAGAGGAGGACTTCCTTACCTCTCAAGGCCCCCTTTATCCAGATAGTATCCCTGTGGGCCCGTCAAACCCACAGGAAGAAGAGGAGGAGGATTGTGTCCACATGGACGTGGAGGATAACACTCAGCAACAGTCTTCAAGGGATTGTTTTCAGTTCCCAGAAACTCAATGATTTGTACATGGCTGGGAGGAGGTAGTTGCAGATCATGTGATCCTTGGTGACCCAGAGGACTCAAAATCGAATGCCTTGGCAAACTTACGCTGCATGACCTCTATGATTTTGCAAAGTCTGCAAAAGGACCCTAGGATTCGTGGTATCAAGTAGAGGGATCATTACTGGCTAGCAAACCCTTCTTAATCCATGTTACAAGGGTAAGGTTGCAAAACTCATCCTGTCTTGACAGAGGAAGCAGAGGATGAAACATCTTCAGGGGGCTTTGAAGAAAAGTTTGTGCAATGCATTTCCAGACCCAGGGAGGTTACAATTTCCTGGTGCTGGACAACGTGTTGCTGAGGATTCGTTCAGTCAGAGAAAGAGCGGTGGAGAAGGTGGCCAGCTGACCGATGCCTTCAGAAATGTTTCAGTCCTCAGCGCCAAGATCTGATCGGTTCAAGCAACCATCACCAACATCTGCATTACATAGTGCAGGGATATCTAGGGGCAAGAGCAGACTTGGAAACCTTCCCAGCAGAGCATCCACTGGGTTACTGGGTCTTGAGGATGGACCACTGGCCAGAGCTTGCTCAATATGCAATTGAGCTACAGGCCTGTCCTGCTCCAGTGTTCTTTCTGAACGCACATTCAGTGCTGCTGGAGGGTTTGTAACATGTCACAGAGTGTGCCTGTCCACAGACTCCGTTAATGGGCTCACACGGCTCACACAGGCTGGACGGTGAGAGCCTGGAGTGTGGCTTTGTGTGTTCCGTTGCTCCCACTGGGCTCGGTGATGGCTGCTCATGTGCCTTCTTAAGGCGGTCGTCCCTAGGTGAGTGTTGGGCTTACCGCGACTAATGCATTGACTGCAAAGATTGCAGATGGCAACGCTATTGTCAGCAGCGGACACGTTAAAAAAAGCCCACACTGCGGAGCCATGTTCCGGTGTCCTGGGAGCACCAGATGTGACCGTATATGGTCGATGACTCGCTCCTGATACATTTGCAGTCTGCTTTGGCCCTCCTGTGCAATGTAAGTTATTCCTGCTTCTCCTCCCTATCTGCTGGTCCATATCTCCCTCTGAACTCTCCTCCTCTTCCTCTCTTGTGGGCACCCACGTGACATCACTAGACACGTCATCATCGACATCACCTTCCCCACCGCTATAAGTAGAGATCTCAGAGTAGGCAGCAACACCGGGGACCAACCTCCTCCTTGGGCTGATCTGGGTACTGTCGTCAGACTGCTGAGTAGCGGTTGTTGCTACCTGCTCTTCCTGATCCAATGCCAAGAGTGGCTGCGCATCAGAAATGTCTTGATATGGATCGGAAAATAATTCCTGTGACTCAAGCGGAAGGTATGTGGTGGTGGTGGTGGTGTTGTTGGTGGTAGTGTCTCTGGGGGTGCACATAGCAGAGAGTGAAGAAGAGGGTGCAGATCGAGAGGATGAGGAGGGTGCAGAAGAGTAAGGCTGAGTGAGCCACTCAACCAAGTCTGGTGCGTCCTTTAAAGTAATTGAACGCACCTTCTGCAACTTCCCACTTTGGCTCAAGCCTGTTGCTCCTGCCCTACCCCTACCACCCCTGCGGAAGGGCCTGCCTCTTACTCTGCCTGTCATTTTTTAAATGACCCTGTGACAAAACTCTCAGTCCCTATACCGATGAAGGACTGCTGCAGTATAGGGCAGCGGTCAGCAGTAGTGCACCTCAACCCTATGTATTGTGGACCTATACCAGTCCTTATAGAGTAGCAGACTGTACCTCACTCAACCCTATGTACTAAAGCACCCTACACCAGGTTACCAGTCCTTATAAGGACCTTTGTGGAACAAGTAGGTTGTGTGTGACTGATTAGCAGACTGTACGTCAGTCCCTATACCGATGAAGGATTGCTGCAGTATAGGGCAGCGGTCATCAGTAGTGCACCTTAATCCTATGTATTGTGGACCTATACCAGTCCTTATAGAGTAGCAGACTGTACCTCACTCAACCCTATGTACTGTAGCACCCTAGACCTTACCAGTCCTTATAAAGACCTTTGTGGAACAAGTAGGTTGTGTGTGACTGATTAGCAGACTGTACGTCAGTCCCTATACCGATGAAGGACTGCTGCAGTATAGGGCTGACTGATTAGCAGACTGCAGCAGAAGGGCAGCAGTCAAGTATAATATTCTTTCTATATTTGAAAGAAAGAATATTATACGTGTACAAGCCTATTACCATACCACTGATACCAGTCCTGAAAAGAACCTTTGTGGACCTAATATAGTAACAGCTACTGATTAAACTGAGCCTCACTGCCTCACACACTGCTTCCTGTCTGTCCCTATATAAACTGACAAAACAGAGGCTACTGGAACAATAACTGGAATAGCACTTTTGTGGACCTGATAGTAACAGCTAATGACTAAACTGCCTGTCCCTGCAGCACACACCGTCCTGTCCCTTTCTCTAAACTGACAAAAGACACTCAGGCTGCTGCAACAATCTCTAGCACAGCAAACCTATATCCTGAACTACACCTAACACCCATACCAGTCCTGAAAAGAACTTTTGTGTACCAAATAGCTAGCGATTTGGGTCACTGCAATCTCTCCCTGCTCCACACAGCAACCTCTCCCTATAGTGACAGAAGAAAGAATGTAAAATGGCCGCCGGATCGGGTGTATTTATAAGTTAGGGGGAATGTCCAAGTGTCCATGTGCTGTAATGTCTCAATTGGCTGTCCTGTACCCCATGATGGATGTGTCATCATAAGTCAAAGTTCTTTTATACAGTAAATGCGGAAGTCCGCCGGGCAAACGGCGGCAATAGTCCGCTGATCAGGCGGACCGTGAACAGCCGAAATTCACCGCGAAACGACCGCCGGGCGAACTGTTCGGCCATCCCTACTGCCAACAAATTCAAGAGTTTTGCTGACCGTCGCAGGCGGAAGCCACCTTCTCTTCAGCCAGGAGACAAAGTCTGGCTCTCCACTAGTGATGGACGAACGTTTCGCCCGGCGGTCGTTTCGCGGCGAATTTCCGACTTTCGCCGTCCGCGGGTTCGAACGCCTTTTTCCGTCGTTCGCCCCGGCGGACTTACGTGTTTAATGTATACAAGAACTTTAACCTTTCGTGACACGTTTATCATGTGTTACAGGACAACCAATTGAGACATGACAGCTCATGGACACTTGGACATTCCCCCTAACCTATAAATACACCCGATCCGGTGGCCATTTTACATTCTTTCTTCTGTCACTGTAGGGAAAGGATCCTGTGTGGAGTAGGGACAGAGAAAACGCTAGCTATTTGGTACACAAAAGTTCTTTTCAGGACTGGTATAGGTGTTAGGTCAGCAGCCTGAGTTTCTTTTGTCAGTTTAGATAAAGGGACAGAGCGCTGTATGCTGCTATTTTAGGGACAGCTCAGCCAGATTAGTCTTTCTTCATCATCATCATCATCATCATCATTAGCTGTTACTATCAGGTCCACAAAAGAGCTGTTCCAGCTAATCGTTCCAGCCTACTCTTTTTTGCCAATTTGTATAGGGACAGGCAGGAAGCAGTGTGTCAGGCAGTGAGGATAATTTTAAAGACTTGCTGTTACTATTAGTTCCACAAAGGTTCTTTTCAGGACTGGTATCAGTGGTACGGTAATAGGCTTGTACACGTATAATATTCTTTCTTCCAAATATAGAAAGAATATTATACTTGACTGCTGCCCTTCTGCTGCAGTCTGCTAATCATTCACAACTCACTTGTTCCACAAAGCTCTTTATCAGGACTGGTAACTTGGTCTGTCTAGGGTGCTACGGTACATAGGCTTGGGTGCGGTACAGTCTGCTGTTCTGTAAGGACCGCTATCGGTCCACAATACATAGGGTTGCCGTGCACTACTGCTGACCGCTGCCCTATACTGCAGCAGTCCTTCAGCGGTATAGGGACTGACGCACAGTCTGCTAAACACTAATACACAACCTGCTTGGTCCACAAAAGTTCTTATAAGGACTGGTAACTTGGTATAGGGTGCTACGGTACATAGGCCTGAGTGCGTTACAGTCTGCTGTTCTGTAAGGACCGCTATCGGTCCACAATACATAGGGTTGCCGTGCACTACTGCTGACCGCTGCCCTATACTGCAGCAGTCCTTCATTGGTATAGGGACTGACGTACAGTCTGCTAATCACTAACACACAACCTGCTTGGTCCACAAAAGTTCTTATAAGGACTGGTAACTTGGTATAGGGTGCTACGGTACATAGGCCTGAGTGCGTTACAGTCTGCTGTTCTGTAAGGACCGCTATCGGTCCACAATACATAGGGTTGCCGTGCACTACTGCTGACCGCTGCCCTATACTGCAGCAGTCCTTCAGCGGTATAGGGACTGACGCACAGTCTGCTAAACACTAACACACAACCTGCTTGGTCCACAAAAGTTTTTATAAGGACTGGTAACTTGGTATAGGGTGCTACGGTACATAGGCCTGAGTGCAGTACAGTCTGCTGTTCTGTAAGGACCGCTATCGGTCCACAATACATAGGGTTGCCGTGCACTACTGCTGACCGCTGCCCTATACTGCAGCAGTCCTTCATTGGTATAGGGACTGACGTACAGTCTGCTAATCACTAACACACAACCTGCTTGGTCCACAAAAGTTCTTATAAGGACTGGTAACTTGGTATAGGGTGCTACGGTACATAGGCCTGAGTGCGTTACAGTCTGCTGTTCTGTAAGGACCGCTATCGGTCCACAATACATAGGGTTGCCGTGCACTACTGCTGACCGCTGCCCTATACTGCAGCAGTCCTTCATTGGTATAGGGACTGACGTACAGTCTGCTAATCACTAACACACAACCTGCTTGGTCCACAAAAGTTCTTATAAGGACTGGTAACTTGGTATAGGGTGCTACGGTACATAGGCCTGAGTGCGTTACAGTCTGCTGTTCTGTAAGGACCGCTATCGGTCCACAATACATAGGGTTGCCGTGCACTACTGCTGACCGCTGCCCTATACTGCAGCAGTCCTTCATTGGTATAGGGACTGACGTACAGTCTGCTAATCACTAACACACAACCTGCTTGGTCCACAAAAGTTCTTATAAGGACTGGTAACTTGGTATAGGGTGCTACGGTACATAGGCCTGAGTGCGTTACAGTCTGCTGTTCTGTAAGGACCGCTATCGGTCCACAATACATAGGGTTGCCGTGCACTACTGCTGACCGCTGCCCTATACTGCAGCAGTCCTTCAGCGGTATAGGGACTGACGCACAGTCTGCTAAACACTAACACACAACCTGCTTGGTCCACAAAAGTTTTTATAAGGACTGGTAACTTGGTATAGGGTGCTACGGTACATAGGCCTGAGTGCAGTACAGTCTGCTGTTCTGTAAGGACCGCTATCGGTCCACAATACATAGGGTTGACGTGCACTACTGCTGACCGCTGCCCTATACTGCAGCAGTCCTTCAGCGGTATAGGGACTAAGAGTTTTGTCACAGGGTGATTTAAAAAATGACAGGCAGAGGAAGAGGCAGGCCCTTCCGCAGGGGTGGTAGGGGTAGGGCAGGAGCAACAGCCTTGAGCCAAAGTGGGAAGTTGCAGAAGGTGCGTTCAATTACTTTAAAGGACGCACCAGACTTGGTTGAGTGGCTCACTCAGCCTTATTCTTCTGCACCCTCCTCATCCTCTCGATCTGCACCCTCTTCTTCACTCTCTGCTATGTGCACCCCCAAAGACACTACCACCAACAACACCACCACCACCACATACCTTCCGCTTGAGTGCAAATGGGGGCCTTCATGCTCCAGTGTTTTAATAGGGACCCCCGTATAAAAAGCATGAGGGTCAAGGACCAGTACTGGGTGGCAACGTACTTAGATCCCCGGTACAAACACAAAATGGCGGAAATGTTACCGCCGTCGCAGAGGGCTGTCAGAATGCAGCACTTCCAGGCCTTGCTTCGAGAAATGCTGCATTCTGCTTTTGCGTGCGCTGGCAGAGGAGCAATTCCCACTCCCAGAGAAGGATTTGCGGGTACCAATCCAACAGCGCCTGCAAGAAGAGGCCGGTTTGAAGATGTGTTGGTGACTTCGGATATGAGGTCATTCTTTCAGCCGACCCATCGACAGGTGTCATCCGGATCCAGCATCAGGGAACGCCTAGACCGTCAGGTGTCCGACTACATTGGGTTAACGGCCGATGTGGACGCTCTGAGGAGTGATGAACCCCTAGACTACTGGGTGGGCAGGCTTGACCTCTGGCCAGAGCTTGCCCAATTTGCAATCGAACTGTTGGCTTGCCCCTCATCCAGTGTCCTGTCCGAAAGGACGTTCAGCGCAGCAGGGGGGATTGTGACCGATAAGCGTACTCGCCTAGCTCACGACAGTGTTAACTACCTCACATTTCTAAAAATGAATGAGGCATGGATCTCGGAGGAATTCAACACATGTGATCAGTAGACCATGTATATGTCTATAAACAATTTTTGGAATCAAGCACACAGACCTTCTTAATTCATTTGGCTCACTTCCCTGACCCAAAAAAGCACACCGTACTATATGCCCCTACCCTCCTCTTTGAAGAGGTTGAGCGGTGTCATATTTCTACTGGGGCTGCTTATTATGAGGGGTTCCCACCATCCCTGTGCTGTGCTGACTTCCTCCTGGGTGTTCTTATTATGAGGGGCTCCCACCATCCCTGTGCTGTGCTGACTTCCTCCTGGGGGTTCTTATTATGAGGGGATCACACCATCCCTGTGCTGTGCTGACTTCCTCCTGGGGCTGCTTACGGTGCTGCTGTCAGCGCTGTATGTCACGGAGCTGCTGTCAGCGCTGTATGTCACGGAGCTGCTGTCAGCGCTGTATGTCACGGAGCTGCTGTCAGCGCTGTATGTCACGGAGCTGCTGTCAGCGCTGTATGTCACGGAGCTGCTGTCAGCGCTGTATGTCACGGAGCTGCTGTCAGCGCTGTATGTCACGGAGCTGCTGTCAGCGCTGTATGTCACGGTGCTGCTGTCAGCGCTGTATGTCACGGAGCTGCTGTCAGCGCTGTATGTCACGGAGCTGCTGTCAGTGCTGTATGTCACGGAGCTGCTGTCAGCGCTGTATGTCACGGAGCTGCTGTCAGCGCTGTATGTCACGGAGCTGCTGTCAGCGCTGTATGTCACGGTGCTGCTGTCAGCGCTGTATGTCACGGAGCTGCTGTCAGCGCTGTATGTCACGGAGCTGCTGTCAGCGCTGTATGTCACGGAGCTGCTGTCAGCGCTGTATGTCACGGTGCTGCTGTCAGCGCTGTATGTCACGGAGCTGCTGTCAGCGCTGTATGTCACGGAGCTGCTGTCAGCGCTGTATGTCACGGAGCTGCTGTCAGCGCTGTATGTCACGGAGCTGCTGTCAGCGCTGTATGTCACGGAGCTGCTGTCAGCGCTGTATGTCACGGTGCTGATGTCAGTGCTCTGTATTACGGTGCTGCTGTCAGTGCTCTGTATCTCCTGCACCCTCTTGTTTGCCTACCCTGGTCCCTGACCTTCCCTCTCCTCCATTGCCTTCATTAGCTCCATAGTCCTGAATTGTCAGAACAATTTCCCAAATAAAAAAAAAATGCTTGTAGTTATCGATCCCAAATTCACCTCATACATGTATTATGCTATTGTCCAGGTGGTGGGACTACGTGCTACCCCCTAATAATTACCCCGTGGCCGCAAATTCGACCTAAAGGTTTGCGAAATTCGCCTCCCATTGAAGTCAATGGAGCCCGCGGCGAACGGTCGTTTTCGCGAACGTTTGTGTCCGTTCGCGTTTCGCGTTCGCGAAACGTCCCGTCGGAAGTTCGTCCATCACTACTCTCCACCAGGAACATTAAACTCCGGGTTCCTTCTCTCAAATTTGCCCCAAGATTTATTGGTCCGTACACCATAATTTCTAAACTGAATCTGGTTTGTTTCAAGCTCCAGATTCCCAAAAGCCTCAAAATCTCTAACTCCTTCCATGTTGCCATTCTGAGGCCTTTAGTCCTCAATAAGTTCTCTCGTCCTCTCTCTACCGTATCACCGGTCTCTGAGGATGATCAGGAGTATGAGGTTAGCCAAATTTTGGATTCCCGACTCTGTAGAGGTATTCTCCAGTACCTCGTGCACTGGAAAGGTTTTGGTCCTGAGGAGAGGTCGTGGATTTCGGCTTCCGAGGTCTTTGCACCTCTTCTGTTGAGGAAGTTTCATTTGAAGTTCCCCTCTAAACCTGGTCCCAGGCGGGGAAAGGGGAGGCCTCGTAAGAGGGGGGGTACTGTCATGGTTATGCAATAGAGTTCGTCTTCTTACCTGTCTCCATGTGTTCTTCTCTAGAGACCAGCCGACCCTCACCTGACTGCTTTTGTAATCCATCCTCTGGTATGGCTCCACCCTAGCTCCTATCAGAGAACTCTATATTAACCTGTGCACTGCAGGCCATCCCCGCTGATCAACCTTTGTGTGTTAGCTTCCTGTTACCTGCCGTGTGCTCTTCTGTTGTTCTGTTACCGACTTTGGCGTGTCTTTGACTATCCGTGTTTGCCTGTCATCCTGACCTTTTGGCGTGTCCCTGACTATTCCTGTCTGCTTGTGGCCCCGACCTTGGCTTTGTCCCTCACCATCCCTATCCTCCTGTTGCCTACTGTGGGTGTGAGCTGGGGGACCCTGGGGGTCGCGACCTGGAGCCAGTTGCAGCCAAGTCCATCCTCACCACTCGAGGCTCTGGGGAACACCTGCTGGCTCTTAGACTCCGCGCCCCACGGAATCTTACGCTCTAATCCCAGTGGGATCTGTCTCCCGTCCGCAGCAGTCAGCCGTAGGGTCCACAACCTTGTGGTGCACTCCTGATCCCTACGGTGTGCATCTGTCACCTGGCCTCAAGGTGACCTGACAACAGAGTTTGGATAACACAGTGTTAAACAGAAAGGTCATAAATTAACTGCACATTATCTGGACAGTATGCTTGGGGAGATAGTGATGTCTTCCTGCTTAGGAGATGTATGTTAGCTTGGGGGGCTGCAAACAAGGGCGGACTGACTATTCGGGTACTTGGGCACTGGCCGAGGGCCCCGTGCCACTAAGGAGCCCCATCAGGGTTGCCAGCCTCAATAAAACCAGGGACAATATGTAAAAATCTGTGTTTTTTATAGCTTATTATAGCTGCCCCGCATCTCCAGTACCTTTTCAGTGTGTGTATGTGTATTCTGGGTGTGTATACTGTATGTGTGTATACTGTGTGTCCCCATAATCTATTGCCTGGGGGCCTCCCATAATCTCCTATTGCCTGGGGGCCCCCCATAATCTCCTATTGCCCGGGGGCCCCATAATCTTCTCCTATTGCCCGGGTGCCCCATAATCTTCTCCTATTGCCCGGGGGCCCCATGAGTTGTCAGTCCGCTCCTGGCTGCAAACTCTGCAGGGCTCCAACACACACTCATTGCTATTCCAACCTTTCACATATTTCCACATAAACTTCCCTCCTGGCATTAAACTTTGCCAGGTATTGCGCTCAGCTTACCACCCCAAACTGATGTTCCTCCCTCAGCTCCTCTCTCTCCCTGCATGTCCTGTGAGCAGAATAGTTGATCTACCCATCTGCTAGACCTAGACCTGATCTACCCATGAGCTAGCTGTGACTGACAGGTAGATCAAAGCAGAAGCTGTCATGGGGCCCTCTACTGGCAATGTCTGAATGGTCAGGTGTGTGACACTTACTATTGCGAGCTGTGTCGGCAGCTGCTGGTGTAGCACCTGTCACACGGCTTGCATACTTCAAAGTCTTGCAGGACGTGGCTGGTAATGGGAACTGAGTTCCTGTTGTGGAAAAAAATAGAAAAAATAAATAGAAACCAGAGTACTGACTCCAAATAATCTTGCAACAATATCACTCTTTTTCTAAAAAGACAAATGGGAATGAGGGGGGAAAAGAGCTGGTGTAGAAGTCCAACAAAGGGAATCATATAGTTCAAATATAAAGAAAACAGAGTTCTGTCTCCAAATAGTCCTGCAATGATATCACTATTTTCCTATGAAGACAAATGAAGGTGTGGGGGGGGGTTGAACAGATATGGAAGTCCATCCTTTTGCTGTTTCTTCCATCTACTTCCTTTGGGACCCCCCCAAAGCAAAACTCTGCTCCTTTGGCACCCCTCCAATACCAAAGTTACACCCCAATCTCCTTCCATCTACTCTTTTGCGTACCCCTCTCCCCACAAACTCCTACTACCCTACTTTTGTTACTCCTCCCATTAATATCCCCACCTACTCACTTTGCTTACCATCTACATCCATGGGTACCCCACACACTCCTGTTTAGATTTATTTTAGTATAGCACACACAGGATTCAAAATGCATAACCCCTCAATTGTTAGGAGGGCGCATCTGCCCACTAAGCCACAGTTGTAGCTGCTTGAGAGGCCTCCCAAAAAGGAAGCCTACATTAGATCTAGAACCCAGGGTTCAACCAGGGTTCTAGATTTCAATCCTAGTGAGCAAGCTCAGTGAGTTGTGCACTTGCTTATATCACAGCTGCAAACACTTAACCACTCCCCTAAGTAGTGAACTGAAAGCAAGAAATGCTATTGTGTTTGTGTGCACTAACATTCATTAAAGTGTATTGTTTCCAAAATATTTTCGAGTGAAAAGACGCCGTTTAAAAAAATGTACATATATGTGGGAAGGCCAGTCTGTATTTGTGGGAGGAGTCTGAGAGACTATTTAACCCTCCTCCTCTGTCAGGGCCAGGGTTGGCGTTTTTTGGGTGGACACATGTCACTTCAGAGCCCCCCTTGTCATCCCTGGGTCCACCGGCGTGTGGAGGCCACCCTGCTGTCCTTCCCTTTTAGCCCTGTGTCAGCCATCCGCAGTCATCCATCCTACCTCCTCCCTCCACCATCCACGGGGGGGGGCAGTCCATCCATCCATCCTACCTCCTCCCTCCACCACCCACGGGTCCATCTGGCTGGTATGCCGCCCACCCACTTCTCCCGGCGCTCATGCCGGGGGGGAGGGGGGTACGTCCGTCCTACCCTGTCCATGTTCCACGGCACATTCTCCCCTCTCCCTTCCCGGGGATCGGCTGCCACCAGCTCCTCTCTCCCCATGTTATACTTGTTCCTCGTGGCCGCCGATTCTCCTGGTGGGGGGGGGGGGGGCGGGGTGTTCGGCCCCCGCTGGCAACTAGTCTTTCTAACCTCATTCCATAGTTAAGTGCAACCTAATTGCTTGGCTTGGCGCATTGCTAGGGTCAACAACTTCAAGCGGTGTATTAAATGATGACCCACGAGGGAGCCGCCTGCCAGATGATTGGCTGCCCGACAGCTCCTCTCCCCTTATTTCTTTTTTACTCCATGTGTAACGGCCGATGTGGGGGGGGGGGGGGTGGCTGATCGGCCGGCTCTGCTCCCCATGCACATCAAATCCCCACAAGGGAGCCGCACACCTGGTGGGTACCGGTGCTCACTGGGGGCTCACCCGTCCGTCGCTCCCTTTCTCCCCACAAACTGGTATCTCTGCAGCAGTGTCAGAGGATGCCTGACCACCCACAGCAGTCATGGTAATGTCAGGTGACAGGTCTGCCAGGTTGCTGTTTTACTTGTTATTTTTTCTTTCTTTGGTCGGTGGTTTCTATCACAGTCAGCATTCTGTCCGGCATTTTTTCCCGCCATAGCATTTTGGTCTAGCTTTTCACAGCGTTCTGTCCAGCATTTCTGTCACAGTGTTCTGCCCAGTGTTTGTATTTCTGTCATAGCGTTTCTGTGGGAGACTGGTACTGGTAGTCAATGGGAGGTTCAGAATAGGACAAAATAAGAATGTTTGTTAAAAAATTCCTCATAACTAACGTTCGTAATTGTTTTACAACAAAAATTCGTACGAATCCAGATTGAATTTCAAAATACGAATGAATATAAAATGGAACAAATTTACCTAGTAGACAAGTCTACCATCAGAGTAGCTTGTGAGGGCTGCCAAAAAGGAGGGCCATATTAGATACAGAACCCACGTCTCAACCAGCTGTAAATTTATTGGAAAGTTTCTATGTCTATGTTTCTATGTTTCTATGTCTAACAAAGCCCAAGGGAGGTGTCACAAGCAGATCTGGCTGTGGCTCAGTGGGTTAATGCGCCAGCTGTGCTACTGTGGGCTTGTGCAGTCATAAGTTCAAATCCTGACAGCAGTATGCTTGGATTGATGCAAAGCTTGTGATCAGCCTGAAGGCTGCAGCAAGAATGACATAAGTGTGTTGGCATCAGGAATTTGGGGTGGCCTAAGAGGAGTTAGGTTGGAGTGAGTTGACATTCAATAGCAACCTGCCCTATGTGTTTAACAAGATGAATGGTACTGAGCTGTCTTAAGTTGTGATAGTCCTGGAGGCTGCAGCATGAGTGAGCTAGACTTTGGGAAGGGAAGTTTAAAATTGGTGCTGAAAAATCCTCTCTACAAGGGGAAACTGTAAAGTGGCATTGGTAATCTGAGAGATGTGTTTAATAAACACTCCATTGAGAAGAGCTGTGTAAATACAAAAGAAGGAGTACAGGAGTAGGGCTACTACATTGGTGCAGATGGTAAGCAAAAGGAGGGGTGCAGGGGGTGCAGAAATCCCTTACTCCCCAAGCTCCTGCACACCAACTCCATTCAGGAACCCCTACCCTTGCTACTCCGGCTCCTCCCTTGGGTACCCCCCGCCCACAAACTCTTGTTTCCCTCCTTTTGCTTTTTTTCCCATCTACTTCCTTTGGGACTCCCCACACAAACTCCCCTCCCTTTGCCACACCTCCCATACCGAAGTGACAACCCAATCTCCTGCCATCTTTGGGTTCCCCTCCCCCCCACAAACTCGGCCTCTGTGTTTAGCCTCAGTGTTCTCAGAGGGGCGTTGTTCACTTATGACATACTCTGGTAGGTTTGTCTTTGTTGATTGTCATGTCTCATCCTATCTGTGTTGATGTTTGTACCTGGGTCAGTTAGCTAGGGCTCGTACATCAGGATCTGTCATGTCTACAGATCCATACGGGCTGAGGTTTCGTTTGTTAACTGATTGTTGTCCACAATCTTCTCGCCCATATACTATACGTCATATGATGCATGTTCATTCACCACATCCATACGACTACCCACCACGGCCTGGTGGTACACTAGGTACACTAGCCCTGAGTTTTTTCAGTTAATTACCCGTCTCTGCGCTGCAGGTTACTCGGGCTCGCTTACCACTTACATAAGGGTGTGGGGGGGGGGGGGTCTGTCATCAGGTTCATTTACGCGCCGTGGTCTTGACATTTCTGCTCATGTTTCATTCTTAGGTAGGCAGAGGGGCATTGTTGTTCTCATGTCTGATTATCTATCATTTATCTAGTTTGTGTTTTTAGGTTGGGCCCTCTTGGCATCCATACCGATATCGACCATGTCTGCACTCTCTTCCTTCAGCCCGGCCGTTGTTGGGGGGCTAGCTGATTGGGCTGATATCGTTTTGCAACTGGGCTCACCCTTGGGTCAGAAGCAGTCGTCAATTTTCTTCAGTTGATATCTTGTTGTGTTGAGGCCCTGGTTACCGGCCAGGGATGTATAGTCTCTCAGGATGTGTCCAAGCCACAGTCCTTAGGTGGTAGGTTTGGGCGACGTCGTCATGATTCTGGATTCCAATCTCATCTCCGATCTCTTGTCTAGGAGGTTGCCTGGAGTACTGCTCAGGGACGTCGGTCCAGTCATCTTTGCTGATCCCGGTCTGTTCCAGGTGGGGGGGGGGGGCCTTCAGTCACTTGGGCATGGCTGTACCATGCCATGGGACTTACTTCCCTGGTTTGGAGTCTGACTCTCATTCCTTGGCTCAGGATTCGGTCTTGGTTGGTAGGTCTCAGGCTAAAGCACGTCCTGTTCGTATCCGGTGGGACCAGGGTCCTGTGTCTGGCATGGTGTCTCCAGGACTGTCAATGCTCATTGCCATGGCACCTACTCCATCACATCCATCAGGCAGACAGCTTTTTTCTCCTGTCACTGGTCTTTTTTGCACTCACCCTCTCACTTCCTTATACCAGGTATGGGTAGGCCAGGGGTTGGGGGGCTCTTCACTGTGCTACTTCACTGGTGTCTGTCACTGGTGTTAAAGTGAGATATGGGGTCAATAAGACCCCACATCTCACCTCTAGGCTGGGAAGCCTGAAATAAAAAAATTAAAAAATTCTGGCTTTTATTGTATTGCAGAGTATTGGCGGGTATTGGCGGGTATTGCAGAGTATTGGCTGGTATTGGCAGGGTATTGCAGAGTATTGGCTGGTATTGCAGAGTATTGGCTGGTATTGCAGAGTATTGGCGTGTATTGCAGAGTATTGGCGGGTATTGCAGAGTATTGACTGGAATTGCAGAGTATTGGCTGGTATTGCAGAGTATTGGCTGGTATTGCAGAGTATTGGCTGGTATTGCAGAGTATTGCAGAGTATTGTCATGGTATTGCAGAGTATTGGCTGGTATTGCAGAGTATTGGCGGGTATTTCAGAGTATTGCCAGGGAACTGAGGGGTTAAATTGGGTGAGCAGCGATGTGGGAACTGCAGATGCAGCCCACAGCGCTGCTGACACCGATCTCTTCCCCCTCTGCTGTACCGATTGGTACAGAGAGGGCAGAGAGGAACCGTTTACCGTGATCTGTGATGCAGGACCCGGCGGTCACGGATGTTCTCGAGTGCACGCCTCTCAGAGTTAAACAGCCGCTCTGTAGCCGTTAATTGGCTATGGGCCGGTTGTTAAGTGGTTAATATGGGAGTGGGAGACTGGTACTGGTAGTCGATGGGAGGGTCAGAATCGGACATAATAAGAATGTTCGTTAAAAAATTCCTCATAACAAACGTTGGTAATTGTTACGAAAAGTTAACGAACCTAACAAAATTTCGTACAAATCCAAATTGAATTTCAAAATACGAATTAATACAAAGCGGAACAAATTTACCTAGTAGACTAGTCTACCATCAGAGTAGCTTGTGAGGGCTGCCAAAAAGGAGGGCCATATTAGATACAGAACCCACGTCTCAACCAGCTGTAAATTTATTGGAAAGTTTCTATGTCTAACAAAGCCCAAGTTTTTGGGAGGCGTCACAAGCAGATCTGCCTGTGGCTCAGCAGGTTAATGCACCAGCTGTGCTACTGTGGGCTTGTGCAGTCATAAGTTCAAATCCTGACGGTGGTATGCTTAGATTGATGCAACAATAGCTTGGGATTGGCCTGAAGTTGAGGTTCAATAGCAACCTATACTACAGGTGCAATAAGAGGATTGGTATTGAGGTGTCTGAAGTTGTGATAGGCCTGGAGGCTGCAGCATGAGTGAGCTGGGAATGTTAGCTTCTGGAAGTGGACCTTAGGATTGGGGCTGCAAAATAGAAGGGCAAACAAAGCAGAAAGTGGGCTCAAAGAGGGGAAGAAGGGGAAAGCTGTCTAATGGGTGCAGCAAAGGAGGTAATTGAAGGTGGGGTCTCTGTCAAAGGCAAGCTAGGCATGATGGGTTCAGGAAGGGGAACTTAAAGTTGGGGCTGCAAAATAGAAGCTCTCTTAGCACAGGAGGTGGTTGGGAAGTGGCTGATCTAAGAATAAGTTAAAAGTGGGGTTGCTCTCTACAAGGGGAAGCTGTAAAGTAATCTGAGAAATGTGTGTAAGGGACACTGCATAGAGAAGCTGTGCAAAAGAAGGGTTTTGGGATTGGTAAGCAAAAGGAGGGGTGCAGAGGGGGCACATATATTCCTAATGCCTTGCATATACTCCTTTGGGTAACCCACAAACTCCTTCTCCTCCCATCAATATCCCCCTTTTGCACCCCTCCTTTTGCTTAACCTCTACATCCATGGGTACCCCACAGATTCTGTATCCCTTCTACACAGCTTCTCTATTGGGTGTCCCTACATCCCAGGTTGCCACCTGCCCGAGATTCAGCCGGACAGTACGGGTTTTATTCAGACCCGCCAGTGACTCCCTGGGCGGCGTGCCTTGCCTACACAGTGACAGGCGGTCCTATAATTAACTTCCCCGGGGAATCATAGTAATGGAATGCTCACAGCTTGTGCGGGATATATTCGTTCCTGCGTGCCGCCCGTGAGCTCCACAGCCTCCACTTTTCATGGCAGGGCACAGCCGACATCTCCCCCCCCCCGCTGTCCCCAGCTGCACAGACTAGTGCAGAGAGAGTGCTGCGGAGAGAACTGAACCCGCCCCTCCTCCTCCTGCTGTGTTGTTTTCCTGTGTACAAAGAGGAGGAGGAGGAGAAGGCTCACCACGCTGCCGCCAACTAAGGATGAGCTCCGGCTTGTTCCCATACTCCACGTGCAGAGCCCGCCAGGAAATTGGCACAGCGCTGCACTAATCACAGGCAGTGAGACATTGCCCCGATGTGCTGCTGCAGAGATCGTCAATGTCTCACTGCCTGTGATTAGCGCAGCGCTGCGCTGACTTCCTGGCGGGCTCTGCCCGTGGAGTATGCGAACATACCGGAGCTCATCCCTACCGACAAAGCTGCTGGACTGAGATCATCTGTCAACTAATCCACAGTGAGACTTCCAGAGGTGGGGGGCATGAACAAGAGGGTGAGGAGGGAACCAGCTTACAGTTCACTTTGAGTGATTGGGGGGTATCTTCTTGGGGGGAACTTTAGTACCTGTGCTACAAGGGGGCTTGGATATGAAGTCCACCCCCCTTAGCACATATTCCCCCAATATTGAAGAGATGATGTCTGCCACAGAGGGGGCGGCCCTTGGCATCCCACAAGAGATGTGGAAAATTGCTCCAGGTGCCCATACTAGTGCAACCCCAGGCAAGTTAGTGGAGCAAAGTGTGGGTTCCAGGTCACAGGGTAGGTTCACACTATGAAAACATAGGAATGCGCTGTGCATTCTGTGTGATGCACATGTGACCCAGGTGCAATTGCAGCCAAATTATGTATGCAGTCTCTGATCATGTCCTGTATTATGTATGCAGTCTCTGATCATCTGCTGTACTATGTCTGCAGTCTCTGATCATGTCCTGTATCATGTCTGCAGTCTCTGATCATCTCCTGTACTATGTCGGCAGTCTCTGATCATCTCCTGAATTATGTTGGCAGTCTCTGATCATCTGCTGTACTATGTCTGCAGTCTCTGACCATCTCCTGTACTTTGTCTGCAGCCTGACCATCTCCTGTACTATGTCTGCAGTCTCTGACCATCTTCTCCTTTTCTCGCTCCGCTGAAGGACTGAAAAAAGAAATAAAAAAGATTTGCCTCCATGGGAGGGACCCGCCGTTTTGCGAGTCCTCCTAGGTGACAGATCTTTTATAACTGAGGGCGGCACCACACTGTGACGTACCCGGATGACCCCACCCCCCCTCCTGCTGCACGGGGACTGCCCCATTGTGTCAGAGGGGGGCAGGCCACCCATTTACATAACCGGATGGCCCTGCCCCCCAAGTTAGTGGAGAGAACTGTGGGTTCCAGGTCACAGGGTAGGTTCACACTATGAAAACACAGGAATGCGCTGTGCGTTCTGTGTGATTCACATGTGACCCAGGTGCAATTGTAGCCAAATTATGTATGCAGTCTCTGATCATGTCCTGTATCATGTATGCAATCTCTGATCATCTCCTGTACTATGTCGGCAGTCTCTGATCATCTCCTGTATTATGTCTGCAGTCTCTGGCCATCTCCTGTAGCATGTCTGCAGTCTCTGACCATCTCCTGTACTATGTTGGCAGTCTCTGATCATCTGCTGTATCATGTATGCATCTCTGACCATCTCCTGTACTATGTCCGCAGTCTCTGACCATCTCCTGTACTATGTCTGCAGTTTCTGACCATCTCCTGTATCATCTGTGCAATCTCTGACCATCTCCTGTACTATGTCCGCACACTCTCTGACCATCTCCTGTATCATGTCTGCAATCTCTGACCACCTCCCGTACTTTGTCTGCAGTCTCTGACCATCTCCTGTACTTTGCAGTCTCTGACCATCGCCTGTATCATGTCTGCAGTCTCTGATCATCTCCTGTACTCTCCTGTACTTTGTCTGCAGCCTGACCATCTCCTGTACTATGTCTGCAGTCTCTGACCATCTCCTGTATCATGTATGCATCTCTGACCATCTCCTGTACTATGTCCGCAGTCTCTGACCATCTCCTGTACTATGTCTGCAGTTTCTGATCATCTCCTGTATCATCTGTGCAATCTCTGACCATCTCCTGTACTATGTCCGCACACTCTCTGACCATCTCCTGTATCATGTCTGCAATCTCTGACCACCTCCTGTACTTTGTCTGCAGTCTCTGACCATCTCCTGTACTTTGCAGTCTCTGACCATCGCCTGTATCATGTCTGCGCACTCTCTGACCATCTCCTGTATCATGCATGCAGTCTTTGCCCATCTCCTGTACTTTGTCTGCAGTCTCTGACCATCTCCTGTACTATGTCTGCAGTCTCTGACCATCTCCTGTATCTTGTCCACACACTCTCTGACCATCTCCTGTATCATGTCTGCAGTCTCTGACCATCTTCTGTATCACATCTGCAGTCTCTGACCATTTCTTGTATCATGTCCACACACTCTCTGAACATCCCCTGTATCATGCATGCAGTCTATGACTATCTCCTGTACTTTGTCTGCAGTCTCTGACCATCTCCTGTACTTTGTCTGCAGTCTCTGACCATCTCCTGTACTATGTCTGCAGTCTCTGACTATCTCCTGTACTATGTCTGCAGTCTCTGATCATCTGCTGTACTATGTCTGCAGTCACTGATCATCTCCTGTATCATGTATGCAGTCTCTGACCATCTCCTGTACTATGTCTGCAGTCTCCAACCATCTCCTGTACCATGTCTGCAGTCTCTGACCATCTCCTGTACTATATCTGCAGTCTCTGTTCATCTGCTGTACTATGTCTGCAGTCTCTGATCATATCCTGTACTATGTCTGCAGTCTCTGACCATCTCCTGTATCATGTCCGCACACTCTCTGACCATCTCCTGTATCATGTCTGCAATCTCTGACCATCTCCTTTACTTTGTCTGCAGTCCCTGACCATCTCCTGTACTTTGTCTGCAGTCTCTGACCATCTCCTGTACTTTGCAGTCTCTGACCATCTCCTGTATCATGTCCACACACTCTCTGAACATCTCCTGTGTCATGCCTGCAGTCTCTGACCATCTCCTGTATCATGTCCGCACAGTCTCTTACCATCTCCTGTACTATGTCTGCAGTCTCTGTTCATCTGCTGTACTATGTCTGCAGTCTCTGTTCATCTGCTGTACTATGTCTGCAGTCTCTGATCATATCCTGTACTAGACATGTGCATTCGTTTTCGTCCGAATGCATTTTCGTCCGAATTTCAGCTATTTTCGTTTTCGTTTTGACAAACGATAACGAAAGCACAAAATCCGAAAAACGAAAGATCCGACATAAATAAATGCTTTATTTTCGTTTTCATTGTTACAACAGTTCGATATAGAATAGGAGATTCGACATGACTCTGACAATAACAATCTATAGAACCTGTGGTCGAATGTGCTTAACCTTACCTCTATTAGTCCAAGATTATATAGAGAAAATATTCGACAGAGAAAAAAGATTTGACAGAGAGAAAAGATTCTGCAAGTTACTGTCCTAAAAAGTGTTTGGGGACCCGGGTCCTGCCCCAGGGGACATGTATCAATGCAAAAAAAAGTTTTAAAAACGGCCGTTTTTTCGGGAGCAGTGATTTTAATAATGATTAAAGTGAAACAATAAAAGTGTAATATTCCTTTAAATTTCGTAGGGGGGGGTTGTCTATAGTATGCCTGTGAAGGGGCTCATGTTTCCCGTGCTTAGAATTGTCCCTGCACAAAGTGTCATTTATGCAGGAAAAAAAGTCCTTTAAAATCACTCGCAGCTATTATGAATTGTCGGCTCCCGTAATACAGAGAACACTCATTGAAAGTCATTGATAAAAAAATAAATAAATAAATAAATAAAAAAAAAAGCGTGGGGGTCCCCCAAATTCAATTTCCAGGCCCTTCAGGTCTGGTATGGATATTAAGGGGAACCCTGCCTCAAATTTAAGAAAAAATTTGATGTGGGGTTCCCCCTAAATATCCATAACCAGACCCTTCAGGTCTGGTATGGATATTAAGGGGAACCCCGCATCAAATTTAAAAAAAATTTGACATGGGGTTCCCCCTAAAAATCCATACCAGACCCTTTATCCGAGCACGCAACCTGGCAGGCCGCAGGAAAAGAGGGGGGGACGAGAGAGCGGCCCCCCTCCCTCCTGAACCGTACCAGGCCACATGCCCTCAACATTGGGAGGATGCTTTGGGGGTCCGTGACCCCTCAAAGCACCTTGTCCCCATGTTGATGAGGACAAGGGCCTCATCCCCACAACCCTGGCCGGTGGTTGTGGAGGTCTGCGGGCGGGGGGCTTATCAGAATCTGGAAGCCCCCTTTAACAAGGGGACCCCCAGATCCCGGCCCCCCCCCTGTTTGAAATGGTAAGGGGGTACAAAAGTACCCCTACCATTTCACAAAGAAAGTGTAAAAAATGGTTAAATAAAACAAACACACTTTTGAAAAATTCCTTTATTAAAAATAAAAAAAGGATTCCAGCGGCGGTAATCCACTCTTGCTATCCAGCGACGGACGGTCAGCTCTCCATCGATGTCTAATGTCATCCAGCGCAGCGCAGCATCCTTCTTCTGTCTCCGTGGAGGAGACACTACAGACATTCCGGCGGCTTGACGTTTCTTATATAGGGTGGGCGGGGCCACCCGTCACCTGACCCCGCCCGCCTCTGACGCAAGGGGAAACCCGGGGTTCCCTGTGACGTAGGGGTGACCCGCACCCCTCTGATGTAACACAGGCAGGTTTCCGTTACATCAGAGGGGGGCGGGGTCACCCATACGTCACGGGGAACCCCGGGTTTCCCCTTGCGTCAGAGGGGGGCGGGGTCAGGTGACGGGTGGCCCCGCCCTCCGTATATAAGAAACGTCAGCGCCGGAATGCCTCCAGTGTCTCCGTGGAGGAGACAGAAGAAGGATGCTGCGCTGCGCTGGATGACATTAGACATCGATGGAGAGCTGACCGTCCGTCGCTGGATAGCAAGAGTGGATTACCGCCGCTGGAATCTTTTTTTTATTTTTAATAAAGGAATTTTTAAAAAGTGTGTTTGTTTTATTTAAACATTTTTTACACTTTCTTTGTGAAATGGTAGGGGTACTTTTGTACCCCCTTACCATTTCAAACAGGGGGGGGGCGGGATCTGGGGGTCCCCTTGTTAAAGGGGGCTTCCAGATTCTGATAAGCCCCCCGCCCGCAGACCTCCACAACCACCGGCCAGGGTTGTGGGGATGAGGCCCTTGTCCTCATCAACATGGGGACAAGGTGCTTTGAGGGGTCACGGACCCCCAAAGCATCCTCCCAATGTTGAGGGCATGTGGCCTGGTACGGTTCAGGAGGGAGGGGGGGCCGCTCTCTCGTCCCCCCCTCTTTTCCTGCGGCCTGCCAGGTTGCGTGCTCGGATAAAGGGTCTGGTATGGATTTTTAGGGGGAACCCCACGTCAATTTTTTTTTTAATTTGACGCGGGGTTCCCCTTAATATCCATACCAGACCTGAAGGGCCTGGTAATTGAATTTGGGGGACCCCCACGCTTTTTTTTTTATTTATTTATTTATTTATTTTTTTATCAATGACTTTCAATGAGTGTTCTCTGTATTACGGGAGCCGACAATTCATTATAGCTGCGAGTGATTTTAAAGGACTTTTTTTCCTGCATAAATGACACTTTGTGCAGGGACAATTCTAAGCACGGGAAACATGCGCCCCTTCACAGACATACTATAGACAACCCCCCCCCTACGAAATTTAAAGGAATATTACACTTTTATTGTTTCACTTTAATCATTATTAAAATCACTGCTCCCGAAAAAACGGCCGTTTTTAAAACTTTTTTTTGCATTGATACATGTCCCCTGGGGCAGGACCCGGGTCCCCAAACACTTTTTAGGACAGTAACTTGCAAATTAGCCTTTAAAATTAGCACTTTAGATTTTGAACGTTGGAGTCCCATAGACTTTAATAGGGTTCTAAAGTATGCTATATAGTTAGCTCCGTCGAATCTTCTTTATACATTCGACAGACACCATAAGCCTTCCAAGACAGATTCGACCGTAATTCATGTGGATTTTCGGACGAATGCAATTTTTGAACGAAAAACGAAATAAATAAAAACGAATTTCGGGAGTAACTAAATAAATTAAGTTTTCAGACGAAAACGAAATTCCGAAACGAAATATTTTACTCTGCACATGTCTATCCTGTACTATGTTGGCAGTCTCTGATCATCTCCTGTATTATGTCTGCAGTCTCTGACCATCTATTGTACTATAGAAAAAAGGATTTGATAGATGAAGTTAATCAGAAAAAATAAAATGGTACCACATCCCAGAGTATGAATTTTAAGGATAAAGGAAAGGGAGAAAGGGTCTGGAGGGTAACCAACTCCCGGGACTTTTAAAACGGTACCAAATGTAGAGGCAAGATAATCACATGCCAAAAATAAAATCAATACAATTTTATTAAAAATACAAATACAGAAAACATTTCCTAAAAGGAGTGTGAATGTATGTAACAACTACTGAAGTACAAAAAATGGTACAGAATCACAGATCACCATACATGTTACCAAACTTGTACATAAGTATGCTGCATTTTTCTCTACATGTTTCGCTCTCTTGAGCTTCTTCAGGATGTTGCAGTGTATACAGTTGCAAACAAAAAAACAGTGGGTCATGGATCCATGCTTAATAAAAAGTTGATCATTTTTTGTGTGGAAAGAACTGCACACAAACAAATGCGCCAGCGAGGAGCCCTGATATTCCCCGGCAGTCTGAAAAGTGTCAGAAGTATAAGTGTTTTTGAGCCAAATTTTAACTGTAGAGGGCAGTGTACCTCGAATTGATCGGAGTATTGTCAGATGGTATTTATAATTAGATCCTCTAAGTAAGTGATTAGCCTTTCCGCAAGAGGAAATAAGGGAGACTGTGGCACTTCATCCAGGCTGTTCCAGGAAATCAAATGGATCCTTCACCGTCAATTGCCAAATGCAACCATTTGGCAATTGACGGTGAAGGATCCATTTGATTTCCTGGAACAGCCTGAATGAAGTGCCACAGTCTCCCTTATTTCCTTAAAAATCTATTGTGGTATGTCTGCAGTCTTTGATCTTCTCCTTTACTATGTTGGCAGTCTCTGACCATCTCCTGTACTATGTCTGCAGTCTCTGACCATGTCCTGTACTTTGTCTCCAGCCTGACCAACTCCTGTACTATGTCTGCAGTCAATGACCATCTTCTGTATCATGTATGCAATCTCTGACCATCACCTGTACCATGTCTGCACACTCTCTGACCATCTCCTGTATCATGTCTGCACTCTCTGACCATCTCCTGTATCGTGTCTGCAATCTCTGACCATCTCCTGTACTTTGTCTGCACTCTCTGACCATCCCCTGTATCCTGTCTGCAGTCTATGACCATCTCCTGTATCATGTCCACACACTCTCTGACCATCTCCTGTATCATGCATGCGTTCTCTGACCATCTCCTGTACTATGTCTGCAGTCTCTGACCATCTCCTGTACCACGTCCGCACACTCTCTGACCATCTCCTGTATCATGCATGCGGTCTATGACCATCTCCTGTACTATGTCTGCAGTTTCTTACCATCTCCTGTACTTTGTCTGCAGTCTCTGACCATCTCCTGTAGTATGCCCATACACTCTCTGACCATCTCCTGTACTATGCCTGCAGTCTCTGACCATCTTTTTTACCATGTCTGCACACTCTCTGACAATCTCCTGTAGTATGTCTGCAGTTTCTTACCATCTCCTATAGCATATTTGCAGTCTCTGACCATCTCTTGTATCATGTCTTTAGCCTATGACCATCTCTTTTATCATGTCCTCACAGTCTCGTAGTCTAATATAGGATGAAACAAGAGCCACCAAGCCGGAGCCCAGAGAAGACCATCTGACTGAACCCTGCACAGTGCACCTGAGTGGTGGTCAGTGACAGCGTAGCAAGGCCTGTCTGAGGGGGATTAGGGATGAGCACCAGAACCTGTGAATGGACCAAAAGTTTGTGCGAACTTTAGAACTTCATTAAAGACTATGGGACTCAAACGTTCGAAATCAAAAGTGCTAACTTTAAAGGCTAATATGCAAGTTATTGTCCTATAAAGGGTTTGGGGATCTGGGTCCTGCCTCAGGGGACATGTACAGTGCCTTGCGAAAGTATTCGCCCACCTTGAACTTTTCAACCTTTTGCCACATTTCAGGCTTCAAACATAAAGATATAACATTTTTATTTTTTGTGAAGAATCACCAACAAGTGGGACACAATTGTGAAGTGGAACGAAATCTATTGGATTTTTGAAACTTTTATCTAATAAAAAAATGAAAAGCGGGGCGTGCAAAATTATTCGGCCCCCTTGCGTTAATACTTTGTAGAGCCACCTTTTGCTGCGATTACAGCTGCAAGTCGCTTGGGGTATGTCTCTATCAGTTTTGCATATGGAGAGACTGAAATTCTTGCCCATTCTTCCTTGCAAAACAGCTCGAGCTCAGTGAGGTTGGATGGAGAGCGTTTGTGAACAGCAGTTTTCAGCTCTTTCCACAGATTCTCGATTGGATTCAGGTCTGGACTTTGACTTGGCCATTCTAACACCTGGATACGTTTATTTGTGAACCATTCCTTTGTAGATTTTGCTGTATGTTTGGGATCATTGTCTTGTTGGAAGATAAATCTCCGTCCCAGTTTCAAGTCTTTTGCAGACTCCAACAGGTTTTCATCCAGAATGGTCCTGTATTTGGCTGCATCCATCTTCCCCTCAATTTTAACCATCTTCCCTGTCCCTGCTGAAGAAAAGCAGGCCCAAACCATGATGCTGCCACCACCATGTTTGACAGTGGGGATGGTGTGTTGAGGGTGATGAGCTGTGTTGCTTTTACGCCAAACATATCGTTTTGCATTGTGGGCAAAAAGTTTGATTTTGGTTTCATCTGACCAGAGCACCTTCTTCCACATGTTTGGTGTGTCTCCCAGGTGGCTTGTGGCAAACTTTAGACGAGACTTTTTATGGATATCTTTGAGAAATGGCTTTCTTCTTGGCACTCTTCCATAAAGGCCAGATTTGTGCAATGTACGACTGATTGTTGTCCTATGGACAGACTCTCCCACCTCAGCTGTAGTTCTCTGCAGTTCATCCAGAGTGATCATGGGCCTCTTGGCTGCATCTCTGATCAGTCTTCTCCTTGTCTGAGCTGAAAGTTTAGAGGGACGGCCAGGTCTTGGTAGATTTGCAGTGGTCTGATACTCCTTCCATTTCAAAATGATCGCTTGCACAGTGCTCCTTGGGATGTTTAAAGCTTGGGAAATCTTTTTGTATCCAAATCCGGCTTTAAACTTCTCCACAACAGTATTACGGACCTGCCTGGTGTGTTCCTTGGTCTTCATGATGCTCTCTGCGCTTTCAACAGAACCCTGAGACTATCACAGAGCAGGTGCATTTATACAGAGACCTGATTACACACAGGTGGATTCTATTTATCACCATCAGTCATTTAGGACAACATTGGATCATTCAGAGATCCTCGCTGAACTTCTGGAGTGAGTTTGCTGCACTGAAAATAAAGGGGCCGAATAATTTGGCACGCACCACTTTTCAGTTTTTTATTTGCCAAAAAAGTTTAAATTATCCAATAGATTTCGTTCCACTTCACAATTGTGTCCCACTTGTTGGTGATTCTTTACAAAAAAATGTATATCTTTATGTTTGAAGCCTAAATTGTGGCAAAAGGTTGAAAAGTTCAAGGGGGCCGAATACTTTCGCAAGGCACTGTATCAATGTAAACAAAAGTTTCAAAAACTGACGTATTTTCGGGAGCAGTGATTTTAATGATGCTTAAAGTGAAAAGAAAAGTGAAATATTCCTTTAAATATCGTATCCTGGGGGGTGTCTATAGTATTCCTGTAAATGACACGTGTTTCCTGTGCTTAGAACAGTCCCTGCACAAAATGACATTTTTAAAGGAATAAAAGTAATTTAAAACTGCTTGTGGCTTTAATGTAATGTCTGGTTCCGGTAATATGGATGAAAATCAGTGAGACAAACGGCATACGGTCCATTACCAGGCCCTTTGGGTCTTGTATGAATATTAAGGGGAACCCCGCACCGAAATTAAAAAAGGAAAGGCGTGGGGCCCCCAGGTCCTATATACTCTGAACAGCATATACAGGCATTGCAAACAAGACAGGGACTGTAGGTTTGTTGTTAAGTAGAATCTGTTTGTAATTTTGAAGTGGTACATTTTTAAAGTGTAGCTTCAGCCAAACAATCTATTTTTAAGCTTTTTGGAAAATATAGGGAAGGGTTATCACCCCTGTAACATTTTTGCTGTCTGTGCACCTCTTCAGAAGATTTCACCTCACTTTCTGTCCCAATCACAAATGTTTTTTCAAAATTCTGTTTTTTTAGTGAAACAGTGATTGGTGATAAAGCATCAGTGGAGAGGAGACATGTTTTCCCATATCAACTCTTACAAGAGAGAATTTCCCTTCCTGGGGTAGATTTCACCTCACTTCCTGTTGTCTCCTTCCGTTTTCAAGTAGGAGTCGTTTGTAAGTTGGATGTTTGAAAGTAGGGGCCTGCTCTATATGCTCTGCAGAAATTTGGGCCTAAGGTGTTGGTGTTGCCACAACACTGTAAGCCCTCACAGTTACTCTTGGTGGGTTCTGGAACGCCCTGCTGTGAACTATTATATCAATAATTGTAACTACCGCGTACACACATTTCAGCGGACAGTCCGCTCGTGTGTGGGCTTCAGCGGACTTTTTTAGCGTGCAGTCTGGCGTACTAAGTATTTCGGATTTTTCGAAATTCTGTCCGTCATATTTTGGTTTCAGCGGACAATCCGCTCGTCAGTAGGCTAGTTCGACGGACTAAGAATGGCGCATGTTTAGAAAGGATTTACACGGCGGAAGGGTGCATTGCTGTGTATTGGACTTCCTATTTCTAGTCCCGTCGTACGTGCTGTACACGTCATTGCGCAAGCTTTCGACGGACTGTTTGTGCATCCGTGTGTGGTCAAGTCCGTTCATTTGAAAGTATGACGGACTGTCCGTCGGATTGTATGACGGACTAAGTAGGCCATACAGTCCGCCCGTGTGTACGCGGCTATACAATCCGACGGACAGTCCGTCATACTTTCGAATGAACGGACTTGACCACACACGGATGCACAAACAGTCCGTCGAAAGCTTGCGCGATGACGTGTACAGCACGTACGACGGGACTAGAAATAGGAAGTCCAATGCACAGCAATGCACTCTTCCGCCGTGTAAATCCTTTCTGAGAATGCTCCATTCTTAGTCCGTCGAACTAGCCTACTGACGAGCGGTTTGTCCGCTGAAACCAAAGTATGACGGACAGAATTTCGAAAAATCCGAAATACTTAGTACGCCAGACTGCACGCTGAAAAAGTCCGCTGAAGCCCACACACGAGCGGACTGTCCTCTGAAATGTGTTTCGACGGACTAAGTAGGCCATACAGTCCGCCCGTGTGTACGCGGCATCACAGTTACTCTTGGTGGGCGCTGGAACGGGCCCTGCTGTGAAATATTATATCAAGAATTGTAATTACATGCACCTCTTGAACAGGGGCAGAAAATTGGGCCTTAGGTACTAGTGCCACAACACTGCAACACCTCACAGAAACTCTAGTTGGAGCGCAGGAATGAGCCCTGCTGCAAAGTATTGGATCAAAAATTGTAATTACATGCCCCTGTTAAACAGGGGCTGAAAAATTGGGCCTTAGGCACTGGTCCTGGTGCCGCAACACTGCAACCCCTCACAGATATTGTAGTTGAGCACAGCAATGAACCCTCCTGCAAAATATTGCATAAAAAAATTGTAATTACACACCCATGTTAAACAGGGGCTAAAAAATTGGGCCTTAGGCACTGGTGCTGGTGCCATAACACTGCAACCCCTCAAAGATACTCTAGTTGGAGTGCAGGAATGAGCCCTGCTGCAAATTATTGCATTCAAAATTCCAGGCCCGTTAAACAGGGGCTGAAAAATTGGGCCTTAGGCACTGGTGCTGGTGCAACAACACTGCAACCCCTCACAGATATTGTAGTTGAGCGCAGCAACAAAACCTCCTGTAAAATATTGAATAAAAAAATTGTAATTACACGCCCCTGTTAAACAGTGGCTGAAAAATTGCGCCTTAGCCACTGGTGGTGGCGCCCAGAACCAAAAATGTTCTTACAAGCTATCAGCATGATCATTGAGGGGGAAGAGGATAGTCACTCAGCATAACAGGATAGTCACTCAGCATCAGCATAGGCAGTCTTGAAGGGATCTGACATTTTAAAAAAAAATATTTGGTTACATCAGCATCAGGTGCTTGGTAGCTGGTGGTGATCCAAGACTGATTCATTTTTATGAAGGTCAGTTGATCAACTGAGTCAGTGGACAGGCGCACCCTGTGATCAGTTACAAAGCCTCCAGCAGCACTGAATGTGCTTTCTGAAAGAACGCTGGATGCAGTACAGGCCTGTAGCTCAATTGCATACTGTGCAAGCTCTAGCCAGTGATCCATCCTCAAGACCCAGTAACCCAGAAGATTTTCGGTGGGAAAGGTGTCCAAGTCTGATCTTGCCCCTAGATATTCCTGCACCATGTAAATCAGATGCTGGTGATGGTTGTTGGTACCGATCATACCTTGGGGCTGTGGACTAAAACATTGTCTGAACGCATTGGTCAGGCGGCCAACTTCTCCACCGCTCCTTCTGCACTCATCTTAAAAAGGCCCACACCAAAGAACTTTTGGAATTTCGCACAGAGACAGCAGTGCCCTGCACATGTGGAGCTCTGCGGTGTGATGCAGTCGGTGTGCTGCCCCTTAAGCTGGCCCCTGGAGGGCATCCTGCCTCTAGCTGAGTACCATCATCAGAGCCTTCAAAACACTGGGCATCCTCCTGGAGCATGTACCCAACACTGTGGTCAAACAGTTTGGGGGACTCCTCAGGAGGACATGGTGGGGCTAGGGAAGGAGTGACTGATGCCATTGAGCTGAGGGAAGAGGCCAAATTGGCAGACAAAGTACCCATAGCCTGGGTGAGAGAGGATGAGGACGGCTTGGTCATCCACTCTACCTAGTCTTCAGCATGTTGCGGCTCAACACAGCCAGCTGCCGAAAAAAAGGACAAGTGTGTTCCACGGCCACGTGCTGATGAGGATGCACCGTGTCCACGACCAGCACTGTTGCCTCTAGACACAGAGCCTGCTTGCCCTTTTTTATTGGCTCATGGCTGTCTGCCTCTCCTTGTTGGCCTTCCAGACATACTAATGGCCTGCAGGGAGATGTAGCTGCAAAAAGCTGGGACATATATATATATATATATATATATATATATATATATATATATATATATATATATATATATATATATATATACATACTGATTATACTGCAGCTAGCAGAATCAACTGCCTGCCTGTAGTATTATTAGTATGAGAACAACGGCAATTGTATTCAGGTAAGCTTTAGGTGCACACTCTGCAAAGGACACTGAAACAAAATACTGCAGCTCACTGCCTGTATTTGTATGAGAACACCGGCAATTGTATTCAGGTAAAGCTTTAGATGCACACTGTGCAAAGGACACAGTACACTAAGTGAAAATACTTCAGCTCCCTGCCTGTCAGTACATTATGAAGAGAATAACAGGAACAGATCTAGCTAAACTGAATACAGTCTATAAATATATATACACAACACACCTGGGATGCATATATATCCTCTACACACTGTAACTGAAGCTAACTGACTTGCCTGCCTACTATATCTAACTCAAATTAAATGACACTGTCTCTCTCTCTGTCTGTCTTTAACCACCGCCGCAACACACTACACAAGGCCACCACGCAGGTGGCCTTATATATTATGGGGCGTGTACTAAACCTCCTGAGACATAATTGGCCAAAGCCACCCTGGCAAGACTGTGTATTTAACAGAAATTTTTTATCAAATACTTACCATAATTTTCCTTTCCTGGCCCATCCTCATGTCAGCACACAATGGGTTAATATCTCCTCTGGAGCCCCACATTACCACCTGTATAGCTGAATAAAAGAAAGCCCCTCCACAACTAAGATGTTTGATAACTTAGCCTGCGACAGGCCACTAGGGAGGGAGTCCTGTGCAGACATGAGGGTGGGCCAGGAAAGGAAAATGATGGCAAGTATTTGATAACAATTTTGCGCTTTTCTGGCCCATCCTCCCATCAGCACACAACGGGATATACCAAATCTCAATATACGGTGGGAGAGAACAAATTAAGAGACACTGACATCTAAAGAAAAGCTGCTAAAGCCAGAAGGAATTGATCTCTCTGGTCCCAAACATGCTGGTCACATATTTAGTTTGTAAGGTTGAATGAAGGCCACAACAGACCTTCAAGCTAGCCCTTACCTATATCCTCCAAGCAATCCGGGCATATCTGCCTCAAAGGCTGCCACCCCCCCCCCCCTAGTCAAATAGGCTTGTAATTATTTCAGAGCAAAAAGCATACTTCCTGCATGCCAGTTTATTCATCTTGGTAACCCAAAGTGGATGACTCCTAAGGACCTGGTGGCTAAATGAAAGGATTTTTTAAACTCTTTCCTCCTTTGACCAAGTTTCCCTACTTACCAGTTTTCCTGGAAATTGGATACCACTTTAAAATTGAACTTTGGAGATAGACGTGGTATCCCTAACTCTGGTAAAAAACAAAACAAAAAAAACCAAACAAACAAAAAACAAAAAAAACAAATCGCCATTGCTGAAAAGTGTTGCAATCTCCAACATCCTTCTGTCTGAAGTAGTTATTGTCAGGAGAACTAGTTTTACCATGCAGTACTTCAGTGGAAATTAAACCTGTTAGAGCAAAGGGTGCTCTCAGATCCAAACCTAAGTCCCACAGAGGGAACAAGGATTTCCCTCAAGGTCATATATACCGTAGATTGTTATCTGGAAGAAGCATCTGGTCACTGGCTTGCACCTATCTGCAGCCTGTGAAAAAATAAAGTAGAGATTCCTTAAATGGCGTTGTATGCCAGATCAACCTCTAGCGCTGACTGTAAAATGTCAAGGATATTGGCTAGAGCAAGGGACACAGTAGAGAAAGCTTTGCTGAGCAAACAAAACAAACTTCTTTCATATCCCCTTCTATGTAACATTCAAGGATGATCTTCTGGTCACCAGGATCTGAACAACATCAGATGAGAATCCCTGCCCCTCTAATGTAGCTTATTCCATAGCCAGGCTATTAAAAGTAGTCCAATTGGATTGGGGTGCCATAGAAGAATTCACTTGACCAGAGATAAAAATCAAACAGAAAATTCCATGGCACCCCGCACCTTGTATGACAGAGTCTTTGCATTGGTATCCTGTTGCAAATATCAGAAGCTGCATGGTCAGTGAAGTCTCCCTGAGAACTACTGCTGGAATGCCCCATAGGGCCCAATATTGACCATACCGGACCAATAATTGATCTTGCTTCCCTGGCAAGAAGACCAATTTTAACTGACTAATGCCCCATACACATGATCGGACTTTCCGGCAGACTTGGTCCGGCGGACCGGAATCCATCGGACAATTTGATCGTGTGTGGGCTCCGTCTGACTTTTTTTCTTCCCAAAAGTCTGACAGGCCTAGAAATAAAACACGTTTTAAATCTTCCCACCTCAAGTCCGCCAGACCCAGTTCCTATCGGGAAGCCCGTTCGTCTGTATGGTGGTCAGACTGAACAAATACGATGCAAGGGCAGCTACAGCACCTGCCCATGAGAATGTTTCCAGCGTGATCCTATCGCACTGGTTCTCGGCTGCAAGATACTGTACATCTCATGCTCGCTGCAATAGGAAAAACACATTTTCCTATTGCAGTGACCGTGGTCTGGTATGGATTTTAAGGGGAACCCCTATGCCAAAAAAGGTGTGGGGTCCCCCCAAAGTCCATACCAGACCCTGATTCGAGCATGCAGTCGTCCAGCCAGGAAAGGGGGTGGGGATGAGTGCACGCACCCCCCCTTCTGAACCGTACCAGACCGCATGCCCTCAAAATGGGGGGTGGGTGCTTTGGGGAAGGGGGTCACCCTGCGGCCCCCCCACCCCAAAGCACCTTGTCCTCATGTTGATGAGGCAAGGGCCTCTTCCCGACAACTCTGGCCATTGGTTGTTGGGGTCTGCGGGCGGAGGGCTTATCGGAATCGAGGAGCCCCCTTTAATAAGGCCCACCACCCTATGTGAATTCACCTGGGGGAAAAAAGATTATTCTTCTTCTTCTTCCTTCTTTCTTTTTTTTTCTTCTATTTTTGTTGACTGTACTAGAATGCTCTGTACTGGTGTGAACTATGTAATTGTAATCAAAGTTATGTATATATTATATACACCTGTACTTGTGTATAAAGTGTTGTGCTCCTAATCAGAGAAAGTACTGTGATCTGTAAATCAAAAGAATAAGAAATATATAAAAAATCATAAATTAATGTAAGAAAACACTGGAAAAATTTAACGGAAGAAGTGCTCGTGCATCCGTGAATCTCAAATAGTAAAGTGATAAAAATAGATATGTTGCGCTCTTTCCGGCGGGGGACCAGAGATAGGCTGTGCAGACATGAAGCTTAATATCTCTTCCCTGGCCACTGGCTGCCGGAAGCTGATTGAAGTTCACGATGAACGCAAGCTGCGTACTTTTTATGAGAAATGCATGGCCACAGAAGTTTCAGTGGAGGCAACGATAAGCAAGGTTTCCCCATGAAACAGGGAGTTCTCACCCATGGCCGTGTTCGTCTGCTATTGAGTAAATGTCACTCCTGTTATCACCCCAGGAGGACTGGCAAGCACAAATACAAGTCTGTGTGTGGCTGTATTGTAGATGCCAAGTTAAGTGTGTTGAACTTGGTGATTGTCAGGAAAGTTGAGAAGGACATCCCTGGTCTCACAGACAACACTGTTCCACGTCGTTTGGGTCCTAAAAGGGCAAGCAGAATACGCAAGCTCTTCAACCTGTCCAAAGAAGATGATGTGTGCCAATATGTGGTTAGACTCAGAAGAGTAAGGAGGAAGCATCAGAGTATGCCAAACTTCTTGCTGAGAGAACATAGGAAGCAAAGGAGAAGTGCCAGGATGGCACCAAATGCCACTTTCATTACTGAGAGCCTCCACATCTAAATCTGAATCCAGCCAGAAATAAAGCCTCATAGTTAAAAATTAATTTGTTGTGGGGCGTGGCTTGGCCGCTGACCGGAATGGCCGCATAAGTGCTGAGCTCCACACATCCACTCAGCTACACGCAGCATCCAGCGCCATCTGCCATTGCGATTCATCCCACGGAGCTCCAGGGATCACCCCGCACCTCCGGGGACATGACCCGAGGCAGAACCGCCGTCCACGGGGCGAAGAAACTCATGGACTTCTACATGAAGCCGGCCGGCGTGCAGGCCCAAGATGGCGCCGTCCGGGATGAAGGCCTCACTCCTCAGCAGAAACCCGCGGCCTCGGCGGCCCCTGCACCCATAGAGGATCACCTCTCTGACATGGAGGACTCTGGAGAACAGCAACGTTCGCCCACCATGTCACCGGCTGACAGAGGTAAGAGAGCAGCAATATCCCCAGCACACTCTCCCTCTAAGCCTCCACTAATGAAGAAGCAACATGGCGCTGGCACTTGTAGTTCCACAGCAGCGCTGACTGACACTAACTCCTCGCTGGCCGCTTACAGCACATCAGACAGCCCTGCATCTGAACATACATTGAAAGCCATGCTTCTCTCACTACAAGCTGACATGCAGAAAGAGTTCAGATCCTCCATTAACCATTTGATGGATAGAATGGAAGACCGCATAGATCATATAGAGCACCATCTCTATGCTGCTACTAGCTCTCATAACACTGTAGTTGACATTCAAGATGAACATACTTCTGCGATTCGCCAACTGCGTCTTAAAGTCGCAGACCTCGAAGACCGCTCAAGGCGGAATAATATCAAGATCAGGGGAGTCCCAGAGACTGTGTCGCCCCCCGATATTGTCCCCTACTTGCACCAGCTGTTTCACAAGCTCATACCGGCTGTTACACCGCAGGATCTCCTTATTGATAGAGCACATAGAATCCATAAACCACAGCACCTCCCAGACGCAGTACCCAGAGATATCCTGGCCAGGATTCACTTCTTTAACACTAAGGAGCAGATTATGAGGGCCGCAAGAACCATACGCAACCTCCCTGATCCCTTTGCTAAGATTCAACTATATAATGATATCTCAGCCGCTACCTCACAGGCACGCAAGGCCTTCTCCCAAATTACTGCGATACTTATAGAACATAAAATCGCATACAAATGGGGATTTCCCACCAAGCTTCTTGTAAACTACCAGCAACAACAAGTCGCATTTCTGACCCCCAAAGACGGTTTCAAACAGCTACATAACTGGGGCATTGCCCCTCATGCACTCCCGGCTCCGCCTCTGAATACTAGATCTGCAAAGATCCCTCCCAGATGGGATACGAAACCTAAATCCTGAACCTCCAAAAATTGGGGGGCCGCCCCCCTGGGCAACCCCCCTTCTAACCAGGCGCTTGACTTACCAGGTTAAAGTGGATGACTGCTTTTTTTTTTTTTTTCCTCTTTTAAACCCCCCCACACCGAACTGCCACTGTGTGCCACGCACACGGCATTATTCTCTCTCCCTATTTACTATCGCACCTTACCCCCAGCCACTTTCTGTTCCTTCGGGAACCATTTGGATCCTTGGTTTACGCCTCTATATCTCCCGGTCATCGATATAGAAATTTCAATACTGTTTGTTGGATTTATTGCAATTTCGTTATTGTTTTTCATTTCTTTTGAGTTACTGTTTTATTACCTGATCACCCCGACTTAAAATCAACGGTTATTGTGTTCATTCTCTGTACACAGAGTTAGTGTTTGTACTTTGTTTTTCTGTAAAGGTCCGTCTATTTCAGTACCATTTTGACAACTGACCCTAGCTACTAATGTCCCTTACAATCACGTCCCTTAATGTTAAGGGACTAAATAGTCCTTTCAAGCGCTCCCTCTTATGGAGGGAAGCAGCGACTTCCCGTTCTGATATCCTATGCATACAGGAGACCCATCTATCATCCCGGAACCCACCACAATGTACCAACAAACGCTACCCACATATCTTTCATTCCCGCACTGATAAAAAAGTTAGAGGTGTTCTGATTGCAGTGCGCTCCTTACGGTGGCGCTCACGGTTTCCAATGTAGAGCAAAACCCCGAAGGGAGGTTCTTGATCCTATCCGCCTCTTTCAATAACAAACCCTTGGTGATTGTGAACATCTATGCTCCCAACACTCACCTAAAGCCCTTTCTTAAGTCCATTCTCGCCAAAATACAACACTACCCGAAAGATCAAATCATTTTTTGTGGAGACTTCAATGCGGTACCAGATCACGCACTGGACTCCTCTTCTCCCCAAAGGAGAAGGTCCTCTACCCTCTCCTCCTTTTTGCATCTGGAAGAATTTTATGACCCTTGGAGGTGTCAACATGGTACTGAGAGAGACTATACGTTTTATTCTACTGCTCAGAGGTCATATTCCAGGATTGACCTGTTCCTGACATCCAAAGTGCTACTGCAAGCAGTTGCGTCCACTAAAATTGGCGTAATATCGTGGTCTGATCATGCCCCCATCTCTATGGTTCTCAATCTCTCCCCTCCTACCACCCCATTCACAATTTGGCGACTGAACCCCAACTTGATCAGCACCAAGGACATTAGGGAACAGGTCAAGACTGCCATAGAAGATTATTTCGCTCTAAATCAACACTCTGTCCCCAAGCCCACCACGTGCTGGAACGCTCATAAAGCGGTTCTACGGGGAATTCTATTGCGGCTAGGGGCTCAGGAGAAGAAAAAGCGCTCAGCGACCCTTAACACTTATCTAGATAAGATAAAGTCTCTAGAGAAGAGTAATATGAACTCGCCCTCTGCCTCTACGCACGCAGAACTCAGTAAACTGAGGTCAGAATTGAGTACTTATCTTCAGAATAAACATGAATTCTATCTCCGAAAACTTAAACTAACCTGGTACTCTCAAGGTAACAAATCAGGGAAAGCTCTAGCCCAACAATACAAACACAGGACTGCCCAATCCACAATCTCCCACCTAATAGATTCTAAAGGCAACAGATTGACTAATCCCAAAGCCATAGCCAACTGTTTCGGAGCATTTTATCAACAACTGTATAACTTAAAAGACTCCACGACTGAAACGCAGCCCACGGCAGAGAATATCCAGACATTTCTCTCCAACATTGCCCTCCCCTCCCTGTCCCCTTCTCAAGCTGCTGACCTAGCCTTACCTTTCTCACAGCTGGAAATTAAAAATGCAATTAAAAGTCTCCCCCTACATAAAGCCCCGGGTCCAGACGGCTTTGGAAATGAATATTATAAGACATTCATAGATGTACTGACCCCGCATCTATGCAGCTCCTTTAATCACATGCTGGCCACAGGGGAGATCCCCTCGGAATCCCTAGAAGCAACCATCTCCACTATACATAAACCAGGGAAGGCCTCGCATGACCCAGCTAACTACCGCCCTATTTCGCTACTTAATACCGATCTGAAAATGTATGCCAAACTTCTTGCCACCCGCCTTTCACAACACATGACTTCCCTCATACACCCAGACCAGGTGGGCTTTATTCCCCGCCGACAAGCCTCAGATGGCACCCGCAGGTTTATAGATCTTATCCACTGGGCAGAGCACAGTCAAACGCATTCTCTGCTGATATCACTAGATGCAGAGAAGGCGTTCGACAGAGTCCATTGGGGTTATCTTGAGGCAGTTCTCAAGAAATTTGGCATAGAGGGCGAATTCTTACGAGCTATTCTAGGTCTATATACCTCGCCTACTGCGAGAGTCCGCACTTCAGGCATTCTCTCGAATCCCTTTAGAATCACTAACGGTACTCGCCAGGGCTGCCCACTCTCCCCATTGATTTTTGCTCTAGTCATGGAGCCTTTGGCGCAGTCCATCCGCGTGCACCCCCATATATATGGTATCAATGTGAAAGACACCTGTCACAAGATAGGTCTCTATGCGGACGATGTCATCATTGCTGTCTCTGACCCAGTGAAATCCCTACCTACCCTGACTGAAGTTCTACAAAAATTTAGTGAAGCATCCCTATACAAATTAAACCACTCGAAATCAGCCATGCTTGGCATAGAGATTTCGCCAGCGCTCAAAGCAGAAATTGCTAAAGTATCGCCCTTCTCCTGGGCCCCCGGTTCCTCTTTGCAATATCTAGGCATTCAACTGGTCTCTCCCTCCTCTGGATTATTACAAAATAATCTCGCCTCTTTATTCATGAAACTGAACAATTTATCTTCGAATATGACCTCCTTAAAAGCTTCATGGGCTGGTAGGATAGCCCTAACCAAAATGTTTCTCCTTCCACATGTTCTTTATTTCTTTTGGACCCTCCCGCTTCCGATCCTCTCAGCAGACCTAGCTAAACTACAGCGTACTTTAGATTCATTCATATGGGCAGGCCGTAAACCCTGCTTGAAGTCTTCTGTTCTACGCACTCCCTCTACCGTGGGAGGGATGGGTTCACCAGACGTTAAAAAGTACTACAAGGCAATCATTCTAGACCAAGGGAGACAACTTTGGTCGCAAGACCCCAACACAAGGTGGCACCAAATCGAAGCAGCAACTCTTCCAGCTGACCCACGACTGACCCTAGCTGCAATTTGGTTGTCTCTTCCGATCGCACGATCCATCCTTCCCACGGTACAGGCCTGCCTAACTCAATGGGCTGCTATACGCCAAGATCATCAAGGCATACACAGAGACGCATTGAAAAATCTCCCCTTACTAGCGCTCCAACTCCTCTCTCCGGACCTATCGATCAAGCACTGGTATGAAGCCGGAATCAAAACAATTGGAGCCCTGTTTCTTGGAATAGATCTAAAAAGTTTTCAACTGATTTCGGAATTTAGTCTCTCGCATAAGGACTTTTATATCTACTTAAGGCTTCGACATATCATCTCTCAAAGCTTGGCATCTCCAGACCCCACCTCCAAGGAGCTTCTCCATTTCTATAACCGCCCTCTTACTGTCTTAAAGGGTATATCCTTCATTTACAAACTCCTCTCCAGACCTACCTCGTCCTCAAAATCTTCGAGCATACTCTATTGGGAATCCCTGCTACACTGCTCTTTCCCTATGGAAGATTGGCATCGAGTACTTCGCACCCCACTAGTCATCTCCAAAAACATAACGCATTGGGAAGCGGTCATGAAATTGTTTCATAGGTGGTACTATACACCGCAAAAGTTAGCGACCATCTTCCCCACCCACTCTTCAAAGTGCTGGAGAAATTGCAACTCCACCGGGGACTTATTCCACATCTGGTGGAGCTGCCCGGCTATTGGATCCTTTTGGCTACAAGTCTCTTCTCTGGTCCAGACTCTAACCAACTCTCCCCAACAGCTGACCTCCTGAATGGCTCTCTTTGGTCTGGATTCCCAATATTGGCCCTCCACCAGTCTACCCGTAGTACACCACGTTTTAATCTCAGCGCGCCTGCTCATAGCTCGTGCGTGGAAAAACCCCCTCCCTCCAACCCTAACTGAGCTTATTAACACACTTAATGTTCATTGTCACATGGAATTTCTTTTCTCCAGAGTAAACATGACAGAATCTAGATTCAACAAACAGTGGTCCTCCTGGTTATCACACCCAAACTGTGTTAAGCTTGTTTAACTAGTAATACATCATCCCCAGACCAAGTGGAGCCGGCAGCGAAAGTCACTGGTTCAGTGTACTATTTCTTATACATCATATGTAAGTTAGCTCTGATTCTCCTGCAGCTCAGGTTACTTGACTCAGGCATTTCAATCAATTTCCTCCTCTATTCTACCTGTTTCTCTTCCCTTTTCTTTTTCTTGTTTTTTACAACCGCCTTGGGACTAAACTTCACTCTCACTCTAACTTACTTTTCACTGTTTTTATCTGGCGTGGCGTCCCCACTCGACACAGCCCACTGGGGTGTCGGGAGGGGACGGGATGCCCCCGGACCTACTGGATCTAGCGATACAGAATGTGTAGTATACAGCAGATGGGCTCCAGGCCCATATGTTTTTTTTTTTTTGTTTTTTTTTTGTTTTTTTTTTCTTCTCTTTTTTCTGCTAGTAACTCATGTTGTACAATGTATCTGAGCATTTCTTGCTTCTTTTATTTTTTTTTCGTCAACACCCTGTATCTTATGTACAATGGTTGATATCAATGTTTGTCACTGCATTATATTACAATAAAATCATTTGAAAATAAAAATACATTTGTTGTAAATGATAAAAAAAATAGATATGTTGCAATAAAGTCCATATATTATATTCAATTCAGTAAAATTGAATAATAATAATTTAAGCCCTTAAGGTGAGGGCACACCTGACAGGGGAGGAGAGCACAATTGCACTATTTTTACCACTTTATTTTTATCACTTTACTATTCCAGATTCACGGGTGCATGAGCACTTTTTCAGTTTAATTTTTCCAGTCTTTTAAATTTTTTCATACATAGTTTCATAGTTTCATAGTTAGTTAGGTTGAATAAAGACACCAGTCCATCCAGTTCAATCTGAGTGAGTGTCTACAATTGTCCCTATCCCTGTACACTGCACACTCACATTGGTCCCTACTCTCAAGGAGCCCCCAATCCAAGGTCCCCATTCATATACTAGGGCCAATTTTGGACAGAAGCCAATTACCCTACCTGCATGTCTTTGGATACAATTATTTTTTTTTTTTATATATATTTCTTATTCTTTTGATTTGTTGAAAATTGATTGCATTTGAATGGATTTATATACACATTGGTATTGACATTAGAGCATCTTTGGATAGGGGCACTAGCTTTATTATTGGTCAGATCACAGTACTTTCTGTGATTAACCACTTAAGGACCGCCTCACGCCGATATATGTCGGCAGAATGGCACGGCTGGGCACAATCACGTAGCAGTATGTGATTCTTTAAGTGCCCAGCCGTGGGTCGGGAGCGCGCCGGCGCCAAAGACACGCAGGTAGGTTAATTGGCTTCTGTCCAAAATTGGCCCTAGTATATGAATGGGGACCTTGGATTGTAGGCGCATTGAGGGTAGGGACCAATGTGAGTGTGCAATGTACAGGGATGGGGTCTATTGTAGATACTCACTCAGGTTGAACTGGTTGAACTGGATGGACTGGTGTCTTTATTCAACCTTACTAACTATGAAACTATGAAACTAAGCTATAAAACTATCCCCTATTTTGTAAACACTATAACTATTGCGCAAACCAATCAATAATTGCTAATTGCCAATGTTAGAACCCCATTGAAGTCTATTGGACTCGAACGTTCGAAATTAAAAGTGCTAATTTTAACGGCTAATATGCAAGATACTGTCCTAAAAAGGGTTTGGGGACCTGGCTCCTGCCCCAGGGGACATGGGTCAATGCAAAAAAAAGTTTTAAAAATGGCCGTTTTGGCGGGAGCACTGATTTTAATGACGATTAAAGTGGAAAAAAAAAGTGAAATATTCCTTTAAATATGGTGCCTGGGGGGGTGTCTGTAGTATGCCTGTGAAGTGCCACGTGTTTCCCGTATTTAGAACAGTCCCTGCACAAAATGACATTTAACGGAAATAACGTCATTTAAAGCTGCTTGCGGTTTTAATGTTATATCTGGTTCCTGCAATATGGTTGAAAATCATTGAGAAAAATGGCATGGGTAGCCCTCCCTGCCCATTACCAGCCCCTTTGGGTCTTGTACGCATATTAAGGGGAACCCCGTACCCATATTAAAAAAAGGAAATATGTGTGGCCCCCAGGCCCTATATACTCAGAACAGCAGTATACAGGCGGTGCAAACAAGACAGGGACTGTGTAGGTTTGTTGTGTTAAGTTGAATCTGTTTGTAATTTTCAACTGGTACATTTTTAAAGTGTAGCTCCAGTCAAAAAAACTATTTTTAAGCTTTTTGGAAAACATAGGGAAGGGTTATCACCCCTGTATAATTTGTTTCGTCGTCCATCTTTTTTCATCTCACTTGCTGTTGTCTCCTTGCGTTTGCAAGTAGGAGATGTTTGTAAGTTGGATGTTTGAAAGTAGGGGCCTGCCCTATATGCTCTGCAGAAATGGCGGAACAAGGTGTTGGTTTTGCCACAACATTGTAAGCCCTGAAAGTGACTCTTGGTGGGCGCTGGAGCGCCCTGCTGTGAACGATTATATCAAGAATTGTAATTACATGCCATTGTTGAACAGTGGTAGAAAAATTGACCTTTGGTGGTTGTGGTGCTGGTGCCACAACACTATAAGTCCTCACAGTTACTCTGGGTGGGCACAGGAACGGGCCCTCCTGTGAAATAATATATCAAGAATTGTAATTACATGTCCCTGTTAAACAGGGGCAGAAAAACTGGGCCTTAGGCACTGGTGCTGGTGCCACCACACTGCAACCTCTGCCATATACTCTAGTTTTATTGCAGGAATTAGCCCTGCTGCAAAGCATTGCATCAAAAATTGTAATTAAACGCCCCTGTTAAACAGGGGCAGAAAAATTGGGCTTTAGGCACTGGTGCTGGTGCCAGGACACTGCAACCTGCAACGTACAACACGTACAACGTGACTAGAAAAAGGAAGTTCAATAGCCAGTAGCCAACAGCTTCTGTCTCGTAGTTGAATCTGAGCATGCGTGATTTTTGGCATGTCGGAATTGCATACACACGATCGGAATAACCGATAGAAAGTTATTACATTGGGAAAATTGAGAGCCTACTATCAATTTTTGGCTGGCGGAAATTCGGACAGCTAAATTCCGACGGAGCAATACACTAGCTATATAGGTCAGGTGAATATAGCGGTGTATACTGCGGTCAGGGCACGCAGACAACAACCACTACACAACAGCAAGATCAAAAATCGTCCGAAAACGATCGGTGTGTACTGTGTTGAAGGTACACAGAACACCCACTAACTCCTGCAGATGCCTTTATTATAGAACACCAGAGATAAAGGGGTATATACAGATGTATACTGTGCTGTGCTGGAGGCACACACAACTTCCAATAACTCCTGCAGATGGCAAGTGGGCTCAAATAGAGAACAGCTATGTAGGTGGATACAGCGGTATGTACTGGGTACAGAGCACGCAGACAGCACGCACAAGCTCCTAACACTACTGACTGCAAGCTCTATTATAAAAGATAGATCACTAGCTATATAGGTGAGGTGAATATAGCGGTGTATACTGCGGTCAGGGCACGCAGACAACAACCACTACACAACAGCAAGATCGAAAATCGTCCGAAAATGATCGGTGTGTACTGTGTTGAAGGTACACAGAACACCCACTGCTTCAGATGCCAACACACTACAAAGGCCGCCGCGCTGGCGGCCTTATATAGTGTGGGGCGTGCACTACACAGCCTGAGCTATGATTGGCCACAGGCATCCTGCCTGTGGCCAATCATGGCTCTCCTCGCTGCTGGCGCTGCGATTGGCCAAGCATGCGGGGTCACAGTGCATGCTTGGCCAATCATGAGCCAGCAATGCACTGCGCCATCGCAGTGCATTGTGGGCCGTGAGCGCCACACGAATTTGGTGCGAACGGACCAAAATGTTCGGACTTCGCCGAACGGACGAACAGCCGATGTTCGAGTCGAACGTATGTTCGACTCGAACACGAAGCTCATGCCTACTGTCCATGTATATGCTCTGCTATTATGGGAAAATGTCATCCTTCATCAATGAGCACTTTACGCTCTATCATTATGGGTGTTGCTTGTGGTATGGATATTTGTAGCATACTTTCCACAATAGCTGCCTTAATAGGGCTTAGAATTTTTCACAACCACATCCTTGTGAGGCAACCTGTTGAATTGAATTTCTCTGCCACTGCAGACTGCATGCAGGCCCAAAATGCATTGCATTGGTGAGGCATTTTCTATCATGCTGACATAAACGTGTTTGTGCCAGTTTCCTGGATCCTGTCCCTTCACAGGACAAGTGGAAACAACTACTTAGTCCTTGTACACACGGTCGGAGAATCCGTCAGAATGTGTCCTATCAGACCGCGTTGTCGGATAATCCGACTGTGTGTGGTATGCATCGGACTGATTCCGTCAGAATATCCGTCGGACCCAATTTTCCAACTTGTTGGAAATATTTTCCGACCAACTGGTTCGATCAGACATACTCCGATCATGTGTAGAGAATTTTGATCGGACCAAGTGCCACGCATGCTCAGATCAAATTCCTACATCAAAGCTATTGGCTACTAGCCTGAACGTAGTCCCATCGTAACAAAATTACATCATCACGTTCTGAATGATCGGATTTTTCGACAACTTAGTCCGACCGTGTGTATGCAACAGTTTCGGACAAGATCCGACGGGCAAAATCCGACGGACAAGATCCGACGGATTTGGTTGTCGAAATCTACGACCGTGTGTACAGGGGCTTAGAGTGTATAGACCCCATGCTTAAGTGGATGTGAACCTAATTCATGAAATTTGAGCTGGACACATATATGTTCAGTGTTCTGTTATATCTCTTCAAAGAGAGACGTCCTGTAGCTCTCTCCTGAGACCCGATTCACACTGAGGCAGCGCGACTGCCTCAGGCGACCGGGATCCGACTGTGTGAACCGGCTCTGACCCTTCCTCTGTTATCAGCCAGATAACTCCTGACAAATTCTTGGAGAACATCAGAAAAAAAGCAGCCTGACATTTCTGTCAGGGGAGGCTGCTTTAAATAGATTAGCAGGGAGCTGGCCCTGTTACAAAACACGATGAGAGGGGGCGTGTGCCTTTCCTCCAATCAGCAATGTACGCTATCTTGGCTGTATGCCCAAACATCACACTCCGTGTTAAACAGGAAGAGAACATTTCCTAACACAATCTGAACTTTAAAAAAGTATATAAATGTGAAGACAGCAGATATACATGTAGAAACTTATGTAGGGAGATTTGGTTCATCTCTGTGTATCATCTGAGGCCATTCACTTCACCGGGTGTATGGAGGGTTTACATCCATTTTAATGAATGTAACAACCTGTTAGGTGTCATTGTCCTGGTCAGGATAAGATGATTGTTGGCGGGTCTTATATCTTTTTGGAGCATTTTGCGTTCAGGGTTTCTTCTCCTAAAATAATGCAAAACCCCTAATTTGCATATTCTCCTTGGGCGCTCTTTTAACCACTTCCCACCCGGCCACTGCATATAAACGGCCGGGTGGGAGCTCTCTACTCCTGACAGGACGTTCCCGAACGTCCTGTCAAAGAAGCGGGATCGCGCGGGCGGGATCGCGCGGGCGCGCTTCCGCGCAGCTGCGCGACCCCGATGCGCACGTGTCCCCCGCACACGCCGCATCTCGGATCGGCAGGAGGGCAATGTAATTTGCCCTCCTGATCCGCACGATGGCTGTGTCTAATCACAGCCATCGTAAGTAAACAAAGGGGGGATGGGCGGCAGAACACCGGTGATCGTGCCGCCACGTGCCCGCGCAGCGGCGCGATCCCGATCTGCCTGACACCCCCGGAGACCGGAGAGAAAAATACAACAGGAGGGCCATGTGATTGGCCCTCCTGATCACATGACGACTGTGTCCAATCACAGTCGTCATGTAATGTAAATAGAGAGCAGTTTTAACTGCTCTCATCTCTTCCTCTCCTCACACAGAACCTGTCAGTGAGGAGAGGAAGAGAAATCTTTGCTTCAGCCGGGAAGATCAGTGAGTTTTCTAGCTGTTTGTCTGCTGTTTACCCACTGATCTCCCAGCTAGTGTCCCCCAAAACACAGTGTCCCCAAAAACACAGTGTCCCCAAAAACACCTGGCACATCAGCCCGCCATCTGACACATCAGCCACCCGCCATCACCAGGCGCACCTGCCCGCCATCACCAGGCGCATCTGACCCGCCATCACCAGGCGCATCTGCCCGCCATCACCAGGCGCATCTGCCCGCCATCACCAGGCGCATCTGCCTCGCCATCACCAGGCGCATCTGCCCGCCATCACCAGGCGCATCTGCCTCGCCATCACCAGGCGCATCTGCCCGGCCATCACCAGGCGCATCTGCCCGCTATCACCAGGCGCATCTGACCCGCCATCACCAGGCGCATCTGACCCGCCATCACCAGGCGCATCTGACCCGCCATCACCAGGCGCATCTGCCCCGCCATCACCAGGCGCATCTGCCTGCCATCACCAGGCGCATCTGCCCCGCCATCACCAGGCGCATCTGCCCGCCATCACCAGGCGCATCTGCCCCGCCATCACCAGGCGCATCTGCCCCGCCATCACCAGGCGCATCTGCCCCGCCATCACCAGGCGCATCTGCCCCGCCATCACCAGGCGCATCTGACGCCCGCCATCACCAGGCGCATCGGACGCCCGCCATCACCAGGCGCATCTGACCGGCCATCACCAGGCGCATCTGCCCGCCATCACCAGGCGCATCTGACCCGCCATCACCAGGCGCATCTGACCCGCCATCACCAGGTGCATCTGCCCGCCATCACCAGGCGCATCTGACGCCCGCCATCACCAGGCGCATCTGACGCCCGCCATCACCAGGCCCATCTGACGCCCGCCATCACCAGGCCCATCTGACGCCCGCCATCACCAGGCCCATCTGACGCCCGCCATCACCAGGCCCATCTGACGCCCGCCATCAGGCCCATCTGACGCCCGCCATCAGGCCCATCTGACGCCCGCCATCAGGCACATCTGACGCCCGCCATCTGACATCTTCCGCCCGCCATCTGACATCTGCCCGTCAACATGACTAAAAGGTCGTACAGCGCAGAGGAGGCTTTCCAGATGCTCCAGAGTATGTCCGACGAGAGTAGCGGGGAACTCTCTCCGTCAGACTCGGATATCGATTATGAGCCAGTGGAAAGCAGTGGCTCTGAGATGGAAACCGAGGAAGATAGAATCCTAACAAGGAGAAACGGGAGAAATGAGCAGGCGCAGACATCAAACAGCAGCGCACCACTCCAGGATGATATGCAGGCATCCACCAGCAGCGCAGCACTCCGGGATAGGCAGGCATCCACCAGCAGTTCTGCAACCTTCCTTGAAGATAGGCCAGATACTAGCAACGGAGCATCCCATCAACGAGGCAGTGCCCATACTAGCCTTCCAGATGTTCTGCTGTATCCAACATGGCTGCCCGATACGTCAGTAGAACCTGTTATTCCCCTTTTTACATCCCAGCCAGGCCCTCAGATACAGACGGAAAATGTAACCCCACTTTATTATTTTCATTTATTTTTTACCAATGATCTCCTAACCGACATTGTGGAGCAATGTAATCTATATGCCAGCCAACATATAGCCAACAATCCCAGTTCTTCCTATGCCCGTCCTTTTTTTTGGAAACCCCTCACCGTGGAAGAATTAAAAATTTTCCTTGGCCTAACCCTCAACATGGGGCTAACAAAAAAAAATGAAGTCCATTCCTACTGGTCTACCCAACCGATCCACCACATGCCGGTCTATTCATCAATTATGCCCAGAAACCGTTATGAGATGATCATGAGATTTTTACATTTCAATAACAATGCCCAATGCCTCCCTCGAAATCATCCCAGTTATGATAAATTATTCAAAATTCGGCCCCTAATCAATTTTTTTTCCGCCAGTTTCAAACAGATGTTTACCCCTGATAAAAATATTTGTGTGGATGAATCCCTATTACACTTCACTGGGCGACTTGGAATACAACAATACATGCCCAGTAAAAGAGCCAGACGTGGGGTAAAATTTTATAAGGCGTGTGACAGGGCCACGGGTTACACATATGACTTCATAATTTATGAGGGAAAAGACCGACAGCTAAACCCCCCTGGATGCCCTACCTACATGGGAACAAGTGGCAAAATTGTCTGGCAGCTGATCCAACCATTGCTTGGGAAAGGTTACCACCTATATGTAGACAATTTCTACACAAGTCTCCCACTTTTCCGCCATCTGTACCTAAAGCAGACTGTGGCCTGTGGGACAGCACGGACCAACCGCAAAGGCTTCCCACAGATATTGGTCACCAAGAAATTGAAACCGGGTGAAATGGCCAGTATGCGGACTAACGAGGTACTAGCGGTGAAGTGGAGAGATAAAAAAAGAGATGTCTACATCCTTTCCACAATACACAATGACACCTTGGTGGAACTGCAAAGAAGAAAAGGCCCCATCCAGAAGCCAAAATGTATCCACGAGTATAACTTATACATGGGGGGGTTGGATATGAATGTCCAGATGATGCAGCCCTACTTGGCCACCAGGAGATCACTGTTTTGGTACAAGAAAGTCGCCGTTTATTTGATGCAACTGGCCATGTTCAATTCGTATATTATTTTTTCTAAGAGCACCCAAAGTTCCCTGACCTATCTAAGATTTCAAGAAGATGTCATCACAGCCCTTGTCTATCCCCATGGCCAACCCACTCAACTAATTCGGTCTGATGCAGTAGCCAGACTCCATGAAAGGCACTTTCCCGACATCCTCCCTCCTACCCAAACAGGTCGCAAACCCCCAAAAAAATGCTGTGTGTGTACAAGTAGAGGAATTCGCCGTGACACCCGATACTACTGTCCAGACTGTCCCTCCCAGCCAGGCCTCTGCATTGGAACTTGCTATCGAAGCTATCATACTTCACTAAACTATTAGTAAAGTGAAGATGATTTCTTTCCAGTTTCCACTTTCTGCCATTTCTGTGTATGACCCGGACTGTTAAATGACTATGCCTCTGCCAAACATATTTCTGCCTTCAACGTGTATTGACCTCGGCCTGTTAAATGACCATGCTTTTTGCCTGCCTCCTGAACTGATCATTTGCCCTGCCACTGTACAGCACAGGGGTCTCACATGTGAGGGGCTCCAGAAAAAGTTTTCCGAGTGGAGAAAACCTTTTTCTCCAGGTTTTTCGTTTTCTCGGATTAGGGTCTGGAGACTCGGAGGCTTCGTAGAGATTTGGGTGGGAAGAAGCCTCTACCCCTGTCCTCGGGTCTTACCTGACCAAGGCCCAATGTACAAAGTGCCGCCTGCTGCCATCTGAACTGGCCCTGCCTTTGCCTGCCACCTGAACTGGCCATGCCTGTGCCTGCCACCTGAACTGGACATGCCTATGCCTGAACTGCCTGCTAAACCTTGGACTGTACTGAACCATGTTCATAATTTTCCATATCTGTCTGCTGCCTGGACAATTCCTGGACATTTCCTTTGGCTGTCTAGAAAATGCTTTGACTGCTCTGGAACGGTGTCCCTGCCTGCTAAAACCACAGGTGAGCCTTTTTTTTACCCTTTGCTCAGCAGAATGTATTTTGGTGTGTAATTCTTGGTGTGTACATGCTATATGTTAGAAGCCTGAAGGTGGTACTTGTATGTTGGGCTTCTGTATGCGGCCAGGCTGTGGAAAAGTCTGACACATGGGGTATCGCCATACTCAGGACGAGTAGCAGAATGTATTTTGGGGTGTCATTTTGGCTATGTACATGTTATGTGTTAGAAAGATCTTCTAAATTGACAACTTTGTGAAAAAAAAATAGGTTTTCATTTTCTTTCCACGTTTTCCAAAAACTTGTGGAAAGAAATTACATGTTCAAAAGTCTCATTATGCCTCATAGAATATACATTAGGTTGTTTTCTTTACAAAATGGGGTCACTTTGTGGGTAATTCCATTGTCCTGGTGCTCCAGGGCCTTCAAAAATGTAATAGGTACTCAGGAAATGAAATGTGTAATTTATGCCTTTAGAACGCCTGATGGTGCTATATGGATGTTGGGCCTCTGTATGTTGCTAGGCTGTGGAAAAGTCTGACACATGGGGTATCTCCATACTCAGGACGAGTAGCAGAATGTATTTTGGGGTGTCATTTTGGCTATGTACATGTTATGTGTTAGAAAGATCTTCTAAATTGACAACTTTGTGAAAAAAAAATAGGTTTTCATTTTCTTTCCACGTTTTCCAAAAACTTGTGGAAAGAAATTATATGTTCAAAAGACTCATTATGCCTCACAGAATATACATTGGGTTGTTCTTTCCAAAATGGGGTCACTTTGTGGGTAATTCCATTGTCCTGGTGCTCCAGGGCCTTCAAAAATGTAATAGGTACTCAGGAAATGAAATGTGTTGAAATGTGTTGAAATGTGTTAATTTATGCCTTTAGAACGCCTGATGGTGCTACATGGATGTTGGGCCTCTGTATGTGGCCAGTCTATGGAAAAGTCTGACACATGGGGTATCTCCATACTCAGGACGAATAGCAGAATGTATTTTGGGGTGTAATTGCAATTATGCCTGCACCATGTGTGAGAAATAACTTGTAAATATGATAATTTCGTGAAGAAAAAAAATATATATATATATTTCTTAATATTCCAAAGCATTGTGGGGAAAAAATTGCAACTTCAAAAAATTCACTACACCTCTTACCAATTACCGCAGACTGTCTTCTTTCCAAAAAGGGGTCATTTGGGGGGTTATTGTACTGTCCTGACATTTTAGGGCCTCAAGAACTGAGATAGGCCATCAGTGCATTAGGATTGATACATTTTCAATTATGCATAGCATGGCTTGTAGGCTCTATAACTTTCACACAAACCAATGATCATACACTTATCAGGATTTTTTTTACCAAAGACATGTAGTAGAATACATTTTGGCCTAAATTTTCGCCAAAATTAGATTTTTTTGGTTTCTTTTAAAAGAGAAAGTAGAAAATTTTGTTTTTTTTTCAAAAAATTCGCTCTTTTTTCGCTTATATTACAAAAAATAATAAATGAAGTGGTGAATAAATACCACCAAAAGAAAGCTCTATTTGTGTGAACAAAATGATAAAAAATTCATTTGGTTACAGTGTAGCATGACTGAGTAATTGTCATTCAAAGTGAGAGAGCACTGAAAGCTGAAAATTGGTCTGGGAAGGAAGGGGGTTTAAGTGTCCTGTATTGAGGTGGTTAAGAACCATCTCCCACTTCACCCCCTCCTATCTTTGCTAATCTTCTGTGCCACTAACAGGTGTGGAAAGCTCATATTTGCACAAAATAAATAATAATAATATAATAATAATAATAATATGGTGAAAAGCATATTACCTCTCACCATAAAACATGGTACCCTGTCTCTTTAAGAGCCATCTGCCTTCATCCACTCACTTTAGAAGCATCAGGTGAGCTTCATGCAGCACTTCCAAAGGCAGACATTAGAGACAGTTAAAGAGGAAGTAAACCCTGATGAGTTTACTTCCTCTTTGTTTCCCTGCAAAGGTAAAGCTTAATGGACTACTATGCATCGCATAGTAGTCCATTATGTGTCACTTACCTGACACAGGAGCCAGCGAAGTCACCGCTGTCCCCTGTAGTCCGGCGCATCCATCTTCTTGGTGGGTCTCGCCGCTCCATCGCTGTCATTTGGCGAAGCCACGATGACGTCACTCCCGCGCATGCGCACGGGAGCCGGCACTCGCGGCATATCGCCGCTGACCGCGGTGTGCTCAATGCACCTGTGCGCCGCTGTCTACTGCGCATGTGCCGTAGACAGCGGTGCCTGTCTTTCGGCAAATATCTCCTAAACCGTGTAGGTTTGGGAGATATTTCTTGGACCTACAGGTAAGCCTTAATCTAGGCTTACCTGTAGGTTAAAGTGTGTTGTAAGGGTTTACAACCACTTTAAGCTGGACACGCACACTATACAATCTTATCTGGATTTCTTCCCTCAGAGTCACAAAAACCACATAACGAGAGGCCAAACCTAATACCGCGTACACACGAGCAGTTCCGACGGACTTTCCGAATGAACGGACTTGGCCACACACAATCACGCCAAAGTCTGACGGATTCGAACGTGATGACGTACGACCGGACTAGAATAAGGAAGTTCATAGTCAGTAGCCAATAGCTGCCCTAGCATCGGTTTTCATCTGTCAGACTAGCATACACACGAGCGGATTTCTCGATAGGAACTGGGTCTATTTCTAAAATCCGTCAGATTTTTGGACAACAAAGGTCCGATGGAGCCCACACACGATCGAATTGTCCGACGGATTCGCTCTGTCGAACCTTTGCTGTTGAAAAGTACGGTCGTGTGTACGTGGCATTAGAGTCTCGATTTGTATGCAATCAGGTATGCCCTTGCACTACATGGCTCTGCTAAATCTTTAGGAAACCTGACAACAAAAGTTGCATAGTGTGTAAGGGGTCTTAGAGACTGAGACCAAAAAAACATTCAGACTGTCAAGCCCACAGGTGTACACAGCACAGCAAGGGAGCCAGGACAGCACATCCAGGGACAGACAGGGTCAGAATCTGAGGTAAGTCCTTTACCTGGCAGGACTGCAGAGAGAGAGAGGGAGAGAAGCCCTCACAACTGCAGACCCCCAAGATCATTACACCCATTGCATGGTGTCTGGCGGTCCCATCCTGTGCTGCCCATGTCCCTGCATCCTGTGACACCAATCACAGCCACTCTCAGACTGACAATACAGCCAGGACAGCAGTGCAGTGTGCTGCATATAAAGACAGGAACAAATAAAAAATAAAGGAAGAGACAATGATAACATTGCAGAGCTCTTATAATACAACACCCGTACAATATCAGTGCTGTTTAAGCATCATTTTGTCCATAGCCTTGGCACAAAAAGGCACCCAGTTTTAAAAAAGGGATTTACCTTCAGCATTCAGGGTCTTCCAACTCCATGAGAGGCTGAACATGGAGGGGTAAGTTCAGCAGGGGGATGCAGCAAACAACGTACTTACCAATTGAAATCAAAAGATGGCCTGGAGCAGACCAAAAAAGAAAGAACATCTTAGTTGGGGAGGGGCTACCTTTTATTCAGCTATACAGGGGGTAATGTGGGGCTCAAGAACAGATGATAACCTGTTGTGTGCTGACAGGAGGGTGGGCCAGGAAATATATATACCACATCTGTACCACCAGCAGTACCATTACATAGGCCCGCCAAAAAGCACTACCATAATGTCGCAAAGGGTTTACACACCTGAGGAGGCATATGCCATTCTTACCATGTCTGATGATGAGAGCAGTGGGGAGCTCCCATTATCCGATTCTGGTTCGGAAGTCTTCGGAGTCAGTGGATGATAGTGAATCAGAGTCCGAGTCCGTGGAGGAAACCATCCCTCCCAAAAGAATGAGATCAGGACCAAGATCAGAAAATGGGAAGGGTCCTCCATAGTGGGGTTTTCTAGGCGGCAACAGTTATGGGGTTTTCTAGGCGGCAACCGAGTACACACGATCGGAATTCTGGCCAGAAAAAGACTGATGAGAGCTTTTCATCTGAAAATGCGACCATGTGTATGCTCCATCGGAATTTAGCTGTCCGAATTTCCGCCAGCCAAAAATTTCTAGCATGTTCTCAATTTTCCTGACGGAAAAACTTTCTATTGGTAATTCCGATCGTGTGTATGCAATTCCGACACGCCAAAAATCACGCATGCTCAGATTCAACTACGAGACAGAAGCTATTGGCTACTGGCTATTGAACTTCCTTTTTCTAGTTAGGTTGTATGTGTAGTAGGTCACTGCGTTATAAATGATCGGAATTTGATGTGACCGTGTTTAGGCAAGACAGCTTGAGCCGAATTCCGTCGGAATTCCATCGGGAAAACCATCAGATCTTTTTCCGAGGAGAATTCCGATCGTGTGTACGGGGCATTAGAGTAATATTTCATATGAATTTAAAGAATCCATTTTATTGATGGCAATCAAATCATGTTAACGGTGACAGTTAAAATGTAAACTCTGGTATAGGGGATATATGAATCAATACAATTAATGCAAACATAATCGTACACAACATTTAATGTTTAAAAATGCTGGTGGTGCACAAATCACTGTTAACATGATTTGATTGCCATCAATAAAATGGATTCTTTAAATTCATATGAATTATTACTCTAACTGTTGCCGCCTAAAAAAAACACTATGGGGGACCCTTCCAATTTTTTTACACTATTCGGGGTGTGCGTTATGTTTATTTCCTCCTATATGTGTCTTTCCCTATGCAGGACCAAGATCAGGACCAAGATTAGGAGATCTACCCACCACCAGTAGCGCCAGACCCCAGGAAGAGGAGGCCAGTACAAGTACTGGAATCACACATCCAACCTGAAGAACTCAGCCCCAGTCCTACCTTCCAGATCCTCTGGCAAACCCCTTATGGTTACCTGCCAACTCAGGATCCGCTATCATCCCCCCTTTCACTGTACAGCCAGGTGTGCAGCCCAACAATTTTTCTCAATTTGATTATTTTTATTTTTCCCACAAGATTTGATGCAGAATATGATTGATCAAACTAATCTGTATGCATCCCAATTTATTGCTTCCAACCCCAATTCTTCCTACGCCTGCATTTTCCAGTGGCAATGCCTAACACTGAACAAATTTCAATTGTTTTTGGGTTATACATTTAATATGGGGCTTACAAAAAAAGAATGAAATCCATGCATATTGGTCCACCAACCCCATCCATCACATGCCCATATATTCCGCTGTCATGTCCAGGACATGATTAGGCGTTTTCTCCACTTCAATGACAATTCACAGTGCCCTCCCCGAGAATAACCCAACCACAACAAATTGTACAAGATATGCCCTCTACTCAATTCCTTTTCCCAGAGATTTAGAGGCATTTTTATCCCAGACCCCCACTGACCGACTGCACTTCAAGCAGTATATACCAAGCAAGAGAGCCAAGTATGGGCTGAAATTAAATAAATTATGTGATTGAGCCACTGGATACGTCTTCACCTTCCGGACCTATGAAGGCAAATATTCCCAGCTCCTGCCCCGTGATTGCCACACATATATTGGAACCAGTGGGAAAATTGTCTGGGAGCTGGCATACCCCCTGTTTAAAAAAGGATACCATTTATATGTAGACAACTATTATATCTGCCTGCCACTTTTTTGTCACATTTATAGTAAAAAAAAAACCTGTTGACAAAAAAATTGCAAAACAGAGAATCGGCATTCATGAGGAAGGAGGGGGTGTTGGCCATTAAGTGGAAGGACAAGAAAGATGTCCACATTCTCTCTACCATCCACAATGACACCGTGGTGGAGATCCAAAGAACATACAGCCCCATTGTCAAGCCTTGTAAAATGTGTCCACGACTACAATATGTACATGGGGGCTGGATTTAAACGATCAGATGCTACAGCCCTATTTATCAACCAGAGAGTCCCGTTATTGGTACAAGAAAGTACAGGTACAAGAAAGTTGCATTTCACCTGTTTCACATGGCCCTTTTTAATTTGTTTGTCTGCTACCAAAATGCAACTCAATAGAAACAAATCACCTACCTTAAGTATATTGAAGATATCGTCACTGCCCTCATTTAACAACAAGGACCCCCCCCCCCCCCAGGAAGCATTTGCTCTGATAGAGTGAATTGACTTCATGAGCAACACTTTCCCTATCACATTCCCCCCACAGAATCTGGAAGAAGACGACAAAAGAAATACTGTGTATGCAGCAGAGGAGGAGTAAGAAGAGATACCAGCTATTATTGTCCCCAATGTCCCTCCCAACCTGGCCTGTGCATCGGAGATTACTTCAAAAATGATCATACATTCATCCAATATTAGTTCCCCTTATTATTAACAGACTGCCATTTCCCCATTTGCCTGCTACCATGTTAATTAACTGACCTTGGCCTGTTTGTTGACAATGCCTCTGACTGCTGATTTAAACCATGCTTCTGACTTCCAGGTGCACCGACCTTGGCCTGTTAATCTACTATGTTTTTGCCTGCCACTTGGACTGATCTTTTGGCCATCTACTTTAGTACACAGGGGTCTCACACATGTGAGGGGCTTCAGGATAGTAGAGAAAAACTGTTTTTAATTTTCTGTGCTAACAGAACAGGGTCTGATTGCCTGGAGGCTTCGAAGCGATTTGAGTGGGAGAAGCCTCTACCCCTGTCCCCCTGGCCCTAAGCTTGATGGTCCTTCCTGCTGCCTGGACCAATACTTTGGCTGTGCTGACCATATTGGTGCCTGTAATGACCCATGACATTATGGACCATGTTTCTTCCTGCTGCTTGGACCAATACTTTGGCTGTGTTGACCATATATCTGCCTGCTGCCTATACTGACTTTGGACAGTAATTCTGCCGGGACACCTCTGCCTGCTACCTGGACCTGTGCTCTGGCTGTACTGACAGTATCTCTGCTTGTACAAACTATGGACAGTATTCTTGCCTGCTGCCTGGATGATTGCTTTTGCTGTTGCTGACCTCATTCCTGCCTGCTGCCTGAACCGATGCTCTCCTCTGTGGACCACTGCACTTCTAAAACCACAGGAAATCTTTTATTATTTGGTATGTACCTGTTATGTGTTAGAAATATGAAGGGCCTTCAAAAATGTGATTGGTAGTCAGAAAATGATATGTGTAATTAATACTGCTAGAATGCCTGGAGGTGCTACTTGGATGTTGGGCCTCTGTATGTGGCTAGGCTTTGTAAAAGTCTCAAACGTGGTATCGCCATACTCAGGAGGAGTAGCAGAATGTATTTTGGGATGTAATTTTTGCTATGTGCATGCTATGTGTTATAAATATCTTATAAAGGAACAACTTTGTGTAAGAAAAATGCATTTTCATTTTTTTCCACATTTTCCAAAAACTTATGGAAAAAAATGAACCATTCAAAAGACTCATTATGCCTCATAGATTATACGCTGGGGTGTTTGCTTTCCAAAATGAGGGCATTTTGTTGACAATTCCATTGTCCTGGTACTCCAGGGCCTTCAAAATTGTAATAGGTGTTTGAGAAATGAGATGTGCAAATTATGCTTGTAGAACGCCTGAAGGTGTTACTTTATTGTTGGGCCTCTGTATGTGTAAAAGTCTCACATATGTGGTATCGCCATACTCGGGAGGAGTAGAAGAATGTATTTTGGGGTGTATTTGCAGTTATGTATATGCTGTGTGAGAGAAATAACCTGTTAATATGAACAGTTTGTGTAAAAAAAAATTAAGAAAAAAATCTTAATTTTCTCAAGAATTGTGGGGAAAAATTACAACTTCAAAAAACTTTGCATCTTAGTAAATACCTTGAACTATCTACTTTCCAAAAAGTGGTCTCAAGAAATTAGATAGGCCTTCAGTACATCAGGTGTGATTAGATATGATCAATTTTCAGTGATTGGCACCATAGTTTGTAGACTCTATAACTTTCACAAAGACCAAATAATTTACACTAATTTGAGTTATTTTTACCAAAGATATGTAGCAGTATACATTTTGCCACAAATTTATGAAGAAAAATTACTTATTTGCAAAATTTTACAATAGAAACTAAAAAAATTTTTTTTTTCTTTCAAAATTTTTTTCAATGTTTTTTCACTTATATCGCAAAAAATAAAAAAAAACAGTGGTGATTAAATACCACCAAAAGAAAGCTCTATTTGTGAGAAGAAAATTATAAAAATGTTGTTTGGATACAGTGTAGCATGACAGTAATTGTCATTCAAAGTGTGAGAATGCTGAAAGCTGAAAATTGGTCTGGGCGGGAGGGTGCATAAGTGCCTGCTATTGAAGTGGTTAATAAACCGCCTGAAGTATATTAGAAAAAGAACACCAGGAATGCACTGCAGTCAGATATAGGCTACACTGGATGCAGAGTGTATATATATATATATATATATATATATGAATGAAATATACTGCAGCTAACTGAACAACCTGCCTGCTCAATCTAAATCACACTATCTCTCCGTCCACATGAACAATACTACACAGGTAGCCTTGTATAGTGTGAGCCATGATTGGCCAAAGGCACCCTGCCTTTGGCCAATTATGGCTCTCTTAGCAGAGGGCGCTGGATTGGCCAAAGCATGCAGGTCATGGTGCATGCTTTGGCCAATCATCATACAGCAATGCACTGCGATCTCGTGGTGCATTATGGGGCATTCCACGGCACTCGAATTTGCCACAAACACCCCATGATATTTATTTTTTGATAAACGGCGAACACTCGTTGTTCGAGTAAAACTTATGTTCGACCCAAACATTGAGCTCATCAATACTTATGACATACTTCTGAGAATGCCAACTTTTGGATTCACACCAGAAACATATGCCTTCCAGATTCTATAATAAATTACTCTAGAGTATTGGCTTCCTAGCATTGATCATGGTAGTCACCACTGAACCTGAAAGCCTCTGATCTTTTAGAATGAGTGTTTCAATAGCCAAACCATTAAATTGAGATTGTAAGGTAGGGATAGAACTGGTCCCTGCGAAAGCAGGTTTGGATGTGGTGAAAGGGTCCACAGGTCCCCCACTGCCATCTTTATGATTTCTGCATACCAGGCTCTTCATGGATCATGCCAGGGCTACAAGAACTGATGGAGGCAGTATGTACATGAGAGTAGTGTGAAGGGTATTATGGGGGCGGCATGTACAGAAGACTAGTGTGGAGGGTATAATGGGGGCAGTATATACAGGAGAGGAGTGCTGAGGGTATAATGGGGCAGTATGTACAGGAGAGGAGTGTGGAGGGTATGATGGGGGTAGTATGTACATGAGAGGAGTGTGGAGGGTATGATGGGTGTAGTATGTACAGGAGAGGAGTATGGAGGGCATGATGGCAGTAGTATGTACAGGAGAGGAGTGGGGAGGGTATGATGGGGGCAGAATGGGGAGAAATTTTGGGCAGTGTCTGTGGGGCGACTATGGAATGATGTCCCTTAGCTGCGGGGTAAAAAGCAGCTCTGAGTGAGGTCTGTCAGCTGGATGTATGAAGTGGACTGGTGGGTGATACAAGCTGGAGGGGGGTTGGGGGCAGAGAACTGGTCAGATAGTGATGGTGTGTCTATAATAAAAAAAAAGCTATTGTGCTCATCCACTAATATATACAACAATAAATCATACAACAATACTACTCAATGAAAACAATCTCCTGTAATAAAAGATGCCAGCCTCTAGCACTCTGTGTATGCCCAGATGATGTGATAGTAATTGATGACCATTCACGTAACCCTATATTGCCCCTGGTCTGAGCTGAATAATGTTCCCGGGTCTCCGGCAGTACAAAACTAAGCCCATTGCATACCTTTCTTAGGCCTTACAGCAAATCACCCCAATAGCAGCCCCACCCAGCACAAGGTTTGTTTTCAGAAGAAGTTTCCAAATTAAGCTTAGGAGAAAGAAGAGTCCACACAACGACAGACATTTTACTCTTTATTGGAACACATTTGATTCATAGTTGGTTTACATTAGATTATGTCAGTCACCCCAATGGTGATGGTATATTCCTTAAGTTGCAAGCAGATAGAGAACAGCATAGATGGGCGTCGAGGAGCAGCCCAAACCTTTAGGAGTTTTTTCTAGAGTCCTACATCCTAAGCCAAAGGGATATGAGTATCCTCATGTGTCTTGCACCTCCTGTCATTGTTCCCCCCCTATTTTAAACCCCCAGGAAGTTAAAGTCTAACATATATAACTAAATATCAACAAATTGTGAAGAAACATTTACCAACCCATTTTCTTTTCAAGACTAAGATCAGGTGTGGTCCCATTTAGTAAGTTCAGTAATCGGTTAGTCTTTTGTTGCCTTATCAAAAGATTATTTCTGATTGGTTGTTTTGGCTTACTGCCACCGTGCATTATTTTATCTTTGCAAAACATTTCTGAAAGAGGTACATATTTAGAAGAAAACTGGAGATACAGTGATAAATCGTAAATAAGATGTAATTTTTCGTATAGTCACATGTATTTAATTCTTTTCAGGAGAGTAACTGAACACAATCACCAAAATGTATTAAATTGATTGTAAACCTCAGACATGAAATATGAACAAAGCATATCCCTCTATAGTCTGTACGTATCTCAGTCCAGAGCACTAAGTGTCATTTATGCCTGCTGCTTTATTCCTATGCTATGTGTAAGAAAAACTTGTCAGAAGTGACTCAGACATCAAGTGCCTCTGATAGCCTCAGCTCTGTTCCTGTGTGCTGTGTGAAGGGGGGGGGGGGGTGTATCTTCCCTCCAATCCGTTCTCAGCGATCCACTCACTGAGCTCTGCAGTGTGTGTGTTGCCATCTCCCCCTCCCCCTGCTTTCTGAAAGCTCAGACAAGCTGCATAAATTCTGCACTTTGAAGGTCTGTAGAGAATATAGGACCGTAGATAAACAGGTGCAACTTAAGTAGGAAGATTTGTTTCATCTCTGTGTATCATCTGAGGCCAGTCACTTCACTGGGTTAATGTAAGGATTTACAACCACTTTAATGCTTGGTATATGGAGTCGCGCAAGAGAAAAAAGGAATGTAGCTTCTAAAAGTTTGGTTTTTGAAAAATTATAAAAGGAGAATTTGAAGGATAAAAGAGGTGCATGAATTCTAAGAATTGGCTTATTTGCACCGATTTAAAGCTCACAAATGAAAAAACGTTTGCTTGCGCAATTCTCATCATTCCACCCTCCATCATCCCACATTTCCACGCAGTCCTCATTGTTACGAAGGTTGTTGGGTTCACCAGCATGCCAGTTGAAGTATGTAATGACTTGTCCAGACAGATCTCTAAAGTCACCCTCATGCTGCAAGTCGTTTATACCCATAAATGTGTGCGTTTGAACCTTTTTGCGGAGGGAGAAAATGGCTTGGTTTTCTTCTTGGGTCCGAGGTACGGCCAGCTGACCTCCGCCACTGGCACAGATGGTTTTGGCCTCGTCGTAAGTGACTTCAAATCTATTCATAATATAGTTTTTGTTTCTGCTTCTAGCAATGTCTTTTCCAAATGAAAAAACTGTAATAGTGGAAAGAAAGGAAAAAGAAAACATTTTTATCATGAAACTTCATGGAACACATAGTAGAAAGTAACATCTGTCACTTTTTATTAGGTTAAAGGAATCCTGTAGGTCAGGGGTGTCCAAACATTTTTCAAAGAGGGCCAGATTTGATAAATTTAACATGCGTGAGGGTCGACCATTTTGCTTGACATTCTTTGAACCATTAAAATTAAAAGCAAATTAACTAATACACTGTACAACAATAATTCTCTTGCCTTTGTGGCTGTGTGTGGTGAAGAGTCTAAGGATGAGCATAGGCGTGCTATTTAGATATTTATTGGCATATAATACCCACATTCACATTAAGAGGGAAGTTTCAAGAAAAAACTTACATTTTAGATAAAGAACTGTGAAGCAAAATAAGGGCCAGTGCCCATCAATGCAGCCTAATCAGTGCCCATCTGCAGCCTCTCCATTGCTATGAATGCAGCCTCACCATTGCCAAGAATGCAGCCTCACCATTGCCAAGATTGCAGCCTCACCATTGCCAAGATTGCAGCCTCACCATTTCCATGAATGCAGCCTCACCATTTCCATGAATGCAACCTTACCATTTCCATCGTTGCAGCCTGATCCATGCCCATTTGCATCCTTGGAGGGGACAGGGAGGGAGTGGGACGTGTGCTAACAGATAACATACAGGAGAATCTCCTGTTTATGTGGCGGCCTCTTTAATACAAAGTCCCACCTCCTATGATAGACAGAACAGTAGTCCAATGATGGCCCAGGAGACAGGACTTCCAATTACAGAGGCTACTGAGTAAACAGGAGATTTCTACTGTATGTAATCTGAAGGCACTCATCCCACACCCTCTGAAGTACGTTAAATACGTTATATATGGTATCCCGTTCGTGAGATTCATTAGGGTCCACAAAAGATATGCCGTATAACACTCACTTTTTTAAAAAATCGGGGGAAATCGAGGGTGCGTGTTATACGCCGATCCCCCGCTGTTGCTAGGGCTTTCTTCCTCTATCTGCGGCTTCGTCTATTTTTGGCCACACTCGGCCGTTCGCGGCTATCTTTGGCCATTCTCGGCTATCTTTGGCCACACTCGGCCGTTCTCGGTGGCTTTCCGAAAAGCCGAAAGCCACCGAGAATGGGCCGAAAATAGCCGAGAACAGCCGAAAATTCCCAAAAGCCGGAGAGAACGGCCGAGTATGGCCGAAAATAGCCAAGAATGGCCGAGTGCGGCCAAAAATACAAGAAATCCGCTGAGAACACCCGAGAACTACCGGCGCCATTTTTAAACGGCAAATGACTGACAAGGCTGCAAATGCAAGGCTGCATAAGACTGACAAGGCTGCAAACGACTGACAAGGCTGCAAATGCAAGGCTGCATACAACTGACAAGGCTGCAAATGACTGACAAGGCTGCAATGCAAGGCTGCAAATGACACTGACAAGGCTGCATTGATGGGCATTTAAATGTAAGTTTTTTTCCTTAAACTTCCCTCCTAAAAGTTTTTTTCTTTTAAATTCCCTCCTAAACTTGGGGTGCGTGTTATACGCTGGCGCGTGTTATACACCGATAAATACGATATGTATCCAAATCACTAGTGGGGCCACATTAAACTGGAACGCGGGCCGCAATTGCCCTGCAGGCCGGACTTTGGACATGCCTGCTGTAGGTGGACAACTGTGGCAGCCATTGATGATCTCCATCTAATTGTAATTTAGAGGGCTCAGCTGCTTAAAATCCAGATGCCTAAACTGTAGCCTCAGCAGTAGCTCTTGTTCATCTAAACATGTACTCCAGGACACCTAAAAATCACCCCTTGAAGTAGGGCTGCATCTGCAAGGCAGGGTTAAATGCTTGTTTATGACTAGAGAATTTGGTAAAGCACTTTTACTAACCTGATCCTCCACTCCTGCAGGCTCTTCTGCACTGCTAGAGCAGTCCCTGCAGCCTGAACTCTCCTATGCTTCTGTGGTCTAAGGTCTTCTGACTTCAACAAGACCAATGCACTGATTCTTTGCTTACTACTGCAAGGGAATGCTTTTAGGTTTCCTGGAGTTGGGCTTTAAGCTTGCCACACGAATTTTGAGCATTTGCATCATTGGCTCAGTAGACTGCTGATTTCGACTATGAGCTGTGGACTTCAGCAACATAGGTTGGACCTCCAATTCTTTCAACTCTCCTCCCCCTACTGAAGTGTCCAAAGCAACTGTCTCTTCTGCGTACCCAACTACCCATTGTCCCAAAATACAAGATATACATTACCCAACTGAAAGTAGCCCCGTATAAAGCATCCAGCTAACCTTTTTCCTGATTCTCAAGGTTTGCTTGCAGATCTCTTATCCGTGAATCCAGAACAGTCATTTGAAATTTAAGATTTTCGATAGCTAAGAAAATAATTCACACAATCAATTTGTATGTATTATATGCTAAATAATTGTTATGTTCAGGACTAAACATTAGAATATTTTTCTACTTTTTTTTGCTCAGGAGACATTGAGAATTAAGAGGAAACTTTTCATTCCAGTTTTCCAGTGTTTGTAGTGGGCACCATAAAATAATAACATGCCTCTAACTGACTAATGGCAAAAACAAAGGAGCATTTCCACCATATTACCCAATGCAGAAAACCCCTATAGACAACTTCAGACTACCAACCATATGACTCTTTACTAAATCCAACTATTCCATTTAACTTTTGTGGTTCCCAAGATCTGAGCATTTACCGTATGGACTGCATGTGTTCTTAGGGCTTTAACATCAGCAGTGGAAGCATACAACCACCAAAATAGGAAGAAGGGTCCTTGTACCCAAAAGTGATGTCTGAGATGTTCTGAAAAAGTTCCAGAAAGTTTCTGCTGAGGAAAGTCTCCAGAGAGAGATGGGCTGCTGAGGCTAGTGACCCTGATGAGTACCAGTACTTAATACTGAATCAAGGCTACACTGCTACACCTGGCTAGAGACCAACACCACTGGAGGGACCACAGAGGACCGCGCACAGGAGCGGAGGAACCCACAAGGCCATGGTTGCACACCACAATTGGTGAAAGACTGCTTCTCACATCCTTGCCGAGGTGGGACCTTGCTAAAGTTGCAGTATCCAGGTCTGTGACTGCAAGACCCAGTGAGTTGCAAGAGAGAACTTATGAACCCAGAACATCTGCTGCTTTGCCCAAGATCACTGCTACAGTGTTGAGAGCTGTTGATGTCACCCTCGGTGACTTCAAGAGTTGGCCTGCTCATGTAGTCAGAGTTTCAGACACCTACAAGAGGAAGAAGATCATGTGACAGACCTCTGAGAGGTGAGAGGCCTTGGCTGCCATCTTTATTATACTCCTGCTTAATGACACAGCCTCCAGGGATTCATTCTGAGTATATGTCCCCCTTTCCTGTTGGAATTCCAAATTTCTATTGAGAGCATTTCAACATTTGACAGCCTTGGACCCCACCACTGGCCACCATCGGTCATTAGGGGGGAACTGTGATTTATAGTCCTTGAGTGTAGACTTCCTGTATTTAGGGTACCCCATAGATCAGGTCTTAAGAGGTATAGACTTTGCCCCTTCAAATCAAGTTTTGGGTACCCTGTTTAAGAGGCTTTAATTTTCTTTTTTTTAACAAATTGTGTTTTGGTTCAACCCTGATTTGCTTCTGTTTACAATTGTTTGTTATTATTGTTGCTGTTATTTGCCCTGTTGAACATGCTGCCCAAAAGAAATCCTTTCCTTTAGCCTTAATGTCAGAGATTGCGGTACTGCATGAAGGGTCATTACCACCAGGACCCAGGTAACCCAAACATCAATGGCTCTACAAGTTCAGACATTAGGCACTAAAAATAACTCCCATCCATCTAGCAATGGTGAAGCAAGAAGCATGAAGACCCCTGGGGTAATCCTCAGGAAACACACAGAGGGAATCTGATTGTTTAAAAGAAGGTAAGCTTCCTTCTCTTGTAAAGTACACTGAACATACAAAACTGCTCCCCAGTCCATTAAAGTTTGGGACACCCATGCCCCACGTTTAGAGAGAAACTTTCTTTCAATATTTTGGAGCAGGACATAAGGAAGGAAGAACAATGCTCTGGGTATGGTGAATAGCAGGACCCACCTTTGGGAGGAAGGAGGCCTTATACCACAAGGAAACTTTGTCCTTTAACATGACTTTTGGTGCCTCCTTAAAGTGGTTGTAAACCCTTACAAACCACTTTGACCTACAGGTAAGCCTAGATTAAGGCTTACCTGTAGGTCCAAGCAATATCTCCTAAACCTATATGGTTTAGGAGATATTTGCCCGAAAACGGGCACCGCTGTCTACGGCGCATGCGCCGTAGACAGCGGCGCGCAGGCGCACTGAACGCGGCAGTTCCAAAAATGGAGCTGCCGCATTTGTCGACTCCCGTGCGCATGCGCGGGAGTGACGTCATCGCGGCTTCGCCGAATGACAGCGGCGGAGCTGCGAGACGCCACCAGCAAGATGGATGCAGCGGACTACAGGGGACAGCGCGACTTCGCTGGCTCCTGTGTCAGGTAAGTGACACATAATGGGCTACTATGCGATGCATAGTAGTCCATTATGCTTTACCTTTGCAGGGAAAAAAAGAGGAAGTAAACTCATCAGGGTTTACTTCCTCTTTAATGGTTAATGTAGGCCATGGCCATGGTATTGTCTGACTTTATCCTCATCTGGTGTCTTCGCAATAGAAGAGACAACCGAGTTGCTCTTAGATCTGGAAAGTTAATGGGAAGGTGAACTTCCTTCTCTGACAAAGTGCACTGGGCATCCAGAACTGCTCCCCAGTACAAAAAAGTTTGGGACATCTACAACGGTCCCAAAGCATAATGTTTCCACCTCCATTCTTGACTGTAGGGATGGTGTTCTTAGGGTCATTTTCAGCATTTTTCTTCCTCTAAACACGGTGAGTCGAGTTTATGCCAAAAAGATGAATTTTGGTGGAAACATTAAGCTTTGGGGCTGTTTCTCTGCTAAAGGTACAGGCCGACTTTGCCACGTTGAGGGGCCAATGGATGGGGCCATGTATTCTTGGATGGGAACCTTCTTCCTTTAGACAGAACACTGAAGGAGGGTCGTGGATGGGTCTTTCAGCATGACAATGATCTAAAACATACTGCCAAGGCAACAAAGAAGTGGCTCAAGAAGAAGCACATTAAGGTCTTGGAGTGTCTCCAGACCTCAATCCTATATAAAATGTATAGAGGGAGCTGAAATATCGAGTTGTCAAGCAACAGCTAAAAAACCTTAAGGATTTAGAGAAGATATGTAAAGAAGTGTGGACCAAAATCCCTCCTGAGCTGTGTGCAAACTCGGTAACCAACTGAAGAATAATATTAATATCTAATATTCTTGCATCTCAAATGCATTTCCGGATGAATAACATTGATAGACAAACTGACTTAAAACAAAATGTGAGTTTATTGTCACTCAGTTGGCATCATAAATATAATGTAAAAAGTATAATAGTTCAGTTCAGTGTGGGTAAAAATATATGAAATAGAATAAAAAGTTATAAAGCTGTAATAAGCTTATGAAAGCATGTGTGCTTCATCATGGCTGCTGACTTCTGTCCATGCTGTCTCTTGTGTCGTTCACGAAGAAGCAGGAAATGACGTTCTAAGACTTCTGGCAGAATTCAGCTGTCCCAACTTATCAATCTCTTTGTGTGAATATGTCAGTGTCATCTCTCCAGTGTGTGTGTGTGTGTGTGTGTGTGTGTGTGTGTGTGTGTGTGTGTGTGTGTGTGTGTGTGTCTGTCTGTCTGTCTGCCCTTCTGTATAGAAACATTGGCTTTATATGTTACATGTGAACGTCATAACCTCACAAAAACTTAAAACCTTGCATGGCACACATTCATTTCTGCTAACTTCAGCAATATGCTATACAAAAGTAGATACTAACTCAGAGAGTCATATGGAGCTTGATTGACAAGCCCACATGTAACACTCCATACTTGAAGTAATGTGCTGATCATGTAATGTCATATAACCAAACATTTACATAATATGAACGCATATTACCAACTTTACTTTAAAGTGGATGTAACCCCAATGTCATCCTTTCTAAACTACTGCCATAGGGGTTATCTATAAGGATATACATGTCTCCTGCATGTACCTTTACCTGTCAAATGTCTCCTTTTCTGTCTGTTATGAGACCCGAAAAAACTGCAGATTCTGTGAGTGGGTCTGTTGTCTGGAGCTCGGTGGGTGGAGTCGTGATGTCAGTAGACTCCCCGCCCACCTCTACACTCCCCTTGTCATTATGTGTTTTCTCCTGTGTATTTCTTACACTGAACTTCTGCTATGATCTCTAACATCCACTGAAAAGACAGGAAAGTAACCACATGACTTCAGCATGCCCAATTATGCTGAGGTGGGGAACATCCAATCCTGGCAAAGCAGCAGAAGAAAGGAGTGGGAGGGAATTAAAAAATAATGCCTGTCTCTTAGGCTAGTGCACGAGATATGTAAATCACCTGTCACTCACTGCAAGGGGGAGGATTTGACAACGTTTTTTTTGTCAAGATTCATCTCACTGAACAATAAAAGAGGATTGCTCAGAGCTGGATTAACACTCTGTGGCAAGACTGGGCTCAAATGATAGGAAATCTTATACTCTACATTATGACATCAAAAAAATATATATATTTTTGGGTTTACATCCACTTTAAGTAACTATATAGTAATACTTATTAAATATATAAAGGTGCATACAAAACTAGTGTTAAAATTCCAAATAACTAATTGGTTGCACGTGGCGCTATTACCTGTGTACCTTTCAGTAAACGTGCCCTCACCTCCTCAGTGATCCTATCCTAATGATTTTTTCACGCATTTATAGAAAGACTTTCTGTAATCTGGATATTCTTAAATACTGTTTGGTGGATGGACTATATTCACATTTTTTTATATTTGTCACTGTATATGTAATCTAAATGTAAATTTGGGTATTCACTGAGTGATAAATATTTATATAATTTGTTATTGATCACACAATTTATGGTCTGAGATAGGATCACTGAGGAGGTGAGGGCACGTTTACTGAAAGGTACACAGGTAATAGCGCCACGTGCAACCAATTAGTTATTTGGAATTTTAACACTAGTTTTGTATGCACCTTTATATATTTGACAGTTTATGGTAAGTGGCCGCTAAGGTATAAAATATTGGGTCATCTGTAGCGCTGTGACGATACACTAGGTAAAGGGTTTGTGGGGTGTGTATCTTTAAAATAAACTAATACTTATTAATATGACTGAGATTACTCTAAATTTAACAGGATATAATCCACAATATATTATTCCTTTAGCTACATAGAGATGTGTCTATTTTTGTCTTTGCCCTTGTACACATGGTCGGAGATTCCGACGGAAAATGTCCGATCGGACCGTGTTGTTGGATAATCCGACAGTGTGTGGGCTCCATCGGACTGTTTCCGTTGGAATATCCGACCGAGAAAAGTTTTAGACCTGGGCTATAAAATTTTCCGACAACATGATCCGATCAGACTTTGTCCGATCGTTTGTAGAGAATTCCAATCGGACAAAGTGCTCAGATCAAATTCCTAGACCAAAGCTATTGGCTACTAGTCTGAACGTAGTCCCAACGTAATGAAATAACGTCATCACGTTTTGAACGATCGGTTTTTCCGACAACTTTGTCTGACCGTGTGTATGCAACACCGGTTTCGGACAAAATCCGTCGGATATTGGTTGTCGGAATGTCCGACCGTGTGTACAAGGGCTACTAATGACATTCTATACCAAGATATCATATATTTCATACTCATATTGGCTACACCAGAAACATCCAGCAATGTTCAGCTTTAGATGAGGATATTTTTCACTGAACATTTGATCAAGGTCATTCACGCATACTATTAATTATGACTAATCATAAAACCAAATATGTTTTGCAAGCTTGCTATGAATATACTATAACACCTATAAGTGCCAAATTATGAATTTGAAATAATATTCTAACACCAACTACAAGAAATGTCTTACCTCTACGCTTGCCAACAAGGGTTTCTCCACCAAGTACTAAGTTATGTTTTGCTTGGGGATCAAATACTTATACAGCAACTCAATTTATAACATTTGTATCATGTGTTTTTTGTTTATTTTTGGTTGATATTCTGTCTCTATCATTTAACATACACCTATGATAAAAGTTATAGATCCTTCATTACTTTGTAAGTGGGCAAAATTACAAAATCTGCAGGGAATTAAATCATTATTTTCCCCACTGTATACACACTGTGGACAGAGCATCTGTTAGGTTGGAGCTAGAATCTTGTGCCATGTGCTTAATCCAGACAGTGATAATCTTGGAAGACACAGAAGCAATGTCATATTGCATGACAGGGCCCTCCACAGAAAAGAGAACTTTGCACACAGGCTTATTCACCGTGAAGACCACGTGGGTCTTGTTAAAGAGGGAGTCCACCTGAAAAAAAAATTATTAAAAGCCAGCAGCTACATATACTGCAGCTGCTGACTTTTAATAAATGGACACTTACCTTTCCTGGAGTCCAGCGATGTCGGCAGCCGAGGCCGAGCAATAGCTGGGCTCTCGGCTGCTGCCGGTGCCATTGTCGGTGAGGGAATCAGGAAGTGAAGCATTGCGGCTTCACTTCTCGGTTCCCTACTGTGCATGCGCGAGTCGCGCAGTGCAATGAGAATGATCCGCGCTGTGTCTGGGACCTGTGTGTGTCCCAGCAGACAGCGCGGCGGGACAGGAAGAGGCATAGACTCCCGTGGGACTCTATGCCCAGAAGTGGGTGCAAATACCTGTATTATTTCCGTCAAATCAACTTTGCTGCATTTGGCTGAATCTGGGCTGACATTATACCTCTAAACACTGCAGAATTCATCTGGCTGTTTATGTCTTCTGTCATCAATAAATACCAATGATCCAGTGCCACCATGTTTTACAGATGAAGTTGTGTGCTTTGGATTATGAGCTGTTCCAAGCCTTCTCCAAACTTTTTTCTTCTCGTCATTCTGGTACTGATTGATCTTAGTTTCATCCATCCAAAGAATGCTTTTCCAGAACTGGTCTGGCTTTTTTTAGATGTTTTTTGGCAAAGTCTAATCTGGCTTTTTTATTCTTCAGGCTTATGAATGGTTTGCACCTTGTAGTGAACCCTCTGTATTTGCTCTTGTGAAGTCTTCCCTTGATTATAGACTTTGACAATGATACGCTCCTGGAGGGTGTCCTTCACTTGTCTGGATGTTTTGAATGGGGTTTTCTTTACCATAGAGAGGATCCTGCGATCATCCACCACTGTTGTCTTCCATGGACGTTCAGGTCTTTTTATGTTGCTGAGCTCACAAGTGCATTCTTCTTTCCTCAGAATTTACCAAACTGTTGATTTGGCCACTCCTAATGTTGCTGCTATCTATTCAATGGATGTTTCATTATTTAAGCCTTATGCCACGTACACACGTAGCCAACTATCCGGCGGACTTAGTCTGGCGGACTTCCCGCCGGACTGTCCGCCGGACTTTCCGAACGAGCTACTTGCCCACACACGGCACTTTTTCAGCGGACTAATATGGCGTACTAAGTCCGCCAGACTATCCGCCGTACTTTTGAAATGAACGGACTCGCCCACACACGTAGAGGAAAGTCCGCTCATTTTGAGCGTATCTCCAGGTAGCCGGGGCCAGCGAAGGAGGCGTCGCTGGCCCCGTCACCTGGCATGGACTTAAAGGGGAACCCCTACGGCAAAAAATCGGCTAGGTCCATATCAGACCCTTATCCGAGCACGCTACCCGGCCGGCCAGGAAAGGGGGTGGGGACGAGCGAGTGCCCCCCCTCATGAGCCATACCAGGCCATGTGCCCTCAACATGGGGGGTGCCTTGGGGAAGGGGGAGCCACGCGGCCTCCCCACCCCAAAGCACCTTGTCCTCATGTTGATGAGGACAAGGGCCTCCTCCCGACAACCCTAGCCATTGGTTGTCGGGGTCTGCGGGCGGGGGGCTTATCGGAATCCGGGAGCCCCCTTTAGTAAGGGGGCCCCCGAATACCGGCCCCCCACCCTATGTGAATGAGTATGGGGTACAATGTACCCCTACCCATTCACCTGTGAAAAAAGTAAAAATAAAACACAACACACAAGGGTTAAAATTGTTTATTGCACAGCTCCGGGGGTCTTCTGTCCGTCTTTGGGGGTCTTCTTGCTGGACTCCTCCGCTATCTTCTGCTAGCTCTTTTGCTAGCGGAGCAGCCCAGCTTTCTTCTTCGCCGCTGCCGCCCTCTTCTTCCAAATTTGGGGGTCTTGTCCCCCTCTTCGGTTCTTCTTGCCGGGCCACCACGCCTTCTTTTAGCTCTTTTCCCGGTCTTCTGTCACGGCTGTCGCGGCTGTCGCTGTCTTCTGTTCTTCTGTTCTTCTCTTCAGATGTTGCCTCGTCGCTGCCTCCACTCACAATGGCAGGGACGTGGCGCGCAGCGACTTATATAGGGACATCACCGGATGATGTCCTCGCCCATTATGATGTCACAGTCCCTGAAGAACGGGGAGAAGTAAGGGTAAACAAACCTCTGCCCATGCTTCCTAGTGAGTCTGTCACTGATCGTCTGTTCCCTGTCATTGGGAAAGACAATCAGTGACCTCACATGCCAAGCCACACCCTTACAGTAAAAAAAACCACACACACAAACTCACACTTAACCCCTACCCTGTCTCCTAGTGGTTAACCCCTTCACTGTCAGTGACATTTTTACAGTAATCAGTGCATTTATAATCGCACTGATTGCTGTATTAATGTCAATGGTCCCAAAATTGTCCGACGTGTCCGCCCTAATGTTGCAGTCACAATAAAAATCGCTGATCGCCACCATTACTAGTAAAAAAAAAAATTATTAATATAAATGCCATAAAGCTATCCCCTATTTTGTGGGTGCTATAACTTTTGCGCAAATCAATCAATAAATGCTTTTTGCAATTTTTTTTTACCAAAAATATATTTTTGGGGGATATTAATTATAGCAAAAAGTAAAAAATATTGCATTTTTTTCAAAATTGTCGCTCTATTTTTGTTTATAGCTCAAAAAATAAAAAACGCAGAGGTGATCAAATACCACCAAAAGAAAGCTCTATTTGTGGGAAAAAAAAGGATGCCAATTTTGTTTGGGAGCCACATCGCACGACTGCGCAATTGTCAGTTAAAGCATGCAGTGCCAAATCGCAACAAGGGGCCTGGTCCTTTGGCTGCAAATTGGTCTGGGGCTTAAGTGGTTAAGCAACAGACAGCATGGATTCATGAAAGACAGAATTTGTCAAACAACCCTGATTTCTTTTCATGAAGAAGTAAGTAAAAGATCGGACAGAGGCATGGCGGTGGACGTGGTATACTTGGATTTTACAAAAGATTTCGATACAGTTCCACACACACAGCTCATGTTTGAGGTGAAGTCTACAGGCTTGGAAAGATCAGTTTGTAAATGGATAGAAAACTGTCTAAATAACAGAATTCAGAGAGTAGTGGTTAATTATTCTTACTCTGAATGGTCTAAGGTTATCAGTGGTGTACCCCAAGGTTCAGTGCTGGGACCCTTACTTTTTAATATTTTTATAAATGATATTGGGTCTGGGATCAAAAGTAACATTTCTGCCTTTGCAGATAACACCAAACTATGCAGTGGAATAACGTCCTCACAGAATGTCTCCAATTTACAAACTGACCTCAATGCTCTGTCTAATTGGGTGACTATGTAGCAGATGAGGTTCAATGTTGATAAATGTAAAGTTATGCACTTGGAGGCTAAGAATATGCATGCATCATACATACTAATGGGAGTACAACTAGGATCCATGGTGGAGAAGGATCTGGGGTTTTTGGCAGATCATAAGCTCAGCAATAGCATGCAATGTCAAGCTGTGGTTTCCAAAGCGAGCAAAGTCGTTTCTTGTATTAAGAGGGGTATGGACTCCAGATATAATTTTGCCCCTGTTGAAATCATTACTAAGACCGCATCTGGAATATGCAGTTCAGTTTTGGGCACCAGTTCTCAAAAAGGATATTGGGGAACTGGAGAAAGTGCAGAGAAGGGCAACCAAACTGATAAGAGGCATGGAGGAACTCAGCTATGAGGAAAGATTAGAGGAACTGAAGTTATTCACTCTTGAGAAGAGGAGAACATGGGGGGGATATAATCAACATGTTCAAACATGTTCACTGTACTAGAGGGTGCTACAATACCCTGACAGCTTATCAGTTTAGAAACCATAAATGAGGGACCTTGTGCTCCTTATGTATTCTCCTCAAAAACATAAAAGTGGTCGGGCAATGCAATAGCTGCCCAGATTACTTTTAAACAAAAGCCCAAAGCCTACTGAACAAAACTGAAACAGTTCAACCACTTCAGACTTTGGATGTACTAGACATGTCTGAAGATCCAATAAGGTTAAATTATGTTTTTTTTCAAAGAGCTACAAACAGCAATACGTTTTTAACTGAGAAGATACTCTAGATCACTCTGGATTGTACAGCCTGAGGAAGACTACATTAGTCATACAGGGTCAATTTCAGTGCTGGCTGGGATGATCAAAAGCTCTGAGGACAATAAGCTTAAAATACCAAAACATGTAGTCAAATCTTCTTCTTACTGCACAGCTTGCAAAGGGGGATCTGTGACCAGTAACAAAAATTTGGAAGGCTCTTCCTGTACTTTTGACATCGACCCTTGATTAGAAATGTCGGGGGGTGGGGGTCTTGGTACAGGGCAACAGGCCACAGCAACGTCTGCAATCAATAATGATTCAGTACTGAATCTGTGTTGTCTATGTTTAAATTACTGTAAGCCCTTGTACACACGGTCGGACATTCCGACGGAAAATGTCTGATCGGACCGCGTTGTCGGATAATCCGACTGTGTGTGGCCTCCATCGGACTGTTTCCGTCGGAATATCTGACGGACCAATTTTTCCAGCTTGGCTATAAAACTTTCCTACAACATGATCTGATCGCACCTTGTCCAATCATGTGTAGACAATTCCGATCGGACAAAGTACCATGCATGCTCAGATCAAATTCCTACACCAAAGCTATTGGCTACTAGCCGGAACGTAGTCCTGTCATAACTAAATAACGTCACCACGTTCTGAACGATCGGATTTTCCGATAACTTTGTCCGACCGTGTGTATGCAACAGTTTCTGACAAAATCCGTCGGACAAAATCCGACAGATTTGGTTGTCAGAATGTCCGACCGTGTGTACAAGGGCTAAAACAACCTTAACAGTGGCACTTCCACCACCAGGCCTCAAAGCAACTGTGAGGGCTGCTATGGCTAGTGTTAAGTGTGAGTCTGCTTAATAACGTGTTGGTGTAATACTTCCAGAAAATGTGAAGGGAGTTCCCAGTTCTCCAGAATCATGGCTCCCAGCTGTCCCTTATTTGGACGGACTGTCCCTGATTTGGAACAATGTCCCTTTTTCCCTCTTTTCTCCTCATTGTCCCTCATTTTGGTCTGATCTATATAGTTGTATATAAAATGCACTATTTATCTTTAAAAAAGTGTTTCCCAGTGCTAAACCTTCCATCCAATTTCTAAATTGCTGCATTTGTAAATTGTAAAAGCCAATATAAAGGAATGGCACTGTTAAAATAAAAGTTCCTGTGGATTTAACTAATCTTTTCTTTTTTTTTGTTAAATCTCCTTTAAGGGGGTGTGGCAGGGGCATATCCTATACCACAACATACTTTTGCTAGTAGGTGTCCCTCATTCCCATTTTTAAATGTTGGGAGGTATGCAGAATCCACCTGGTGAAGTATTAGGCTACAGATCATTATTGGTATTAAATTTGTGTTCATTTTTACCTGGTTCACCCTTTGACCCATTCATGTCTGGTAGACCGGGAGCTCCACATGTGATTATTGCGTAGGCAGTCTCATCTGGGTTTTGGCATATCTGTGTTCCTGGAGTCACTAATGCCACATGGAGCAAAATTAGACAA